>NC_068566.1:4343361-4968361 GCF_025698545.1 Gossypium raimondii | reverse complement strand
TAATCCACTCCATTGCAACTTCAAGGAAGATAAGACTGGATATGATCTGCTTTCTCCTGCAACTTCAGAGGGATAAGATCTGTGGTTTTAATTCGCTCCACTGCAACTTCAGGGAGATAAGATTCACTATCTTCAATCTGCCCCACTGCAACTTCAGGGGGATAAGACTTGTTATCTTCGATCTACTTCGCCACCAGTATGGGAAGACAAGATCTGCTATCTTTGATCTACTTCACGCCAATACATGAAGACAAGATCTGCTTTCTTCGATCTACTTCACGCCAATACATGAAGACAGGATCTACTTTCTTCGATCTACTTCACGCCAATACATGAAGACAAGATCTGCTTTCTTCGATCTACTTCACGCTAATACATGAAGACAAGATCTGCTTTCTCTGATCTACTTCATGTCAATACATGAAGACAAGATCCATTATCTTCGATCAACTTCATGTCAATACATGAAGATAAGATCTGCTATCTCTGATCTACTTCATGTCAATACATGAAGATAAGATCCATTATCTTCGATCTACTTCACCACCACTATGGGAAGACAAGATCTGCCATCTCTGATCTACTTCATGTCAATACATGAAGACAAGATCTATTATCTTCGATCTACTTCACCACCAGTATGGGAAGACAAGATCTGCTATCCCTGATCTATTTCATGTCAATACATGAAGACAAGATCCATTATCTTCGATCTACTTCACCACCAGTATGGGAAGACAAGATCTGCTATCCCTGATCTATTTCATGTCAATACATGAAGACAAGATCCATTATCTTCGATCTACTTAATGTCAATACATGAAGATAAGATTTACTATCTCTGATCTACTTCATGTCAATACATGAAGACAAGATCCATTATTTTCGATCTACTTCATGTCAATACATGAAGATAAAATCTGCTGCTTTTCAACCTGCTCCACTGTTGTTCAGGGAGATAAGGCTTTATAATTTCACCGATTTGTTCTCTGTGGAACATGACCTGCATAATTCACTTTATGAACCTAATTATGCCTAGTGATTAGGAAGTCATGATTAGAATGAATCAAATGCTCCTAACTAGACATCTATGAATGACATTTGAATGAATGCAGAATGTCATGAAAATGATATTTTAATGCTTGAGTTATTATTACTCCAAGTTTATTAAGGTTTCATCACTAATGTGCTATAGCACCTTTTGCTAAGCTGGCGTCTCCAAAGAAGCACTTGACCAGATTGCCCCCTACTGTACACCTCCAAGTTTGATCCACTGGGTTGCAAAATTTGTACCATCTTTCTCCCGTTGTAACCCAAGAGTAAAAAGATTTGGCCTTTTCTCAATCCTTTATTATCACAATTCAGGGATACAAGATGTGAAACTCTTTGGTCCTTTACACCATTCCCAAGGTGTCATACCAAATGCTCATGCACAAATGAAGGCTTTTTTCTCCAAGGAAACCTCTTCCTATTGCTTGGTGATCACTGCTTGCCTGTTTATTGAAGCCTTATCACCGACACGACATCTTTTCATTTTGTTCAATCAATGCTTTGACAACAAAATCTGAAGGGATAGTCTCAATTTAGGCTCTTCCTTCTTAGATATTTCAACCTTTGAACATGATGCGTTCTAAACAATAGTCCTATTTAGATTCCTGTATTATTTAGAAGCTTCTAGAGTAATAAGCAAAACTTCCCTTGTGAAAGTTTTATTAGTCTATTAATCATTACTCTAATGCAACACACTTGCAAAGAGAACAAAATGATAGACAAAATAGAATTGGTTCTGAGCATAGCTCGAAATGAATAAATTATCAAAGATAATAAAGATAGATAACAAAGAAATTGATTTAGGAATGTGTATCTTGAAAATGAATGAAATGTTCCAAGAATAACAAAAATAGTATAAGGATTAGGTGCCCCAGATATCGTAGCTTGAACTTTGCTGTACAGACTTTCTGAAGACCATTCTGATTTTAACATGTGTTTAGGAGATCTACAGTACTTTGTTGATGCCCCAAAATGTCGCCTACCCTTTCCTATTGATTCAGGTATAGCAAGACAACTGCATGCCTCTATTCTGATCAGTATTTGAGCTACCCTGAAAATTTCAAGCGCCATTTTGATCAACATTTAAGCCGCCCTTTTTGGGTTTTCAACTCAAATCCCCTTTGGTCTAAGGCGCCCTTTACGGGTTTTCACCTTAGCCTCTCCATTTTTACTTTTTCATTTTTCATTTTTATCTTTTCATTTTTTCACATCACTTCTTTTTCTTTTTTCTTTTTTTTGGGACTCAAACTGCCCTTTGCGGTTTTTTCTCCTTCTTTAAGTGGAGTATTTCCTGACTGAATCTGAGTTTATAGGACTTTGCAGGTTTATCATGCATCTCGCTCAAAATCAAAGCTCCTTTGGAAAAAACCTTATCTATAATCATAAGGTTCCTCCCAATTTGGCATCCGTTTCCCTCTAAAATATTTTTTGTAGAGGGAGGATCTTCAACATTTGGTCACCCTCGTGGAATTCTCTAGGATGAACCTTTTTTTATAGGCTCGTATCATTCATTTCTAGTACATCTGACCGTAATGAATATATTTTAGTCTTCTTCATTCTATCAAGTTCAATTAATCACATTGCGATTGGATCTGTTCTGCTTCATCCAACTTGCTCAGCCAATACCCGAAGAGAAAGAATTTCAACTTCAATAGAAAAAACCGTGATGAACTAAAGAGAGAGGCACTGCTCCGGTAGAGTTTTCATTGCACCATTCATGATATTCACCTTGAACATACTGCAAATTTCTGGTATCGTGCTATTGTTCAGATTGCAATGACAGCGTTTAAACCGGGCACATCCTGGTATGACCATGCGAAGGCATATTTGAATGCTTCTTGCTTTGTTTTTTCGGTCATACATGTTCTCTCAAGGTCACAGTCTCTATCGTCTCCTTTGTTTCTCTTATTGCTTTACCATCCTCAACAAGTCAGGAGATAAGCTATAATTTATGACATCTTCAAAGTCATGAGATCCCTCTAAACACATGTCTCACTCAAAAGGCGATTTTGAGTCTGTAGCAGCGTCACTCATGTCATTGATATTTGGGGACCCATGGTTGTACCAAAGAAAATACAAAAGAATGTATGAATAATATGAATGAATGAATGAGTGGTTTGGCAGAAAAAATCTGAAAGAATGAAAAAAAATCGTAAAGAATGAAAGAACATTTGCTCAAAGATGATTGCAATAATGTATTTCATTAAAATAATAATGTTCAGACGTGAGCCTATTTCACAAAGAAATTCCTATTGCTTCTAGGCTGAAAGCAACAAGTGTGTTCTGAACATTACTCTAACAGACTCTAAATACTTCAGGGGTTTCCTCTGCAATCCCATTATTTAGAACACCTCTAAGGCGAATATCTAACAAGGACCCTTTTAATTGTGTCTGCATATATGGCATCGATGTGCAAATTTCTTACCACTTCTTCATACATTGCAGTCCTCCATCCTCAATCATGATTGGGTAGCGGATTTCCTGCGCTAGACGAGTCACCAAACTTGACAATACCCATGTTGATAAGTCTTTCAACTTGCTTCTTGAAGGCAGTGCAATTCTCAATCGAGTGTCCCGTAATTCCCGCATGGTATTCACATTGTGCGTTCGCATTATACCATTCGGGATACGAAGGTTGTAGAGGCTTCACATGAAAAGGGGAAACAACATGTGCATCAAACAAATTTTGATACAGTTCCTTATACGGTACTGGGATGGGTGTAAACTGGAACTTCTCAGTCTTCAGGCTGGAATCTTACCTCGATGAATTCTATTGATTACCAACCACCTTTCTTGGCTGACTCACAGTAACTAATTTAGAGTAACCTGTGTTGTTCACCTCATTTTCTCTTCTTCTTGACACTAAACTCTTGTTACTTTCCTCTGTATCAATTTTCCCGCTTCTTATCGCATTTTCGATCATTTCACCATTCATAACTATGTCAGAAAAGCTTTTTGTAGCACTTCCTAACATATGCGTAATGAATGGGGCTTTCAGCGTATTGACAAAGAGCATTGTTGTTTCTCTTTCTAATAGTGGTGGTTGAACTTGAACAGCCACTTCCCTCCACCTTTGTGCATATTGCCTAAAGCTCTCGTTCGACTTCTTTTCCATATTTTGAAGGGTGATTCTATCAGGAACCATGTCTGTTACATGACTGTACTGCTTCATGGACGCTTGTGCTAAATCCCTCCATGAACCAATCATGCTACGGCTCAGTTTATTGTACCATTTAGATGCTGTCCCTGTGAGGCTATCCTGAAAACAATGAATCAGTAGCTGGTCATTGTTAACATATCCAGCCATTCTCCAGCAGAACATGGTGATATGTGCTTCTGGGCAACTTGTCCCATTGTACTTTTCGAATTCTGGCATCTTAAACTTATGAGGGAGTACCAAATCCGGAACTAAACTCAGCTCTTTAGCATCAATTCCTCGATAACTTTCAGTGACCTCCATTGCCTTGAATTTTCCCTCGAGCCATTTGCACCTTTCTTCTAACTGCTTTGGTAACTCTTCCTTTATTCTTTCTTTTTCATCCACTTCATCAAAGTCAGGAATGGCAGAGTTAACAGGGTTATTTCCGGGATTAGAACCCGATCCAGCTTGGAAGTTCGAAACACCAGCCCGAAACTGCTGAGGCCTGATTGTGATAGTAGATTTGTGCGGATATTCAGCTTGAGTTCACACATGTGAAGGAGTAAAGCCTGGAGGATAGAGTGATTCATCCTCGTTTCCCTCTTCGACATCGGCCATGGGACCCTTTCCCTTATCACCTCCTCCATTCAACAGCTGGGTTAACTTTGCCATCATATTATTTTGGGATTCCTGCATCTTCTCTGACATATCCTGTTGCATCTTGTCTAACCGCTCCTGCACTTGTAACTGGAGTTGGTCTTGCATTTCTTTCTGGTGCTGTTCGAGCTTTTCCAATCTCTGATCCATGTCTTTAATCTTTGCTCGAGTGTCGTAACGGTGTTTGATTGGTTAGTTGGTTTCCAGGTTAACTAAGCAGTGATTTTAATTAATTAGGATCATTTAGAGGTGTTTGATGCATATGATGTAATGTAATGCAAATGCATGAAATGAATGCGAAAAGAGACGTTGATTCATGTTCAATTCTTTACTAGAAAACTTCACTAGAAAACAAATCTCTTTACATAAAGCGGCTATATATATATGGCTTCACTCTCGTACTCCAAGCGAAGACATCGACCATTCAGATATTAAGATGCATCTCGCGAATTTGAGCTCCTTTTTGCTTGATCTAGGTCGTAACTCCTTGCTCACTCACGTTCATTAGCTTCTTTAAAAGATTGGGACCTTTGATGACTTTTGAATAAACTTTGACAATTTGAATCCTCAGGTCATGCAGCAAAGTCATATACTCCTCTTGTTAGGCTATTACCTTTCGTGTCACGTTTTCTTAGACTATACTCGGACAACCATATTATCTTCCACCTTATCAAGAAACCCGTTTTCCGTAGCAAGTTCTCTATTAACAACCAAACGTGAATCAACACCTCTTTTCTATGATGAAATGTCATGCAGTTAAAAATGTCATGCAGCCAAAACAAAACACACAAGTTAGTATCATGCATAAAATCACAATTCAATGTACACAGGAAATAATAAAAGCACCTATTCAGGACTCCTCTAGGGTTTGGTATAGCTCTACCTAGGGCAAGTTCCTAAAGCTCACTATATGAGGTTTAGTTTCTAGAGTAAGGGTACCTAAACCAGCAGATTCCTCGATCTTCACCCATTATAGGCTTATGTGGATCGAGTTTAGTTCAGAGGGATACATTTCCCTATGGCTGCACGGAGATGAAAATATCATGAAGACATAGGTACGGATGTATCCCGGAAGCGGTCCACTACCCTACACGGAGTGAAAACCTCATAAAGGACTAGTTTCTTGCTCCCACTTAAAAGGGTAAAACTGACCATGCAATGCAAAATGCAAATACAGATTAACCAATCTTGATTCAATCATGCAAATGAGTCACGATGAAAATCAATAAATGCGAAAGGAAATCATGATTTTTTAAAAACTTTTGACTTTCAGCAAAAAGACAAAACATAATCAATTTATGGCTCGACTCTCAAATGTCCCCAGTGGAGTCGCCAAGCTGTTGAAACCATTTTTTGAAAAACAAAAATTTAGTTGTCGACTTTTACAAATAAAACTGGAGTCGCCACCGATCCGTGATTTAGGTGTGATCGGCTCACCTTAAAACAAATTTGGTCTACGAAATTTGAGAAAACAGGTTCGGGAGTCAGTTAAGCACGAGGAAGGGTTAGCACCCTCGTAACGCCCAAAATCGGTACCAAATTGATTATTTAATGTCTTAGTGTCGAAGGTTAAAAAGATTTTAAAATCAACTCAAATGATGAAATTTGAAAAAGGATAATCAATTGTTCAAGTCATGTAAAGAAATCGAGTCCCAATACGTTAGGGTACAATTCCTCATAATCCCCGAACTTTGAATATCACTTTTATTTTATGTGAAAATCTTCATTTTGAGAAAGTAACATGCCACGCCCACTGCGTTAGGACACAACAAGTTAAGTTCCCAAAAATGATTTTTATACTCATGCATTTTGAATAAAGAATATCCTCGGTTATTTAAGATTAACAAAGAAAATCAGAACCCAATACGTTAGGGCTCAATTTCCCTCGAAAATCCCAAACTTCGAATATTGCTTTTATTCAAAAAAAAAACCTTTGAATCAAGAAAATAACTTTGATGTATGGTTAAAACCAAACTATATTTTCAAAAAGGGTATGTTAAAAAATTAATGTACAATATGATACAAATATTTTAATTTAAAATATATATGTATATGTATTTACAAAATATGTAAACACAAGCACAATATACAAGTAAATTTGAAAATATGTGTATGCATATATTTAACACACATATACAAGTATATGTATGTAAAAAACATGTACAATGAACTTATAATAATCTCCAAAATATGTATGTAGATTTCAAAGAAAATACGTATATGTACAAAAATAAGGAAAATACATATGTATTGTAAAATATAAGTGTACATACATATATACTTATTTATAATAACTATGAAAACAAAAAAGGAAAAATATATATATAAATTATGCATGTATTAAAATATGTATATATATATATGTACATATATGAATGCAAAAACTATAGGAATAAAATAATATAAAAACAAATATGAAAGTATGAGGATATGTATATATTTACAGAATAAAAGAAATGTATATATATATATATAATATAAAATATATAAAAGTTAAAAGAGATAAAATAAAAAATATAAAACGTATGTAAAATGCATGTATTTATATAAGTTTTAAGAACATATATATTACATAAAGAAATATGTATATATACTATATATTAAAAATGCGTGTATACATATAGAAATAATAATAAATGATGATAAATTATATAGTAATAATTTTAAAATTTTAAATTAAAAAAACAAATTGCAAAAACAGAATAATCAAAAAAATGAAAGTAAAATTGAACGGGGACCAATTTGCAACGCGCGCATTATATGAGGGGGCCCAAATGGAAATAATCCACTCCCCGAAACGGTGCGCAGCAATGAGGACGAATTTGAACAAAAATAAAATATGTGGCCCAAATTTTAAAAAACAAAACAGTTTTTAATTGAAACGCATTGCAAAAAAAGAGGGACCAATTGCGCAAATGGCCCAATTTAACGAAACGCGCAGATCCCTCGAGTCGGATCGGGTCAACGCGCGGATCCTCTTCCCCCAAAACGACGTCGTTTTGCAAATGCTATTTAAACCAAATTTTTTCCTTTAAAATTCTGATAGCCCATTTAAAAAAAAAACGAAATGCTGCCCCTTATTCACTCTGCTAGGGTTTCTTCAACCCTTTTCTTTGCGCCGCCGTCGTTCAAGGACCCCCCCCGGCGGCTTCAATCGCCGTCCTAGCCTCCGATCGAGACGGAGGAAGGAACAGAACGCGACAAGGCAAGGTCAGTTTCTCTTTTCCCCTTTTCTTTATATTTTCGCATGCACAAAAATAATTTTAAAAAAAACAAAAAAACAACTCCTAATAATCACCTTAAAAACTGAAATTTATTCGGTTCTCTCTTGATTTTTCTGTGTCTCTCCCTTTTTCCCTTTACAATCGGTTTATATATAGCCGAAAATAAAAAATAAAGAAATAAATAAAATACAAAATCAAAGAAATATTTTACATTATTCCGCCTTCTTGCCATTTTCCAATTTTTTTCTCATGAGCATGGATATTTGGGGAGTGCGCACGCTCGTGGAGGCGCAATTCTCATGGAGGGGACTCTAGTTTCTTGTTGCGGCGCGAATGAGAGGGTGTTGCTCCGGATCTTGCGGTGGCTGGAGAGGGGAGGCTGCTTAGGGTTTCTGCTAGCTGTTTTAGGTGTATTGGGCTAGGGTTTAGGTTGGGTCTTGGGCTTTAATTTTATTGGGCCTGCTATTGTATTTTATTTGTGTTTGATTTTATTATTAGTAGGGCCGGGCAAATAATTGGTATTACAAACTTAATTTGGAAACAATTTAAGCATAAGCATAAGCTAAATAATAAAAAGTATTTCAAATGAGTTATACTTTTTATAACACTATACATACAAATTTTACATCATTAGGTCAATTCCGACCAGATCAGGACGACTGTCCAACATTAAAGTTCCGATGAGGGCATTTATTCCGACTATGACCACTTAACCTACATAATCCACAACGCTTACCGTCGGATTTCTTCCTAATGTCCATTTCATTACGGATTCTGCTTGATTACGGATGAAGGTAAATTTATGTCATGTACAATGTACGTGTTTTATTATTTAGCATATATATTTTATGAAATTTATCTAGCATGAAAAGGAATTTTAGGAAATTTTTCATGAAATTTATTTAGGATGTTGTAATTAATTTTTTAGAAAAATAGCTTTAAAAATAAAATGATAAAAAATATGTTTAAGAAAAAATAAAATACGAGAAGAAAAAAACGAAAATTGTATATTCACGGAAGTAATAAAATCCGAAAAAATGGTATATTTACTAAATTTCAAACATAATGCACTGAAATAACGTAAAATTATAAAATTAGAATTTATGATATTTTTAAAGTAATAAAATACGGAGAAAAAATACGAACAAATGGTCAAGTAAGAGTGTTTTACTAACTTTTTAAAATTCAGAAATAATTAATACAAATATTTCTCACAAAATGTCTTGAAATAATATAAAATAATAAAATCTGAAAATAATATATTTTTATTGAAAGTAATAAAATTTGGGAAAATAATACGAGCAAAGACCAAGTAATGTCTTGAAATAATGTAAAATTATAAAATTAGAAATTATGATATTTTTAAAGTAATAAAATGTCGAGAAAATAATATGAACAAATGGCAAGTAAAAAGTGTTTTACTAACTTTTTAGAAATTTGGAAAAATTAATACAAAAATTTCAAAATAATGTACTGAAATAATTTAAAATAATAAAATACTGAAAATAATATATTTTTTGGAAGTAATAAAATTCGGAAAATAATATAAGGGTTGGGTTTTTTACACTAAATTAATTTAAAAACACACTAAATTAATAAAGAAATAACATAATGCACTGAAATAATGTAAAATTATAAAATTAGAAATTATGATATTTTTAAAGTAATAAAATACCGAGAAAAAATACGAACAAATGGCAAGTAAAGAGTGTTTTACTAACTCTTTTAAAATTCGGAAAAATTAATACAAAATTTTAAAAAAATGTAATGAAATAATATAAAATAATAAAATACTGAAAATAATATATTTTTTGGAAGTAATAAAATTCGGAAAATAATACGAGCAAAGGGCAAGAATAAGGGTTGTATTTTTTTACACTAAATTAATTTTAAAAACATACTAAATTAATAAAGAAATAACATAATGCACTGAAATAATGTAAAATTACAAAATTAGAAATTATGATATTTTTTAAAGTAATAAAATGCCGAGAAAAAATACGAACAAATGGTCAAGTAAAAGTGTTTTACTAAATTTTTTAAAATTTGAAAAAATTAATACAAAATTTCAAACAAAATGTAATGAAATAATATAAAATAATAAAATATGAAAATAATATATTTTTTGGAAGTAATAAAATTCGGGAAAATAATACGAGCAAAGGGCAAGAATAAAGGTTGAAATTTTTTTTACACTAAATTAACTTAAAAAACACACTAAATTAATAAAGAAATAACATAATGCACTGAAATAATGTAAAATTATAAAATTAGAAATTATGATAATTTTTTAAAGTAATGGCCGAAGTAAAGAGTGTTTTACTAACTTTTTTTTCAACTTGCAGGCATCGCAATAGATCCATTAATTAAACCCGATAGACACATATCTGATGCGGGTTTAATGCACTTTTTGTACATTGCGAAGTTTGTATTCTTTTTGAATAAATTTAATCTTTCTAATTTAATCTTTGCTTACTTCTGAACTTTTTTGTATATATTCTATTTTTGCATTATATTAAAGCTGAATTTAAGGTTAAATGCCTACGGGTCAGACATATAATTTTAATAATTCTAAATGCGAACATGGTATTTTATAACTTAATTTGGATACAATTTAAGCATAAGAATAAGCTAAATAATAAAAATTATTTCAAATGAATTATACTTTTTATAACACTATACATACAAATTTTACATCATTAGGCCAATTCCGACCCGATCAGGACGACTGTCCAACATGAAAGTTCCGATAATGGCATTTATTCCGACCATGACCACTTAACCTACATAATCCACAACGCTTACCGTCGGATTTCTGCCTAATATCCATTTCATTATGGATTCTGCTTGATTGCGGATGACCACTTGGATTCCTCCGTAGCCCTCTGTCTAGGATAAGCTCGAAAGTCGTCGGAGGCACCTCCCACATAGATAGGTCAGGCAGGACGAGGAACTCTTTTTCCCAGACCCGCAATGTGCGCTCGAGCGTGTACACATCATCGACATATTGTTCAACATTAAGGTTGACTTTACCACACTCTGCACGACATGCGCACATGGAAAATGAA
Organism: Gossypium raimondii; assembly: GCF_025698545.1. Classification (NCBI taxonomy): domain Eukaryota; kingdom Viridiplantae; phylum Streptophyta; class Magnoliopsida; order Malvales; family Malvaceae; genus Gossypium; species Gossypium raimondii. The sequence continues at coordinate 4,957,223 of NC_068566.1, read as the reverse complement.
GTGTGTCGAACCTCCTGCACTCGCACCGTCTGTTCCGGAGGTCAACTCCATAAGACCTAGTTGGTATGCAAGGTCGGCGACTGATGGTTTCTGTAACTCGAAACGTTTCCAGTCACCGTGAATATATTTCTACATTTATTGACCTCGCCATCCGATGGTTTGCAACCATTGCATCCCTGACATGTTCAACAAACACATGTCCCGCCTCCATCTGGTCGACTTGTTGCTGACCCATTCTTGGCATCAAGGTAGCCAGCCTGTAGAAAGTAGCAGAAAAGACAGATGCAATCGGAAGATGACGTGTTTTCAACAAGACATCGTTGATCCCCTCGACTAAGTTTGTGGTCATTTGGCCATAACGAAAGCCCTCATCAAAACTTTGAGCCCATTGCCACGACTCTATTGTGCCCAACCATTGTCGAAAATATGTGTTTGTCTGCCCATCTATGTCACTCTCAAGTCGGATCATTCTTTGGCGGAAAATATGTGGCCCTAACTCATACGCTGCAATGTGACGGATGAAAAAAATTAAGTTCTAGTAACTTGATAACATAAAACATTACAACTTATATTGAAAATATAAGGTTATCATTTACCCATTTCCACGACTTGTCTCTTCCAGTCTGCATTCTTATAATCTTTGTAGAAGTTAGCCGCAATGTGATGGATGCAGTAAACGGATCTCCATGGTACACCAGAACGCCTAATTGCTGCGATTAAACATTTTCTTCTATCGGAGATGATGCAAATGTTATCATTGCTAATAACATACCTCCGTAGGTTAGTGAGGAAGAATTCCCATGACTCCAAGTTCTCTTTATCTACGATGGAAAATGCTATCGAGAGCACGTTTCTATTGCCGTCTTGAGCAACCGCAAGAAGTAGGATCTATGTATATTTTCCATATAGCTAGGTCTCATCCACCTGCACAAATGGCTTGTAGTGGGGAAATGCCCGCACACATGGATCAAAGGTCTAGAACATCCGATGGAAAATCCTTTTTGCCGACTGTAACTGGTCGTCCGGGCCGTAATAAGGCATTGTCTGCAACTCAATCACAGTCCTCGGTACGTACTCCCGCATAGCAGCTATCTATCCTTGTAGCTCATTATACGACGAATCGTAATCCCCATACAGTTGCTCCATTTCCATCTGTTTAGCCGTCCATGCCTTTCGATATGATACTCGATACTGGAATCGTGCTTGCATTTCGGCAATCAGTACCGAAACTTTAATGGTCGGCACGTCCTTCACCATTGGCATGATACACGTACAGATAGTTTTCGAATCAAGTTTTCCATGATCTTCTGTCATACGTGTTGATGTGCATGTATGAGGACCAACACATTTTTGTATCTCTCACATTTGTGAACTTTTAATGAATGCAGCTCGTACCCTCTAATTGCAGGCTTTCGCTGCATTCCAACACTCCCTAATATATATTGTCAGAGTAGAAACTGCGACATTATAATCCACTGATATGTTCATGCTGTACTGTTTAATAGCAAATACGCAATCTTCTTTACAACTGAATCTCTGGCCTATGAATAACTCCTCATGATCAGAATTTACGGCTAGCCCGTGAGGATGAACTATTTTTGGGTACTCCGGGAACTCAGCTACATACGCTGCGTCAGGGTTTATGAGCGTCACGTGTGGCCTAGGATTAGTGTGTATCAAAATACGTCGCATCTGCTCCCCGATTGAAGAAGCGTTAATGTTTCTATCGTTGTTGGTATCTTCATCGTCAATATCATCAGGTACATCGTCCACATTGGGATCACCGTCACTATCGACCTCTTCATCCCAATGATCGCTACCACCTTCTTCTTCACCACCAACCACATCAATATCGGGTGTAATATTCAGATCGATACCGATCCCACCCATAGTCGATTCACTATCAACGTATGATATTGGAGCCACCATCCACGGTTCTTGAGCTCCGCGTTCTTCATCGGATGTATTGACATCTTTATTTTGCTCCATACCTGCTAACTCAACAAATAAGTGGATCGGTGTATTCTTGTCACTCCCATTCCCACAGTAAAGAGCGACCATTGTCTCCACGTCTTCATTGATTACAACTTTCATTTCGGTGAATTTGACCGGATTTGTTGAAACTGGAAACTTGTAGAAAATTTTTGATATCCTTCTCCCACAACGTCTGAGAATTTTTGCATTAATCCTTGCCTTCATTTCATCCAACGAGACATTTCTATTAAATCTCACTGCCATTTGTTGCCAACATTCAAATACACATCCAACACTTGTTGTCAAGATGACTCCATAAAAATAAACGCATACAAAAAACTTATCATCCATCTTCAATATTCAATCTGTCAAAAAATAAACAAAATCTCCAAAAAAATCTCCAACAGTAAATAAATTACTTAAATAACAAAATTAATGTTTCAATATGCAATTTTTCATCCTTAAGCTCATACTTTTCAGTTATCATTTTGTAAATGAACATCGTTTAACCACTAATCCTAATAACTAACACAATAAAAATAATAATAGTTTTATACTCAAAATAATAGTAACTAACAATAATAATTAGGGTTTTACTAAAATAATAACTAACCATAATAATAATACTAATTTTTACTAACAATAATACTAAGTAACACCTAAACCCTAAAAACTAATAATAATAATACTAACTAAAACTATCAATTTCAGTTTTTATTAATCTTAATAACTAAACTAACAACAAAAAATAATAAAAATTATACAAAAAAACATAACAACAATATAATCAATTATTTTAAAAAAAATACATTTTTTTCCTCTTCTCTTTCTCTCTTTTTCTCTCTTTTTTCGTAGCACCTCCTCTTTCTCTTATTTTTCTTCTTATTTTTCTCCTTCAGCTGGACGGATCTCGTGTTTATAGCACGAGTGGTGCCGCCCATGGGAATGGCATCTTTGGTGCCGCCTATTAGTCTCCTGTCACATCACGCAGCCTTTTTTTCTTTTTTTTTTGTTTTTTTTGTAATATTTTTGTAAATAAAATGATATATAATATTTTGGTTATATTTTATTTTTTTGTAATATTTAGGTAAAAATCCCTATTATTATATTTGCCAACATCATTGTATGTTGTTTTGGGATAAATAAATATACATATATATACAATTATCTTTTAATTTGATTGAAAGATGAAATAAGAGAAATATTTTGAAACAAATAAATTTAGATTTTACGTGTGAGCAATAAATTGGCCCAAAGGAAGTTTATGATTCGACATGTTCTTATTGTCAATGTTTGATTATTCCACCAAGATATCACTTACAAATTAATATTTTGTCCAAATATGAAATACTAACGGAGTGTCTGATATCTTAAAATGAGGTTTACCTTTATTCAAATTATTTTGGTTTAAATTTGAAGTCTTATGTGGGGTTGTTTATGATTTATTCAACTATTATTATAGGGATTTTTACCTAAATATTACAAAAAAATAAAAAATAACCAAAATATTATATATATTTTTTATTTACGAAAATATTACAAAAAAACAAAAAACTGAAAAAAAGGCTGCGTGATATGACTGGTGACTGATAGGCGGCACCAAAGGTGTCATTCCCATGGGCGGCACTGCCCATATAATAGGCCACCATTTGGTGGGAGGGGGGAAGAGAAGGAAATGGAAAGAAGAAGAAAGAAAGAAAAGGAAAGGAGATGAGATGAGAGGAAAGAAAGAAAAAGAAGGAAAGAAAAGGAAAGAAAAGAAGGAAAGACAAGGAAAGGAGAAGAGAACAAAAAAAGAAAGAAGGAGAACAGGGAAAGAAAAATATATTTTTATTAATTTAAATTTTTGTAATATTTGTGTGTAAAAATTTATGTCATGTACAATGTACGTGTTTTATTATTTTATTTAGCATATATATTTTATGAAATTTATCTAGCATGAAAAGAAATTTTAGGAATTTTTTATGAAATTTATTTAGGATGTTGTAATTAATTTTTTTAGAAAAATAGCATTAAAAATAAAATGATAAAAATATATTTAAGAAAAAATAAAATATGAGAAGAAAAACGAAAATTGTATATTCACGGAAGTAATAAAATCCGAAAAATGGTATATTTACTAAATTTCAAACATAATGCCTTTGAAATGACGTAAAATTATAAAATTAGAATTTATGATATTTTTAAAGTAATAAAATACGGAGAAAAAATACGAACAAATGGCGAAATAAGAGTGTTGACACCATTTTTGGATGGAAAAGCAGGTCGACTTGGATTTTGAAAATGAAAACAGAATCGCCACCAATCCTTTTGAAGTGTGATTGGATCACCTTGAAAAGTGGTTGTTTTTAATAAACGATTTAATTTTATTAAAACAACGATTTTGGTCCACGAAATTCAGAAAAACGGGTTCGGGAGTCAGTTATGCACGAGGAAGGATTAGCACCCTCGATACGCCCAAAATTGGTACCTAGTTGATTATTTAATGTCTTAATGTCGAAAAGCTGAAAACTTTAAAGAAATTTAAAATACAATCCTTAAAAAAAACTGGAATGGCATGGATTAAAATTCAAGAGGATGTTTTAGCAATTTGGTTAAATGAGAAAAATCGACACCCAGCACCTTAGGGCATGTTTTCTTGAATTTCCAAACGCAAAACATTGCCTTATTTTGAAATTTTTTTTAAAAGGATATTAAGCCATTTGGTTGAACGAGAAAAATCGACACCCAGCACCTTAGGGCATGTTTTCTCGAATTTCCAAACGCAAAACATTGCCTTATTTTAAAATATTTTCCTTTTTTGAAGTATGGTATTTGTATGCATGATGGAATAATAAACATAATAATGTGAATAAAATAATGAACAAAAACGAATAATAAAATAAATCAATCATACATATTCCATACCAAATAAATAAATAAATAAATAAAACTAAAGCATAAACATGGACATGTGAATAAGTACATAAATGAACATAAAAAAATGAAAATACATGAAAATTATAAAATATAAAAAAATATGTATGTGCATATAAGGGAAATATACATATATGTATATACATAAAATTACGGAAATATGAAAGATATATATGTATTATGAGATATAAAATATAAATATCTACATGTATATGTATATAGATTATGAAATACGCAGATATATAAAATATAAGTATATACGTTATAAAAGCAGTATATGTACGTAAATTTATAAAAACATGAAAATATATGTATATATGTATTTTAAAATTATTATATAAAATATATATAAGTAAGCATGTACATCTATACATATGTAACTATCATAAAAATTATATATATATATATAATATAAAAAGTATATATATAGGTATATATATGAATCATAAAATATAAAGAACATATAGAAAATACGTATTTAAAATATGAAGAATATGTAAGTACATATATATATTTATGAAAGTAAAGTATATAGATATGTATAAAAATTGTGAGATATAAATATATATATATATAGGTACGTATATGTATATATAGATAGATTATAAAAAAATATGCATATGACATATGTATCTTATAAAATCACATGTATGTATATAAATATAAGTAATTAAAATAATAATACTATAATAAGATAAATATATAAAAATATTTACATAAATAAGTATAAATGGAAATACGATGATAATAAAAATAATATTAAATAATAATAATAATAATAATAATAATAGAATAATGAACAAAATAATAAAAATGCTACAAAGGGCTTAAATTAAAGTAAAAGTAAAAATACTGGGCGAATTCGAAATAAATAAAAACAGAAAGGACTAGATTGTGACATGTGCCAAAAGAGAGGGGACCAAAACAGTAAATACCCCAAAGCCCCAAAACGCTGCACTTCGATGGGGACTAAAATGAATCAAAAATAAAATTTTTTGGCCAAATTACAAATATGCGAAAAACTTCCATGAAAGCGCCACAAAGTCAAAGGGACTAATTGTGCAAATAGACCCTTAAACGAAAACACGCGGATCCTAGAGTGGGTCGGGTCGGTTGGATCGAGTTTAAAGCCAAAATGGCGTCGTTTTGGTGCCTGAGAGGCATGCCCAAAACGGTGCCGTTTTAAATACCTATATAAATCAAATTTTCTTCTTAAAACTTCATTTTTTGGCTTCTCTCTTAAAAAAAAACTGATTTTCTCTCAAAAAAACCCCTCCCTTCTCAAATGTCCGGCCTGGACTCCGGCAAGGGGTCGCGCCTACCACCGTATACGGTGGCCAGAAAATCCAAAAAAGGTCCTTTTTTGCTTTTTTTTATACGTTATATATATATATATAGTTTTAAAAAAAACATAAAAGAAACAAGATCAAATACAAAAAAGTTTCGAAAGAAAAATAAAATAAAAATAGAAAAGGAAAATAGATATACCGAAAAGGGTTTTTGAATCTGCTTTTTGCTTTTTTATTTCTTCAAATCGTGAAAGAGGGGCCGAACCCCTTACATTCCTTTGGTTTAGGCTTTTATAGCTGATTTTGACATTTTTTTATCTATGTCTACTATTTGTTGTTGCGTGTTGGTTTCTCTCCTTGCAGGTGCAAGTGGCCGACGTGATAGTGGCGGGTGGAGCAGGTGGCGCTGGTCAGAGGCGGCTGAAGGCTTGCTAGGGGCGGCGGCAGTACTAGGGTTTCAGAAAAGCTGAAAACCTAGTTTGACAAATTGGTTTTGGGCCTGTGCATTTTGGGCTTCGGGTTTTGGGCTGCATTTGGGTTAGTTTTAGGTCAATTTGGGTTTGTTTAGGTGTATTGGGCAGGGGTTAGGCTAGTTGGGCTCCGGGTTTGGTTTAATTGGTTTAGTCTTTGGTTTGTAATGGGCCGGGCAAAATGGGCTTGTACAGCTGCCCCTCTTTGCTCGTTGTCGTGTAACGAGAACAGAGCAAAGATAAAAAAAAGACCAATTTTGCCCGGTCTCGTCGAGTCTTGTCTTCTTGGTGCCTTTCTTCTTCAAGTAGCTTCACTCCAGTCCACTGTAACTTCAAAAAGATGAGACTTGTAGCTTCAATCCACTCTATTGTAACTTTAGCGGGGTGAGATTCGTGGTAAGATTCGTTTTTGTTGATCTGTTCCACTACTGCTTAGGAGGACAGAATCTGCAATCTTCAATCTATTCCACTGCTGCCCAAGGAGATAGAATTACTAGCTTCAATGTACTCCACTGTAATCACAGGGAGGTAAAATCTGCCATTACTCGATCTGCTCCACTACCGCTTAGGGAGGCAAGGCTTTGTTTTTGATCTGTTTCGTTGTTAACGCAGGAAGGCAAGATCTGTTATCTTTAACCAGCTCTACTGCAATCGAGAGAGGCAAGGTTTGTGTCTTTGATCTGCTTCGTTGTCAATGCAGGAAGGCAAGATCTGTTGTCTTCAACCAGCTGCACTATAACCGAGGGAGGCAAGGTTTGTGTCTTCGACCTGCTTCGCTGTCAATGCAGGAAGGCAAGATCTTTTGTCTTCAACCAGCTCCATCATAACCGAGAGAGGCAAGGTTTGTGTCTTCAACCTGCTTCGCTGTCAATGCAGGAAGGCAAGATCTTTTGTCTTCAACCAGCTCCATCACAACCGAGAGAGGCAAGGTTTGTGTCTTCGACCTTTTTCGTTGTCAATGCAGGAAAGCAAGATCTTTTATCTTCAACCAGCTCCATCACAACCGAGAGAGGCAAGGTTTGTGTCTTCGACCTGCTTCGCTGACAATGCAGGAAGGCAAGATCTTTTGTCTTCAACCAGCTCCATCACAACAGAGAGAGGGAAGGTTTGTCTTCGACCTGCTTCGCTGTCAATGCAGGAAGGCAAGATCTTTTGTCTTCAACCGGCTCTATCACAACCGAGAGAGGCAAGGTTTATGTCTTCGATCTGCTTCGCCGTCAATGCAGGAAGGCAAGATATGCTGTCTTCAACCAGCTCCACCACAACCGAGAGAGGCAAGGTTTGAGTCTTCGATCTACTTCGCTGTCAATGCAGGAAGGCAAGATCTGCAACTTCATTGATTTGTTCTCTGGGGAACATGACCTGTATGTTCTATTTTATGAACCTAATTGTGCCTAGTGATTAGGATGACATGATCAGAATAAATCAAATGCTACTAACTAGATATGTATGAATGACATTTGAATGAATGCAAAATGTCATGAAAATGATTCCTTAATGCTTAGGTTATCATCACGTAAAAGCTTATTAAGGCTTTATCACTGACGTGCTACAACGCCTTTTTGCTCGGTAGGCGTATCCAAAGAAACACTTAATCTGATTGCCCCCTACTGTGAACGTCAAAGTTCAATCCACTGGGACATAAAATTTGTACCATCAATCTCCCACTGTAACCCAAGGGTAGAAAGATATGGTTTTTCTCAATCTTCTCCTATCGCAATTCAAGGATACAGAATGTGAAGCTCTTTGGTCCTTTACCCCATTCCCAAGGTGTCATACCAAATGCTCATGCACAATTGCAAAATTTTCTTCTTCGAGAAAACCTTTTCTTATCACTTGGTGATCATTGCTTGTTTGTTCATTGAAGCTTTGTCACCAACACAGCATCTTGTCATTTTGTTCAATCAATGTTTTGACGACGAAATCCAAAAGGATGGTCTTAATTTAGACTTTTTCTTCTTAAATATTTCAACCTTTAAACTTGGTGTGTTCTAAACAATAGTCCTGTTTCAGGTTCCTGTATTATTTAGAAACTTCTAGAGTAATATGCAAAACTTCCATTGTGAAAGTATTATTAGTCTATTAATCATTATTCTAATGCAACATGCTTGCAAAAAGAATATAACGATGGATAAAATAGAATTAATTTTGAGAGCATAGCCCGAAGTGGATAAATTATCAAAGATAGTAAGAATAAAAAGGGAATTAATTGGGAACACGTATCTTAAAAAAGAATGAAGTATTCCAAGAACAAGAAATTCAACATAAATAGTATGAGGACTAGATTAGACCTGTCTATGGGCCGGGCGGCCCGGCCCGGCCCGACGGCCCGCCCGAAATATGGGAGGCTTTGGGTAAAAATATAGGCCCGAAATATGGGCTTGGGCAAAATTTTAGGCCCGTTTAAAAAATGGGCCAGGCCTCGGGCAAGATTTTTTTGGCCCGGGCCCGGCCTGAAAAATATTAAATATATATTTTTTATTTTTAAAATATAATAGTTTTTTTATTTTAAGTTTATTTACTTTCATTTCCTTGACTAGTGTTACAAAATAATAATAATAAAACATCAAGTTTGTTTTACTAATCAAATGTTAGATTTTGTTACAACAATTAATACAATTAATAATTTGATAAATTTACTAATCAAATGTTAGATTTTATTACAACAATTAATACAATTAATAATTTGATAAATTTACTAATCAAATGTTAGATTTTATTACAACAATTAATACAATTAACAATTAATAATTTGATAATTTTACTAACAATTAATTTTAATAACAATTAGTTTTAATTTTATTAAAAACTAATTTTAATTTTAATTAAAACGGCGGTAGGGCTCGGGCCCCATATTTTTTCTTTGGGCGGGAACTGGCAAAATCTCAGCCCATATTTGGCCGGGTGGGCCGGCCTAGTAAACAGGCTAAAATTTTTTGTGGGCGGCCGAACCCACCCTACCATCCATGGACAGGTCTAGACTAGATGCCCCAGATATCGCAGCTTGAACTTCTCTGTACAAACTCTTTGAAAGATCATTCTGAGTTTGACATGTGTTTAGGAGATCTACAGGACTTTTCATGTGTTTAGGAGATCTACAGGACTTTGTCGATGCCCCAAGATGCTGCCTACCCTTTCCTGTTGATTCAGGTATAGCAAGATCATCACATGCCCCAATTTGATCAAAATTTGAGCTGCTCTGATCGCCCCATGCCCCAATTTGATCCAAAATTTGAGTCGCCCTTTTCGGGTTTTCAACTCAAGCCCCTTTGGTCTCAAGGCGCCCTTTGCGGGTTTTCACCTTGGCTTCTCCCTTTTTTTCCTTTTCTTCTTCTTTCTCTTCTTCTTCTTCTTCTTTTTTTTTGTTTTTTTATCTCTTTTTTTTTGAAACATTTTTTATTGACTCTAACTCATAGGATTAGGCATGTCCTTGTTATCCCTTCCAATCAAGATCGACTCTTTTCCAGATAATGCCTTCCACATAAGGTCCTTTCCAGCTTGGCATGAGGTTCTTTTTGTATGGGAATGATCTTATTCAATACCAAGTCCTTCTCATGAAATTCTCTAGGGCGAACTTTTTTTGTGAGCTCGCATCGTTTGCTTTTGGCGCATTCGACCATGATGGATAACTTTGAACATTCCTCTTCGATTGGTATTGGATCCAAAAACTTAGAAAGAAAGAATCTCATCTTCAATAGGCAAAATCGCGATATTCCCAAGAGAACGGCATTGCCCCGGTAGATTTTTTTTTTTTAGGACCCAAGACATCCTTTGTGGGTTTTCGCCTTGGTTTCTTCCTTTTCAAGTAAAAATACTCCTTGACTGAATTTGAATTCACCAGATTGGGCAAGTCTTTGGCATCCATCTCAGTGAATATCAGTGCTCTTCCAGAACAGACCTTTTTTACAACATAAGGTCCTTCCCAATTTGGCATCCACCTTCTCTAGGATGAATCTCTTTGTCGTAAGCTCACATCATTTGACCATGACGAGAAGCTTTTAACATTCCATAAACTAATGGGCCAGGTGTTGCCCTGGAAAAAGTCCTAGCCGACGTTTGATGAATATAGAGGATGAATGTTAACTTCTTTATACCAATTTTTGCAAGTCTCGGTCATCTTTCTCACGATCTTGTTTTGGTTGCCTACAACATCTGATATTTGAACAGACTAAAAACTTTTGACATTGTCCTTTTTTTCTTTTTTCTATGTTTTTTTTTTTACATTCTTCATCGACGGCTGGTTTTTTTTTAAAGGAATTTAATGACTTCGACCTTGTGACATTGGTATATGAAGCTATTTCCACCCTCTTAGTGAAGTAATCGAAGATCACAAAGATAAATTGATATTGGCTAAAAAGCTTTTGACGAGATGGGCCTCATCACCTCCATGCCCCACATAGAGAGAAGTTGTGGATTCCAATGATTCTTTATAGGGTAATATCTATTTTCTATCTTTTACCATCCTCCATAAGTCCGGAGATAGGTTACAATCTATGTCATCTTCGAAGTCATAAGATCCCTCTAAACACATGTCTCGCTCAAAAGGAGATTGTAGCAGCGTCACTCATGTCGTTGATATCCAGGGACCTATTGTAGGCACAAATAAATATACAAGGAATGTATGAAATTATGTACAGTATGATTATGAATGGATGAAATAATGATTTCGAAGGAAATCTAATGAAATAATCAATAATAATTATTCATAAAGAATGAAAGAATATTGGCTCAAAAATAATCACAAAGATGCATTTCATAATAATGAGCCTATTTCACAAAAGAGTTCTTGTTGCTTTTAGGCTAAAAGCAACAAGTTTGTTCTGAATATTACTCTGAGTAAGCTCTAAATACTACAGGGGTTTCTTTTGCAGTCTAATTATATAGAACAGTCCCAAGTTTATAAGGGCGAACATCTAATAAGATCTCTTTTCCAGTTGCTTCTTCGTATTCGGCACTGATGTGAACATTTCCCAACATTTCCTCATTCATCGCATTCCCTTCATCATTCGTATGATTGAGTAACGAGTTTTCTGTGCTGAGTGAATCTTCAAATTTGACAACACCCATATTGATAAACCTTTCGACCAGCTTTTTAAAGGTAGTGCAGTTTTCTATAGAATGCCCCCTAATTCCCGCATGATAGTCACATTGGGCATTTGTGTCGTACCATTTGGAGTACGGAGGTTGTAAAGGCTTCAAGTAGAAAGGGGAGACAACATGTGCATCAAATAAACTTTGATACAACTCTTGGTATGACATTGGGATCGGTGTAAATCGGGACTTCTTAATGCTTTGTTTTGTGCCGAATTCTTGTCTTAGGGGTATCTGATGGCCAGTACCAACCGACCTTTGCTGACCTACGGTAATCGAGTTTGAATAATCCTCGTTATACCTACCCGCATTATTCACCTCATTTTTCCTCTTCATTGGGACCTTTGAAGTATTGTTTTGGGAGTTCCACTCTTGCCCTTTTCGCTTGTAACGATCTTCAAATCATTTTGAGAAATCTACCCTTGCTTGTTTTGTTCCCGCTAGATCATCAAGGACAACAGGATTAGTTAGATTGCCCCTCAGATTGAAACCTGAACTTGTCGCGAAATTTACTGGTGTCGAGGTATTGGTCTGGTATTGTGGTCGGATGTTAACAGTTACCTTTTGAGGATATGCGTTTGGTTGTGCATGGATGTCGGTTGGGGTAAAGTCTGGAAGATATGCAGGACCGTCATTATCATTCCCAAAGTGGACCCCTGGGTTTTTTCCTTTTTCTAACCTCATATCCAATAACTGGGTTAACTGGCTCATCAGATTTATTTGGACTTCTAGCATCTGATCCTTCATATCTTATTGAAATTTGGCCAATTGCTCTAGCATCTGTATTTGCATATACTCTAATCTCTCCAACCTTTGGTCCATTCCTTTAGTTTTTGTTCGGGTACCGCAAAAATGTTGGTTTTCCAGGTTAGCTGAAATAATTTTATTCAATTAGGGTCCTTTAATGGTCCTTAATGCACATGATGTCATGTAATGCAAATGCATGAATGCAAAAAGAGACGTTGATTCTTGGTTCAATTCTTATTAGAACAACTTTACTAAAAAACAAATCTCTTTACATAAAGTGGATATATATACAGCCTTGCCCTTATATTCCAAGACAACGATCCTTTTCTTCATTCGCGCTCGAATAGTTTTTGTCACATTGAATCCTCGGGCAACGGAGCAATAGTTCTGTTGTTCTCTATTAAGCTATCATCTTTCTCTTGTTGTGTTTTCTCGGAACATATTCGGGCAACTGTATTATTTTCCACTTTATCAAAAGACCCATTTTCTTATGACAAGCTCTCTATTTAACAACCGAACGTGAATCAACACCTCTTTTTTATGAAGAAAATGCAACGCAATCATAACCAAAACAGAAGAAAACAGTTTAGTACAAAGAAAAAGCAAGCAAGAATAAATAGAACACCTATTCGGGTGAATACTAGGGGTTCGAAGTGGTTTTACCTAGGGTGGGCTCTTAAGGTTCTCTACATGTGGTTTGGTTCTAAAGTAAGGGTACCCGAACCAGTAGATTCCTCGATCCTCACCCATTATAGGCTCATATAAATCGAGTTCGGTTCAGGGGAATACATTTCCCTATGGCTGCATGAAGATGAAAATCTCACGAAGACATAGATACGGATGTTCCCGAAAGCGATCCACTATCCTGCACGAAGGTGAAAACCTTACGAAGGACTAGCTTCTCACTCCCACTTAAAAGGTGTGACCAACGGTCATGCAATGCAATGTACAGAGATATAAAAATTTAAAATACAAAACATGATAAAAACTATAACTCAAAACAAATGAAATGACATGAGAAGATGGTATATTTAAATCAAGTTTTCAAATTTCGACAAAAAGACAAAAAGTAATGAACTCGTGGCTTGACTTTCTTATTTAAAATCCCCAGCGGAGTTGCCAAGCTGTTGACACCATTTTTGGATGGAAAACAGGGTCGACTTGGATTTTGAAAATGAAAACGGGAGTCTCCACCAATCCTTTTTGAGGTGTGATTGGATCACCTTGAAAAGTGGTTGTTTTTAATAAACAATTTAATTTTATTAAAACAACGATTTTGGTCCACGAAATTCAGAAAAACGGGTTCAAAAGTCGGTTACGCACGGGGAAGGATTAGCACCCTCGATACGCCCAAAATTGGTACCTAGTTGATTATTTAATGTCTTAATGTCGAAAAGCTGAAAACTTTAAAGAAATTTAAAATACAATCCTTAAAAAAAACTCGAATGGCATGGATTAAAATTCAAGAGGATATTTTGGCAATTTGGTTAAATGAGAAAAATCGACACCCAGCACCTTAGGGCATGTTTTCTCGAATTTCCAAACGCAAAACATTGCCTTATTTTGAAAGTTTTTTTAAAAGGATATTAAGCCATTTGGTTGAACGAGAAAAATCGACACCCAGCACCTTAGGGCATGTTTTCTCAAATTTCCAAATGCAAAACATTGCCTTATTTTAAAATTTTTAAAAGGATATTAAGCCCTTTGGTTGAACGAGAAAAATCGACACCCAGCACCTTAGGGCATGTTTTCTCGAATTTCCAAACGCAAAACATTGCCTTATTTTAAAATATTTTCCTTTTTTGAAATATGGTATTTATATGCATGATGGAATAATAAACATAATAATGTGAATAAAAATAATGAACAAAAACGAATAATAAAATAAATCAATCATACATATTCCATAGCAATTAAATAAATAAATAAAACTAAAGCATAAACATGGACATGTGAATAAGTACATAAATGAACATAAAAAAAATGAAAATACATGAAAATTATAAAATATAAAAAATATGTATGTGCATATAAGGGAAATATACATATATATATACATAAAATTACGGAAATATGAAAGATATATATGTATTATGAGATATAAAATATAAATATCTACATGTATATGTATATAGATTATGAAATACGAAGATATATAAAATATAAGTATGTACATTATAAAAACGAGTGTATGTACGTAAATTTATAAAAACATGAAAAATATATGTATATATGTATTTTAAAATTATTATATAAAATATATATAAGTAAGCATGTACATCTATACATATGTAACTATCATAAAAAAGTAACCATTGTCGGAAAGATGTGTTTGTCTGCCCCTCTATGTCACTCTCAAGTCGGATCATTCTTTGGCAGAAAATATGTGGGTCTAACTCATACGCTGCAATGTGACGAATGAAAAAAATTAAGTTCTAGTAACTTGATAACATAAAACATTACAACTTATATTGAAAATATAAGGTTATCATTTACCCATTGCCACGACTTGTCTCTTCCAGTCTGCATTCTTATAATCTTTGTAGAAGTTAGCCGCAATGTGACGGATGCAGTAAACGGATCTCCATGGTACACCGAAACGCCTAATTGCTGCAATTAAACCTTTTCCTCTATCAGAGATGATGCAAATGTTATCGTTGCTAATAACATATCTCCGCAGGTTAGTGAGGAAGAATTCCCTAGACTCCAAGTTCTGTTTGTCTACGATGGCAAATGCTATCGAGAGCACGTTTCTATTGTCGTCTTGAGCAACCGCAAGAAGTAGGATCTGTGTATATTTTCCATATAGCAAGGTCCCATCCACCTGCACAAATGGCTTGCAGTGGGGAAATGCCCGCACACATGGATCAAAGGTCCAGAACTTCCGATGGAAAATCCTTTTTGCCGACTGTAACTGGTCGTCCGGGCCGTAATAAAGCCTTGTCCTTTGATGCAAATTTATGTCAACCATGATACATGTTTAAAGTATTTAGTTTTAAGTTTGGTTCTACAATATTTGATTAGATTATGATGATATGATCTATAGTTTGAATTATGGGATATACCAATTATTATGATTTTGTTTTTGAGATTAATTTGCTTGAAAATATTTTTCATAAATACAATTTTAGATTTACATGGTATATGCAAGGTAAAATTTTCTAATTGATTATTAATACACGTATATGCATGAATTGCTTTGGTGTTATGTCTATGCCAAAATTATGAATACATTATTTACGCTTGGTTTTGACAGATATGGTTTTTAAAAAATGAGTTAAACATTAAGGTTTTCGGTTTTTTATTTGCGCTATTTAGAAAATCTTATTTTTGGTTATTTTAGAAACTGTAATACAATCGAAATTTTAGTTTTAACCTTTGACTATTGGGTAAATTTTAAATTTGAATATTGGTATAATTATATATATATATATTAAAATAACTTAATTGAAGCAATAAGTCGTCAAAGTGATATTTTTGTATAAATTATTTTGTTTTAAAATATAAAAGGTTATGCGCATGTAACTTAAGTTATGTTAATATTGATCAGCTCAAATTAAGGTTAATAATATTAAATGTGCAACTATAGTAATAAACATGTGATGATTATTCGGTTTTACGTGTGAGCAATAAATTAGCCCAAAGGAAGATTTATGGTTCGACATGTTCTTATTGTCAATGTTTGATATTTACACCAAGATATCACTTACAAATTAATATTTTGTCCAAATATGAAATACTAACGGAGTGTCTGATATCTTAAAATGAGGTTTACCTTTATTCAAATTATTTTGGTTTAAATTTGAAGTCTTATGTGGGGTTGTTTATGATTTATTCAACTATTATTATAGGGATTTTTACCTAAATATTACAAAAAAAAATAAAAAAATAACCAAAATATTATATATTTTTTATTTACGAAAATATTACAAAAAGACAAAAAACAGAAAAAAAAGGCTGCGTGATGTGACTGGCGACTGATAGGCGACACCAAAGGTGCCATTCCCATGGGCGGCGCTGCCCATATAATAGGCCACCGTTTGGTGGGAGGGGGGAAGAGAAGGAGATGGAAAGAAGAAGAAAGAAAGAAAGAAAGAAAAAGAAAGAAAAGGAAAGGAGATGAGAGGAAAGAAAGAAAAAGAAGGAAAGAAAAGGAAAGAAAAAGAAGGAAAGACAAGGAAAGGAGAAGAGAACAAAAAACGAAAGAAGGAGAACAGGGAAAGAAAAAAATATATTTTTTATTAATTTAATTTTTGTAATATTTGTGTGTAAAAATTTATGTCATGTACAATCTCGTGTTTTATTATTTTATTTAGCATATATATTTTATGAAATTTATCTAGCATGAAAAGAAATTTTAGGAATTTTAGGAATTTTTTATGAAATTTATTTAGGATGTTGTAATTAATTTTTTAGAAAAATAGAATTAAAAATAAAATGATAAAAAATATATTTAAGAAAAAATAAAATACGAGAAGAAAAAAAAAAAATTGTATATTCACCGGAAGTAATAAAATCCGAAAAAATGGTATATTTACTAAATTTCAAACATAATGCACTGAAATGACGTAAATTTATAAAATTAGAATTTATGATATTTTTTAAAGTAATAAAATACGGAGAAAAAAATACGAACAAATGGCCGAAATAAGAGTGTTGACACCATTTTTTGGATGGAAAACAGGGTCGACTTGGATTTTGAAAATGAAAACAGGAATCGCCACCAATCCTTTTTGAAGTGTGATTGGATCACCTTGAAAAGTGGTTGTTTTTAATAAACGATTTAATTTTATTAAAACAACGATTTTGGTCCATGAAATTCAGAAAAACGGGTTCAGGAGTCGGTTATGCACGAGGAAGGATTAGCACCCTCGATACGCCCAAAATTGGTACCTAGTTGATTATTTAATGTCTTAATGTCGAAAAGCTGAAAACTTTAAAGAAATTTAAAATACAATCCTTAAAAAAAAACTGGAATGGCATGGATTAAAATTCAAGAGGATATTTTGGCAATTTGGTTAAATGAGAAAAATCGACACCCAGCACCTTAGGGCATGTTTTCTCGAATTTCCAAACGCAAAACATTGCCTTATTTTGAAAATTTTTTTAAAAGGATATTAAGCCATTTGGTTGAACGAGAAAAATCGACACCCAGCACCTTAGGGCATGTTTTCTCGAATTTCCAAACGCAAAACATTGCCTTATTTTAAAATTTTTAAAAGGATATTAAGCCCTTTGGTTGAACGAGAAAAATCGACACCCAGACCTTAGGGCATGTTTTCTCGAATTTCCAAAGCATAAAACATTGCCTTATTTTAAAATATTTTCCTTTTTGAAATATGGTATTTATATGCATGATGGAATAATAAACATAATAATGTGAATAAAATAATGAACAAAAACGAATAATAAAATAAATCAATCATACATATTACATAGCAAATAAATAAATAAATAAATAAAACTAAAGCATAAACATGGACATGTGAATAAGTACATAAATGAACATAAAAAATGAAAATACATGAAAATTATAAAATATAAAAAAATATGTATGTGCATATAAGGGAAATATACATATATGTATATAAATAAAATTACGGAAATATGAAAGATATATATGTTTTATGAGATATAAAATATAAATATCTACATGTATATGTATATAGATTATGAAATATGAAGATATATAAAATATAAGTATATACGTTATAAAAGCGAGTGTATGTACGTAAATTTATAAAAACATGAAAATATATGTATATATGTATTTTAAAATTATTATATAAAATATATATAAGTAAGCATGTACATCTATACATATGTAACTATCATAAAAAGTATATATATATAATATAAAAAGTATATATATAGGTATATATATGAATCATAAAATATAAAGAACATATATAAAATACGTATTTAAAATATGAAGAATATGTAAGTACATATATATATATATATATATTTATGAAAGTAAAGTATATAGATATGTATAAAAATTGTGAAATATAAATATATATATATATAGGTACGTATATGTATATATAGATAGATTATAAAAAAATATGCATATTACATATGTATATTATAAAATCACATGTATGTATATAAATATAAGTAATTAAAATAATAATACTATAATAAGATAAATATATAAAATATTTACATAAATAAGTATAAATGGAAATACGATGATAATAAAAATAATATTAAATAATAATAATAATAATAATAATAATAATAATAATAGAATAATGAACAAAATAATAAAAATGCTACAAAGGGCTTAAATTAAAGTAAAAGTAAAAATACTGGGCAAATTCGAAATAAATAAAAACAGAAAGGACTAGATTGTGACATGCGCCAAAAGAGGGGGACCAAAACAGTAAATACCCCAAAGCCGCAAAACGCTGCACTTCGATGGGGACTAAAATGAATCAAAAATAAAATTTTGTGGCCAAATTGCAAATATGCGAAAAACTTCCATGAAAGCGCCACAAAGTCAAAGGGACTAATTGCGCAAATAGACCCTTAAACGAAAACACGCGGATCCTGGAGTGGGTCGGGTCGGTTGGATCGAGTTTAAAGCCAAAATGGCGTCGTTTTGGTGCCTGAGAGGCATACCCAAAACGGCGCCGTTTTAAATACCTATATAAATCAAATTTTCTTCTTAAAACTTCATTTTTTGCCTTCTCTCTTTAAAAAAAACTGATTTTCTCTCAAAAAAAACCCCTCCCCTCTCAAATGTCCGGCCTGGACTCCCGCAAAAAAAAAAGGTCTTTTTTTTACTTTTTTTATACGTTATATATATATATAGTTTTAAAAAAAACATAAAAGAAACAAGATCAAATACAAAAAAGTTTCGAAAGAAAAATAAAATAAAATAAAATAAGAAAAGGAAAATAGATATACCGAAAAGGGTTTTTGAATCTGCTTTTTGCTTTTTTATTTCTTCAAATCGTGAAAGAGGGGCCGAACCCCTTACATTCCTTTGGTTTCGGCTTTTATAGCCGATTTTGACATTTTTTTTATCTATGTCTACTGTTTGTTGTTGCGTGTTGGTTTCTCTCCTTGCAGGTGCAAGTGGCCGACGTGTGATGGCGGAGTGGGGCGGTGGCTGGTCGAGGCGGTGAATGCTTGCTAGGGGCCGCGGCAGTACTAGGGTTTCAGAAAAGCTGAAACCCTAGTTTGACAAATTGGTTTTGGGCCTATGCATTTTGGGCTTCGGGTTTTGGGCTGTATTTGGGTTAGTTTTAGGTGGGTTTGGGTTTGTTTAGCTGTATTGGGCAGGGGTTAGGCTAGTTGGGCTCCGGGTTTGGTTTAATTGGTTTAGTCTTTGGTTTGTAATGGGTCGGGCAAAATGGGCTTGTACAAAGAGTGTTTTACTAACTTTTTTAAAAATTCAGAAATAATTAATACAAATATTTCTCACAAAATGTACTGAAATAATATAAAATAATAAAATCTGAAAATAATATATTTTTATTGAAAGTAATAAAATTTGGGAAAATAATACGAGCAAAGGCAAGTAATGTACTGAAATAATGTAAAATTATAAAATTAGAAATTATGATATTTTTTAAAGTAATAAAATGTCGAGAAAAAATACGAACAAATGGTCAAGTAAAGAGTGTTTTACTAACTTTTTAAAAATTTGGAAAAAATTAATACAAAATTTCAAAAAAATGTACTGAAATAATATAAAATAATAAAATACTGAAAATAATATGTTTTTTGGAAGTAATAAAATTCGGAAAATAATACGAGCAAAGGGCGAGAATAAGGGTTGGGTTTTTTTACACTAAATTAATTTAAAAACACACTAAATTAATAAAGAAACAACATAATGCACTGAAATAATGTAAAATTATAAAATTAGAAATTATGATATTTTTTAAAGTAATAAAATGCCGAGAAAAAATACGAACAAATGACCAAGTAAAGAGTGTTTTACTAACTTTTTAAAATTCGGAAAAATTAATACAAAATTTTAAACAAAATGTAATGAAATAATATAAAATAATAAAATACGAAAATAATATATTTTTGGAAGTAATAAAATTCGGAAAATAATACGAGCAAAGGGTAAGAATAAGGGTTCTTTTTTTACACTAAATTAATTTAAAAAACACACTAAATTAATAAAGAAATAACATAATACACTGAAATAATGTAAAATTATAAAATTAAAAATTATGATATT
This sequence comes from Gossypium raimondii, assembly GCF_025698545.1. Taxonomy (NCBI): domain Eukaryota; kingdom Viridiplantae; phylum Streptophyta; class Magnoliopsida; order Malvales; family Malvaceae; genus Gossypium; species Gossypium raimondii. Next base: position 4,936,530 of record NC_068566.1, on the reverse strand, counting down.
TTTTAAAGTAATAAAATGCCGAGAAAAAATACAAACAAATGGCAAGTAAAGAGTGTTTTACTAACTTTTTAAAAATTCGGAAAAATTAATACAAAAATTTTAAACAAAATGTAATGAAATAATATAAAATAATAAAATACTGAAAATAATATTTTTTTGGAAGTAATAAAATTGGAAAATAATACGAGCAAAGGGTAAGAATAAGGGTTGTTTTTTTTACACTAAATTAATTTAAAAAAACACACTAAATTAATAAAGAAATAACATAATACACTGAAATAATGTAAAATTATAAAATTAGAAATTATGATGATTTTTTAAAGTAATAAAATGCCGAGAAAAAAATACGAACAAATGGCCGAAGTAAAGAGTGTTTTACTAACTTTTTTTTCAACTTGCAGGCATCGCAATAGATCCATTGATTAAACCCGATAGACACAAATCTGATGCGGGTTTAATGCACTTTTTTGTACATTGCGAAGTTTGTATTCTTTTTGTATAAATTTAATCTTTCTAATTTAATCTTTGCTTACTTCTGGACTTTTTTGTATAAATTTAATTATTCTATTTTTGCATTATATTAAAGCTGAATTTAAGGTTAAATGCCTACGGGTCGGACATATAATTTTAATAATTCTAAATGCGAACATGGTATTTTATAACTTAATTTGGATACAATTTAAGCATAAGCATAAGCTAAATAATAAAAATTATTTCAAATGAATTATATTTTTTATAACACTTTACATACAAATTTTACATCATTAGGTCAATTCCAACCCAATCAGGACGACTGTCCAACATGAAAGTTCCGATGAGGGCATTTATTCCGACTATGACCACTTAACCTACATAATCCACAACGCTTACCGTCGGATTTCTTCCTAATGTCCATTTCATTACGGATTCTGCTTGATTGCAGACGACAACTTGGATTCCTCCGTAGCCCTCTGTCTAGGATAAGCTCGAAAGTCATCGGAGCCACCTCCCACGTAGATAGGTCAGGCAGGACGAGGAACTCATTTTCCCAGACACGCAATGTGCACTCGAGCGTGTACACATCATCGACATATTCTTCAACATTAAGGTTGACTTTAGCACACGCTGCCATGACATGCGCACATGGATAATGAAGTGTGTCGAACCTCCTGCACTCGCACCGTCTGTTCTGGAGGTCAACTCCATAAGACCTAGTTGGTATGCAAGGTCGGCGACTGATGGTTTCTGTAACTCGAAACGTTTCCAGTCGCCGTGAATATATTTCTACATTCATTGACCTCGCCATCCGATGGTTTGCAACCATTGCATCCCTGACATGTTCAACAAACACGTGTCCCGCCTCCATCTGGTCGACTTGTTGCTGACTCATTCTTGGCATCAAGGTAGCCAGCCTGTAGAAAGTAGCAGAAAAGACAGATGCAATCGGAAGATGACGTGTTTTCAACAAGACAGCGTTGATCCCCTCGACTAAGTTTGTGGTCATTTGGCCATAACGAAAGCCCTCATCAAAACTTTGAGCCCATTGCCACGACTCTATTGTGCCCAACCATTGTCGAAAATATGTGTTTGTCTGCCCATCTATGTCACTCTCAAGTCGGATCATTCTTTGGCGGAAAATATGTGGCTCTAACTCATACGCTGCAATGTGACGGATGAAAAAAATTAAGTTCTAGTAACTTGATAACATAAAACATTACAACTTATATTGAAAATATAAGGTTATCATTTACTCATTGCCACGACTTGTCTCTTCCAGTCTGCATTCTTATAATCTTTGTAGAAGTTAGCCGCAATGTGACGGATGCAGTAAACGGATCTCCATGGTACACCGGAACGCCTAATTGCTGCAATTAAACATTTTCCTCTATCGGAGATGATGCAAATGTTATCGTTGCTAATAACATACCTCCGCAGGTTAGTGAGAAAGAATTCCCAAGACTCCAAGTTCTCTTTATCTACGATGGCAAATGCTATCGGGAGCACGTTTCTATTGCCGTCTTGAGCAACCGCAAGAAGTAGGATCTGTGTATATTTTCTCTATAGCTAGGTCCCATCCACCTGCGCAAATGGCTTGCAGTGGGGAAATGCCCGCACACATGGATCAAAGGTCTAGAACATCCGATGGAAAATCCTTTTTGCCGACTGTAACTGATCGTCCGGGCCGTAATAAGGCCTTGTCTGTAACTCAATCACAGTCCTCGGTACGTACTCCCGCATAGCAGCTATCTATCCTTGTAGCTCATTATACGACGAATCGTAATCCCCATACAATTGCTCCATTTCCATCTGTTTAGTTGTCCATGCCTTTCGATATGATACTCGATACTTGAATCGTGCTTGCATTTCGGCAATCAGTACCGAAACTTTAATGGTTGGCACGTCCTTCACCATTAGCATGATACACGTACAGATAGTTTTCGAATCAAGTTTTCAATGATCTTCTGTCATACGTGTTGATGTGCATGTATGAGGACCAACAAATTTTTGTATCTCTCACATTTGAGAACTTTTAATGAATGCAGCTCGTACCCTCTAATTGCAGCCTTTCGCTGCATTCCAACACTCCCTAATATATATTGTCGTAGTAGAAACTACGACTTTATAATCCACTGATATTTTCATGTTGTACCGTTTAATAGCAAATACGCAATATTCTTTACAGCTGAATCTCTGGCCTATGAATAACTCCTCATGATCAAAATTTACGGCTAGCCCGTGAGGATGAACTATTTTTGGGTACTCCGGGAACTCAGCTACATACGCTGCGTCGGGGTTTATGAGCGACACGTGTGGCCTAGGATTATTGTGTATCAAAATACGTCGCATCTGCTCCCCGATTGAAGAAGCGTTAATGTTTCTATCGTTGTTGACATCTTCATCGTCAATATCATCAGGTACATCGTCCACATCGAGATCACCGTCACTATCGACCTCTTCATCCCAATGATCGCTACCACATTCTTCTTCACCACCAACCACATCAATATCGGGTGTAATATTCAGATCGATACCGATCCCACCCATAGTCGATTCACTATCAACGTATGATATTGGAGCCACCATCCACGATTCTTGAGCTCCGTGTTCTTCATCGGATGTATTGACATCTTTATTTTGCTCCATACCGGCTAACTCAACAAATAAGTGGATCGGTCTATTCTTGTCACTCCCATTCCCACAGTAAAGAACGACCATTGTCTCCACGTCTTCGTCGTTTACAACTTCCATTTCGGTGAATTTGACCGGATTTGTCAAAACTGGAAACTTGTAGAAAATTTTTGATATCCTTCTCCCACAACGTCTAAGAATTTTTGCATTAATCCTTGCCTTCATTTTATCCAAAGAGACATTTCTATTAAATCTCATTGCTATTTGTTGTCGACATTCAAATACACATCCAACACTTGTTGTCAAGATGACTCCATCAAAATAAACGCATACAAAAAACTTATCATCCATCTTCAATATTCAATCTGTCAAAAAATAAACAAAATCTCCAAAAAAATTTCCAACAAGTAAATAAATTACTTAAATAACAAAAATTAATGTTTCAATATGCAATTTTTCATCCTTAAGCTCATACTTTTTCAGTTATCATTTTGTAAATGAACATCGTTTAACCACTAATCCTAATAACTAACACAATAAAAATAATAATAGTTTTATACTCAAAATAATAGTAACTAACAATAATAATTAGGGTTTTACTAAAATAATAACTAACCATAATAATAATACTAATTTTTACTAACAATAATACTAAGTAACACCTAAACCCTAAAAACTAATAATAATACTAACTAAAACTATCAATTTCAGTTTTTATTAATCTTAATAACTAAACTAACAACAAAAAATAATAAAAATTATACAAAAAAACATAACAACAATATAATCAATTATTTTTTTTAAAAAAATACCTTTTTTTCCTCTTCTCTTTCTCTCTCTTTCCGTAGCACTTCCTCTTTCTCTTATTTTTCTTCTTATTTTTCTCCTTCAGCTGGACGGATCTCGTGTTTATAACACGAGTGGTGCCACCCATGGGAATGGCACCTTTGGTGTGGCCTATTAGTCTCCTATCACATCACGCAGCCTTTTTTTCTTTTTTTTTATTTTTTTGTAATATTTTTGTAAATAAAAAATATATAATATTTTGGTCATATTTTATTTTTTGTAATATTTAGGTAAAAATCCCTATTATTATATTTGCCAACATCATTGTATGTTGTTTTGGGATAAATATTTATATATATATATATACAATTATCTTTTAATTTGATTGAAAGATGAAATTAAGAGAAATATTTTGAAACAAATAAATTTAGATTTTGGTGTGGGATTTAATTAAGAATGTCTAATATTTTAAATAGATTAGTTGAAACAAAATGCCGCTAAAGTGACCTGTTTTATGAGATTAGTTTATTTAAAATATCAAGATGATTATATATTTTGTGATTCATGTATTTATTAATTGACCCAAAGATAAGTTAATATTTGGCGAATTTCAACTACATCTCGTGGTGATAAATGTGTGACAATTATAAGGTATTTTATGTAAGTAATATGTTAGTCCAAAGATTAATTTATTATTTGATATAATTTATTGTCAATGTTTGGTTGCTACAACAAGAGTACCATTTACTGTTAATAGTATTGTCCGAAGACTTGATATTAATGTTGTGTTTGGTATCTTGAGATCGGATTAGCCATTATCCTGAATTTATTGTTTACTTATTAATATTGATGTGAGCTTGTTTTTATTTATTTATTGTCCTATATGCAGTTATTTCATCTTCTGCTGCCACAATATCTGCTAATATAAATTTTATACCCATACTTAATGGGACTAATTTCAATTAATAGAAAAGACACTTCCTCATATTATTGGTTGTATGGACATAGATCTTGCACTAAGGGAAGAACAACCCGCACCTCTCACTGTGGAAAGCACCCTTGATGCTAAAAAGGATTTTGAGATGTGGCATTGTTCAAATTGCATGAGTCTAGTGATCATGAAGCACAAAATTCTAGAAGCTTTTAGGGGCACAAAATCTACAAAGATTACTCAGGTCAAGGGTTTCCTTGACAAAATTGAGAAACATTTTACTAAAAAACGATAAGGTTGAGATGACATCACTTCTAACTTATTTGATATCTATGAAGTATAAGGGTCAAGGAAATTCTAAGCGATCTAGGGGCTATGAGTTTTATGATCCCACAATTAGGAATATTTTTGAGACAAGAACTAAAATATTTTTTGAGGATGTTGAGTTTGGAGGGAGAAATAAGGTTAGAGACATTGCTTTTGAGGAGGAACTAGATTCTAACTCAGTTCTTACTATCACTTTTGACGATTTTCAAGTTCTTATACCTATCATTGATCAAGAAGTGAATCTAGAACCTCAACAAGGTAATGTTGAACAACTCCATATTCAAGATGAGGTAATTGTTCCAGAAAAACAAACTCAACAACCTCAAGAACAAATGTCGTTAAAAAGGTACACTAGAGAAAAGATTATAATGACTTTAGTGGAATATTTTGACCTTAAGTTGCATCAGATGAATATTAAGTTAATGTTTTCTCAATAGTAACATTGATCATACATTTATGTGGTGCAACTAGAACACTTTGAGTCTGATGATTCAAAGTTAATGATTTGCAAATTAAAGAACTTCATTTATGGGCTTAAACAGACTTCTCGTCAATAGTATTACAAATTTTACCAAATAATTATCTTATTTGGTTTAGAGATGAATTTAGTCAATAATTGTATATACTGAAGTTTAGTGGGAATAAGGTTTTATATTTGGTTTTATATGTTAATGACATACTGCTTGCCAATTGTTGAGTATGCCTCATATTTCAGTCAAATAAGAGATTGCTTGCAAGTCAAGTTAAACAAAATATATTTTCTTTCTAAAAATTTAGTATTTATTAGTATAATATATTTAGCATTTATTAGCATAATTTATTTAACTTGCAATTTAGCCTATAAATGACTCTTTTACAACCTTAGAAAATACACTCATTAGAGATTATAACTCATAACACTTTTGAAGAATTTTGTGTTTATGTTTTAAAGCTTCTTTATTTTTGAGTTTCGGGATTTAATTTTATCTCCATATTTTGTACTTTTCGTTCTTTTGTCATTATAGTAAAATTATTTTTACCCGTGATTTTTTATCTTCTTTGGAGGGGGTTTTCCACGTTAAATTTGTGTGTTCAATTTCTCAATTTCTTCTACTATTTTTACTTGTTCGTTGCTTAGTCGGGTCCATCCCCAACAAGTTCAATTTCTGCAGATCAACTTGTTCAAATATGGCAACAACAAGGTTTGGCATTAAGAAATTCGATGGTGTCACAAATTTCAATTTGTGGCAAGTTCGGATGATGACAATTCTAGTTTAGACTGGCCTGAAAAAGGTCATTACCGGGAAAAAACCCAAGAATCTAGATCAGTTAGAATAGGAAGAGTTTGATGAAAAGGCTCTGTCTGCAATCTAGTTGTGTCTCACTAATAGGGTATTATAGGAGGTATTGTTGAAAAATACCTCATTCACCTTGTGGAAAAGGTTAGAAACTCTTTATGCGACTAAGTTTTTGGCTAACCATTTAGTGTTGAAACAATGTATATTTACGTTTCACATGAACGAATGAGAGCTTCTTAAAGATCACATCAGTCAATTCATTACCCTTTTAAATTATTTAAATAACATTGAGGTTCAGATTGACGATGAAGATCAGGCTATGCTATTATCGTATTCTTTACCCCTTTCATACAAGTCTTTTAAGGAGACTGGTTTATGGTAGAGACAAAATCTCGTTCGAGGATGTAAAGGGTTATTTGTTGAGTAAAGACAAACTCAGCAATGAGTTTTGTTTGGATAGCACGGTAAATAGGCAAGCTTTCATTTTGGTAGCATCAAAGAAGCGAGACAAAATGTGTCACTATTTTAAGAAGTTAGGTTACGTCAAAGCAGATTGTTATAAACTGTGAAATAAAAAGGCTACTGAGAGTATCGAGGAAGATGTAGCTGGTGCTAATTTGGCCAACGAAAGCGGTGATGATTTCTTGTTAGTGTCAACCAGCAAAAGCTCTGAGCTTACGTCTGAATGGATCTTAGATACGAGATGTTCTTTTCATATGTGTCCCAATAGAGAATGTTTGTCCACATACAGTTTGGTTGAAGATGGAGTTATGTGCATGGGAAACTATTCATCCAGTAAGGTAATTGTATTGGTACTGTTAAAATTAGGATACAAGATGGAATGATTAGGACACTCTCAGATGTTAGGTATGTACTTGATTTACGAAAGAATCCCATCTCTTCGAGTATTTTAGACTTGAAAGGTTGTAGAATCAACATCAAGTTGAGCGGTATTAAGGTGTCTTGTAGGAATATCATTTGTAAAAGGACCGGCAGCCTTTATATTCTAGAAGATTCTATAGTGACCAGAGAAATCTAACGTTCCTCTTGTGTTACGGAGTCGAAGTCAACTCGTTTGGCGCGAATGCAACTTGGTCATAGGAGGGAAAAATGTATGACCATTTTGTTGAAGAGAGGTTCTCTTTTGGATGCAAGTTTTGAAAAGTTAAGGCACTGTGTTCGTGAAAATTATACCCAGGTTAGTTTTGATTTGGTAGTGCACAAGTCGAAGGCTAGAAGTCTTCCAGCTTCTAAGCACAGATTCGACTCAGTTAATTCTCTGCATAGTTCAAGATAGGCCCATGGCGGGTTTTGGCAAAGATAGCATTGTGAAAATACAACTCAAGTTGGAGAGTTGTTAAGTGTGCCTCTCATTTCAGTCAAATAAGAGAATGCTTACAAGTCAAGTTAAACAAAATATATTTTCTTTCTACAAGATGTTGTATTTATTAGTATAATATTGTAATGCCCCAAAAATCCCTTATATATTTGCTTTCATATGTTTGTGACACAAATATATATATATATGCTTCAGTGGTTATGTGTTATGGAAGTGTCTGAGAAGTCTTGGGTTCAGGCCTTGGCTTGGGCAAAATTTTTGTTTTAATTGAATAAACTCCTATCTTTAGTCAGTAAGCTTAAAAATAAATATTAAAAAAAGTGTTAGAATGGGTCTGCTGGTCTGGTGGTTAAATGGTGAGTTATAGTGTTAGGGGTCATGAGTTCGAATCCCTATACGTGTAAAGGGGATTTTTTTTATACATGTGCCGTGAAGGATTTTGATATATGGTAAAATTTTGAGTATTTTAGAAGTGTGGGGATGTTGTGGCTGATTTTTAGGAGATTGTTGAGGGAATTTCAGTTGTTGAGGGATTTGGGGGATTGAGGGAAGTGTTTTGGGGAGATTTGGATAGAAGAATTTGGATAGAACCGAAACTAGTACTGGTAATTTCGGTTACTCTCTCTCTTTCTCCCCAATTTTTTGATAGCTTTTGGTTTTTCTCTTTACTTTCATCTTTTATTTTTCTTCTTGTTTCTTTTACTTTTGCTGCCGTTCGGTTCTTCACAACCTCCACCCACTGCTGAAATTTTGAGATTTTCGTGCTCCTCTTTTTTTTTCTCCCCAAGCCGATGATAACTGTTTTTTTTCCAAATCTTGGTTGCTCCCAATCTTTGAACGATTTGAATTTGTTCTCTTTGCTGCCGAATTGCTGTCAAAATTACTACCGAAAGTTCTTTCCCCCTCATCTTATTTTTTTTCCTATTTGCTTCATTGTGTTTATTCATTCCGTGAATAAGCATATGTTTTCGTGGTACAGTAAGTTTTGTTTCTACTTCTTGATTAACTTTTGTTTGGTTAAGTGATTTAAGGGGATTTTCTATTGGTTGTTTAGGAGTTGACCAAAGGGTTGGATGTCTATGATGGATGTCTTAAGTGGGTGAAACCTTCATCCTTACTCTAGCGAAGGTATTGTTGTTGTGAGTTTAACACTTGGTCAACTTCTATGTTTTCGATTAAGCAAAGGCTTAAGTTAATTAGTAATTGATCGGTCAAATGTAGGTTTCAAACACTTGGGTAAGTTTTCTCAGCAAATAGAAATTAGGTGTATAAACCCTGCCCAAAACGTAAACTGATAAAAACAAAAAATTATGGCAATTGACCCTGCACGAGTGTGCGCTCGTTCGTGTGGTAAATCGAATGCATAAAATGTGGGCATTAGACTATTGCGGTCACCATGAGCGATTTCGTGGTCTTAGGTCGTTTTGGGCCACAATGAGCTGAAATGGGCTATGTGGGCCCAACAGGCTTGTAGAACCCACACGGGTAAATCACACGAGCGTGTGGAAAAAATTGGGCCAAACTGTGTAATTTCATAATCGAGACCAATTCTAGGCTATGAGGGTCACATTAGTGTGTGGGCCCACATAGGCCCGCATTATGGGTCTTGAGCCTAATTTCACTATTTGACTGTTAAGGTTGCACGGGTCACCCAATATGAACGTGGACCTACTGATGGGTTGGTAAGTAGACCTAAACTCCCAAACTGATATGAAATGACTGTTATGCCCTCACGTGGTAAAATGACTGTATGCTTTATGTTATGTATGACTATATATAAGTATGTCATGATATATATATGTTACATACATGTATGATATGTTGCATGGGAATGAGATTATTATGATTGGAGGAAATGTACTGTACTGGCAGCTCTGCTGCAAATACTGTTTAGTGCCGCAACCGGTGTTAATTTTGGAGTGTAGTGATAAGAGGGTAATATTATCCCCACATGGAGTGCTGAGCTGGACGGAGTGGAGTGTAGAGGCTAGTTAGGTAGGATTTCTGATTACATGTCTGAACTGTTACTGTCACTATAATAGGCTATGGCCCACACTGATATTGATACTGTAATGGGCCAAGGCCCAAATGTATGACTGCTTTTGTATTGTAATGGGCTAAGGCCCTAATTGAAACTATTACTGAAATGGGCTTAGGCCCAGATTGTGATTGTCTTCTGTCTGTTTGCTTTATATGGGATTACACACTGAGTTTTCTTATACTCACCCTTTTGATTTGACTGTACAAGTAATCCCCAAACATAGGCGAATCAGTGCGACGAAGGACTCAGCGTTGGCCACACGACCTATTTTATTCGACTTAGTACATAATTATAGTTTTGCTATTATTTTGTGGTATTTTTACTGTAATAATGGCCTCTTTGGATTTTAACTTTTAAATTGGGGTTTTACTTTGTTTTGACTTACAACTGCTAGTAGTAGGGATAATCGAGTTTTTTAAATCAATCAAACGTTATAACAAAATCACTCAAATAGACAATGGTTTTAAAAAGCATACGCAATAAGTGGCGTTTTGAAATTTATGACGTTTTAAAAAAAAAGAATAACTTTGTGATAATGAATTCTGTTTTGAAAATGAACAACACGTCCTAATAATAACATAAGATTTTGTAAAGAGGTTATATAGAAAAGAGATTTTTTACATTAACTCATTTTTTTTGAAAAACATTACCATGTCACATCGTTTGATTCGGCCATAATGTCTAGGCTGGGTTTGGGGTGTTCCAAATATATTTAGCATTTATTAACATAATTTATTTGACCCACGAATTTAGCCTATAAATAAGCTCTTTTACAACCGTAGAAAATACACCCATTAGGGATTAGAACTCATAACACTTTTGGAGAATTTTGTATTTATATTTTGAGGATTCTTTATTTTTGGGTTTTGGGGTTTAGTTTTATCTCCATCTTTTGTACTATTCGTTCTTTTTCTATTATAGTAAAATTATCTTTGCCCATGGTTTTTTATCCACGTTAACTTTGTGTGTTCAAATTCTCAATTTCTTTCACTATTTTTACTTGTTAGTTGCTTAATTTGGTCGATTCCCAACATCAATAATAAGTATAGTCTTAATCAATGCCCTAAGAATGATTTTGAGTTACAAAAATGCATAAGATTTTTTACATTTTAGCAGTGGGAAGTCTAATGTATGTTTAGGTCTGTATACATTGGAATATTGTGTACACTATTGGGATGTTAGGCAGATATTTAAGCAACCCTAGTTTGGACCATTAGATAGCAACCAAGAGAGTTATAAGATATTTTCAAAGAACAAAAGATTACATGCTCACATATCGGAGGTCTGATTAGTTAAAGATCATCACGTATACAGACTCTAATTTTGATGGAATATGGATACAAGATTTTGTCACTAAGGTGCAAATTGTGAAAACAAATTGCAATCTTTTATTCCAATAGCAACAGGAGCACATCAAAGTCAAAACATATAGACTTTAAGTTCCTAGTTGTTAAAGTGAAAGTTCAGAGTGGTTAGGTGTCTATAAAGCATATTGGGATAAACTCCATAATTGTGGATCCGTTTACTAAGGGACTACATGCAAGGTTTTTCATGAACACATTGCTCATATGGGTGTAATGTCATTTAATGATATTTGGTTTTAGTGGGAGTTTGTACTTTTAAATGTTTTTATGTTATAGACACATTTTCAGTTTTTTCAGTTTACGGATATTAAGTTTATTTTTTGCAGAAATAAAGTTTATTTGGTTTATTCACACCCTAATTTTGGCAAGGTTTGATCTCACTAAGGTTTAAGGAGGGCCAGCTGGAAATAGACATGTTTAGATCATATTGCATGTAATTTTCATGCTACACATCCATATTTAATCTATGTCATTTGGTTGTGTTAATATATGTGATCAGTGATGGATTTAGTTATGATATATGTAACAAAAGTTGCATTGGTTCTATGTTAACATAATTAATGGACGAGATTGTTCGGAATACCTTTTGGATATGATAGTAAAATTTTGAGCTCATAAGGTTATAATGACACGTAATTATAGAGTAATTAGTATATATATATATGGTCTTAGTGAGAGATTGTTGGAAAATATGGACATCACATATATAATAAAGGTAATTAATTACATGTTATTATTTACTATCAAAATAGGTTAGCCTAAATTAAAAGTGATCTAATTTGGTTAAGGTTTATTGGGCTTTGATTATTAAATAAAGTATAGGTCAAATATGTGTAGATACTCTATTAAATAATTTCTAATTGATGATGGGTGATTAGAAATTAAGGCTAATGTGTCAAAGTTATATATATTACGGTTATGGTCCCCAAAATATAAATAAGGTAACTTTTCTAATATCCTTTTTTTAGAAAAGAGAGAGTCGCCTTCTCTAGATTACTTGTGTGCTAATTTGGAATATTAAAACCCCAATATCCGTAGATTTCAAGAAATCAATGAATCTAGGTACACTTCCACATCTAGTTTTGTTCTTGATTTATTCTTAATAATTTGACATGACAGATCCTATTAGAGTATGCCCAAAGATCAATCATGAGATGGTTATAATAACATACTTGATTTATCATGTTTATTAATATAAGGCGTTACCATTATTATTTCAGTGTCTTTTCTGTGTGCATAAATAAACTGTTTTATAATAATATCCTGAGAATAATATGATTATTCTTAAAAGGTCCTTAGTCAAGTATTATTGTTGGCTAGGACAACAATAATGCATTAAGACTAACATGTAGTTGATCGATGATAAAGTGTTGTCATTGATATGGAATGTCAAGATCGATTCATGAATATGTGTGTGAAAGAACAACATATTGGACTGACCCGTTATGAGTATGTTTCTTGGATTATTATGTAATTGTCACAACATTACTCATAGTGATTAATATGTATATGAACCTCAGACTTGAGATCATCATAATCCCAACATCGTGAGTTGTGTATTTTGATACAGTCAAACGTACACCGTAACTGGTTGTTCTATAAAGGTTGATGTTGGATATACCACAATCTGTGTAGAGGGATATGGTTGATCGATATAGGATAAGTCCCTCCTACATAATGGGAGTAATATCTTAGGCCACTTGATTGAGTGAGACTAGAAATGCATGGCCATGCTCAAATAAGTTGATATGAGACGTCATACTTATTTGTATATCATAGTCTACTTAAGATATCAAGGAACATGGAATGGACTATGCAAGTGTGACTATTCCATGACTTGTGTCCAATCCAGAGATAAAGGACTTAAAGATTATTGCATGAAAGGTTAATTATAAAAGGTTATGTCGAATCATGATTTCTTGTGACTTAGATAGCAATGATGCATTGCTAGGTGCCACTCATTGTTTGTAACATTAGAATCGTTTTAGTATTACTGCTAACGTTATAAGAATCTACAAGGTCACACCCTATAGTTGAAATGAACGGAATAAAACATAGTTGGTATTGTGTTTGGTTATCACTTGAATTAAATTAATTATAGAATTAATTAATTGGGTAATCAAATATCGGACATATTATATGTACAAGGTTGTTGTACGCATAATGAGAACATGAATTTGGTTAGTATATAAATTCAAATAAATATATAGTTTACCGAATCATTATTATAATTAATGTAATTATAATTTTCGATTAAAAAAAATATTGATATATTTATTTAATTTTAAGAAACCCTAAAAAGGGATATAAAATCCCGTTTTTCTTTGGTTGGTGAGTCTAGTAGCCGTCAAAGCAAAATCTTCTCAAAAACAGTTTTTGGGATTTTTTTCGTTTATTGTCAACAGGGTGGATTACTTAGAGGCCAGGGTCACGATAGATTGCTGCTAGATTCGATAGCGGACCAGATTACTCGTTGCCGAGGCGTCGCTATCTACTCAGAATCACCATTCGGTAATTTCGAAACATTTTTCACCCCAATTCGTTCCTCACACATGGATCCATGGTTAGGATCAGCAGATTTTTATTTTTCCGCTGCGCCGTAGGGGTGCCGGCGTTCCAACAGATCCTGGCTTACAGTTCTAATTTTATATTAGATATTATTTACAATTTTAACAAAAAATGGTAATTTAATCTTTTAGTTTTTTTGGTTGGAATTCTTTTAACAAGAAAATTAAATTGTTCAACTAACAATTTACAGTAGGAATCGAAAACACAAATATACTAATAATCCTTAATTGATGAAGGATCAAAAAGAGAGCTGTATGAAAAATCTGGGAGCCAATCAATTCCATTTGGAGAAATCTTTTACTTTAATTGTTGATAAGTACAAATATCTTAACATTTTAAAAAAAAAACCCTCTAATTCTCTATTCTCCATCAATTCCATTTGGGACAAAAATTTATCTTCGTATTTTTGGGAAATTTTTCTGTATATAGTTTTCATTTTAGAATTTTTAAAGATCTTTGGTCCTTTTCTTTAAAATTTGGGATAAATACCAAAACTATACATGAACTATGATTTAATGTGCAATTGTATACATGAAATTTTGATTTGATCCAATTCTTGTAAATTATTAACACGATTATTGATATAACATCATTTTATGTTTATATTTTGCATACATAAATATAATTATATTTATCTAATATAAAAATAAATTGATTTATTTATTTTATGATTAAATCAAAATTAAAGTTTCAAGTATACATTTGAATCGTAATTAGAGTTTTATTGGTATAATTGCACCAAATTAAAATTCATGTATACAATTACACAATAAATCAAAATTTATGTTAACTAAAAAAATGTGGGTTAAATTGGAAATCTGGGTTTTCTTGTCAACTAAAATCTTTTTATTTTCTTCATTTTACCGAGGGTAAGAGGATTTTTCTCCATTTTCTGTATTGATCGATTTCAAAGGCAATTCTAGTATTACCAAATTGCAACTTTTGTAAGAATTCTTAGAGAAATAGAAGCCAAGGTAGCAACAAATTTTATCCATTTAGTTTGTTGGGAGAAGTACATTCATTGCCAATGTTTTGAAAAAGATTGAGAACAGAGCATACTTAATTCATTGATAATTCTATGAATTTATACAACTAGAAAATGGAATGAAATAACAACAATTATTTAAATTAGCAAAATAAAATAAATTCAAATTATAAATAACAAATAAAAGTGATAGACCAAAATTAAGTATTCCAACTATTTAAATGAAACCCTCAAATTTGGGGTTGTGGAACAACATTTAATTTGGGAAGTTGATCTATTTGATCCACTGCATGAATGTGGTTCACTTCGAAAGTTTATGCCAAAGGGAAAGGGAACAAGGTATGACTAAGGGGGAGATAAAGTTATGCCAAATGAACTGTGTTCATGAAATTAGATCATTCTCTAGAAAGTTAAATGGAAAAAATTCAATAGATGTTAAGTCACCCTTACAAAACTGGAAAACAGAAATGAGATTTTGTTGTATTGAAGCAACACATAATGTATTGTAAAGTTTAAAGGAAGAATTTCATACTTCAACATTAGACTCGTGATCGAACCGGTCAGACCATCGATTCGTAGTCTGACAATTTATTGATCTAATTGTAGGTTAAATCGGTCCAAAAATAAGAAAATAAAAAAATTTTTAATGTAATAAAATACTTAAAATATGCCTAATTAATATAACTGATAAATTGAAACATACCAAAAATAAAATTGTTTGGTTCCTAAACACTCAACTGAAAAATTTTAAAATTATCTCATAAGATAAAATACGAATTTTATTAATTTTAACAATTAAATGGATGCTCTTAGTGGCATTGTTGATTATTTTCTTTGTTTTGGTCTATGTTGTTTCGTTCTTCGTTGGCTTTGCTTTGAGAGTGGTGGTTCATGGAGGAAGGGATAGCAGCGTTGACTATAGATGAGGGTGAGGAGGAGCCATGGAAAATGAATACTGGAGATGAGAGTACGCCGATCTCGGTTGAATATAGTTTGGTTGGTTGTTTTCTGACAGCGACTGTTATAAACTTCCAATCTATGAGGAATACTTTTGTTAACTTATGGCATCCGAATGGAGGGGTTACAATATTGGATCTGGGGGAGAAGCGGTTCCTCTTTTAAGTTCTATTACGAGGTTTGATAGAGCGATTGATGGGGGTCCTTGGACCTTTAAAAATCACCTCCTTGTTTTCCAGTGAAGGAAGGTGATGATCCTCAAAAACTCCTGCTCTTCTTTGTGAATTTTTGGGTACAAGTGCATGACTTGCCAAAGGGATTAATGTCCGAGCAAATGGTAACTCAATTCGGTAATTTTGTGGGGAGGTTCGTAAGTTATAATGCTAAAGCTAGTAGTAAGGGGTTTATACGTATCCGGGTAGCTATAGATGCTCCAAGTGCTGTTGAAGAGGAAAAAGAAGATTTTGCTGGCCTCAGGGTCTCAGGCATATGCTTGGTTTCTCTATGAGAGACTTACGCTTCTTTGTTTCTTGTGTGGGAGATTAGGCCATGCAGAAAGTTTTTGTCATGTACGTGCAATATACATGGTAACAAGGAATTACCGCTGGAGTAGGGTACATTTCTGAAAGCGCCGAGGAGGAGGTCATCGCCGGTTACCAGCCGTTGGTTACGTGAAGAAGGTGATGTCTACGAAGAGCAAATTACGGGGGGATAAGGATGGAAAGGGAAAGATTATAGATGATTATTCTAAATCCAATCTCATAAATCAGTATAGCGCCAGGGATTAATTTGGCTGGCAATTATCAGATTGGTAAAGCATGGATTTCTTTTGCCCATATAAAGGAATGTGAGGATATGAGGCTGTTTGAATGAGGACAAGACCATTAATATTATGGACGGTAAGAAGAGGCCTAGGATGGGTGTTGAGAAAGGGACTAATGGGCTGGGCAATAACCAAGATGAATTAATGGTGGGTGAGACTATTATTGGTAATGGAAATTTTTATCGGTGGGATCCAGTGGCCGGGCCAGCCGGCAGCCATGAAAATTTTAAGCTTAAACTGTCGAGGTCTCGGCAACCTCCGGGAAGTTCGTTCCCTTCAAGAGTTGATCCGTCATCATAGGCCGGATTTTATGTTTTTAGTAGAAACTTTAGTTTATGGTGGGCGGTTAATTGTTTCGGGGTGGATCGTTTAGGTAGAGGAGGTGGGCTCACAAAATGGTAGGATAACAGAGTTGATATTCGGGTGATTAATTATGCCTCAAAATTTATCAACGAAGCTTGTAAAGAGGTGGATGGCTTGAAATGGAGGCTGACTTGCTTTTTTGGGTTTTCGGAAAGAAGTAGTAGGAGGGAGTCATTGGAGTTACTGAAATCTTTGGTGTCGTTGGGAGGGGAGCGGTGGGTTGTGATTGGCGATTTTAATGATATAGCGAGCATGGAGGATAAGGAGGGGGGAAGCCGATCACCCACATTATTTAATTGATGGTTTTAGGAGAGCCTTGGATGACTGTGATCTTCGTGATGTGTGTTGGAGGGGTTATAGATTTACATGGGAGAGAGGTAGGGGCTCAGCAGCATGGGTGCAAAAGAAGTTGGATCGAGCAGTGGCTAATAGTAGTTGGTTCAATTGTTTCCCGAACTCAGAAGTGTTATCAGTGGTGGCTACGACACGGACCATGCACCAATTATTTTGTAAACGGAGGTTAGTTTTGAGCAGTGGAGAAGGAAACGTTTCCGATTTGAAAACAAGTGGTTGGGGCATCAAGAGTTGTGACTAGTAGTCGGCATGGAGGGCAACGAACGTTATAGGTAGTAAATCAGTGTCACGCGAAGCTGACGGAGTGGGGATTGACTATGGATCAGGTTTCATTATCAGAGGTGAAATGGTAATGATACGAGTCGTAATTATATGGCTCTCCGGGAAGAATTGAACAAGAGGTAATGACTTCTGGATATTTTCTACTCTAAAAATATTATTGGACTTGCACATTTGCCCAAAATGAATGAAATGACATGACTAATGAAGTAGCAAAGAGCTTAAGATAGGGTTTCTGAAAAAGGAAGACAGAAAACAAAAAGCCGCACTTGATCTTTCATCTTCAGCAGGTTCATATCCAGTTCTCAACCAACTCCAATATTTGACACTGATAGAAGCAAATCGATGCGAGTAAGAGCCATCTTAGGCTATTGAAAACTTTCTTCTCTGAACTACCTGCATGAATGTACGTCAAAGTGAAATGCGATAGAAATGCGATAGAACCAAGTGATTTAATATCCATGTTTGGAAACAAAATGGAGATGGGTTTAGAATGTTACTTAATCGGAGATAATTGTTCCTAATGTTCCATTCAAAATCCCAGTGCTTTCTATCATTTTTGAGTGTCCAATAAGCCCACCCAAAGGAAGCTGCATTATACACCTCTAACTGTGCCCTTCCAAAGTCTTGATACTCTGATTGAGATCCACTTGTAACATTCCACTCATTCACCCACTCACCTGAAACAAACAAAACCCTAATCATAGAACATAATGTTTTAAGTCGAACACTGTTTAGTTGGGAAAAGAAATGGAACTTAGTTACCGATAAAAACGAGGGGACCATTGGCACCATTCAAAGCTTGTAGCTGAGCTTCCCTGCTCTTATAGATGAATTGGATATTATCTATAGCACTCAAGTTAACAAAGAAAGTATCAAAGAGATTGTAGTAATGCAAATCCACAACTAGGTTGTGTGAGCCTATATCAGCTTGATAAAGTTCCAGTGGATCTGCACTGCCAATTCTTTGGCAAATTATCACATACGCTGATGGAGAGTATTTCCGCACCACTTCATAGCCTTGTTTGTAATATGAAACTAACATGTCCAATGGAACTTCTGCAGCAGAGGGTTCGTTTAATAGCTCGATTCCCAGGAAGGCAGGATGTTTTGCATACCTGCAACAAACAAGATGATTCAATGGAATAAACTTGCCACTAATCTTAAAAGAGTCAAAGGATAATGATTAGCTTGTTAGGATTGGAAGGATTTTCTTGTTCAGTTACTAGAACATTTCAATGGAAGCTTGTATCCCTAGAACATTTCTTTTCAACCCTCATTATAGCTAATATCACTTTCAGGCGCAAATCCTATAATTTGTGGCAGTTACCTGGAAGCTAGAAAATCTATAACATGCAATGTCTGTAAAATGTAATCAGAGGATGTAGGCCAGCCTGTTGTGCCATCTCTACTAGCACTATGTTCCATTCCATTTTGGGAGCCAGGTGCTGCATGAAGGTCAATGATGCACTTTATGCTATAGTCTCTGCATCAACACATTTACGTACTTATCAAATGAAATGAAGAGCTAAAATCATAGCACTCTTAACAAATAATAATGAAAAAAAAAAAGGACTTACTCTGCCCATGAGAATGCATTATCAAGAGCTTCTAATGTCCCTCCAATGAATGGGGCTGGAGGATCAGGATCGTAAGCAATCCACCAACCAACAGGGATCCTTACAGTATTTATTCCATGTCTATATAGAAATTCAAAATCCCCTACGTTGAGAAAAGTATTTCTGTGCTTCTGCAGTTTCACCCAACAAGCAATAGTTAAGGAAACAAAAGATTGAATTTGAGCCTAGTGCATATAATCTCTGCAACCCTTAAGAATAAATGAATAAACGATGGTAGTATAATACCAAATGATATGTATCTGACATACTTGAGTGCTAAACCAATTGGACATGATTCAGAGTGATTGGCGAATGTAATGCGTTTTAGCTGTGTCTCCACCCCCTCCCATGAAAAAAAGAGAACAAAAGAATAGAAAAAGTGTTTATGTTACCTCAAGAACCTGCTTTGCCTTATTATGTCCATATCCATTTGCAAGCTGATAATCTCCATGCAAGTTATTAGCTACAATTGTCATTTCAAATGTGGCTGCATTATCATCCCATCCTGGGGTTCCTGGATAATCTGCTGTCAGCTGATTATCCATGGTGGCCTATAATATAAAAACATTTTCATCAAGTTTTGCTGCTTCAAATTTTGGCATCATGAACCTGGGAAAGACACACCGAGTAATCTTATATGTCATATGCCAATGCACACATTTTGGTCATGCTACAATTTGATAGCTTTATTCTCCATAGCAAAACCGTGATTAAAGAAGTTTGTCTTAATCTTTCAAATGTGACAATTAAACCTGGCTCAATACACACCCACTACAAGCAATACTGAGACCTTAATCCTGTGATTAACCAGCAATATAGGCTAAAATATTGGGTGTTAGAATATTTTAACCATATTATTCAAGAGGCAGTGGCAAAAAAACTGTTTCCAGCATTATTTGCAGCCAACATACTGAAGGGTAATAGTTGATTCATCAAGACAAACATGAAGAGCATTGGTATCATACCTGCAGATAGGTTCCACTCTTTATTTTGATATGAACTTTACCGTTATTATTTCTTTCAATTTGAAATGTTTCAGTTGAAGAAGCTGATTTTGCTGTTGCAGATGCAGAGCATCCATTACCATAACATGTAAGGAATTGACCTTGTGTGGTGCGGAACTGAAATTCCAATTCAGAAACTCTCCATAACTGCATGACAAGAAAATTGTTTAGATGATAAATTTCATTGCAGACTCTTATGAGACCAGTCAACAAAACAAGAATGACCATTTTCACAATCATTAATCGTGACTGATAAATGACATGAAACTCTACAATGCTTAACTTATTAAGAGAAGTAACAAAAATGATGCACAACTATCTGTTTCACAAAAAATCACTTTCCATTACATTCATAGAGAATTGAGGAAAATGAAGGCATGCGGTTGTAAATTTGTAATAGACTTTCATTCATCGAGGTAACCAGGAAACCAATTTGTTAGGATAAGACATAGATGAGTTTTAGTTTATGACAATATTGAAAAGCCTCACTCTGCATATTAAACCAGAATAAAACAATGTAATAGGCTGCATTAGACATTGCTAAGTAAACAGGAATAGATAATGGTTTCACTTACTATAATATCCGCAAGCAATCATAACACCAGTAGGTCCAAACAGTCAATCAAGCTCAAGTTTAGCATACAAAACATGATCAAATTGTGAGATAGAGACCAGCAAATTTGATCGGCTTCTTACCGTAAAGGTTTCCCATGAATATGCATCATCTCTATCAACTGAAATGTCCATCCCACCTCCACTCTCGGCAGAAACATATTTCTGCAACGTCACAGACTTGAATTGAACCTGTGTTCCATCCTACATTTCAATATCCATTAACATATGATTGGAATTTTCATGGAAAAAACTAAGAAAACCCCATAAATCATCAAAAAATCAAAGTTTAATACTCACAAGCATGTCTCCATTGGGAATGCCATCAAATAGAGAAGGTTTGATCCAACCTTCTATAACCAACCACCCTCCTAAGTTCACCCCTCTCACTTTAGAACCTCCATGCACTCCCTCCACTTACAAAATTAAAAGAGAATTTCTTTAACAATTTTGGTCTTCTACACAATTAAGCATTTTCGTTTTTTTTTTTTCAAGATACAACAAGTAATCCAAGGAAAAGAAAACCAAGCTTTAAGCTGACCTGCAACTGCTACAGAGAAGATTAGCCAACAACAGAGTGAAAATACAAATACCCATTTGCTAAAGACAAGTTCCATCAAGAATGCAGCCTCTTAACTGCATCAAACAAAAGCTAAAACATGGAATCCATTAAATCCAACAGAAAGAAAAAAAAAAGGAAAAAAGGAAGAGAGAGGGAGAGATAAAGCAAAAACCTCCCTCTCCCTGGAAAAAAAGAACCATCCACTTGGAGAGAATATATAATAATCCCTTCCTATCAACCAATCTATACAAAATTCAACCTTGTAAACCATAATATTTAATTATTTAACATGGGTTTTGCATAAATATATTGCATTGGTATCAAAAACTCAATCTTCTCCCCATATCAAGACAACAAAAAAAAAAAAGGAACCCCATTAAAAATATTTAACAGAAGAAGAAAAAAAAGAACAATTTTCTACAGTTGCCAATGAATAAGAAAAAGAAGAAGGGGAACCTGAAAGCTTCTCTTGATATCACATTTTTTAAAGGTACAAAACCCAAGAAAAAGGGGTTAGAAAGGAAGCAGCCTTTGCTTAGATTTGGAGTTAAGAAAAAAGTATGGTCTTTTAAGCACAAAAGATTACAGTTTGAAGTTGAAAACGCCTTTAAAAGAGCAAAAAGATAAGGAAGTTGGTTCCCACCACTTCCCGTTATACATTCACATAGAAAAGAAGAGTTCCTATTTTCTATATTTATGTTGATGCCCAGAGTCTTTAAACCCAGTCTTAACTATTTTCAAGTTATATTCTTCTCATTTCATTTCAAATGTATCATTATTATTAGGAGGTGCACTTCAACGCATTATGTTTTTATAAATATATCGGAAGGGCTATGGATATGATAAAAGAAAAATTTATAATAAATTTAATGTTAAAATAATAATAGAAAACCTTTTACCATATTTTAAATATTATCAAATTGAATATATATTTTTGGAATTATATATTTTAAGACAAAAATTCAAATTAGTAAAAAGCATATCTATTATTAACTCTAAATGTTACACTTGTAAGATCCGCACATTGTTTTTATGAGAAAAAAAGAGCTTAAATAGCCCTTGGTTTAATGGAGGTTTGGCTAAGTTAGAAATATTGTTTTAAGGGATAATATTAAATTATAAATTTTGAAAAGTAAACAAATGTACTTTTTTCTTTTTAGGGATTAAATTAAATATTTTTTAAGGGATTAAAGTATAATTTTATAATATATTAACTTCTAATTATAAATTTTTTAAGAGATTAAAAGGCGAATGGTCTATTTTGAGAGGATAAAGTCCCTACCTGTCCCTAAATTTGCTGTCATTTTAGTTTAAGTTTTAAGTTATATTTGGTAAGAATATTATTTTTATGCATGTATTAGTATATAAGTTAGTAATAAATTAATTCAATTGGTAATATTTCGTCACTCTCATGGCTTATTTTAACAAAGAGAAGGAAAATTTTTTCTTTAGTTTGAAGAGGTCTTATTTTTACCCAAATTTTTACTCATCTTTCTAATTTCAAGTTTAAAATTGTACTAGCTATTCTTTATTTTATGCCTAAATGTTATCATACATATGTAATAAATAAGTTTCTTCCTCATGTTATTACACTAATAACCTAACAAGGCATTAGTGTTTCTTATGTCATAGTTATGTTCATATTATTATATTTTAATAGGTAAACTACTCCATTGTTCACTCTAAATGGTAAGTGTTCCTACTTTGGTCATCCTATTTTTTTTTTGTTTATTTGGTCACTCTAAAAAAAGAAATTGATCAAACTGGTCACTTTAACAGAAAAACTAACGGTGCATTTTTACATATTGTTTTGGGCTGACCAAAATAGGAACAATTCCTATTTAGAGTGACTAAAGAGTAGTTTACTCTAATTTTAAAGTGACTAAAATGAAAACGTACAATTAGCATTACGTTACCATTGATTGGTGGAGTGACCAATATGATCAATTTCTTTTTTTGAGCGACCAAATTAACAAAAAAACGGAATGACCAAAATAAGAACAACCCCTATTTAGAGTGATTAACGAAATAATTTATCGTATTTTAATTTTAAATTTATTTGAAGGTTAATTATGTATACCTATAATTATACTTAATACTTTACTTTGTTAAAGGGGGGAAAGAAAAGGTTGAATAATTGATGGAGTGAAAGGCAAAAGGAATCTTATGCAACCGACCTTTTTTGACACCAAATTATGTCGTCTATCCTCTTTGCTTTTCTCTCTTGTCATCCTTTTAAGGGTCTCGACCCATCTTTTATTTAGAAATGACAAATTTGGATACTATTCAAAGATTTTAAATGAATTGTGAGAAAATGTTTTTTAAAAATGCTATTGAGAGATTTGATATAAGATTTTATGTCTTTAGAAATTTGAAGTGGTTTTAATTCCGTTTTGATCGAGAGAATTCATCAACTTTTAATAAATATAAGGTATTGGAATTTATAGCATATCTCTAGAAAGGATAATAATGATGCTGACGAGCTAGATAAAATGATCCACGATAAGAGGAAGGATTACGGTTGTTTGAGTACTCCCCTTGAAAGGGTTGGCTTAGTTTTATGTAATTAAATTGTTTCATTTTCTTTCCACCAAAAAAATATAAAATATAAATTAATTTAAATTAAATGTAAATTTATTAATAATATAACATAAAATTTTTAATTTTAAATATTTTAATCGATTAATATAAATTATTTATAAATTTTAATTAGAATACGTGAATAATATTTTAGATATTATAATAGCATATAAATATAATTAATGTAAATTAATTAAAATTTTCATAAGCGATAGAATATTTCTTTATCCAATAAGTGCTGGAATAATTTACTCAGTATTTATATTTTGCCATATCTTTATTACTATTATTACTATGATGTTATGTTATTATTATTTTGGTATTGAGAACTTATGGTAACTCCTTATTAATTTTATTATATGAAATATAAATTTTAAATATTTTTAAAAATTAATATAAAATTTTATAAAATTTAATTTAACATAAAATCATATTTTATTATTTATACAAATGAGAGATAAATTTATAATCTAACACTCCAAACTAGATTTTGAAAAACTAATGAAAAGTCAATTTGAAAAATTAGTTTAACTTTAAAAGCGATCTACTTCCAATTATTTTTTGGCTTAAAAAATTGGTTTGACTTGAAAAATATTTTTCAATCTTAATATTAAACACATTCTGAGTAGGTGTTCATGGTCGGACCGGGTCAAGTTCAAGTTTAGATATTGTATGGTATTAACACAATTTATGTTTATTTAAATCCGGGTCAATTTAAAATATGGATTTTAAACTCGTTCATTTCTTTAATGACTAACCGAAATCATTTTAGGTCTAATCATATATTTAAAAAATTTGAAAAATGTTTAATTTAATATTTAATAGTTTTATATGTTTTTACTTTTATTATAAATCTGAACACAAACAAAACAACTTAATATATTTTTAAATCTTTACAATATAATCTTATATACTATTGTAGATTTAATTTTTTATGTGATATAAACTACATAATTTATAAAAATAAGATAGTTATTGCAATACTAAAAACAAGTTGATCGGGTTGAATTCAGGCATTGAATATTGAAGTTCAAGTCCGATTTATATTTTAGAGGGTTTAATTTTTTTACCCAAGTCAATTTTGTGAGCCTAATATTTTAGTCTTAATCCTCTTAAATATTGGACCACACTTCAAGCTTGAGTTGTAGTTCGACCATTAAATAAGGCTATAAGGAATTTTAATCAACCTATTTCGAATATAGGAATTTTTATTTCAAGTAAAGATTCAAGAGGTTCTCGTATTGGAGTATGCCCAAAAACTAATTAAAAGAAAATGATAATAACATATTAATTTATTAATAAAAGCATTATCATTATTACATTCAGTCTTTACTTCTATGTATTAAATAAACTAATTAATAATAATAAAGTCGCTTGAATAATATGATTATTATTAAATTATATTTAGTCGAGTTTTATTGTGGGACGGAACAATAATAATACGTTGAGACTAACATCCAGTTGATTGAGGACAAGATGTTGTCATGGGTATAAGATATTGAGCCAACAGATAGGTACATGTTAGAAGAATAATGTACTAGACTGATCCATTATAAGAATACTTCTTGGATTATTGTGTAATAGTTACATCAATTCTCGTAGTGATAATGGTGTATGTGATCCTTAAACCTGAGGTCACCATCATTTTTAACATTGAAAGTCATATGTTTGACGCAAATTGTATTCCGTAATAGATATAATAAAGGCTATTGTTGGATGTACCACAAATTGTAGTGGAATGTGAATGATCAATATAAAATTTGTCTCCATTACATAATAGGAGTGGTGTCTTAAGCCCTCTAATAGAATTTGACTAAATATGCATGTCTGTGCTCAAATAAGTTGATATGAAATACCAGGCTCATATGTATAACCAAGCCTATTCAGGATTCAGGAAATAAAAGATTAGGCTATACAAGTTTAACTGTTCCATCACTTGTGTTCAATCTAAAATATCATGAACAAAGGGATAGATTGCATAGTAATATTATCACAGAAATGTCATGTTGAACCATAACTTCCTGCAACTTAGGTAATAATGATGAATTACTAGATGCCTTTCACTATTTAGTGTTTTAATATCATTGCTGACATTACAAAATCTTATAGAGTTATACCCTATAATTAAACAATTGGCATCCGAAAAATATTGAGATTATTTTAACCTATCGATAAGTTAAATTATATAGAAATATTTATATAATTAATTTAATTTTTAAGATTCAATTTGAACACAAAATAAACGTGTGCATGATGCAAAATTAAAAGGGCCAATTAAATTATGTTAAAGGTATATTTCTTTCCTCAAAAAGAAGTTAGAGGTATACTTTGAATCTTTATCATCCTAGATTCGTTATCTTGTACATGGATCTATGGTGTGAAATTGTTGGATTTTAAATTATGTTGTGCTGATTGTTTTTCGATGCCCCAACACTTCACATAGTTTAGTTCAATTTAATTTCTTTCTAAATGAATGAAGCAATTTAGTTTCTAAATAAAAAACAATTGAAGATGTTAATTATTTATGTTAATAACTATAGGGGTAGTCAACAATTTAGCCCTTCACAAAATAAATGAGGTAATTTAGTCTATGTAGTATTCAAAATTTA
Organism: Gossypium raimondii; assembly: GCF_025698545.1. Classification (NCBI taxonomy): domain Eukaryota; kingdom Viridiplantae; phylum Streptophyta; class Magnoliopsida; order Malvales; family Malvaceae; genus Gossypium; species Gossypium raimondii. The sequence continues at coordinate 4,910,042 of NC_068566.1, read as the reverse complement.
GCTAAGAAATTGAAGATGATATTAAAATATTTGTTAATACAAGTAACATGACAAAAAAGATAAATACAATTGTTAAAAACAGACATGTGTGAGTTCATAATTGGTTGAATTTAAAAAGGTATAGAGAAAAACCTAAGTTAACTATCAACTATTCTGTAACACCTCAAAATTTGAGTTTTAATTACTAAGTCATGTTAGTGAATATGTGTCTGCTTCTGTGGTTGTGTGTTTTGTTTGCTTACTTGAGATCTTATGTTCAAGTCGCATGAATTTTGGAATTTGTTAAATTCCTTATTTGAACCTTTAGCTTAGGTTCCTTACTTAAGTTTAATTCTGTGCATTTTGTGTCAAGAATGAGCCTGTTGGTTCACAGGTTAAGCATTTGCCTATTCTTTGATCCTATGTTCAAGTCTTTGCAAATACATTAAGAATTTATGTTTTTGCATTCTTTCGCGAAACTGTTCTAAACTTTAAATGCTATTTTCTTTTAAATGCTTTAGACGTTATTTTTCTTTCTTCTCAAATTTTTTTTGCTTGCGTTCATCTCCAAAATCCCTGCTTAGTTCTGTTTATCCTACATAATTGCTATGTTGATTCGCTATATTGTATGCTCCGGTGTGTCTTAAGGTAAATCAGGTTCATTGTCGTTATTTTGTCATTGTGCGAATTGGGAAAACTGTTAAATTTTTGAGTTGTTGTTAATTTACATATTGTTTTGTATCGATACATTAGGGAGAACTCAGAAGATGCATAACACATCTCGTTTTGCCTAGAAATCAACCGTGTACCGGGAATTCATGGTAAGTTAGTTTCATTCGTTTTGCGAAGTGAGTCGAAGGTTTCGACGAAATTGGTTGTTGTTGTTATGTAATACGAATGTGTTTTGAATTGGACATTGGAACTTGTTTTAGGCTTAGAAATTGCATTGTGGTGCTTTTACAGCGTCGAATAACAGGTGGGTATCGAAACCCTTGCGTTTTCTGTATTTTTCTCCGACGAGAATGGGGCTGTCGATGACTAACGGGCTACCACATGGGCATGTGTGTAGGCTATGTGGGTCACACGGCCGTGTGAGAGCCCGTGTGGTAGGCCATGTAACTCTCTGAGTTCAAATTTGAAGCCACACGGGTAAGTCACACGGACATGTGTTAGACTATGTATGTGAAGTAAGGTGTAGGGGTCACACGGGCAAGACACACAGGCGTTTGTCTAGGTCGTGTAACTCCCTGAGTTAAGACTTGGAGTTACATGGGCAAGACACACTGGCGTGTGTCTAGGCCATGTAACTCACTGAGTTAAGTTTTGGAGTCACACGGGCAAGAGACACGGGCGTGTGTCGAGCAGTGTGAGGTATAGAGTCTAGAACACGGGCGTGTGCCCGGGGCATGTGACTCATTGATTTGATAAATAGGGCACACGGATAATCACACAGTTGTGTACCAGGCCGTGTGGAGTGTGACAAACCACCGTTTGGATGTGTGAGCCCAAATCGCCAATTTCGGTAATGCCTAGTTATAGTACGAGGTGAGTGTAGGCTACCTGTAAGATAGGTAACACTATATTAAGCTGTATGATCTGCTTATTGTGACTATACATTGATTCTATTTATACTCTGTTATACTGAAATGTATGATTGTATATGTATCTAAACTACATATTGATGTATGTTATTGTTCTGCATTTGCATGGGCCAGGAGTTATGGTTTGAAGGAAGTATTCTGTAACGATCTGGTGATCAAACCACCTGTGATATTATCTGATATGGCAATGAGACTGTTAACATTGCAACGTGTCATATTGACACTATGTGGTGTGTAGGGATAGATGGGTATTATATACCTATTGGTGTGTAAAATGAATGGAATAGGAATTTGCATCTGTATCTGTATTGTATGATATGTGCACCTAACCATATTGGTGTTATGCGTGCATATGTATCAATTTGCTACGTATCACGATTGTTGTGCCTGGATCTGATCAAATTATTGATCTGTCTGAGAATACCGAATTGTTATCCGAATAATCAATAATGTTTGAATTCTTGTAGATAGGCTAATTTGCTTATGTTAAGTTTTACAATGCAACACTAAATACTTGAATAAATTTCAGGAAACTCTCAGGAATAAGCGGCCAGCGGACGTGGAACTCGGTCATCAATCGGACTATTATTTATGTGTGTGAATCTATGTTTTTAACTTCGTACTTTTAAACTACTAGGATTTGAATAGGTTTTTGGGCACTAGATGTTATAATTTAACAATGGTTAAGTATGACTGTGTTTTAATGGGACAACTTGACATTCTAAACTTAATCTTCCTGTCTAGGCCGGGGTTAGGATGTTTAAACTATAAGGAATTAAATTGCGTTATTTATTTTTACAATCACTAAATTGGTCTTTACCCTATAAATTATTAACAAAAATAGTTAACATCTTTATCAATATTTTTATTTTCTCATCTTGTATGAACTATACCTGTAACACCCCTTACCCGAGACCGTTGCCGGAGTCGAGCACGAGGCGTTATCTAACTTAACTTAGTAATTCGGAACATAAAACTTTTCTTTTAAAATTAATTCACTCACGTTCAATCAATATGTCCCTAAAAAGGGCCTTTGAGACCCTAAAACATGCAAAAAAAACGGTTCGAGTCCAAACCGGGAACATTAAAAATTTTCCAAATACTTAAATAAATCAAAATAATTATTTCACTATTCACAATAAAACTGTCCACTTGCGTGATAGTCACTAATTTAATTATAACTCAAGTTACAAAACTCAAAATTTAGATCCGTAAATTTTTCCTAAAACTAGACTCATATATCTTATTATCGTAAAATTTTCAGAATTTTTGGGTTAGCCAAATAGTACAGTTAATTCGTTAAAGTCTCCCCTGTTTCACTGTCCGACGATTCTGACCTCTATTCACTAGAAATCAATTATCTCATTGTACGAGCTTCATATGGTGCTTCTACTTGTTTCTATTGAAAATAGACTCACTAAGGAATCTAGATATATAAATTATGACTCATAATTCTTTCTGTACATTTTTTAATGATTTCCTAAGGTCAGAACCGAGGACTTCAAAAACTATTCTGACCCTGTCTCACTAAAATTCAAATATTACAAAATATAAAATTCATTTGTCTACACTGTTTCTTTCATGTGAAAATAGACTCAATAAGCTTTAATTCTATATCTCATTAACTCTATAATTCCATTTCTACTATCCTTGGTGATTTTTCAAATTCACATCAATGATGCTGTCCAAAAACTATTCCATTGCAAATTTTTACTCTTTTATAATTTCTTTGTATTAACTATCATTTAGGCATACATAACACCAAAACATGTTCTTAAATAACCATTTCAATAGCTAATAATTATCAAGTATTTACATGCTATTCATTAGCCATATCATAAGGACACATACACAAAATGACTAAGTCCCTATACATGCCATAACTTAAAACGTTTCGAATCACAAAATAATGAAATGGTCTGTTGATAGTGTGAAACGATCTCCGACGCCCTTACGATCCCCGAATTGGCTTGGCGATACTATAAAAAGAAGGAAAATAAAAGGGGTAAGCATAAAGCTTAGTAAGTTTACAAGCAAATAAATAACAACATTTATCATAAATAATTATACTCATAAATTATCATCAAGTATCATGATCTTTACTTTCTTCTTTACTTGCTCTCTTACTTGTTTACTTACTTGCTTACTTAAATAACTCATGATTATAACTTACTCCTCCATTGCTGAAATTTTTTTCTCAACTGATAACTGAGATATTCTTAACCCGTATAACTCACCTGAATCTATTTATTATGCTTTTACCTGAACTTTCATGTAACATAGTCTATTTACTAGCCCGTTGAACCACTTGGAATACTAAAGATACTCAGGTCTCCTGTCTGATAATAACATGCCAAAGCCATGCCCCAGACATGGTCTTACATGGGATGTTTCTTGTACTGCAAATGTCATATCCCAGATATGGTCTTACATGAGAGTTCTCATATCGGTGCCCATGCCATGTCCCAAACATGGTCTTACGGGGGACCTCTCATCTCGGCACCAACGCCATGTCCCAGACATGGTCTTACATGGGACCTCTCATAACCTTAATAATGCCAATGCCATGTCCCAGACATGGTCTTACATGGGGTCTCATCTCCCTAATGTCATGACATTTGTATCTGATACATTCCTAATGTTTCAACGAGACTTTTTAACACTGATTCTCTATCATCTCATACTTGAGTCAACATTAAACAATTTCATGAAATAAGTACATAATTTTTGAAAAATAACAGCATTAATAATAATTATTGAAATATTGCATTTATTTACCGTAAACTTACCAATGTATAAAATACTATCAAATCTAACAACTTAGTCCTTAACCTTTTTCTTTCCCTGGTCTAACTCCAGATTTTGTTCCTCTTGATCTATAATAGAAAATCTAGCTTATTTAATACTCACATTCATCAAAACAGCCCTTGACTCGAACTTTGGCAAATTACGATTTTGCCCCTAAACTTTTACATATTTACACTTTTGCCCCAAAGCTCGGAAATTAAAATAAATCCCTTATTCTTATGTTTTATGATATGCTGAACATCTTTCCCTTCTATGGAAAAATTAAATTCCCACTCTAACATTTACTTATGAACATTAGGTATTTTTACCGATTATGTCGTTTTACTCATTTTCACTTAAAATCGCCTAGCAAAAGTTGTTTAACATAATTTCAAACTTCATATTCTATCATAAAACATCAAAATAAACACATTTCACCTATGAGTATTTTTCCAAATATGAACCCTAACATGAATTAATGGTAGAATAAACTAAATCGAGCTACGAGGACTCAAAAAAAGTAAAAAAAATTAAAAATGGGGCTTGGATGCACTTACAATGAGCTTGAGAAAGTGAAGAAACCCTAGCTATGGAGTCCCTTGAATTTTCGGCCTTTATGGAAGAAGATGAGCACATTTTGCCATCTTTTTCCCTTTTAATTCTTTTTATTACCAAATGACTAAAATGCCCTTCATTAAAACTTTAGTTATTTTTATCTATGCATGGCCATTTTTGTCCATGAAAATCTAATGGTCTAATTACCATTTAAGGACCTCTACTTCAATTATGCACTTCTATTAAATCCTTTATCATCTAAAGCTCATATTTACCCACTTTTGCAATTAAACCCTAATATGCAATTCAGACATGCAATCGCTAAAATTTCTTATCGGTATTCTAATGTCACGGGCCAAAGTGCAAAGATCGTGACCATGGCACAAGATGTGCCCCATGGAGGTTTATCGATAAGATGGGGAACATTTAGCCCACGAGAGCTGGCCCGATTCAGAGAACTATTGGAGAGGCCTATCAGATTGAAGCCTGGTTGACCCAATGATGAAGACATGGCAACTTAGGCTAATATGGTAACTAATCTTAGAAGATAGAGGGAATCATATCTTGTAAAGATTAGATTAGATTTGATATGGCATATCTTGTAAATCCCTAAAATTAAAGGATATGGTTAATCTCGTCCGTCGATGTAAATGTATTTTGACCGTCGGTTTTGGGGGAGCTCAACTATAAATAGAGAGCCTCCCCCTCATTTGTACTCATTCCATTGTATTCTGAATTCTTAAGAGTAATAGAGTTGTGAGAGCATTTACTCAAACACCTTGTGTGCATTCTTTTCTGTGGCTTTCTGTTGTTATTTGGCTTAGCTTGTTTTGGCATAAATCGCTTCCGCTCTTCAATTGGTGCCTTGAAGGAGTTCTTAAGGAATCCTTATTTGAGTTAAGGCTGACTTAGGCGAGTTTGGATGAACGGATCGCCTAAGGCTTCACGAGTTACAAGACGAAAACTCTAGCCCCGTGACAAGTGGTATCCGAGCAAGGTTTGAACCAAGTAATATCCGAGTTTTTGGTTCAAAGGCACTGTTGGGATGTCGAAAGAAGTTGTCGGTCAGAATGAGCCAATGAAGACCCGAGGAAGGGCCAGAAAAGTGAGTCGATCAAGGGACTTATTGTTAGCTTTAGAGGATCAAGTTGTCACTCTCGAAGAGTCCATGGGGGACGTCAAGGAGAGGATCGAGGATGTCGATGATAGACACAATGATGGGTTGCGAACATTGCAGGAACAACTCAGGGAATTTGTGTGGGATACTATCGATTCCTCTGAGAATAAGCTGGCTGAAAAGAACGATGCTCTCGAGGCTATGGTGACAGCCTTGAAGGAGGAGATCAATGAGCTTAAGGGGGAGCTCAAGATTTTTAAGGCTGCCATAGGGAATAGAATGTTGGCTTCAAAGCCGAAGCCACAAGCAATAGATGTGCCCAAGCCGAAGGCGTTTAAAGGGGCAAGGTCCGCAAGTGAAGTGGACAACTTTCTTTGGGCCATGGAGTAATACTTTCGTGCGATGAACATCGAAGATGATGTCACAAAGGTAAACACTGTTGCTATGTATTTCACTGATGTTGCTTTGTTATGGTGGCGACGTAGGTCCACTGATGTGAGACGTGGTGGGACCGAGATTGGGACTTGGAAGGAGTTCCAAAGTGAATTTAAAGCACAGTTTTAGCCCGAGTATGCCGAGGACAAAGCTCAAGCAAAGTTGCGACAGCTAACGCAACGAGGTACGGTTAGGGAGTATGTACGGGAGTTCAGTGAACTCATGCTCCAGATCTCTGATTTGAGCGAGAAGGAAGCATTTTTCTCCTTTACAGATGGGCTAAAACCATAGGCGAAGCAAGAATTGCAACGTTGAAGAGTTCAGGAACTTACCAATGCCATGATGGTAGCGGAGTCCATAGTGGAACTTGCTCCGAGAAGGGAAAGGTTTGAATCTTCCAAGCCCAACAAGAGGGGCAATGGTGGGTACTATGAGGAGGATGAAGAGGGACAAAGCTATGATGGCAACGGTAGTAGTGGCGATGGTGATGATAGGGAACCATGAAATGGGATGTGGAGACCTAATAGCCCGAAAGAAAAGAGGGGAAAGTTACGATGCTACTTTTGCAAGGGACCGCACATGAAGAGGGACTGCCCAAGGGTATTTTCAATTTCGGCTATCAAGAGAAATGATGAGCCGGAAGAGGCGAAGCCTATTGAGGGAAAGCCATCAAGGGTCAATTTGATGGTGTTCATTCCTAAGAAAAAGAATGGAAAAGAAGGGTTAATGTTTGTAGACATCAACATTGCGGGTCAGAAGCAGAGTGCTCTTATTGATACGGGAGCATCGGATTTGTTCATATCGGAGAAGGCTGCAAAGAAGCTTGGTCTGTCGATTAGGAAATCAAATAGGAAGATCAAGACAGTAAATTTCGAGGAGGCCCCAATTTTGGGAGTAGTTCAGAATGTGGAACTACAAAACGGCGAATGGAAGGGCAATGAAAACTTTGAGGTAATCGAATTAGATGATTACGATTATGTACTTGGCTTAAACTTCCTTGACAGGATTAAAATAGTTCTGTATCCATGTGCCGATCAAATTCATATTAGCACTGGTCCGTTAACAAAAATTGTTATGCCGGTGCATCGAGATATGAAGGTGGGGGCAAAGGTGTTGTCGTCAATCCAACTAGTCAAGGATGTTTCATATAGGGGAACATTGACTCGATAGAACGGAAAGTTACGAAAGCTCCTTTGGAAGTGTTAGTGGCGCAAGAGTTCGATATGAAGCCTGCAGATTCGACTGTGAAGCCGACACCTTTGGGAAAGATGGGTTGTGCATCGGGCATCAAGAAAAAGGGAGCGATGCAAAAACAGTCGGGACAAATAAATACTGCGAGTAAGGTACATTGCGAACACGTTAATAGTATTTTGAATTCTGACTTGTTGGCTTGGCAAGGTCGTAGGGGCCCTTTCAAAGTTCATGAGCAAGGAGGCCAAGGGACTGTGGGCAATACGAAGCCAAGGTGTGAGAATCAAGATGATTCAAAAAGAAACAAGTCAAAATTTGAGCAAGTTAGTGCGGAGACTTCTTGCCAACGAGATGTACCAACGAGTGCAACGGTTCAAGTAAAGATACGACGAAAGCCGAGGCAAAGGTTCCAAAGGAAGGGACAACCTGATTGCAAGACAAGTCAGAAAGAAGCCAAGGCAACGAGGGGGTTCAAAGGTGAATCAAGTCAGTGCCATTCGAAAGTTGCAACGAGGGCGTTGCGAGAATGGATGGGGGAGAATGTCACGGGCCAAAGTGCAAAGCCCGTGACCATGGCACAAGATGCGCCCCATGGAGGTCTATCGATAAGATGGGGAACATTTAGCCCACGAGAGCTGGCCCGATTCAGAGAACTATTGGAGAAGCCTATCAGATTGAAGCCTGGTTGGCCCAATGATGAAGACATGGCAACTTAGGCTAATATGGTAACTAATATTAGAAGATAGAGGGAATCATATCTTGTAAAGATTAGATTAGATTTGATATGGCATATCTTGTAAATCCCTAAAATTAAGGGATATGGTTAATCTCGTCTGTCGATGTAAATGTATCTTGACCGTCAGTTTTGGGGGAGCTCAACTATAAATAGAGAGCCTCCCCCTCATTTGTATGAGTTCTGAGAGCATTTACTCAAACACCTTGTGTGCATTATTTTCTGTGGCTTTCTGTTGTTCTTTGGCTTAGCTTATTTTGGCATAAATCGCTTCCGCTCTTCAATTGGTGCCTTGGAGGAGTTCTTAAGGAATCCTCATTTGAGTTAAGGCTGACTTAGGCGAGTTTGGACGAACGGATCGCCTAAGGCCTCACGGGTTGCGGGATGAAAACTCTAGCCTCGTGACACTAACACATGCATCTAATAGATCGATAAATCATAAAAATTAATCACAATAAACTTTTCTATCTCAGATTCGTGGTTTCGCAACCACTGTTCCGTTTAGGCCCTATTTCGAGATGTTACAATACTTCTCCATTCTTTTTAAGACTAAATTACTTTTCACCTTATAATTCTCTTCAGTATTTATTCAAACTATTTATTTTATTCCTTTCCATCCTTTTCCGTTTTTTTAAATTAACATCTTACCTCAAAGCATTTTATTTTCCGTTTATATTTTTAATATAAGATATATACTAAAATAATACATATATATATTATTCAATCTATAATATTATAAATAAATTTATATTAAAATTATGTTTATAAATAATTCTTAGGAGATTTACTTAAATCGGTGTAAAATGAAGTGATTTTATATCCTTCCGTAACTTTTTATACGATTAATATTTTAACAAACCAACTGTCATATTTCATGTTCTATTCATTTAGATCATGTATGTTAAATTTGATATAAATTAAAAATTTCCAACTGTTTTTTATATAAAAAATTCATCTATTAAATATATATTAATATAGATAATATTTTAGATCGATATGGTAGAGATATCAAATCGATTCAAAACTTACATGCATGACAAGTATAGATATATTGATAAATTCAATGGATGAATTGTTAAAACATTAATCGTATAAAAGTTATGAAAATATATAAAATCACTTAAAATTTTACAGTGTAAATGAATCCATTTCTTAAATCATAATATATTTTTATTTAAATAAATTAAAATATAGCATAGCGAAACAAAATGAATTGATTATAAATATAACCATAAAAATTATAGATAAGATGATATCAGTCTCTAACTACAAGGATCAATACTCTCATCCATCACCTATACACTTGTATGCAGTAGTTTGATTTCCTTTTTTCTTAGACAAGATTAACATAAAAGTGTGATATAATTTTACAAATAATTTCCAAATTACTATTTTTTCATTAACTAAAGGGTGTTCATCGTTTTAGGTGCACCCTGGCTCAAATCACACTAATTATATTTATTATTCGAATTTTATCATGCTATTGTAATTCAAAGAATGAAAAAAAAAAGTACCCTCTTTTCCTTTGGATGATATTAATTGGATAAAAGAAAAAATAACGTTGGTCAGGCCAATTTGTGTAGGTGGGATCAATAGGCCCAAATGAGTAGCAGGGCCTAGTTTATAACTAGCAATTTGTTACTAAGGTTTTGGGTTGCAAAGGCAATTTGTTACTAATGACAATTGTCTATGGAAATCCCATTTCCATATATTTAAACTTCAATAAAAATACAACCCACACTAGAGGAGAGAGAATGATCTCACATTCATTAATTAGTACCAGATATGTTCATGAGTCAGATTATCTGTTCAAACCTAAAGGTTTGTTTGAAATTTGAGAGGATTTAAACAAAAATATTAGACTCGAAAAATGAAATTGAGCAAAAAAAATAGGTCTATTTAAAATATGGTTCGAGATCGAGGCTTGAACATTTAAGACCTAAGCCTAACCCATTTTTTATTTGTAATATTTTATATCATGTTATTTATATATATTATGTAAATTTCTAACACATAAACATTAAATCTATAATACTATTATAACGTAAATATTAAAAAAATGTTAAGATTATTATATATAAACTTTAATAAATAAAATTATTAAATATTAAATTAAAAATAATATAAATATATTTATTAATTAAAAATAAAATGGACTTTAGTTAGCTATTTACAAATTAAACAAGTTTAGGCAAAATGTCGGTCCATATTTCAAGTTGAACAGATTTAAATAAACATAAAATATATTAATATCATGCCTAAATTTATCCGTACATGACCTAATTCAACCCATGATCACCTCTAATTAAAACTTTTTCCTTTCATAATTGTGAAGATGGTATTTATTTCTAAAATGAATAACAGCTCATCGTAAACATAATCCAAAGTAAAATTTATTTTAATACTTTTAAAGAAAAGCTTGAAATAATGAGATTTAATTCCTAAATATTACAAGTCATACAATTTAATTAAATAATTTATTATATGATGACTATATTTACTGGTTGGATGTATCAAATTGAAAGAGCATTAAATTAAAGAGTTGTAATCTAAGATGATATGCATAATGACTTGTTTTAATTTGAATAAACTAATGTTGCACACCACATATGGCATTTAAAATGACTTTATATTTCTTATTCATTAGTTTCATTAATTAAAAATTACTTCAAATTGGATACTAACATAATAATTAAGTTTCTTCACTAATTTCTTATTCATAACATAAAATTATAATCCTGGTATTGCAATTTGTTTACATTTTATGATTCTTTTGGAGTTGTGAATTTGAGTTCTACAGTTCATTTATTTGTTGATTGAGTATTAATTTAGTTGGCATTTACATTGTTGTTAGTACTGAAAAATATGGAGAACTACCCATAACCTCTCCCTAACCCTTAAATAGGATTTTAAATTTTAATTTAAGTTTCCAAGCATTACATTAAAAATTATTAAGGGTATGCTTGCACTTTGAACCTTACAAAATAATTAAATGAAAGTATAATTATTAAGGTAGTAATTATACCATATTATAATAAGAAGAAATTTTAATTTCGTAGACATGTTAGCTGAGGCGGATCCTTTTGGGGTCTACCCAAATTTCGGAAAATCTTGATTTTTTTTTAATTTTTAGAAAAATTTAATTAAGCTCTCTTAAAATTTTTGTTAATCTCACAAAAAATTTAATTAGACCCCCAAAATTTTTTTTTAAAAAATTCTCATTAAAATTCTAATTTTTTTGAAAATTTTAATAGCGCCCAAAACTTAGTCTCAAGATTCGCCACCGCGTGTCGGCTGATAGAGTGAAATTACATCATAATTCATTATGTCATGTTTGGTAGTATAAATTGTAATTACTCAACTACATAAATTTAAATTCAAGAATAAAGAATATTAATTGCTATAGAAATATCAATAATACTTAAAAAATTTCCGTAACAAAACTTAAAATCAAATTATCGTTATGATTACTAATAAAATTAACAAAAAAATTATTTTATGTAATTTTAGCTAATTACTATAACATTTCATATTTGTTAGGTTAATTGTTCACTCTTTAACATCTTTAACATCAAACATATGCTCGGTATAAATAATTAATATTAAATACTTAGGTAAAATAAAATATATAAGTCCTAAAACTAATATACTATTGTTAATGTTTGAAAGCAATATCTTAAACTAAAATCATGTATGCCTATGTTTGGAATGCCATATGATAATTGGATTTAAATCTAGTTGTTTGTTGTTACTCGCATAATTACTCTAATTCTTATCCTCCCTTAAAAATTAGATAGTGCAATTGAGATACTAAAATTGCAATCAATTTAGAGGAGCCACTAATTATAATGAGTACCTAAATATGACAGACATATGTCATTACAAGTAATAACACTAACATCTAATCATAATAGGATTTTCCAAATGCATCCTAAATTCTTATGTACATCATGATAATGCAATCTTGTGATTATGAATTGACAACGATAATCCAGATGTTTCTAGAAGTTACAAGTATAATCACAATTGTAATTATAGATATCACATAATTAAATATATAAAACAATTGTAAAGCAAAATTAAAGTTATAATTAGATTTAGATTTAGGGCCAGTTCTTCATTGCTTAAAAAAAGCACTTCTGACTCCAAAAGCACTTTTGAAAGAAAAGCTGTGAAGAACAAGCTGTTTTTGGCTGAAATTTTTAGCTTTTTAAAAGTGCTTCTAAAAAGGAGCTGAAAAGGAGAAGCTAAAAATTTTAGCTTTTCCTCTCCCAAAAGAACTTTTGATACTTAATTAGTTTTTCACCCCTCCAATAACATAGTATTTTTCTTTTTTTTTTCTTGGTGTTTAATTACAATTGTGTTAAAATCATTAATTAAAAATAAAAAAATATTTTTTAAAATACTAATTACAAATATTAAATATTTAAAATATAGTTTATATATTCTAATTAAATTTTATAAATAATTAATATTTATTGCTTAAAATATTTACAATTTATATTTTATATATTAAAATATTAACAACAAGTTATAATAAATTTTTATATTATTACTAAAATATAATAATATTAACTAATTTAAATATGATTTAAATGCATATTTGTTACTTGATAATAACATGTCTAAAATGAACATTTTATTTCTCAAAAACACTTTTTGACAGCAATGCTAAACATTCAAATTTTAAACCAAACTTTTCAAAAGCACTTCTTAAAAGCACTTTTCCACAGCACTTTTTAAAAGCAATGAAGAACTGGCCCTTAGATAAGATCTTCCCACCGGAAGACTTAAACTACAATAAATGTATATTGAAAAATATTTATTAAACCCCTAATTTTATAAAGAAAAATTTAATGAAATCGCTTAAAATTTCGTATGCTCAAAAAAAATATGATAACATAATTCAAAATTGAAATTTCCCATTAAATCAATCATTGGTGTTGCGTGAGAAGGGTAAGTGGTTTCCAAGAAAATTGACATCCACTAGCAATATATAAGTTCCTCATTTTCTTTATTTATTTTCTTCAAACTTGGAGCTTTATTTAGATGCAAAGTATCCACCGTTAGGCTGAGATGGAAAAGTAATAAAATAAATGGAGACCCCAACATCATGTTAATTAATTAACCAATAACCAGACAACTCCACATTATCTGTCCTAACCAAGAATCTAACTAATGCCAACATTTGGGACAATCCTGCTTAAAACTCCATGCTATTCTTCCAACTCTTACATCAAAATAATTAAATCATTCTATCGCCCATAGTTTTGCTTCCAGCCAATAACAAAAACCTTCTTAAGAAATCAAACACAATTAATTATAGATTGGATTACGATTACATATACGATTTTCTAAAGTATAAAATTACACTTTGCCAAAATTTGATTGAGGTCATATAAACCATTAAAATTTTAAAATTATATTTTAGCCCCATAAAATATTTAACTTAATCTCGATCTCCAGAAAATTATTTTGGCTTCGTCCCTAGGTTTAACCGCATTTAGTCGCATTTTCTTCTATATTATGGGTAAAATTATGTATTTTATAGAAAAAGAAAACATATTTAAAGGGAATAAACTACACTGGACGATGTATGATACCAATATACAACAATCTTATCAATGCAACTGTGACTTTGTTGGCAGATATATTGGACCTACGTCAATGGCTTCCATAACATTAAAATCCAGCTAGGTGGAGGCTGCTTGTTTTGTTGATAACTCTTCTGTGTTGGGTTGGTAGGTCCAACGTTGTTAGAAATTTGTAAGTAAAAGCGTAGCCAATGCGAGATTCACTATCAATACAAGAGATTTTTAGCGGCATATTTTGTATGCTTATATGATTAACACTACACCAAAACAGACGGATTTTGTGGCGTTGCTTGAAACGCCGCTAAAATGGAGCATTAGCGGCGCAAAAAATAAAACGCCGCAAAATATCTAGCATTAGCGGCGCTTCAAGCAAAACGCCGTAAAAGAACATAATTAGCGGCGTTTTCCGTTATGCGCCGCAAAATCTCAAGACCAAAACGCATCGTTTTTGTATTGATGTATACAATAATTAGTGGCGATTATGCTAAAACGCCGCTAAAGGAAGTAATAGCGGCGCATTGTGGGAAGCGTCGCAAAAATCTTAACGAAAACGCATCGTTTTGGTATCGATGTATATTAGAATTAGTGGCGCTTAAAAAAAACGCCAGAAAAACAAGTATTAGCGGCGTTTACTAAAAGCGCCGCAAAATATGACAACCAAAACGCAGAGTATGGTCTAGATGTATATTAGGATTAGTGGCGCTACGCACAAACGCCGCTAAAGAGTACTATTAGCGCGCAAAGCGAAGCACCGCTATATATCTTAATCAAAACTCGCGTTTTGGTCTTGATGTACAATATAATTATCGGCGCTTATAATACAACGCCGCTAAATATCAAGATTAGCGGTGCTTTTGGTTGCCGCAATATATACGCACCAAAACGCAGAGTTTGGTATTGAGGTATATTAGAATTAGTGGCGCTTTATGGAAACGCCGCAAAAGTATACTATTAGCGCCGCTTAGAAGCGCCGCAAGATATATTAACTAAACTGCGTTTAAATCTTGATGTATATCGGAGTTAGTGGCGTTCAGAGAAATCGCCGCTAAATTATATTATTAGCGGCGCTTTATTAGAAGCGCCGAAGATATATTAACCTAAACGCTGATTTAGATCTTGACGATACTTGAATTAGTGGCGCTTTCAGTAAACGCCGCAAAAGTATACTATTAGCGGCGCTTTCTTATAAGCGCCGCAATATATATTAACCAAACGCGTTTAAATCTTGATGTATATTGGAATTAGTGGCGTTCACGAAATCGCCGCTAAATCATATTATTAGCGCTTATTTGTTAGCGCCGCAAAAGATCTTCACCAAAACGCACAGTTTTGGTCTTAACCATGCATTAATATAATGTAGGTTATTATATATATATATTTAATTTATCGTATTTGGGTTACGTTTAGGGTATTAGGGATCATTATACAATGTTTATTATGTTGGATTATAGTTTAGGGTTTAGGATTTACTATGTAGGTATATTGTTTTTTGGTTTAGGGTTTGAGAGTTTAGGGATTAAGGTTTAGTGATTATTATAAGTTAAAAAGTATATCGTATATAGTTTAGGATTTTAGGGTTAATCATTACATAATGTTTAATATTTTGTGAATATTGGAGTATTGAGTTTAGGGTTTATGATGTGGGCCGATTATGGTGTTTTGGGTTTAGGGTTTAAAAGTTTGGGGTTTAAGGTTTAGGGTTTGGGGTTTGGGGTTTGGGGTTTAGGGTGCTTAATTTAGTCATGTTATTAAGAGGTTAATTAATTACTGCTTTAGGGGTTTATGCTTGTGGTTAAGGGTTTGCGTTTATAATTTAACGTTTACAATGCTTGGTTTTTGGGTTTGGGCGATTTAGGTTTTATGACTTTTTAGTACCAATTTGAGAAAAATGACAAATACGTATTGTTTTTAATAATTATTATGATACTATAGTTCTAAGTGACACAAATGACGCTAGTTTACTAATTAATGACTAATGTCGACATATTGGTATGTTATATATGATGAAACAAATTATTTTAATACTGTATTATTTACATATATATATATTAATCATTTATATATTCACTTAAAAATAGAGTATATAT
Organism: Gossypium raimondii; assembly: GCF_025698545.1. Taxonomy (NCBI): domain Eukaryota; kingdom Viridiplantae; phylum Streptophyta; class Magnoliopsida; order Malvales; family Malvaceae; genus Gossypium; species Gossypium raimondii. The sequence continues at coordinate 4,893,963 of NC_068566.1, read as the reverse complement.
AATTTTAAAATTATAATAAATTAATTGAATAATATAAATAATTTATAATTTATAATTTTAAATATTGATAATATTTAAATTATACATAATTTCAATTTAAAATTTATAAAATTGTAACAATTGAAATTAATAAATCAGATAAAATTTTTAAATAATATTATTAATAATATTAATAATGGCCTAATTTTAATGTATGAATTAAAATTTTAACAACAATGTAAATAATTTATAAAAGCTAAATATTAGTGGCGTTTGTTAATAAAAACGCAAAATATATATAAAAATGAAGTAGTACGACAACCGCCCGCTGACTAGTTGCGATTGGTGGCGTTTTTTGTGAAACGCCGCAAAAGTTGTGAAATTAGTGGCGTTTATGCGTAAGCGCCACAAAAGTTATATTATAAAACGATGCCGTTTTCATAGCAATGATCGAATAAGTTTTTGAATGCTACCGCTTCGATGTTGGCAAAAATTTCTTTTGTATGCGTTTTGAAGGAAACGCCGCAATAATTAATTAAATTTCCGGATTCGCGCCGCTTCTATTGTGGAAAATAATTTAATAGTGGCGTTTTGTTATAAAGCGTCGCAATTGTATATACTGATTCCCCAATGCGCGCCGCTTTTGAGATTCATAAAATCCAATAGTGGCGTTTATTATAAAACGCCGAAAATGCAACGCAAAACGTTGTCGTTTCGCCATCGAAAACAATTTTGGGTATACCAAGCAAGCTTTTCCCCACCCCAAATCCGTCTCCCCAAATTCCTAAATCGCTTTTTCTCGTGAAATTGTTGCGTCCTTCTTGCCCAATTTCTTGAATTCCCAAACCAAAATCGCCTCCTTTCTTGCCTAATTTCTTGAAATCAAATCCCTAAATCGCCTCCTTCCTCCTTCCAGATAAGACGAACGCCGCACAATAGGCCTTCAAAGGTTCGATTTTGTTCCGATTCTGCGTATGTAATCTTTGGGTTTTGACTTGTTTATTAAATTTATTCTGTTTTTTATTCGCCCAATTAATTTTGATGTTCCTTTAAAAAATTTCTCTTCTCGATCAGATAGGGTTTTCGTCTGCTGCTATTCATCGCCCCTGTGTCATCAGATTTGACTGCTTTTACTTGTGATTTGGGAATGGTTTCATTATTGGGTATACAACCGAGGCGGTGTTGTTTCGTTGATAGTTTTAGGGTTATTTCATTTCGCCGCTGATGTGGTTTTCCTCATCTACCTGCAGTACACCGATTTTGTTTATGTTTGAAATTGTATTTCTTGAAATGGTTTCAGTCGGTGTCTTCATTTCATTTCATTTAACTGGTTTTAGGCAACGTTTCACACACCATTGTTGTTGTCTGTCGATGGGTTATTGTTTTCCTGCATTTTTTAGGCATATTGGTCTCAGAATATTTTGTAGAAATCTTAAAGTATGCAAAAACAGTACTTAGGTTAAATAAATATTTAGTATAATGTATTTTATACATTAAAGTATGCAAAACATGTACTTAAAGTATGCAATGAGCCTGGATTTAATCTATTTTATTTTTATTAAATTATTACATGTACTTAGGTTAAATAAATATTTAGTATAATGTGTGATAAGATACGAAATTGAAGTTAAAATTGGTAATTTACTATTGCGAAATTAATGATCATGAAATTGAGTATGTCATGAGATTTGAATTGCTTGAAAAGGTTGTCATGTTAATGTTGTATAAGTATTTGCATATGGTAAATGTTGTGAATGGATTACTATGAAATGAGCCTTTGTATTGAATGGTAATGATGTATGGTATTTGTACGATTATGAATAAAGGTTTATCGCTACAATTCAATTTGTTAAGAACATATTTGGCCGTAAATGTGGTATAAAAATGTGAATGGGCTGATTATGTATTTGCGGTTGGTATCGAAAATTTGGTCTTTTGGGGCTTCGATTTTGTATACATTTTTTGCTGGTTTTCCTTTCAAATTTTTATGATTTTACGACTTAAAATTGACATCTAGTTTTCGCTTTATATTTTTCTCTGTGAATCGCCATCCAGTTTGCCATGTTTTCAGATTAAATTATTTTACTCACTTAAAATGTTCTCATGTGTCCCGCCATCACCATTGCCGTTAATTACATCATAAGTTACTAAAAAGGATTGTAAGGACCCAAATATAATACACTCGTAAATGATATTAACATAGATAAATAAATTGGTCCAAACTATTCAAATATTTATATGTTTTCCTTAATAAATAATTAAATCTTCTTCCATTTCTCAAGTAATTCATTTCCAAAATCCCATTGCAAATGTGTAAATAATATTAACATAGATAAATAAATTGGTCCAAACTATAAAAATGTTTATATGTTTTCCTTTTCATTATCTTTTATTTTAATTTTATGCTATTTTAATCACGAAAAATATATTCAGCTTTTATTTTTAATTTACCTAATTAAATAAATTGTATTTAAAGTTATATTTTAAATTTTTATTTTATTTTACTCACTAATTAAATATTAAATATTTTATTTTTTAATCACGAATATTTTTAAATATTAAATTTATTTTAAAGTTCAAATTTCATATCTTACGTAATTTACATATCTTACATAATTCATAACTTACACAACTTAAATTTATAATACATAACTTACATAACTTATTAATATTTATATATAGTTTATATATATATATATATATATTTAAAATTTATATATATTTTAAAATTGATACATTACATAACTTACATAACCTACATACATAAGCTTACATATAATACATAACTTATATAACTTAAATTTAGCAATCATATATCATAACTTACATACATAATTAGTAATCATATCACAACTTACATAACCAACATAATGACTTACATAATAACCTACATAATAACTTACATAATAATACATAATAATACATAACATCCATAAATTAAATAAGTTACATAATACACAAAAACAAAACTTACATAATATCCTACATCCCTACTTACATAATAATACATAACTTACATAAGACATAACGTATATAAGTTTCATAATACACAACTTACACAACTTACACAACTTACATAACTTACATAATACATAACTTATTCCTAAATCCTAAACCCGTGCGCTTTATTGTTAATATCGACTTCAAGAATTAAGAAATGGACCGTTCTTGGATGAATTTGTCAAGAGTTAGCGACGGTTATCGAAATGGAGTGCGTGGTTTTCTAAATTTTGCATTTCAATATGCAAGCCAAGAGAACATGATTCTTTGCCCGTAAGAAGTGTGTCAACATAAACTGGCATTATTGTGAGGTTGTATACGAGCATCTAATTGTTGATGGGTTTGTTCGGGGTTATAAGCAATGGCTTTTTCATGGAGAATGCCCGCCTAGTACTTCCTCTTCAAGGATGGATGTATCTTATCCTGGTACTGCCAATTACCATCAGTCTGAAAGAGGGGATGACATGGAAGGTATGTTGCGGGATGCATTTAATATGCACAATCATGGTGCGCAGTCGTTCACGGCGGATTTTGTGGCATCTGATGACTGTAATATTGGTGGAACTGCATTTACCGAATCGGGCAGTAGACCTCATGAAGAGCCGAATGGAGAAGCGGCGAAGTTCTACGCGCTACTTAATGACATGAACGAAGAACTGTATGAGGGATCAAAGTTTTCAAAAATGTCATTCTGTGTTCGTCTCTTCCAGTTAAAATGTTTGGGAGGGTGGACCGGAAACTCGTTGACAATGCTGTTAGAGTTTTTGAGAGAAATGTTTCCGTTTGCAAAAATCCCTCAATCATGCAAAGATATGAAGAAAATGATAAAAGATTTAGGCCTTGGGTACAACAAAATCCATAGTTGCCCAAATGACTGCATGTTGTATTGGGGCGATCGAATAAACCAACAATGCTGTCATGTATGCGGCCACTCCCGTTGGATTAGTAGAAACACAGATGGGAACGACGATGAAAATGATGCACAGAGGATAAAGAAGCCAGTCAAGATTTTGCGGTATTTTCCACTCATACCAAGGCTTCAAAGGCTTTTTATGTCGTCGAAGACAGCGGAGTCAATGACGTGGCACCATGATGGACGAACCGATGATGGATTACTAAGGCATCCAGCAGATTCTTTAGCTTGGAAATCATTTGACAATAAATTTCCAGACTTTGCAAGCGATCCTAGGAGTGTGAGGCTTGGGCTAGCATCTGATGGATTTAATCCTTTCAAGATCATGAGCACCGCAGACAAGATTTGGCCAAGAGTGCTTGTCCCTTATAATCTGCCTCCGTGGATTTGTATGAAGCAATCTTCCCTTATCTTATCTATGATTATCCCTGGTGAGAAAGGGTCCGGGAATGATATCGACATTTATTTACAGCCACTTATTGAAGAGTTAAAACAATTATGGACTGGTGTCGAGACATACGATGTGCTGAGAAAGGAGAACTTTAATTTACATGCAGCTTTAATGTGGACATTAATGACTTTCCCGCTTATGCTAATTTATCCGGTTGGAGTACTAAGGGTCGTTATGCGTGTCCTTGTTGTGCTGCACAAACATGCTCGCAATGGTTGTACAATGTGAAGAAGTTCTCTTACATGGGGCATCGTCGGTGGTTACCGGAAAATCATAGATTTAGATATCAGAGTTCTGTATTTGACGGCACTGAAGAGTTTAGAAAAGCTCCTTCCCAGACCAGTGGCTCTGAAATCTTGTTCATGTTGGAATATATGAATTTCATTTATGGGAAGATGAACCAACCGTCAAACACGCAGAGAAACAGAAGATCAAATGATGAAGCCGAAGAAAGCTCCGACGAAGAGGACGATCCAAATGAGGCAGACTTGTGGAAAAAAAAGTATTTTTTTGAGTTGCCTTATTGGGAGCATCACCTTTTACGACACAATCTTGATGTTATGCACATTGAGAAAAATGTCTGCGAGAACATTGTGGGTACAATTTTAAACGTCGACGGAAAATCAAAAGACAATCTTTGAGTCGACTTGATTTAGTCCAAATGGGAATTCTACCGATCTTCATCCCAATCCACTTCCGAATGGGAAATATCGGTTGTCGCTTTCTATTTTCTCAATGTCCAAGACGGAGAAAGAACTGCTTTGCATGGTGTTGAAGGATATAAAGGTTCCGGATGCGTATGCATCAAATATATCTCGATGTGTTAGTGTTAAAGATCAAGATTATATTCGCTAAAATCACATGACTATCACATCTTGATGCAAGATTTAATGCCGTTGTTTCACGATGTTGTATGTCCAAGAAGGTGACGTCTTGTATCATTGAACTATCCAACATAATGAAAGCCATTTGTGGCAAAGTTTTGGATGTTCAAGAACTTCGAAGGTACAGGATCGAGCCGCTTTGACTTTATGCAACATGGAGAAAATCTTCCCACCTTCCTTCTTCACCGTTATGGTTCACTTGATAATTCATCTCCGTCTGAAGCAATTCTTGGTGGACCCTTTTTATCGATGGATGTATCCCATAGAAAGGTCTTAAAGAATTATTTTAAAATTTTCCTTCATTCACCTCGTGCTTTTAGTCACAACTTTTGATATGTTGTATATTGTGTTTAGGTTCCTATCCAAATTAAAGTCTTATCGCCGCAAATGCGATATCCGGAAGGATCGATTGCTGAAGGCTACTTAGCAGAGGAATGTATGACCTTCTGCTCGAGATATTTGGAAGATGTCGAAACAAGGTTTAATGCACCAAATAGGAATGCTGGACTCACGGACTATGACTTAGCCGATACTTATTTGTTCCAAAGTTTTGGACAACCAATCGACAAAGTTGAAATTGCGGAATTAGATAATTTATCGTGGGTACAAGCACATCGATATGTTCTGTTTCACCACGAATCATTGGAACCTTTACGGAAGTAAGTTCTACAAATTTTATAAATAATTTTCAAACTAAAAATTGTTTATCTTCTAACAAAGATCACCTCTGTGCTTTAACATAGTGAGTACAAACAAATATTGAGATCTCGTCAGGCCTCAAGAACACAACATCGAGATATCAATAAGTTGTTTACAGAATCTTTTTATGAATGGTTCAGCCAAACGGTATGTGGTTGGAGCTTTCGCTTACAAATTATAATGCTTTCTCATAACATTTTTAATTACTTAGTTTACTTTCCATTCAATAGGTTTGGAATGGGAAGAGCGTAAACGACGAAGTTCAATGGCTCTCCCAAGGTCCAAATCGAGTGGTTAAAAGATATAGTGCGTTCCTCATCAACGGATTCAGATTTCATACAAAATATCGCGAGAGGTTGAGGAGAACGCAAAATTGTGGAATAGTTGTTAATTCTGCAATTACAAGTTATGCTAGCGCTAGGGACAATAATCCTGTCGAGGGAAATGTCGAATATTTCGGACAGCTTACTGACATAATTGAGTTGGATTACTACGGCAAATGGAAAGTTGTCTTATTTCGAGCTGATTGGGCCGATGTTAATACAGCTCGTGGAATCAAGCAAGATCAATTTGGTTTTACAATGGTGAACTTTGACCGATTGATTCACACAGGACAACAACTGATAGATGAGCCGTATGTATTCTCAAGTCAAGTCAAACAAGTTTTTTACTCAAAAGATCCAACTGATGAGGGTTGGTACGTTGTACTCCGTAACATCCCTAGAGACTTGTTTGACATGGGCAGTGGAAGTAGAGATAACATCGACGACAGATCAGAAACTTTGCCATTTCCAGAACAAAACTTAAACGATAATATCCCTAGTACTAGTGCACAATTTCAATGGGTTCGTCAGGATACGGATTAAGATATTTACTTAATAATGATGTAGTAAGATTTTACAATTGTTTAATTATATGTAACTTACATTAGTATTACATCTTGGTCTTATTATATAACTCAACTATTTTATATGTGCTGTTATTGTTGTATTTAAATATTAAGTTTAATTACATTTTATGTGTATTGCAGATAAAATGCCTAGAAGAAAAATTATAAGGGAAAGCATTGTTCAAAATGATCCAAACTCGATAGAAACAAATAGTACTGAACAACAGATAGCAATTGGATCTTCGAATGTTCCGATTACACACGAGGATCATACGGAAGTTCAAAGTAACTTACATTAATTCCATGCGTGTTGACTTATAATTGATTTATTTTTCAAATTTTATATTATAATATACCATTTGTAGCTGAAAATGGTGGGACGCGTAAAGGTCGAGGTCGTACGATACTTAGAGAGTTATAAGAGTTAGATCCAGTCGAGCGTGTCAAGGTATGCGTAAACGCTTTTGGTCACTGTTGGATCGAAGCTCGACTTTTAGTAGGATACATGGGCATTTTAGCACGAAATCCGAATATGTTGCCTATCAACTACGAGTCATGGCGTCAAATGCCCGATAGCAACAAAAACCAAGCCCTCGATAATATTAAGGTAACAAAATGTTAATGTCATATGTAATGCTTGGGAAATAGTTTCATTTATATTTACTTTATTAACTTGTGTTTTTTGTAGGCGAGGTTTGCTTTAGAGGTCTCCGATGCTTATGTAAAAAAGGCATTGGGAAAAAGATGGAGAGACAATAAAAGTACTTTGAAGAAAAATTATTATAAGACAAAACCACCTCGATGAGAAATTGCAAAATGTCCCACGAGTATGTTGAGGTACCAATGGGAAGATGCGGTTAGATTTTGGCATTCTCAGAAAGGGGAGGTACGACATACTTCCAAACTATTGTAATTATTTTGGTTTATAGTCTTTACTATTTACGTACTAAAAATTTTATAACGTAGGATCGTGAACGAGTTGGAAAAAGCAAATTAAAGAACAAAAATTCACTCACACAAATTGTCGAGAAGTTTTGCATGTGTAGCTGAGGCGGAGGTATTTTTATTTTTTTAATATTCTCAAATATGTATAACTTTCTATTAAATAATATTTTTACTACCATATTGTAGGAACAGTCGTCCGGTCAAAAAGTTGGACGCCTACAACTTTTTAAAATTACACATAAGAAGAAAGATGGATCTGCTATGACTCCTGAAGCTGGTGAAATTATGGTACATTTACTTAATACGATTTCACTTGTTTTAGTTATTTATAGTGTTTATTTTCTAATGGTTTAATTCATTGCATGTAATGCGACTATTGTTATATTGCATTTGTTTTTTACTATATATATGCTCCTAACTATGTGATTTATTTATTAGGAAAACTAAAGGAAAAAGATTTGAGTACGGCGATTGCTTCTAGTGATAGTTCGGTTCATCTTGAAGACATTGATAACCGGATTATTATCAAGTTTTGGGTCTGAAAAGTACGGTCGGGTTCGATTTCAAGGATCTTTTATCACCCAACCCAATATTTTGGATCCACTCGCACCAATACATGGCTTCGGGAGTCAATCTCAAGTCAAGTTCAGAGGTTAAAAGACCGGATGGCTCGGATGCAAGCGACCACATTTGAGGTTCAAAGGAAATATGAAGAACTTCAAGAAGAACTTAAAGCAGAGGCGGTGAGGGAAGCAGAGGCTACAATGAGAGAAGCAGAGGTCAGCAGTGAGAGAAGCAATGAGAGAAGCAAAGAATAGAAGCAGAGGTTCAAAAGAAATATGAAGAACTACAACTACGACTTCAAAAAGATGCGGCATCGAGAGAAGCAGAGCAGAGCAAAAAGTACGACGAACTTCAACAGCAGCTTCAGATTATGATGACGATGTTTAAGCAGTCGCAACTTCCGCCGTCATAGTGTATGTTGCATAAATACTTTTAACGCTTTTGTAAAGAAAAGTATGAATTCACTTTTATTTATCAATTAATATTATTTTAGTCATTTAATTTAAAATATTATATAAATTTATTGTTTTTGGTTAGTTTAGATTTGGTTGCTTTTGATTTGTTGTTGCAGGAGGGTGAAAAAAATAAAAAATTTTATTTTAAAAAAATCCCAAAATTAGTGGCGTTTTTTTAAAAAGCACCGCTAAAAGTCATATCAAAACAAAGTATGCTTAGAAATAAGCTACCGCTATAGAACATTACTTTTAGAGGCGTTTCCTTCAAAGCGCTAAAGAACATGATCTTTAGCGGCGTTTTTTTAAGTTACCGCTAAAGAACATGATCTTTAGCGGTTTTTATAAGCTACCGCTAAAGAGCATGATCTTTAGTGGCGTTTTTAAGCTACCGCTAAAGAGCGTGATCTTTAGGCGTTTGTTTTCTAAGCGCCGCTAAAGAGCATGATCTTTAGCGGCGTTGTTTTCTAAGCCGCTAAAGAACATGATCTTTAGCGGCGTTTTTAAGTTAGCCAAGAAAAGTTAGTGACGTTGTCATTAGCGGCATTTTTTGTGGCGCTTCTAGAAGCGCCGGAAATGGAGTTAGTGGCGTTAAAAAGCGCCGCTAAAGACCTAAAAAAACGCCGCTAAAAACCTGTTCTGCTGTAGTGTAATTGGCTTGGACATTTCTGCCAATGCAATAAGACGTGGGTTCAAATGCGTTGAAGTGCATTATCCTTCTATTTATGAGTTGAGGAGGGGTTATAAATAATTCTAAGCATTGTGTCAAAAAGAAATATGATCAGAACCTATAATAAAATTGTTAAAAAAATTACTTATTAAATAAAGTTAATCTCTTTATTAAATCATGTTATTAGATATCAACCATGAATTATGTTATTAAATTGTTAAATAAAATAATTGCATTTTTATCCTTCTAGAAATTAATAATTTAATTTAAACTCTTTTAGCATTAAATTTTAAGTTTTGGACACCCAAAAGTTTTATTATTTTATTTCAACCTTTTAATACAAAATTCTTGATTTCACCCCTATTGTCGGGTCAAGTAGTAAGGAGTTCGATGTCCCTTAAGATTTTCAATATTGAGTAGCTTGAGTCTATAAGGCCCAATGTGCCTTCCAAATATTAATGCTACATTTGGTGGGAGTATTATTTTTTGCAAATGTCTTAGTATATAAGTTAGCAATAAACTAATTTAATTGGTAATATTTAACCATTCTCATGACTTATTTTTATTAAAGAGAAGGAAAAATTTTCACTTATTTAAAAAAAGTCTTATTTTATACTAGAATTTCTAATTACAAGTTTAAAATTATACTAACTATTCTTTATTTTATGTCTAACTATTGTAATATATGTAATAAATAAGTTTTTCCTTACGTTATTACAATATTAACCAAATGAAACAGAACAATTTATTTTTTTGCCGACATTTCTTCCATTATAAGTTGAAATGAAATGGTGGTTGTTTAATTTGGGTGAAAGATTAGATAACGCATGCATGGCTCCACGTTCTTATATTTAATCAAAGTAGCTAAGAGAATCAATCAACTGCTTCTCTCGATCTTCAAACTCAATCACTTTTTGCTTTTTTTTCCTCGACACAAAAGTCAAGAAACAATAAAACGAGTGAAACATTTGGGGCAAAAGGCGAATGCCATGACGTCGTCATAATGGCATGATGTGTGGAAAAAACCTTTTCTTTTTTTTTTTGTGGGGAGAGTCTAAAAAAGGAGGCTTCAACAGTCAATACCGCTTTTCAGTTTTATGTTGGGGGTTTTATTTTAATGATATTTTTAAGGTTAATTAATATGCCTATAAATCAACAATATAATTAAAAATATTAAACTACATATTAATCACTATATTATGAATAAGTTTTCATTTTGGTCATTTAATTATTTAGTTATTAAATTATTTGAAGTTTTTATTTAAACTACTAGGTTGTTAAGTTTTTTATTTTTAAAGTTCTGCTAGTGAGCTTTAAGTAACAATTTAACGATCAATACGGTGGATCAATACCCATCAATGAGTAGAACATACCTTAGATCCAATTCGATTTGACAATTAAAGTTGGAGATCGAAGAAAACAGCTATTTGAATTTTGGTTCGCAGATTCATGACGTTCAAAGTTGCTTCATGAAAAAAAATGAACTGTAGAAGAGAAGGGGAAAGAGAACTTTTTATTAGAGCAGACAATGCAAACACAGAAGCCATATAGTATCGATTTTAATAACCCGGTGACTTAAATTTTGAGTAATTCAATGACCAAATTGTAACTCTTTTTTTAGTTAAGTAACCAGAGCAAAAACTTACCCATAATTTAATGACTAGTGGTATAGTTTACCTTTAAAAATATTACAGTTTCAATTAAAATAATTATTATAAGTGAAAAACTAAAATTTGATGTTATTTTTTAAGGTTAATTAATATGAGAAAAAAACAAGCCATAGTCATAGAGAGGAATTATAAAGGCATAATAATTTATTTAACCCTTCAACTTTATAAAAAAAAGTCATTTTCGTCTTTCATTTAATTTTTGCCTTTTATCTCTTAAATTTATATTTTTGTCAAATTACCCCAAAATGAATGGAAAACTTAACTTTTTTAACTTTGTTGATGTTATATACATTTAGATTGCCACATGGATGACACATCAACATTTAATTAATTTTAAAATTTAAAATTCAGAAAAAACTATTTTAAAATTTAAAAATTTAAAAGAAAACTATTTTAAAATTTTAAAATTATTAAAAATATTTTTAAATTTAAAAAATTAATTAATGTTGATGTGTCATCTATGTGACAATCACATATATGCCATGTAAACAAAGTGAATATAAATTAGCTTCTAAAATTATACAATTAAAGTTTCTTCTAAAACCTCGCCACCTACAAACCTATACTTTGAAGTCCTATACTTCCACGAACGTTCAGGATACTTATAAAAAATATTATAGAAATACTTCAGTTCATTCAATACCTCGAACAGTATTTTTCCAACCTTGTTTGTTGCATTATATGGCCAAGCCATAGTATCATCTAGCCATTGCCCATTATTTGGGTAACCCTATAAAATCTTTTTTCACATCTATACCATTTGGGCTTTTCCCTCTAAATATTAAAGGAAGACATTTTTATGCATACTGTTCCCTTAATCATTAAGGAACAATCCTACTGATGCCTCCTAAATTGTTTGATTCTGATTTAGCTGGAAATTGACAATGTGATATGTGATTATTCGTAGATAACGACAACATTAAATCGTCAAAAGGGAAAGGAAAAGTGAAAATCGTCGACGAGTAAGATGATTACTGGTATGGAAATGTTTATATATATAATTGATGCCCATGTGAACTTAGTAAAATATTAGGATATGATTGGTATGCCAATAAGGTTGTATGCGTGCTTGTACGAGATATGTGTTTGTACGGAGATCATTACTGGTTATACTGGGATCTAGTATTTGTTGCAAATCATCGAGTATAATATGGTGTTGTGGAGGGATGTATTAGTATATTGATATGCATTTGATGCCTTCGAGCTTTGCACTTCGGTGCCTTGGTATGTTGTAGTTTAAGCTCCTACGAGCTATCTGGTATGGTGTCGTTTACCTGTGTATCTGAGTCCATTTTACTAGGGTTCCATCGGGCATAACAACCTAATTAGAATTGAAAAAAAAACCTGAATACGTAAAGAAATAGATTGACAATAGAATATGATACCGAAATAAATATAAATGAGTCGATAAACTCCAGAAATGAGTTTGGATGGTATGAAAACAAGATAAATAATATAAATGCCATGGAACATGAATAGTATAATGTTAATAGCATATAAAGATGTGTGATATATGTTTGATAGTGTTAGCTAATAAGGTATGAAAAATTGGTAATTGTCAAATGGTATGTATAGATTATTTGCCTTGCAAATATTGACGAATGCATTAGTTATTTTCCATATTCATATACTCCCTCGTATCTAAAATGTGATATTGTTAGATTGGTAGATTCTAACTTGCTAAATTGTGTAATTGTGTTATGCATGAACATTGTAAATGTTTATGTTATCTTGAATCATGCAAGTACCACTGAGCTTTATTGTTCAGCGTACGGTTTTTTTATCCCGTGCACGAGTACAAGTAATCTCAAAGCCTCAGAAAAGTGAAGTTAACATTTGGACCGCCGGTTTTGACTCAACTAAGTTTGTATAGCTTATCGCATATTGGTCAAATGGAATGTACCTAGGTTTTACTTGTTTCAAATGGTCATTTTGAGAATTGGTATTGTAAACGGTTAGTAATTATGCATGAAAGTGGTGTTGAGGTTTTGGTAAATGGTTGTTAGCATGTTGAAATTTTTGAAAATGATCAATTGAAGCCTTAAAGGCATTCATGTATGCTATATATGCTAGTTGGACAATGTATAGAATTAACTTGTGGAAAAACATGGGTCATGTTGCGACATAGGTTCCTCAACACCACAATGAGGGCAAGACAGAGAGTCACGCCGCGACGACGTAATCTCAACATCGTGACGAGCCAAGACAGCATGTTGCATCGCGACAAGGAGCATCCGTAGTCACGATGTTGACCCGACATTTTAGAAATTTTACATTTTGGCCCATAAAGACCTCGAGTTAGCAAACGACCTTCCGTAAGCTTGTATAAGACTTGGAAATGATTATATATTGTTTAGTACACATGATTTATTTGTAAATGAATCTATATTAGTGCTGAATTGAATGTTATAGATTGTAGTTACTCAGGTAATGAATGTGACATCTTGTAGCTCGGATCTGACGATTGAGTCGGTAATAGGGTGTTACATTTTTACCATAATTTGATTCATTAGTACAACTTAAGCACATGGGTCCATCGGAGATAATAAATTTGACTTTGGGGTTCTTTCGCTCCAATCCCTTATGGCCAGTATATGCCTCAGAAAATCAGAATTGGTGTAGCATTCAAAAACTTCTCCTTCAATGGGGACACCAACATCTTTATGTTTCACCCTGCATGTCTACTACATCAAACCCTTCTCTTTATCTTTTCACATTCCTTCTACCTTTACCCTCCACTCAATATTTCGGCCCCTAACCATTTTATGTACAATTTTGCAATTTATTCACAAACATCCAATTTTAAAATCGCAAAACTACAATTAAAGTTTCCAAACCTACAAACCTTAGAAAACTTAGTAGAAAACTTACCAAGATTAAACTTCCTTAGTTGGACAAATCCTTTGCCAACTTGAAAATGCACTAGAAAAGCTCGAAGGAATAAGCACAAAAACACTATTACAATAGCAACTAAAATTTTCTCACACACCCTCTACAAATTTATACCCTTTTCATAGTGTTTCTCAAGGGACACAATCCTATCTATTGTTTCATTTGCCCAATCCAAATACGACATTCATTCACAACGTAAATTTAAAGTTGCCATAAAAAGACTAAACGTGGTTCTCCTTTTGTGGCTTACACATGCAACTTTTACATATATCCTAGCATTTCCCAACCACACAAACATCTCATACGTGACTCTCCACCAACTTCATCAATACTTACACAAACACCCTATAAACTTGGCTCAAATTGAATCCCACCCATAAAAAGAAAAAGGAAGAAGAAAAAGAAGAAGAATTTTTTAGTCTTAGGGACCTTCCTCTCAACTTTTGGGGGGGATTATTATATGCCTAAAATCCACTCTACCTCACTTCAAAGAAATCGTGCTAGATGTGTACCCTACAAAGATTCATCATCTCACTAATGATAGGAACCCCGCAATGTACTACTGTCCACCACTTGTAAAGTATGCTGACCCATCATCTTCCAAACTCAGAAGGCTTTATGAGGTCACACATGGCTTAGTAAGCAAATCTTAGGACATGGGTCAACAGAACCACATGACTCATATCACGAATACTGGCATAAAGACACTTGTCCGAGAACATTTATACATGTCCCTACTTACTAGGAGAAAGGGAACTCTCCTTTATCTTTCTAAGCTTTCTACACAAGCATCCTCGTGTGAACCTCTCTTGATATCCCTCTCTCCAATCTACTCATTTTACCCTCGGTCCTTTCCACCTTACATCAACACTATTGTTTATAAAAACAATAATATTATTATATAATAAATTAAAAATTATTCTATTAAAAATTAAATTAAAAAGTACTTTTAGCATTATTTTTTAATTCCTCCTATAATTTGACATATTAATTATTAGGTTAAAAAAGTGCTCTAAGTCTTTGTACTCAGGGTCGTAACTAGGGGTTGATAGGGACATCGACCCCCCAAAAATGGAAAATTTTTTATTTAGGCCTTTTAAAATTTTCAATTAGTAAAGGTAAAATTTCACTTTGGCCTCCCCTAAAAATGATAAAATTTTGATTTAATCATTTAAAAATTATAAAGATATAGACTATTAAAATGGTAAAATTTTATTTTTACTATTGTAAAAATTACAATTTAATTTCGTCCCCTAAAAAAATTCTGGTTTCGCCCCTGCTTGTACTCTTTAGGAATTTAGCTTTGTTACTCTTTATATTTCAAAATTCAAGACCAATTGTTAACATCGTTAAAATTCTTTTTTTGAACTTATTGGTGTGACATATTGAAAAAAAAAATACCCGATAGCCATGTAACAATATATGACGTTATAATAAAATTGAATTGAATAAAAAAATTAACGGTGTTAATAATTGTATTTATATTTTTAAATCTAACAAATAAAAGATTAAAATTTTGAAATAAAATAAAACTAAAATTTAAATACACAAAAATATAGATAGTTGAAGCATATTTTAAGGTAATTATTATTTTAGACTCAGCCAACACATTTTGCTATAATATATATGATTTCAATTGAATATTGAGAGATTGCCCCAGTGGACAAACCCAGATAAATCCTGAGGGTAGTTTGCAAGCCACGAAATTAATTCAAAGATTTCCTTGACATGCTAAAACTATTTAATTAAAAAATGAAAAAGAAAGAAATTATAAGATAAATCAAGCTGTTGATTTTCAATCATTTCAATAAATGAAAAAAAATATGCTAATATAAAATGATGTGTCAAAGAAACATATTTGATTGTATTTAAAACAAAGCATGTTTGCATATATTTTTCGAATTTCAAATTAATAAGCATGAAAATGGTTAATTTTCAATTTTGTCCTCAGCCTTTTAGTTATATAAAATGGTCAAATTTTAATTTCGATCTCTATACTATGTTAAAATTTGATATTTAATATATATATTTGAATATTTTATATAATTTGATTCCTCAATGTTTATAATGTCATTAGTTGCTCTAAATATTTTATTCTAATTAGAATACTAACATAAATTCAAAAACTTGTTAACATCGTTAATTGTTTTTGTTAAATTCAAGTCCATTATAATGTCGTTTTTTTTACATGATTATCAAGTGAGTATTTTTAAAATTTTAGTGTGTCGCACCAACAAATTTAACAGGAGAATTTTAATAGTATTAGCAATTGGACCTAAATTTTAAATTTAAAAATTAATTAACTAAATTTTTTAAAAAATTAAGGATTAAATTCTAAATATACAAACAATTGAGAAATTTAGAGCATATTTTAATCTTTAAAATTTAACTATTTAGTCAAAAAAAATTAACCCGGGTCGAACCCCATACTAATATATATACTTATAATTGGACCTTCTTGGTTGACATCTGTCATGTTTCCTTTTTTTTCCTTTATTTTTGCAGTATATAAAATGGTAAATTTTCAATTTTAGTCCTTATAACTATCTTCACCTATATATAATGTGTCACTTTCCTTTCCCCTTTTTACGTTATTTAGAAGAATGATAAATTTTCAATTTTAGTCCCTTTGTTACCCACAAATTTAAGATTATACACCAATGGTCAAATTTTATTTTTGGTCTATGTGCTACACTCGAGTTTAAGATCAAATATTTATACTTCAACTTTTTGAATTTGGTACCTCAACTTTTACAATGTCATTTATTAGCCTATATGTACTTTATTTGATTAAAATTCTAATATAACTTTTAAGAGTTGTAAACACTACTAAATCAATTGTTACATTCAAGTCCATTGCAATGTTTTTTTTTGTTACATGGCTATTAAATAAGTGCTATTTTTAAAATTTCAAAATGTCACACTAATGAACTTAATAGAATATTAAGAATTTAATAGTGTTAACAATTGGATTTGAATTCTTAAATTCAAAAAATAAAGGGACTAAATTCTTGAAAATAAAAGTAAAAGACTAAATTTAAAAAAATATGAAGACTACTAAGACATAAAGTTTATTTTAATATTCAAATATTTACTCTATAATTTGTCTTAAAAGTTAATTAACCCAACGCGAAGTGTGATAGGAACCATACTAGTTCTAAATGAAAATCCTTACTTGAGAAGGGGTGTTGATTCGATTGTTTTAAAATAGGTAAAAGTGTAATGGAGGGTGTTGTACTAGGAGTCAGATAGTATTTTACCCTTTCTACTAAAAAAAAAGGGCAAATTGGTCCTATTAAAATTTAGTTTTTATAACCAACAAGTGGTTGGGGATATGAGGTACATCAAAAAATTTCAGTTTTTATACGTCAACATGAGATATATGTAGCACATCACATGTCATTGTTTAGTTATATTGTCAAGCACAACAATTTTTATAGTACTTTATTGAGGACAAGTGAATTAAAAATTAAAATATGCATGTAAAGAGGGACAAAAACAACAGCACGTGATCTGAAATCTGAAATCTGAATTCATGGCCCGGCGCCGGTACATAATTCTGATGCAGTTTTTTAGAAAAATATAAAGAAAGTAACCTCTTGTTAGTTGCCATTACAATATACATTAGCGGTTTGTTGTTTAGAAAAATTTGAGAGAAATCCATGGTTTTAGTAATATTCCGGTTTTAGCATGAACAAACAACAATGATTCTTTTTAATTTTGCTTCTAAATAAATGAAACTATTGTTTAATTATCGTTTTATAAAATATTTGTGAAACAAAACCTCAAACTTTCCTCTTTGGGATATGAAAATACACCAACCATTGAAACAAATGAAGCAATGTATAGCTTAGCAAGGAATGATAATAATAACATCAAGGTCTAACTATGTTGGTTGCTTTGTTTACTTAAAATATTGTATATTTAATCATTTTATACTTGTTCTATTTAAAATTTTCATTCAAGTCATTAGATTTTATTATTGAAAAATTACAAGTAAAATAAAAACCAAAAACGATCGGATTAACAAGATTATTCGTTAAAACTCAATGTTGGAAATTAATTCCTTCTACGAATTCTAAATGGTTTTATCGATATAAATGTATATATATATATATATATATATATATATTGATAATTGAATTTCATTTATCCAATAAGCAATCAACTCCTAGAGTCAAACAACATTACAACAAAACTATCAACAATAACAAAAGAAGCAACCAGAACAAACCAAAAGAAACTCAAGTGAAACCCCAATTAGAACTGACTAAAAAGTTAACTCAATCAGCTCTGTTAAACAATTTCCCTCTCATACAAGTTTAAACCATACTCTTAATCCTCAAAACAATAGCATCAACAGACGAGGGAGCATGACCAAACACCCGAGCATTATGCTCACACCAAATTGTGTGTAAGAAGACAGTCCATGCAAGCTTTAAGACCCCAACAAGCAAGGTATACCCTCTAAGCTTTAAAAGAGTCTAGGCAAACTCCTGCCTCCAAGTGCTAACAAAATTCTCAATACCACACAAGTGAAGAACCTTTCCCCAAACAGCTTTAACAAGAATAGCCAAAAAAGAGGTGATCACGAGACTTAGCATCACCAGAACAGAATAAGCAACTACCAATCACACTCATACCAAAGGAAATTAAATGATCACAAGTAGCTAGCCTATTAAGAATAGTCACCCAAGCAGTTGAAGAGCATTTAGGTATATGTAAAGGAAATCAAATGAGTCTTTTCCAACAAACCTTGCGACCTCTAAACCTAATTTCTCCCCACAATTTTAAAGCAGAACCCCTACTACTAGAAGGGAATCGATGCAAGGTTACACCAGTAAGTTCCCTAAGTTTCAACAATCTCCTCTAGTGCCAGCTGCAAGTGGAGGATGGGGACACTTCCCAAAGGGTACGCCCCTTGAGGACATACTCCTTAATCCAAGCCACCCAAAGTGATCCCCCAGCCAAAATAGCTTGATCTGCTAAATGACACAAACCTAGTTCTATTCTCCCAGATCCCTTAGACCAAGTCCCCCTTCAGACTTAAGGGAACAAATCTATTTCTAGCTAACCCTTGCACCACTAGTATTAACATCACTCTCTTTCCAAAAGAACCGAGTAGAGAGCTGTTAAGAGTATAAGGAAGAATTGGTTGTTAGTCTGTTACACAGTTGGTTATACTATTAGTAAGGTTGTTAACAACAGTTTGTTAACTCATACAATGTTTATAAATAGTTGTAATGGTTTACAGTAGAAAATGAGATAAAGATTTCAATTTTTCAGTTTATCTTTTTTGTTTACCTTTATATTTTTTGCTGAGTATTTATAATGGTATCAGTCGCCTAATTCTTGGAGACCTGTCTTCTTGTGTTCTAATGGCTACCAATACTTTCAATGATTCTACTACTGCACCACCATGTCACTCCACGTTTACCAACAATCAGTTAGTTCAAACATTTTCTCGGTACGAAACTGTGAAGCTTGATGATAATAGTTTTGTACAGTGGCGGCAGCACATTCGTCTTATCACTGACGGTTATAACTTGACTGGCTTTCTTGATGGCATGGTAACTGCTCCACTGAGGTTTGTACAGTCACCGGATGGTACATTGATGGCAAATCCGAAAGTGTTAGCATATGTTCAACATGATAAGTTGCTTACCTCGTGGCTTCTTTCTACTATTGCTTCTTCTGTTTTGTCTAGTTTTACAGATGTAAAAACAGTGAATAATGTCTGAACCACTATTACTCAGTTGTTTACTGCCGTCATTGGCGTAAAGCTCTTGCAGATTCGTCATGATCCTCATTCGATCAAGAAGAGAACGATGTCAATTAAGGAATATGTTGCGAAGATTCAAAACACGTACACTTTGATAGATGCGGCCGGATCTTGGATCTCTGACATGGAGAAGGTTGAAATTGTTTTAGTCGGGTTGCCATCGAAGTTTGAACCCGTTCTTACTCTTGCATCATTCTCATCTGAACCCCCTACCGTTTCAGCTTCTAGTAGATTTTTTGTTAGAGTTTGAAAGCAGGCAAGTTCAAGTAGTTCAAGAGGTACCGGTGCATGTTAACTTGGTGGAGGCTTTTTTGACACCAGTGGTTGTTGACTCTGGGCGCGGTGGTCGATCGCCTGTTAATCGAGGGAAAGGGTTTCGGTCCCGCGCTCAGTGTAAGATATATGGCTGGTTTGGACACTTGGCTCAATGGTGCTATTACTGTTTCAATCGCGAGTATAGTGGTCCGGCATCGAGCGCGAGAGCTTCGATGAGGGTGGTTGGTCATGATTTGGGTGCGCTAGTGGTGGATGGACTTGCACCGTATGTTGCCCTGGTGGAGGCTTCTGGTGTTTGTTTTTCGTTGATGACAACACAGCTGAATCCATAGTTGGATGGTTCGTTTTTTGTAGCGGCATCCTACCTTCAGCGTAGGGTTTCTCAACGTTTTGAGGGTTATGATAACAGAGCTGGTATAGGCGGTGCATTTGGGTCTGGTGCTAAGTCATTCGATCATTCGACAGTTTATGATGCAAGCTACGGTTCAGACTTTGGTGCTAGATCCACTAGGCCTATGGTTGGGTCTTCTAGTACCTTTGGTTCTTCTGCAGCAGTTGGGCCGTGTCCACACATGGCAGGCCGTTACTTTGATTTGTCATTAGTAAGCCGTGGTTTTGAGGGGCATTTTAATACTGCTGGTTATAATCAACCAAATTTGAATAGTGTCCAATTTTTAAGAAATGTTGGTCACGGTTTGGGTTTTGGATTTTTTGGTAATGATTCATCTGGACCGGGTTCTGGGTCCCAAGTTCCATGAAGGACAACACCATGTGCCCTTATTTTTCCTGTTTCAGGGCCATCAAATGTTGGGTTGCCTCGTATTCCCGATCTTAACACGTCTGATGCTTCAAATTCAAATGGCTCCAATGTTAATACAACTAATTTTGGTGATGATTCTTATATTTCTATACTTGTAAGGATGTCATCCTGGTATCCAGATTCAGAGGCTACACATCCCGTTTGTCGAGAGGCTTTTGATTTGAATGAATCTACCCTGTACTTAGGTATATCTCCCCTTTTTTTTGGGTGTTGGGACTCTCACCAAGATTTTGAGATTTGGTCATTCTGTTTTTCCTACAAAGAATAAATTACTTCACTTGTCTAATGTTCTTTGTGTGCTGACTATATGGAAGAATCTTCTGTCTGTTTCTAAATTTGCTACTGAGAATAACATATTTTTTTAATTTCATCCATCTTGTTGTGTTATTAAGGACATCAAGACTCAGGAAATTTTACTACGAGGCCGCATTCGTGATGGTCTCTATCAGTTCTCACTGACTGTTTCTGTTCATGCTGCGATGGCTTCTCATGTTCTCGATACTGCACTTCTGTCTCCTTCTAAAAAATGTAATACTTTTACGTTGTGGCATCGAAGACTTGGTCATCCCTCGGTTCCTGTGGTTAAGTCTGTTTTAGATAAATGTCAGGTTGTATTCAATAATTCTAGTTCTACAAATATGTGTGTTGTATGTCAGAAAGGGAAATTTCATAAATTACCGTTTTCTTCCTCTACTACTGAAGATAATGAACCGTTTGTTTTGGTTGTTTTCGATTTATGAGGAGCTGCATCTATTGCTTTTGGTAATCACTGGTATTATGTATCCTTCATTGATATGTGCACTCGCTATACTTGGCTTTATCTTATTTAGCGTAAATCTCAAGCTGTTGATTGATTTCTTCAGTTTCAGCGGTTAGTAAAAAATTAATTTGGGCGAGATATTAAACAGTTCCAGAGTGATATCAAAGCCGATATCAAATCGGTTCTGGCAAAACATAACATCATTCATCGGCTTTCCTGTCCGCAAACATCTGAACAGAATGGTGTTGCAGAACGCAAATATCGATATATTGTTGATATGAGACTTACTTTGTTGGCACTGGCTAATCTTCCTATGAGTTTGTGGGGTTATGCGTTTTGTTGTGCAGTCCATCTGATTAATCGTCTTCCTACTTCTATTCTGAAATGGCAATCTCCCTTCTCTGTTCTTCATGGCAAAGATCCCACGTATGATCATTTACGAGTATTTAGATGTTGTTATTTTTTGTATTTATGGTCGTTTTAATCTCATAAGCTGAATTTTCGATCTCAGCCTTGCACATTCTTGGGGTATAGTTCTCAACATAAAGGGTGTCAATGTCTTACCTCTGATGGGAAAGTTATTTTTTCTCATCATTTTGTGTTTGATGAAAGTCGTTTTCTATTTCCTAAGACTATTACAGACTCTTCCTTGTCCAATTCATATGCCTCTACTTATCTGCCTATTGTAAACAATCAGTTTTTTGTTTCTTCACAACAGGAGTTAGGTGTGTCATCTGTTTTGGCTACGTCTACAACTCCATCTGTTTCAGTTCCTTCTTCAGACAATCCAGGGTCTTTACCACTGAGCACTGCCCCGTCTATTTCAGTTACTTCTTCAGATAATTCAGGATCATTACCTCCGAGCACTACTCTTCAGTCATCTAATGTTTCCTCTGCTTCTCTACCTATTTCTTTATTTCCAACTATTTTTTTGCCTACTATTTTGTCTGTTTCTCTGCATCCGAGCAACACACATTCCATGGTTACTCATTCGAAAGCTAGGATTTTCAAACCTAAAACTTTTTCTGTTGAAGCTTCTAATTATGAACCTCAGAACATTGATGAAGAATTTGCCAGTACGGAATGATGTCAGGCTGCTCAAGCTTAGTATGATGCTCTTCTTTAAAATTCTACTTGGGAGCTTGTTTATTTGCCACCTGGTAGGAATGTTATTGGTTGTAAGTGGATCTTTAAGGTTAAGAAAAATACTGATAAGACTGTTGCCAGTTGAAAGGCCCGATTAGTTGCAAAAGGTTGTTCTCAGGTTCCCGGTTGTAATTTTAAGGAGACATTTAGCCCTGTGGTCAAACCTGCAAGTATTCGAATCATATCAGCTCTTGCTATTTCTAAAGGCTGGAGACTTCGTCAAGTTGATGCTAATAATGCCTTTTTAAATGGAGATCTCACTGATGAGGTGTTTATGCAACAACCTCCAGGATATGTTCAATACGGTCCTCATGGTGAGCAGTTAGTGTGTCATTTGACTAAAGCTTTATACGGTCTTCATCATGCTCCTCGTGCCTGGTTCGATAAATTGAAAAGTTTTCTTCTTTCTGCTGGTTTTGTCTTGTCTAAATCTGATGCTTCTTTATTTTTTTGTGTTACATATACTTCCATCTTGTATATCTTGGTTTATATGGATGATATTATTGTTACTGGAAGTTTGTCCAACGTTATTGATGGTTTCATTCAACAGTTACATAGTGAATTTTCACTTAAAGACGTAGGTGATCTCCATTATTTTCTTGGAGTTGAAATTACACGATCTTCAAATGGAAGTCTTCATTTATGTCAGCGCAAGTACATTCGA
Organism: Gossypium raimondii; assembly: GCF_025698545.1. Lineage (NCBI taxonomy): Eukaryota > Viridiplantae > Streptophyta > Magnoliopsida > Malvales > Malvaceae > Gossypium > Gossypium raimondii. The sequence continues at coordinate 4,870,507 of NC_068566.1, read as the reverse complement.
GAGATTCTTACCAGAAGTGGCTTGGTTAATTCAAAAAGTGTTAATACACCTATGGTCAGTTCTTCGGTATTATCAAAAGAAAAAGGAGATCGTCTAAATGATCCTACTGAATACAGGAGTCTTGCTGGGGCTTTACAATATGTAGTTCTAACTCGACCTGATATTGCCTATGCTGTAAATCGAGTGTGTTAGTTCATGCATGCTCCGACTACCGTACATATGGTTGCGTTAAAATGAATTTTACGTTATCTACATGGCATTGTTGATTTTGGAATAGTTTTTTGTCCTTATGATAGGTTATCCTTAGTGGGTTATTCCGATGCCAACTGGGGGTTATATTTTGACAATCGACGGTCAAGAACACGGTATTGTGTGTGTTTGACACTATTTTTTGATAAAACGGAGTCGACTTGGATTTTAAAAATGAAAACGAAAATGGGAGCCACCACTAATCCTTTTTGATGAGGTATGATCGGCTCACCTCGAAAAGTGGTTGTCTTTAATAAACGATTTGATTTTATTAAAACAACGATTTTGGTCCATGAAATTCAGAAAAAAAGGTTCGGGAGTCGGTTATGCACGAGGAAGGATTAGCACCCTCGATACGCCCAAAATTAGTACCTAGTTGATTACTTAATGTCTTAGTGTCGAAAATTAAAAACTTTGAAGAGATTTAAAGTACGTTCCTTTATTGAAATGTTGAAAATTTTGGGAAAAGGGCATATTTCACGTTATTCGAGAAAGAGAATTATATCCAGTAAGTTAGGACACAATGTCTTGAATTCCCGATGCACGAATGAATGTAAAAAAATTACTTATTTAAAAAGATATTTAATTATCTCGGGTTTAGAAAAGGGATCATTCCTAGTAAGTTAGGACACGATCTTTCCTTAATTTCCGAGATCGTTTAAAAACTTGAGGAAAAAAGGGATCATGCGCAGTAAGTTAGGACACGATCTCTTCTTACTTCCCGAGATCGTTTAAAACTTGAGTTTGAAAAGATTCGTGTATTTAGATTTATTGTGAAAATCGAAACCCAGTAAGTTAGGGTACGACCTTCTCGAATCTAAACACGAGATTTTGCTTATTCAAAAATCATAATTTATGCATTGAATAAAATTAATCTAACACGAAATAGCAGAAATAAAACACGGTGTTAATATTCATAACAAAACAATAATGAATTCGATAATGTGAGCATAAATAATACAAGCAATAGCAACAAAATAAAATAAATAAAAGGACAAATCAATAACATACAAAAAACAAATATATGAGCAAATAAGATCAAAACATTCTTTTAAAATAAAAATGAAAATGTAAATAAATAAATAAACAAATAAAATGAATAAGATTATAAAAAAGATATATGTATATACGTATGTACATAAAATTATGAAAATATGAATAATATATGTACGTATACATATTTCAAAATTATTCGATATATAAAAAACGTAATTATGTATATATACATATATATGTATATAAAATTATGAGATATATATAAAATATATAAAAGTATGTATGTATATACATGTTTATGAAAATAAAATACATATATAGATATATATAGATATGTAAACAAATTATAAAATATGTACAATATATATAAGTATGTATTAAAATATATATGTAGGTATATAAAAATTATGAAATATAGATAAAAATATAAAAGTATGTGTATATATATTTATAAAATTAAAATATGTACATGCAAACAAAATAATAAATAAATAAAAGGGTACATATAAATATATATAAAAATTGATATTAGATGAAAACTGTATTAAATTGAAGTTAAAATAAAGTTCAGAGCCCAAATTAAAAATAAAACGCGAAAGGGATCAAATTGAAAGAGAAATAAAATTAAATATCTAAATTAAAAAAAAGATTAGGGCCCCAATGTGACGCGCATAAAAATGGAAGGACCAAAAAGGCAATTTATCCTTCTCCTTTAAAAAAACGTAGCTTCAAGAGACCAAATTGTAAAGAAAAGTAAATTACTGGGAGAATTAAAAAAACAAAAGGCACTTGATTATAAAATTATTTAAAAGCGGAAGGGCTGAAAACGTAATTAGCCCTTCCACTTAAAAAACACGCGGATCCTGGGGCGGGTTAGGTTGGCCAGCAGGTCAAGAGTGAAACGAAGTCGTTTTAGGGTTACTGTGACCAGCCCAAAACGACGTCGTTTAGTCCGTTTATATAAGTCAAAATTTTTTGAAAAAAAATTCATTTATTTGCACTTCAAAAAAAAAGTGAGATTTTTTCTCTCAAAAGCCCCTCTCCTCCGGTCCTAGCTCCGAAAGGTGTCACCGTGCCGGACCCCGGTGGCCGACATCGCTGCCGTCGCTCACAGTGGCCGACGAAGGTAAAAAAATGTATTTTTTAGATCTCGACCCCTAAGCCCAAATCTGGCCTCAAAACGCCCAAAAAAGCAAAAGAAAAAGGACCACCAGCCTTTTGAACGACCGATTCTGTTGCCGGTGATGAAGCCTCCAACGACAAGGACCCGGAACGACTCCGATGAGTTCCTCTTCCCCTTTCTTTTTGTTTTATTTTCGTATGTAGAGATAAAATAAAAAATAAAAAGAAAAATAAAAGAACAATAGTGAAACCAAAATTGAAACGGCAATAAGAGTAAACCTTTTTGCGATTTTTTGATTGAAATTTTTCTTTGTATTCGACAGTCTCCAAAAAAAAAAACTTTTTCTGGCTCTTTTATAGCCTATTCATTACTTTGCTATTGTTTCTGTTACTATTGCGTGTCTTGCAGGTGACGGCGCAAGTAGGGGACGGCGACGTGACCGTGACGGTGGCAGACGCGCGGCGGTGGTGGCTCGCAGGTCAAGGTTCAGAAGACCCTAGGTGCGGCGCACCTAGTGTTAGGGTTGCTAGTTTTTTTTTCTGAAAATGGGCTAGGGTATTGGGCTTTAGATTTGCTTGTTGGGCTGTATTTAGGTTTTAGGTTTTGGGTAAACTGAATTGGGTTCGTTTGGGCTAGGTTTAGTTTGGGGGTTTAATAGTTTTGGGTTTTGGGCTCGGGTTAAATTTGGGCTGTACAGTGTGTATTTTGGATGTACACCTGTTTCATGGTCATCAAAGAAAAAATAAGTAGTATTTCGGTCTCTGACTAAAATTTGAATCTAGAGTCTTCTTCTTGAGTCTTCTTTGTCGCTATCAGTGATATTACTTGGTTAGTCTCATTATTACAAGAACTACAGTTGAGGTCTGCTGATTTACCTGCCATTTGGTGTGACAGTTCCAGTGCAGTCGCTGTTGCAACCAATCCTATTCTTCACTTTAAGTTCAAACATGTGGAGCTCGATCTCTTCTTTGTTCTTGAAAAAGTTTTAAATGGGTCACTTGTTATTGGCGAAGTTCCAGCTTGTGATCAGGTGGCTGACATTTTCACCAAATCGCTGTCTGCTTCGTCTTTTGTGCGTTTTTGAAATTGTCTTCAAATCTTACCGGTAGAGAAGTTGGGAGAATGTTAAGAGTATAAGGAAGAATTGGTTGTTAGTCTATTACACACAGTTGGTTATACTGTTAGTAAGGTTGTTAACAACAGTTTGTTAACTCATACAATGTGTATAAATAGTTGTAATGGTTTACAGTAGAAAATGAGATAAAGATTTCAGTTCCTCAATTTATCTTTTTTGTTTATCTTTATATTTTTTGCTGAGTATTTGTCAAGAGCTGAGCAACACGCTTCAACATAGACTTAGGAAATTTTTATTGCCTATTCTAAAAGGCCTGGATACTAAAAAGAATAGACTTAATGAGTTGAAATCTCTGTACAAAACTTAAAATTCTACTCGTCCAGCCACATACTTCGGAAGTAAGCTTACTTAGTAGAGGGTTACAATCATTAATAGTTAATTTCCTGGAAACCAAAAGGTAATCCTAAGTACTTAGCAGGAAGCTTACCCAACTTAGAACTTGTGATACCAAGCATAGCAGCTTGGTCCTTAGTAGAGACCCCAGGCATAAAAATCTCACTCTTGTTAGAATTCAGCTATAGCCTAGAGAGCAAGTAAAAGTCCTGTAACACACACCAGATACTCACAACAGAATCAAATTTCCTTGAGCAAAAATCAAAATATCATTAGAAAAACGATAGATGGGTAAGTTGCACACAATGACACTTAGGATGAAACTGAAAGACTACTTGCTAAGTTGCCACATCTAGAAATCTAGATAGCACATTCATGGCAATCACAAACAGGTAAGGAGACAAAGGTCCCCTTGCCTAACACCCCTGCCACCTGGAAATAAATATATATTTATAACTGTGATATATATGGTAAAGTGAGATTTTCATGGCAACAATTTTAAGTGAAATGTTTAATTGTTGTCATATGTCATATTTAAATCGTTGACACCTTCTCAAATTTAATAGATACAATAAATATTGAATAAAAATAATTGTAAATTTTGAATTAACGGATAATATTTATTGACAATGTTTATTTAGAGATAGATATAAGGGGTAGGCAGTAACTTTACCTAACCAACGTAGTAAAATTATCCTTTTAGTCCCACTATAGCAAAATAAGCTTTTAGGGTGTTTTTAGTGGCGTTTGGATCGAAAACGCCGCAAAGGTTGAACTTTTAACGGCGCTAATCGAAAAATGCCACAATAAGTTGTTATATAGTGGCGTTTGTGGAAATAGCGCCGCAAATAGTATATATTTAACAATAGTTTTAATAAAAGCGGCGCTAAAGATCATGTGTCGCAAATTTTAGCGATGCTATCTATAGCGGCGTTTTTTGCTGCGCTTATTAAAGCGCTGCTATAGAGCTAAAAAAATGCCGCTAAAAACCTGTTTTACTGTAGTGCCACTTTAAAATTTATGTTGTTGACACCATTTTTTTGATAAAACGGGGTCGACTTGGATTTTGAAAACGAAAATAAAAATGAGAGTCGCCACCGATCCTTTTTGATGAGGTGTGATCGGATCACCTCAAAAAGTGGTTGTTTTTAATAATTGATTTGATTTTATTAAAACAACGATTTTGGTCCACGAAATTCAGAAAAACGGGTTCGGGAGTCGGTTACGTACGAGGAAGGATTAGCACCCTCGTAACGCCCAAAAAATTGGTACCTAGTTGATTAGTTAATGTCTTAATGTCGAGAATTAAAAACTTTGAAGAATTTTAAAAATACGATCCTTGTATTAAAATGTTGAAAATTTTTGGGAAAAGAAGCATATTTCATGTTAATCGAGAAAAAAAGCATTATATCCAGTAAGTTAGGACACAATGTCTCAAATTCCTGATACGCGAATGAATGTCAAAATTTACTTATTTAAAAGATATTTAGCTATCTCGGAAAAAAAGGGATCACGACCAGTAAGTTAGGACACGATTTTTTTAATTCCTGAGATCGTTTAAAACTTGAGTTTGAAAATATTCATGTATTTAGATTTATTGTGAAAATCAAAACCCAGTAAGTTAGGGCACGACTTTCTCAAATCTAAATGCAAAATATTGCCTTTATTATTTTTTTTTACAAAAAATCCTCATCTCGGGAAAACAACGTGTCATATCCAATGCGTTAGGACACAACGTATTGAATTCCCGATAATGAGTTTTTTATTATATATATTTTTAAAAGAGTAATCTCGATTATTTAGATTCAACGAAGAAAATCGGAACCTAATACGTTAGGGCTCGATTCTCTCGAAGATCCCAAATATCGAGTATTACTTATATTTTTAAAATTTCTTTTTTCTTGAATCTAGGTAAAAATTGACATAATGGAATGACAATTATGATGATGTAAGTAAAATAATACAAGCAAGGGCTACAAAATAAAATAAAATATAAGCAATAAAATAAAACATTCTTTCAAAACAACTAATGAAAATATAAATAAAGAAATAAACAAAGAAGTATAAAATTATAAAACATAAAAAAAATATGTGTATATACATAAAATTATGGAAATATGAAAATATATGTATGTACATATTTTAAAATTATTATATAATATATATATATAAGTAAGCATATACATATATACGTATGTAACTATCATAAAATATAAAAAGTATATATATAGGTATATATATGAATCATAAAATATAAAGAACATATCTAAAATACATATCTAAAAATATGAAGAATATGTAAGTATATATATATTTATGAAAATAAAATACATATATAGACATGTATATAGATATGTATAAAAATTATGAAATAGAACAATATATATAGGTACGTATATGTATATATAGATAGATTATAAAATATGCATATTATATATATATTATATAAAAACATATGTATGTATATATAACGAAAATTTCAATTTTAAAAAATATAAATGAGCAAATAACAATAACAATAATTAATAATAACAGTAATAATATGAAATTTATTAAGAAAGTAAACAAATAACCAAAAGGACTAAAATTAAACTTTAAAACGAAAGTCGGGGTTTAAATTTGCAAATAAATAAGGGGAAAGGACTATTCTGAACAAGCGCGAGACAGGGAGGGACTAAAAAGGTAATTTGTCCTTCTCTTTTAAAAGGACGTGGTTTTAGAAGGGACTAAATTAAAAAATGAAAAAAAAATCATAGGGAAAAATTAAAAAAAAAACCAAAAGACTTGATTATAAAACCATTAAAAAGCGGAAGGGCTAAAAGTGCAATTAGCCATCCCTTGAAAACACGCGAATCCCCCTGGAGCGGGTCGGCATTTTGGTGCCTGAGAAGGCTGCCCAAAACGACGTCGTTTTGGAAGCCTATTTAAGCTAAAATTTTTTCAAAAATTTCATTCTTCCCACTTTTCAGAAAAAAACAATTTCAAAAAACACTCTCCCCCCGCTCTAAAAATCGGCCAAGGTCCGGCCAAGGAATCGGTAGTCGGCTGACGCGACCGGTGGCAGGCGCCGTCGTACACGGCGGCCGGAAAGCTAAAAAGCCTCCTTTTTTCTTCCGGCGCACTCATTGGGGCCTCCGAACATTCCGGTGACGGCGAATAGAAGTAAACTCCTCCCTTTTCTTATTATTTCGAAATAAAAAAAGAAAATAAAAGCCAAAAAATCACCTTAAAAACTTCTACCAAAAAATCACCTTAAAAACTTCTACTTTTTATTTATTTTTTTAATTTTTTTTCCCAAATCTCCCATTTTACAGATGCAAAGATCGGTCTCTTTAAAATCGATTTCCCCTTTACAATCGGTTTACAATCGGTTTTTATACCGAAATAAAAAAAATAAAATCCTATCCCCTCCACTTGTGTTGTGCTTTGCTTTCTCTTTATTGTTTACAAGTAATTGATATTGATGGACCAGGTGGGCGACGGTGACAGGCGGCGGCAATGTCAGAGGGTAGGGCAAGTGGACGTGCGGCGCTAGGCTAGGGTTTCAGAAAACTGGAACCCTAGTTTTACTATTGGGAATTTGGGTATTGGGCTTGGTTGGGCTTGGGTTTGGGTATTGTAATTGGGTTCTGGGTTTTGGGTATTGGGTTTGTAATTGGGCCTCGGGTCAAAAATTGGGCCCTACAGCTGCTCCTCTTTGCCCATTGTCGTGTAACGAGAATAGAGAAAAGACATCAAAAGGGACCAATTTTTGCCCGGTGTTGCTGAATCTTGACTTCTCCTGGCACTTCTCTTCCTCAAGTAGTTTTACTCCAGTCCACTGTGTCGTGTTACTTCAATCCACTCCATTGCACTTCAGAGAGATCTAACTTGTAGCTTCAATATTCTTCGCAGCAACTTCAGTGGGACGAGATTCGAGGTTTTAGTCTGTTCCACTGCAACATCAGGGAAATAAGACTTGCTATGATAGATTTAATCCGACCTACTGTAAGTTTAGAGGTCTGGGATTTATCATTTTAATCCGTTCCATTGCAACTTCAAGGAGATAGGATTAGTAGCTTCAATTTGCTCCATTTCAACTTCAGGGAGATAAGGTTTGTTATCTCCAGTCTGCTCCACTGTAACCTTAGGGAGATAAGACTTATCATGGTGTGATCCGCTCTACTGCAACTTTAGAGAGATAAGATCTGTCATTTTAATTCGCTTCACTGCAACTTTAGGAAGATAGGATTGATTTCTTCAATCTGCTCCACTGCAACTTCAGGGAGATAAGATTGGATGTGATCTGCTCTACTGCAACTTTAGAGAGATAAGATATGTGGTTTTAATCCACTCCACTGCAACTTCAGGGAGATAGGACTAGTAGCTTCAATCTACTCCACTGCAACTTTAGGGAGATAAGATTGGATGCGATCTGCTCTGCTGCAACTTCAGAGAGATAAGATCTGTCATCTTCGATCTACTTCGCTGCCAATACAGGAAGACAAGATCTGATGCTTTCAGTCTTAACGCTAGGGAGATAAGATTCGTTGTTTTTCGATCTGCTTCGCTGCCAGTATAGGAATGCAATATCTGCTATTTTCAGTTTGCTTTGCTGCAAATTATGGTGTCTTCGATCTACTTCACTGTCAGTACAGGAATGCAAGATCTGCTATCTTCAGTCTGCTATTCTGTCAGTACAAGAAGGCAAGGCTGGTGTCTTCGATCTGCTTCACTGCCGGTACAGGAAGGTATGATCTGCTATCTTCAGTCGGCTCCGCTGTCAGTACAGGAAGGCAAGGCTAGTGTCTTCGATCTGCTTCGCTGCTAGTACAGGAAGGCAAGATCTGCTATCTTCAGTCTGCTCCGTTGTCAGTACAGGAAGGTAAGGCTGGTGTCTTCGATTTGCTTCGTTGTCAGTACAGGAAGGCAAGATCTGCTATCTTTAGTCTACTTTACTGCAAACTATGGTATCTTCGATCTGCTTCACTGTCAGTACAGGAAGGCAAGATCTGCTATCTTCGATCTACTTCGCTGCCAATATTGGAAGACAAGATCTGCTATCTTTGATCTACTTTGCTGCAAATACAGGAAGACAAGATATGTTATCTTCAATCTGCTCCGCTGTCAGTATAGGAAGGCAAGGCTGGTGTCTTCGATCTGCTTCGCTGCCAGTATAGGAAGGCAAGATCTGCAACTTCATTGATCTGTTATCTGGGGAACATGACCTGTATGTTCTATTTTATGAACCTAATTGTGTCTAGTGATTAGGATGACATGATCAGAATGAATCAACTACTCCTAACTAGACGCGTATGAATGACATTTGTAGAATGTCACGAAGATGATTCCTTAATGTTTGAGTTGTTATTCCTCGTTCTTCATCAAGGTTTCATTACCAATACGTCAGGATGATATCTTACTCGGCAGATAACACTCATCTCTTACTTAACCGTATTTCCCCCACTATAATCTTCAAACTTCAATCCATTGTAATCTTCAAGGTTAAGTCCACTGTAATTTTGGGACATAAAATTTGAACTATCCTCCTCCCACTGTAATTTAGGAGTATAAGATCTAGCTCTTTCTCAAATCTCTCCCACTGCAATTCAGGGATACAGGATCTGAAACTATTTGGTCCATTACACTATTCTTATGGTGTCATACCAAATGCCTATGCATCAATGAAGAATTTTTTCCCAGATGACCCCTTCTTATTGCTTGGTGAACATCACTTGTTTGTTCATTGAAGCTTTAACACCAACACGATATCTTGTCATTTTGTTCAATCAATGTTTGGACAACAAAATCTGAAAGGATAGTCTTAACTTAGACTCTTCCTTTTTAGATATTTCAATCTTTAAACTTGGTGTGTTCTAAACAATAGTCCTATTTCAGGTTCCTATATTATTTAGAAACTTCTAGAGTAATATGCAAAACTTCCATTGTGAAAGTATTATTAGTCTATTAATCATTATTCCAATGCAACATGCTTGTAAAAGACCATAACGATAGATAAAATAGAATTGATTCGGGAGCATAGCTCGAAATAAATTATCAAGGATAGCAAGAATAAAAGAGGAATTGATTGGAACACATATCTTGAAAAAGAATGAAGTATTCCAAGAACAACAAATTCAATATACATAGTATAAAGATTAGGTGCCTCAGATATCGTAGCTTGAACTTCCCTGTACAAACTTTCTGAAGACCTTTCTGAGTTTGACATGTGTTTAGGAGATCTAGAGTACTTTGTCGATACCCCAAGATGTTGCCTACCCTTTCTTGTTGGTTCAGGTATAGCAAGATCACCATATACCCTAATTTGATCAAAATTTGAGCTGCTCTGATCACCTCATGCCCCATTTTGATCCAAAATTTGAGCCTCCCTTTTCAGGTTTTCAACTCAAATCCCTTTTGGTCTTAAGGCGCCATTTGCGGGTTTTTACTTTGGCCTCTCCTTTTCTTTTTTTATTTTCTCTTCTTCTTTCTTTTTTTTCTTTTTCTTTCTTTTTTCTTTTTTATTTTTTTCTCTTTTTTTATATTTTTTATTGAATCTGAACTCATAGGATTAGGCATGTCCTTGTTATCCCTTCCAATCAAGATTGATGCTTTTTCAGATAAGGCCTTTCACATAAAGTTCTTCTCAGCTTGGCATGAAGTTCTTTTATATGGGGAAGATCTTCTTCAATACCAGACCCCTCTCGTGAAATCATCTAGGGCGAACTCTTCTCCTTCTTCTTCTTTCTCTTTTTTTTTGCGATATGACATTAATCGTGAACAGATTGCAAACTTTTGATATTGTGTTGTTGTTCAAATTTAGTGCGTTGTCGGATATGATCCTTTTTGGTATTCTATACCGACATATGTATTTTTCAAGAATTTACTGACTGTCGACTTTGTGACATTGGCACATGAAACGGCTTCTAACCACGAAGATAAATCAATGACCGCCAGACTCTTTTGGCGAGATTGACCAAATGACCTTCATGCCCCACATAGAGAAAAGCCATGGACTCCATTGATTCTTTGTAATGTAGGATTTTATTCTACCATCCTCAACAAGTCCGAAGATAGGCTACAATCTATGTTACCTTCAAAGTCATGAGATCCCTCTAAACACATGTCTCACTTAAAAGAAGATTCTGAGTCTGTAGCAGTGTCACTCATGTCGTTGATATCCAAGGACCTATTGTAGGTGCAAAAGAATATACAAAGAATGTATGAATTTAAGAATAATAATCTGTACAGTATGATTATGAATGAAAGGTTGATTTGGAAGAAAAAGAATGAAAGAATAAAAATAATTATTCATAAAGAATGAAAGAATATTGGCTCAAAAATGATCGCAAAGATATATTTCATTAAAATAACGACGTTCAGACATGAGCCTATTTAACAAAAAAGTTCTTGTTGCCTCTAGACTGAAAGCAACAAGTGTGTTCTGAATATTACTCTAAGTAGACTCTAAATACTACAGGGTCTCTTCTACTGTCCCATTATTTAGAACACTCCCAGGTTTATAAGGGCGAATATCTAATAAGGTCTCTTCTTCAATTGCTTTTTCACAAATAGCATTGATGTGAACATTTCCCAACTTTTTCATGCATTGTATTCACTCCATTATCAATCATGATTAGGTAGCGGATTTTCTGCACTAGATAAATCCTCCAATCTGACAATGCCCATACTGATAAGCCTTTCAACCACTTTTTTAAAGGCAATGCAATTTTCTATGGAATGCCCCATAATTCCTGCATGATAATCGCATTGTGTATTCGTCTCGTACTATTTGGGGTACGGAGGTTGTGGGGGTTTTGAGTAGAAAGGGGCTACTACATGCGCATCAAACAGATTCTGATATAACTCCTTATATGTCACCGGGATGGGTGTGAACTAGAGTCTTTCTGTGTTTGGCCTCGAGTTAGATTCTTACTTTGAGGGGCCTTGATAGCTAGCTGCTACCGTTCTTGGCTAGCCTACAGTGACTGATTTTGAATACCCTTTATTATACAAGTTCAGGTTGCTCACTTCATTTTCTTTGTGCTTTGGGGTTAATCTTTTGGCACTTTCCCCCACATCTATCTTCCCACTTCTTATGGCGTTTTGAATCATCTCGCAGACATCACTACATCTGAGAAGCTCATGGTAGCACTTCCTAACATATGGTTAATGAACTGTGCTTTCAGAGTGTTGATGAAAAGCATCGTGGTTTCTTTCTCCAAAAGAGGTGGCTGAACTTGTGTCGCTACCTCTCTCCATCTTTGGGCATATTGTCTGAAGCTCTCACCTGGCTTCTTTTCCATATTCTGCAGTGTAATTCTTTCAGGTGTCATGTCTGTTACATGGCTGTATTACTTCATAAAAGCCTGTGCCAAGTCCTTCCATGAGTGGATGCCGACACGGCTCAACTGGTTGTACCATATTGCCGCTGACCCAATCAAGCTGTCTTGGAAGCAGTGAATCAACAGTTGATCATTGTTGATGTATCCCGTCATCCTTCGACAGAACATAGTGACATGAGCTTCAGGGCAGCTAGTCCCGTTATACTTCTTAAACTCCGGCATTTTAAATTTAGGAGGGAGCACCAAATTAGGTACCAAGCTCAAATATTTAGCGTCCATTCCTCGATGGTAATCAGCATTTTCCATAGCTTTAAACTTCTCTTCTAGCCACTTACACCGGTCTTCTAGTTGTTTTGGCAGGTCCGCTCTTGCCTTCTCTGTTTCTGCTACGTCGTCGAGATCAAAAACCACAGGATTGGTAGGATTATCCCCGGGATTAGAACCTGAGCCTGTTGGAAAGTTCATCGATGCAGGGGCACCGACTTGGTATTAAGATCTAATGGTGACAGGTACCCTCTGCGGGTACACCTCTGGTTGCGCCTGGATATTAGTTGGGGCAAAACCAGGAGGATAGATAGGGTCTTCGTGATCATCCCCAGAATTTACCATGTAACACCCCTTACCCGAGACCGTCACCGGAATCTAGTACGAGATGTTATCCAATTTAACTTACCAATTCGGAGCATAAAAAAAATTTGCTTTTAAAATTAAATTCACTGTTCACAACAAAACTGTCTACCTGCATGACTTTCACTAATTTAATTATAACTCGAGTTACAGAACTCAAAATTTAAATCCGTAAATTTTCCCTGAAACTAGACTCATATTAATACTTGCCATAAAATTTTCAAAATTTTTGACTTGGCCAATTAGTACAGTTTATTCATTAAAGTATCCCCTGTTTCACAGCTCGACAGATCTGACCTCTCGGCACTAAAAATCAATTATCTCTTTGTACAGAATACATATAAGGTTATCATTTTTTCTTTTGAAAATAGACTCACTAAGAAATCTACACATATAAATTATGACCCATAATTCTTTCTGTACAATTTATAATGATTTTCTAAAGTCAGAACAGGGACTTCAAAACCATTCTGACCCTGTCTCACTAAAATTCAAATATCTAAAATAAAGAATTCCTTTTCCTACATCGTTTCTTTCATATAAAAATAGACTTGATAAGCTTTAATTCCATATATAATTCACTCTCTAATTCCATTTCTACTATTTATGGTGAATTTTTACATTCACGTCACTGCTGCTGTCAAAGAAACTGCTTCTTTGAATTAGTTACCATTTACACATACATAATACCAAAACATAATCTTTACTAACCATTTCAATAGCTAATCTTAGCCATATCATTTGAACATGCTCAAAATGATTAATACTCTATACATGCCATAGTTCAAACATTTTGAAAAGCACATAATACCGAGATGGCTATGATAGTGTGATACGAGCTCCGACGGTCCACTATTCGATCAAGTTCAAATCACTATAAAACAAAGGAAAGAAAGAGATGTGTAAGCTATAAATAGCTTAGTAAGTTACATGTAAACAATAATTACTCATTTAATAATTAACACTTTTAACATATAACTAATCAAAACATTTCTTAGCAATTTCAATCACTTACACATGCACAATCTTACCAATTCACTTGCATATACATTTTCACACTTAACATTTCATATTCACTTTAATTCATTATTAATCCCGTTGAACAGTTGGAATATACACGGATACGTAGAGATTTAGCACATAAGTGCCACACTGATATGTAGCCGAAGCTACCACTGATATGTAGCCGAAGCTACCACTGAAATGTAGCCGAAGCTACCACTGATCAATAACACTGGAAATGTCCACGGGCTCGCTCACACAAGTCGTCAGTGTACGCAACACATGCTAGATCACCCACACCGGGACTCACTGTAACAACTGTAACACTGTAACACTTTGGTCTCTAGTGACATGTCACTTGTATCCAATTCTATTCCTAAGTTCAACCGAATTTACACTTAACACTTTATTACTTGAATAATTCATGAACAATTTTCCTTCCACATTCAATATTAATTAACATATCAAATATAATTCACAATTTATACAAATATAACTATTATTTACATATAACTTACCTCGGATGCAAAACGACTATTTTTGTAATTTAGTCGATAACTTTCTCTTTCCCGATCACTTCCACTATTTCTTCTTTCTTGATCTATATTAACACAATTTAATACATTTTATCAACATTTCATTCAAATACAATTCATACACAACATTTTGGCAAATTTACATTTTTCCCGAAACTTTTCAAAATTCCACTTTTGTCCCTAAGCTCGTAAAAATAAAATTCACTAAATTTTTAAATTTCAAACTTCACTAAATCATATTTCATGCTCATAACAGCCCTCAATTTCACAAAATCACAACTTTATGCACACTTTACCATCTTTCACAATTTAGCCCTTTTCAACATTTTCATCAAAATTCATCTAGTAAAACTTGTAATTAACACTTCAAACATTCATTATCTAACATCACTAATCAATTTACAATTATATCATGAATGGGTAAATTTTCAAACTTTAATTTCATTTAAATTAAATAGTAGAAACATGAAATTCAAGCTTCAATAAGCATAAAAATACGAAAATAATTAAAAGCGGGCAAGAAATCACTTACAATTGAGCTTAGGAAGTTCAAGAACCCTAGCTATGGTGACATGAATTTTTTTTGGCAGCAAACGTCTGATTTTAAGAAGATGAACACTTGTTTTCATCTTTATTTTGTCTTTTATTCAATTTGGACAAAAATGCCCTTAACCCATTACTTAGATATTTTTCTAGAAATACCCTTTTGTGTCCATAACACTAATTTATGGTCTAATTGCCACATAAACACTTCCAATTTCATGCAATAATTCAATTAAGTCATTTAATCACTAATTAGACACACTTTGCATTTTTTTCAATTTAGTCCTAAAAATTCAATTAAGCACTAAAGCATTAAAATTTCCTATCCATATTTTCACACAATATTTCAATCAATCAGTAACTAATAAAAATTTATAAAATTAAACTATTTCACTTCGGATTTGTGGTTACGAAACCACTATTCCGATTAGGCCCTATTTCGGGCTATCACATACCACAGGGCTCTTTCCCATATCAGACCCCCCAGCCATTAACTGCTTTAAATGACTCAATAAATCTTTTTGGGATTCTTTCATGTCTTGCTGCATTTTAGCTAGTTTTTCTTACATCTGATCTTGCATCTCCTTTTGTAATTGTTCCAGTCTTTCTAATCTCTGGTCCATTATGTTGGTTTTACGACAGGTACCGTAGTGATATCTAGTTGGTAGATTTTTTTTGGTTTCTAGGGTAACTGTCATAATTTTAATTAATTAGGATCATTTTGTAAAAATCTAATGCATATGATGCAATGTAATGCAAATACATGAAATGAATGCAAAAAGAGACGTTGATTCTTGGTTCAATTCTATTAGAACAACTTTACTAGAAAACAAATCTCTTTACATAAAACGGATATATATACGGCTTTTCCCTCATAGGCGGAGACATTCGATCCTCTTCTTTATTTGAGCGTTAAGATAAATCTCACGAACTCCTCAAAAGGGACGTCTCTTCTATCTCATTTTTGCTTGATCTGGGCCGCGACTCGTTACTCATTTATTGTCGTGATGCTCGTTGGCTCCTCTTTAAGAAAGTTCAGCAGCTCTCGAATAATCTTTGTCATCTTGAATCCTCGGGCAACGGAGCAATAGTCGTGTAGTCATCCATTAAACTATCATCCTTCTCTTATCACGTTTTCTTGGACCATATTCAGACAACTGTATTGTCATCCACTTTATCAAGAAACCCATTTTCTTATGACAAGCTCTTTATTTAGCAACTGAACGTGAATCAATACCTCTTTTTTTATGATGAAAATGCAATGCAATCATAACCAAAACAAAAGAAAACAGGTTAGTGCAAGGCAAAAGCAAGAAAGAATAAATAGAACACCTATTCGGGTGACCACTAGGGGTTTGAAGTGGTTCTACCTAGGGTAGGCTCTTAGGTTCACTACATGCGGTTCTGCTCTAAAAAAAAGGTACCCGAACCAGCAAATTCCTCGATCCTTACCCATTATAGGCTCATACAGACCGAGTTCGATTCAGGGGAATACATTTCCCTATGGCTGCACGGAGATGAAAATCTCACAAAGACATAGGTACGGATGTATCCCGAAAGCGATCCACTACCTTGCACGGAGGTGAAAACCTCACAAAGGACTAGCTTCTCATTCCCACTTAAAAGGGTGTGACCAACGGTCATGCAATGCAATGCAGAAAGATACCAGAACTTAAACTAAAGCAGCAATTATAAACCTCAACGATGAAAATTGTAATAAAGACCGATGAAATGCAATGAAAGGATCGTACATTTAAACCAAATTTTCAATTTTCGACAAAAAGACAAAAAAATAATCAACTCATGGCTTGACTCTCTTATTTTGGGTCCCCAGCGGAGTAGCCAAGCTGTTGACACCATTTTTTTGATAAAACGGGGTCGACTTGGATTTTGAAAACAAAAATTAAAATGGGAGTCGCCACCGATCCTTTTTTATGAGGTGTGATCGGATCACCTCAAAAAGTGGTTGTTTTTAATAAACGATTTGATTTTATTGAAACAACGATTTTGGTCCACGAAATTCAGAAAAACGGGTTTGGGAGTCAGTTACGTACGAGGAAGGATTAGCACCCTCGTAACGCCCAAAAAATTAGTACCTAGTTGATTAGTTAATGTCTTGATATCGAGAATTAAAAACTTTGAAGAATTTTAAAAATACGATCCTTGTATTAAAATGTTGAAAATTTTTGGGAAAAGAAACATATTTCATGTTAATCGAGAAAAAAAAGCATTATATCCAGTAAGTTAGGACACAATGTCTCGAATTCCCGATACGCGAATGAATGTCAAAATTTACTTATTTAAAAGATATTTAGCTATCTCGGAAAAAAAAGGGATCACGACCAGTAAGTTAGGACACAATTTTTTTAATTCCCGAGATCGTTTAAAACATGAGTTTGAAAATATTCACGTATTTAGATTTATTGTGAAAATTGAAACCCAGTAAGTTAAGGCATGACTTTCTCAAATCTAAATGCAAAATACTGCCTTTATTATTTTTTTTAGCAAAAATCCTCATCTCGGAAAAATAACGTGTCATATCCAATGCGTTAGGACACAACGTATTGAATTCCCGATAATGAGTTTTTTATTATATATATTTTTAAAAGAGTAATCTCGATTATTTAGATTCAACGAAGAAAATCGGAACCCAATACGTTAGGGCTCGATTCTCTTGAAGATCTCAAATATCGAATATTACTTATATTTTTAAATTTTTTTTGAATCTAGGTAAAAATTGACGTAATGGAATGACAATTATGATGATGTAAGCAAAATAATACAAGCAAGGGCTACAAAATAAAATAAATACAAAGACAAACTAATATAGTACACAATCGCAAGCATATAAGCAATAAAATTAAAACATTCTTTCAAAACAAATAATGAAAATATAAATAAAGAAATAAACAAAGACAATGTATAAAACTATAAAACATAAAAGATATATATGTGTATACACATAAAATTATGGAAATATGAAAATATATGTATGTACATATTTTAAAATTATTATATAAAATATATATATAAGTAAGCATATACATATATACGTATGTAACTATCATAAAATATAAAAAGTATATATATATAGGTATATATATGAATCATAAAATATAAAGAATGTCGAAACCATTTTTTTTGAAAACAACAAAAATTTAGTTGTCGACTAGAAAAACTAAATTTGGGAGTCGCCACCGATCTTTTATTAAGGTGTGATCAGTTCACCATTAAAAATAAATTTTAGGTCTGCGAGATTTGAGAAAATAGGTTCGGGAGTCGATTACGCGTGAGGAAGGGTTAGCACCCTCGTAACGCCCAAAATTGGTACCGAATCGATTGTCTAATGTCTTAGTGTTGAAACTTTGAAAAGATTTTAACATACGATCCTTTGAAAAGAAAATTTGAGTAAAATGAATTGGACGATGAGATTCACTTATTTCAAAGAAATAAATCGTCACACTCAGTAAGTTAGAGTGCAACATTATAAATCCTCAAAATTAAGTTTGTCTTTTAACTTTCAAAATCTGTACATTTTGAGAAGGATATTTGATTATTTGGGTTAAATGAGAAAATCAAAACCCAGCAAGTTAGGGTTCGATTTCACAAGATTCCTAAACTCCAAATATTGCCTTTATTTTAAAATCGAGACAACAAGATGTTACATCCAGTAAGTTAGGATCCAACATCTTGAAATCTCACATACTTTATTTTGGAATTGTATGGTTTTAATAAAATGAACACTTGATTATCTAAATTCATCGAGAAGAATCAAAGCCCAGTAAGTTAGGGCACAATTCTCTCGGGAACCTATGAACGTCAAGTCTCTTTTTTAAGGATTACGAAATAAAACGACTATGAAGCTTTAATAAAAATCAACTCTTAAGAAGAACATGATTGAATAACGATATATGACGTAAAAGATAATATATAATCCAAATACAAACCAAAGAATAATGAACAAATAATAAATTAATACTAACAAACATAACATCAATAATTTTAATTGTTCGTTAATATCAATATCGCGTTCAAGGTTATTAATCTAAAAGAAGATAAAATGTAACTAATTTAAAAGAGAAAATAAGTGAGAGAAAAGAAAATTGAACTTAGCAAAGTATTTACACAAAATTATACATTTTAAAAAAGTGATTTACTGAAGATTTGAAATAATTTTGTAATGGAATTTAAAAATGAATAAAAATGTTTAAATGAATTTTAGAGAAAGAATTATAAGAAGAAAATAAAATAAAAAATTAATAAATCACAAAATTAGTATATATGTTTTAAATTAAATAAGGAATACATATGGAATGAAATATTTAATAAAAATAAGATATATTTATATAATAATTTATGTAAAAGGGGTTGAAATAAGTAAAATAATAATAGAAAATTTAAAAGAAATAAAATATTTACATAGAGAAAATAGGTAAAAATATAAATTTTGAAATTAGTGATATATTATTATATACATACGTATAAAAAATAATTTAGTATAAATTGTATATCCATATATAAAATAGAATTAGAATTATGAAATATTATTGTATAAATATTTAAAGTTAAAATATATATATATATATATATATATGGTAAAAAATAAACATAAAATGTGTACAAATTATACTAGTCAAACATAAAATTTATAAAATTAAATAATAATATATGGAAAACACAAAATAATACTATATAATAAAATAAAATAAATGTATATAACGATTAGGTAAATTGATGAATAATAAAAATAATTAATAGTGACAAGTAATAATAATAATAATAAACCAATTTATTTAGTAGTAAAAAAAATAAAACAATGGATTAATTTAGAAATAAAATAGAATCCTAGGGGCGAATTTGAAACAAATAAACGAACGACTGGATTGAGAAACGCTAAACATCAAAGGGGTTATTAAAGCAATTTAACGCAAAAATCTTCTCTAGCATATGATTTGAATATTCAAAACGGTGCCGTTCAAACATGGATCTATATGAAACTAGAATTAAATGCGAGGTAACAATTAAAAAAGAAGAGAAAACTGAATTGAAATGAAAACCAACGCTGAAGGGCTTGTTGCGCAAATAGACCCTACAACAAGAATGCGCGGATCCTCCCCGGGTTGGGTCACCGCGCAGGTCGTACCTTCTAAACGGCGTCGTTTTCATGGCCACTGCTCAGGCTCTGAACGACACCATTGCTTGATGTTTAAAAGCTAAAAAAAACAACCATGAAATCTCAGCAGACATTCTCATTCTACAAAAAAACCTAAAGCAAAAGAAAAAAACCCATGCACCGCTCCTGTAATCGGCTAACCGAAGGCCATTTTCTTCCAACCGACCCCGATTACGACGGATTAGAAGGAGAGTCGGCCACCAGGTAAGCCTCGACCCTTTAACTCCTATTTTCTTTTTTTCTTTTTTTGCACCGAATATGGAATAAGTATAAAAAAAACGAAGCAGAAGAAAGAACAAAAAGAAAAAGGAAATCTGCAGTCACCTTTCAAGTTTTTTTTTTATTTCTCTGAATTTTTTTGTATTCAATATGTGTGTGTGCCGTTTACAGATTCTTAAATCGGCCTTCATAGTCGAAAATGAAAAAAAGAAAAAAATCAAAAAATCAAAAGAAATCTGTCCTTTTTCATTTGTTGTCGATTTCTGCTCTTTTTGTTTGCTTGTCGTTCTTGTAGGTACGACGTCTGATGACAGATGATGGCGGTGTGTGAAGGCTGATCTGAGGCGTGCGTGGGGGGAAGAGCATTTGGAAGTCGCTAGGGTTTCAACCTCTGATTTTGCGTTGGGCCACTTCGTGATTGGGCTAGGGTCTAGGCAAATTGGGTTTAAATTTTAATGGGCCCTAGTGGATTAGCAATTTGCGCCTGATGTTGGGTAGTTTAGGTATTGGGTTTCTGTTAATTGGACTTTGGGTATGTAATTTTGGTTTTTTTTTTAAATTGGGTTAATGTAATGGGCATTTGGACTTTTAATTTTTTTATTTTTATATTTGGGTTTTAATATATGTATTGGGTCGGGCAAAATTTGGGTATTACAAAGAACATATATAAAATACATATCTAAAAATATGAAGAATATGTAAGTATATATATATTTATGAAAATAAAATACATATATAGACATGTATATAGATATGTATAAAAATCATGAAATATAAAAATATATATAGGTACGTATATGTATAAATAGATAGATTATAAAATATGCATATTATACATATATTATATAAAAACACATGTATGTATATATAACGAAAATTTCAAATTTAAAAAATATAAATGAGCAAATAACAATAACAATAATTAATAATAATAGTAATAATATGAAATTTATTAAGAAAGCAAACAAATAACCAAAAGGACTAAATTAAACTTTAAAATGAAAGTCGGGGTTTAAATATGCAAATAAATAAGGGGAAAGGACTATTTTGAACACGCGCGAGACATGGAGGGACTAAAAAGGCAATTTGTCCTTCTCCTTTAAAACGACGTGGTTTCAGAAGGGACAAAATTAAAAAACGAAAAAAAATCATAGGGAAAAATTAAAAAAAAACTAAAAGACTTGATTATAAAACCATTAAAAAGCGGAAAGGCTAAAAGTGCAATTAGCCCATCCCTTGAAAACAAGCAGATCCCTCTGGAGCGGGTCGGGTCGGCCAACGGGTCAGGTCAAAACGGCGCCATTTTGGTGCCTGAGAAGGCTGCCCAAAACGACGTCGTTTTGGAAGCCTATTTAAGCTAAAATTTTTTCAAAAATTTCATTCTTTCCACTTTTCAGAAAAAAATTTCAAAAAACACTCTCCCCCCACTCTAGAAATCGGCCAAGGTCCGGCCAAGGTGTCGTCGGCCGCCGGTCATCGGCGCCGGCGCCAGCGCCGCCGTACACGGAGGCCGAAAAGCTAAAAAGCCTCCCTTTTTCTTCCGACGCACTCCTTGGGGCCTCCGAACACTCCGGTGACGGCGAATAGAGGTAAACTTCTCCCTTTTCTTATTATTTCGAAATAAAAAAAGAAAATAAAAGCAAAAAAATCACCTTAAAAACTTCTGCTTTTTATTTCTTTTTTTAATTTTTTTCTTTTTTTCCAAAATCTCCCCTTTTACAGATGCAAAGATCGGTCTCTTTAAAACCGATTTCCCCCCTTACAATCGTTTTACAATCGGTTTTTATACCGAAATAAAAAAACAAAATCCTATCCCCTCCACTTGTGCTGTGCTTTACTTTCTCTTTATTGTTTGTAGGTAATTGATGTTGATGGAGCAGGTGGGCGACGGTGACAGGCGACTGCAATGTCAGAGGGCAGGGCAGGTGGACCTGCGGCGCTAGGCTAGGGTTTCAGAAAACTGAAACCCTAGTTTGACTATTGGGAATTTGGGTATTGGGCCTGGTTGGGCTTGGGTTTGGGTATTGTAATTGGGTTCTAGGTTTTGGGTTTTGGGTTTGTAATTGGGCCTCGGGTCAAAAATTGGGCCCTACATATGTAATTATAAATTAATATAATGATAGATTTGTACTTTTTCCTTCAAAATTTATCATTCATTTTGGCCTCTTAAAACAACAGTCTAGCTTCGCTTGTGTTTAACGGAATTGATTATGCAATTAAGGTATTAACTTTGACTGTTCTATATCCATACAATCCTTAAAAGTATGGGTAAACTACAGAAATAGTTACCTAATTATGTCTTTGGTTCTATTTTGGTTATCTAACTATTAATTTTTTCAATTTAGTAAGTAAACTTTTCGAAATTAAATATTTTAGTCACTCTCCAGTTAGTTGTTGTTAGATGAGTGACGGAAAGTTGACGTCGCCTTTTATTTATAGGCCTAATAACAAATTTAGCTCGCCAATGTTTACATATTCTATCATTTTAATCCTAAATATAAAAAATTCAACAATTTTAGTCCTTGATATTTACAAAATTTATCAATTTAGTTTAAATTTTAAACAAATCAAAAAATTTAACCTTAACTTTGCAATCATATAATGATTGTTTTTAGAGAGAACATGCTATATATTTATCTAGTTCCTTTACTTATTCTTTTATTTAATGTATGGGTTGTGAGAAAACCATTTGGTAGAGTGTTTTGTCAAAATGATAAAGGGAAGATTGTTGGAAAATTGAAAATTGCAAACCTATGTTGCATTCAGTGTTGCAACATGTTATTCATCACAAAAAATTCAACAATTATTTTGTAATTCAGAGATAGGTAACAAATGTAGAAGAACTGATTAAAATATAAAATGTTTTTAATAATTTGGGGAGTTTAAGTCATACAAAGACTCTTCTACTCCAAGGGGATCGACTACCCAACAAGGAAGGATTCTAAGGGACTTATCACGTTTTGGAATTCAAGGATAATCTGATGACTGATTGAAGGAAATTCAAGTTTAAAATTCAAACTAATTAAATATGATGATCTAGCTAAAGGTCGGCATTTACAAAGCCTTTATAAAGGCTATCGAATGGCTTTGTTAGCATGTATGTTATGGGAGCATATTCTGGGTATAGTTGTAGGTTTTACTGCCGACTAAAATTTACTTGTATGTGAGTGAATACAAATTTATACCGCGAGGCTACTTTTAGCTTCAGTTTTCAGGTATTTTAGGGCTTTAATGTTTGAGTGTACTATCATAATTTTTTAATATATTCATTCTTTAAACCAAGCTCCACAAAGATGCGATAATTATTTAAACAATTACACCACGATTACGGGTGAGTAAAACTTATTCAATTTGAATAAATATAAATTTTATTTGAATTTCGAGATAATCGAATATATTCGTTTTTTGAATCAAATCGAATACATAATTCGATTTTTTTAGTTCAAGTCGAGTTAAATTTTATAACTCTAATAATTTAAATAACTCAAATAACATATTCAGATAAATACCCTTGGGTCCCAAAAATTTAAAAATGGGCAAATTAATCCCTTAAAAATTCAATTCTAAAATTCAAAATACTTATACTAATTTTTTTCCAAAATTATATATATATATAAATTCAAAAATAAAAATATCTAAAAATATATGAAAATGTTAACTTATATATATTAAACTTTTCAATATGATAAATTTGAGGCATTAACTAAGTAAATTATCAATTCAAGTTTATCATAGTAATTATTTTATTTCTTTTATTTTGTTTTAAAGAGTTTCAAACATATATATATATATATATATGGTATTTATGTTCTTTAACTCGAAATTTAGTCATATTGTCAACAACTTTTCAATATGGTTGTTTTAATTTTTTTAACTTAACTAGAATAAATGTATTCGACTGGATTCAAAAAAATTTAAAATCGAGTTAGGATGATAAAATAGGACTTGCCAATTCGAAATTTTTTCACTCTATTCAATCGAACACTCGCCCATAATCTATCATATAATGTCAATGAGAGGATATCATTTACCTTTTATTGGGATATGAATTCCACTATTGTAATGAAGCTCTGTTATGCAGAAATTGGATACCCGGCGTACCAGCTTTCGGCTCTATTACCAATTGAACTTAGACTTTCAATATATTGAGTAACACATAAATAGTCCGCCACTAACTCATAATTGAAGTAAGTCATACTATGAATGTCAAAAGTGAATAAAATTATAAACAGATCTAAACATTATTCTACTTGAATCTTGTCCAATGTAATTCAATCCAAACAATTATTTTTATCTTCTAGAAGTTCTCTGCTCCAAAACCCAAGACAAGAAATCTTCTATTTGGACTTGATAGATGTCATATTAGTCTTTTAATCAATTTGTTCAATTCCGATTAGACTACGGACTTTTTAGATTACCTATTAACATAAGTTGTCTTCTCACATTATGATATGATCACATAATACAACTTAGTATTAGTTAAAAGTTAAGTAATCAATGAATCAATATTTATTTGTTCATTTTACTTTGCATGTAAAAACGTTAAAAACAAAAAATTCAATATTAATTTAAATGATAAAATTTTATTAAAACTACATTAACAACACTATATCCCAAAAAAACAACTATGGTTCCTCTATTGTGTTTCATTGGGTGGGCAGAAATGAAGTGGTTAAACTCCAAGAGATATTATTGTTGTCCAAAATTGGTGCTTTATTTTGGTGGAAGGCAGGCGTTGAAGGCCATTCACCTCATTGATTTCTAAGATTTATATTTATGTTTGTTAATAGAGAAATTAATTGGTGGGTGATGCCCAGAGACAGTCAGTTTGGTGGTAATTCTTGGAAATAGTACCCTTTGGGAAATAAAAATGTGTTACACATTTAACCAAATATAAACACAAATGCTTTAAAACCTTACAGATACATCTTCCAAAAACTGAAACCCAATAACTCAAACTACACTCAACATTCTTTCTCTATTATTAACTTACAACTCAAACATATTAATTAATAAAAACCAAAAAAAGAAGGGATGTTGTTGGAAGTTAGTCTCTCAGGTATATGATTGCAGAGACAGTCTGTTTAAACAAATGGGTTAGTGAAAGTCACATGGTGATGGTCGTGCATGGATTCTCCCAAACCCTGCCACACTCACTCAGCGATGTCTTAAAACACATCTCTCACTTGTGTCTTACAAAAAAGCTGCCACTATTTGCCACGTACAACAACAAGACTGTAGTCTTTTCCCCAGGGTTTTTTCCCCTCTCTGTCATTTGTGACGAAATCAAAGGCAGCAACATGCCATGCAACATTCTCGAGACCCTGCCTGCAGCTGCCCTGAATTACATATTTATTATTACCATGAAAAATGAATGGATTATATCATCCATCTCTATTTTATGTCTATTTCTTCAACAAATCATTCCTTTTAAACCCCATGAATAAATTTACCAACCCCACCTCTGTACAATTCACTGATAATTAAACGTAGTTTACTCAACAAGTACACCCCACTATTTGGCCTAAAACAACTACACTTCACTTACAGTTGCAATCGATAACTTTCCGAAAACGTTTACAAATTGATTTAATAAGATTTAAATTAATGGTAAAATTAAATGAATAAAAGAAAATTAAATCTCTATGTATATTTTTCATGGAGTCTGAAAAATAATAAATTTATTTTTCTCAGTTAACCTTTCAATAATGATTACAACAAAGAAATAATTTTAATATTTAAAAAACAATAATTTAGAGAATCTCTCTGTCTCACTGTCTTTTGTCTCTATTTCTCTCTCACTTCAGCCTCTCACAAGATGCGTCTCGTGCAACTTGGTTTCGTTAATGAATATTATTATTACCAGATTAAAACCCTTTATAAAGGGAAGAAATTAGCAAGGGATTCTCACTCAGATCATACGAAACATCCTAAAATTTTCGTGGTTAAATGCTTCTGAATCCTTTGTTGAGAGCATAGCCAAATTGAAAACAGCGTGTTTGGCAAGAAAGAAATTTGTTATCATGGCGTTAGAAGCTGTAGTGTTTCAGCGAGACCCTTTCTGCTATGGCGGAAGTGGACCCTGCAACACCTATGGCGTTGGTTTTCAACAACAAGAAGAAAAAGCTAATTACAGTAACAATGGAGAAATGGTTTCCAAAAGTGGAGGAGGAGGAACTAGGGGGTCTTCATCGTCTTCTTTCATGGTGCACCAAACCTTAAAGGAATGGCCATGGGATTTCAACTCTTCTTCTTCCCCGGATATTGGCTTTTCCACCGGTGGACCGATATTCTCTCCGACGGAAGCACCAGCAATCGACACCCGGTCTTGCCGACGGAGGAGACGGCGACCCAAAAGTGTCAAGAACAAAGAAGAAAT
Source organism: Gossypium raimondii (assembly GCF_025698545.1). Lineage (NCBI taxonomy): Eukaryota > Viridiplantae > Streptophyta > Magnoliopsida > Malvales > Malvaceae > Gossypium > Gossypium raimondii. Next base: position 4,843,868 of record NC_068566.1, on the reverse strand, counting down.
AGAGAATCAAAGGATGATTCATATTGCTGTGGAAAGAAATAGGAGGAGACAAATGAATGATTATCTTGCTGTTCTTAGGACTATGATGCCTAACTCTTACGTTCAAAGGGTACCCTTTTTTTCTTCTGTTCTTTGAAAAAGTGGTTTGATAAAAGATTAATTTAATGATTTGGAAGTGTCTGTTTTTTTTTTCTTCATAGGGGGACCAAGCATCAATCATTGGGGGCGCAATTAATTTCGTAAAGGTGTTGGAGCAAATTCTTCAATCTTTAGAAGCTCGAAAAAGGATGGAAAAAAGATCAGACAGCACCACTTTTTCATCACTCTTCTCGGATTTCTTTTCCTTTCCTCAGTACTCAACCAGTATCCAGACGGAGACCCCCGGCGAGTCCACGGCGGAGAAATGGTCGTTTCCGTCGTGTTCTTCATCATCCTCAGTTGCGGATGTTGAAGTAACAATGGTGGATAGCCATGCAAACGTGAAAATACTATCAAAAAAACACCCAAAACAGCTCTTCAACATGGTATCCGGGCTTCACTCTCTAGGCCTATTCGTGCTTCACCTGAACGTCACATCTGTTGAAAATAGGGTCCTTTATTCCTTGAGTGTCAAGGTAAATCTTTTTTATTTAAAATCACAATGAATTGTCCGTCTGTTCGCCGTTTTCAAGTGGAGCAATTATTTGAGATTTTAATTGTTATGTGGAGAACAGGTTGAAGAGAACTGTCAGCTAAATACGGTGAATGAAATTGCAGCCGCAGTTTATGAAATGGTGGATAAGTTTCAAGAAGAGGCAGCTGCTTAATTCATGTTCAATCAAGTTTTAGGTTTTCAGGTTTTTTGTAGTTTCTTGATTATTTTACGTTAAATTTTGGATAATTAATACTTTTTGGTGGCTCCGACTCGGATAATGATTGGTCCAAAACATAAAATATAAATTTAATATTTACGAAATTTATAATCAAATTTTATTTTTATTATTATTTAATAACAATTCAAGTGGAATTAAAAAAAAAACATATTATCTAAATCTTTAGTTATTTTTCCTTTTTGACTTAGTCAAAATGTGGTGATCCACTACATTTTCTTAACATCTAATTTCCAATGGGGAATGTCTTTAATTGAGTAAATATTGTGTTAAACAATTGAGGCGCTCATGGTGCGGGTCGGGTTGAGTTTGAGTTTGAGTTGGACTTAAATATAATATTAATATACTTTATGCTTGCTCAAATCTAGCTCGACTCGGAATATGTGCTTAAAATTTTACTTAAATTGTCTATATTTGTAAAAAATTAACCCAAATTCTTATTATTTTTAATTTTTTATATATTATATTATTTTAATATTTAATAATTTTATACATTTTTATTTATTGAAATTTTTATATAACCATCTTAACATTATTTTAATATTTACATTAAAGTAGTATTATATATTTAGAATAAGTTTATTTTTTTAACTAAATTACATATTATATAAAAATAACATAATATAAAGTATTATAAATTTAAAAACAAGCTGGGCTCAGGCCTAACATAGTTTAAAGGGGCCTAATATATTTGTCCAATCTCATTTTTCGGGCCTAATACTTTTACCCAAACTCTCCCAAATTTCGGACAGGCCCTCAAGTCTGAACAAGTAGCCCGACTAATGAACAAGTCTAATAGCAATTTTATTTTTTTTATTCATTATTCTTTTTGAGTTATTTAACCCTAAAATGGAATACTGCTCTTTTGATAATCTATATCTTTTTAGTACCTAAAACCACATTTCATACCATATATTCTCATTCATCTTTATAATTAGCATTGCACTTTTAACTTCTTGCTCTAACTTTAATAAAACCTATTTGCTTAGAAATAAAAAGTTGTTTGTTTCACTCTAATTATGCTTTATTCGAATTAAAAATTTAAACAAACCCCGAAAATAAAATTTTTCAAATCAAACCGGATTTAATTCTTTTAGCACGTGACACACGATGCCCCTCGCTAGAAAATTTTCACCATAAAAAGATAACTTTCACTTTTGGAAGTTAAGATTCAGTCATATATTAATTCTTTTGATATTAATTAGATTTTGAAACTATTTTCATTAATTGATTAATTAAAATTTTTAAAAATGTGTATAGGCAAAACGACATCTTTATGATGAAACCGCAGGCTGGGCTAGCTGCCTCTTAATGGGGACTTTACTCAAAAGTCATTGGCAGACCCTGTTTTATCTTGCTGCGCCAATTAATTATCATTGCCTGCACCTATATTTTGATCATTCAAGTTAGTTTATATGTTCATTGTACCATAATTTGTGTATGATATTTTGCAATTGTATAAAAGTTTGGCATTTTAAGAATCTATACTATATAGCTTTAGTTATTGTCTAATGACATTAATTTGAGTGGGTTAAAGTTTTATTGGCATGAAGTTTAAGGTTTCATCGCTATACATATAATTCTTTAATGTAAATTTTGATTGTATTAAAAAATTGTAAATTTTATATATTCATACCATATTTGTATTATATTGTTTTTTTGTTATACAAACTTAAGGGTGGGTTTAGATGGGCGATTGAGTGTGGTGCGGTGCGTTTAACTTACTTTTTTGTTTCACGCTATACTATCTAATCTCACCGCCATTGTTGTTTTTACACTAATCGCAAACAAACACACCACCTGTCCAAACCCACCCTAAATCTTATTTCCCGATCATATGTCAAATCCTTTACCAAATTTTTACACTCAATAATTACAACTCTAAAGCCCCAAATCTCTAACTAAACACAAGCCCATAAGAATTGTTTGGGTCGGGTCATGTTCGAATTGGGTTTATATATATAGGGTTATTATTTTATCAATCGAAAGTAGAGTTTTTAATTCCACAAATAAAGTTAAATGACTTGCATGTATGTATTTTAAGGTTTAGTATTCTGTCCATTGTAAGTGGAGTTTTTTAACTCCACAAGTAATGTTTAGTAATGTTTAACTCTCTCAAGACACATGACAACATTTCACTCTTGCTTAGTGCACCAAATAAAATGTAACACTCTAAACTTGATTCTTAAGGAGGATCCAAGAATGGCATGTCACAATATTACAATCATTAATTTTAGATTATTTCTGGCGCAAACAAAATTAAATCATTTTTCGTTCAAGACTAAATAAAATAGTACACTTTTAAAATCATAAATACTTGACTGTAATTTTATTAAATTCACAGTTTCGTAATAATAAGTCTGAATACAGTTTCAGCCTTCAAAATTAAATATCCTGATGTCACCCCCGTGTCATGCATAATACAGAATACTAGAAATCTCATGGCAACAATTGTCCTTTGGCATAGTCCAAGCACTTCTTTTACTTCAACAACAGGCCTAAGAAGGAAAAGTAACTAGGTAAGTTCAAAAAAACTTAATGAGTTCCAGACGAAACATTACAATGGTCATGAACAATTCAAGCAATTTCTTTGAACTCGAACATAGTCACATAGTTCATTAGTTGGCGAGTACCAATTACAGATAGATTATACGCCAGTTTACTATTCCTTTAGTGTATACATTATGCCCATTTGACCATACATATCACCCTCTTCATGCTAGCCATGTACCCAGGTCTTTTGTCCTAGTCATTTCATTTACTTCATTCATATTCCTTTTTCATGATTTGTCAATCTGGTTTGCAACATACTCTTGCCCTACTAGAGGCTACACGACCATTTTCATGTATGGCGATCTGCTAGTTTAATCCATTGAAAGCATCACTATGATTTGCCAGTTCTTACTCTTTAATACTGAAACACCATCACCAGACTCAAGACTCCGAACGACCACCTTTTCATGTACAAATGTTTCATCCTTTCAGAGTAGAGGTGATCATGGGCCGGGTGGCCTGACCCGGCCCGACGGCCCGCCCGAAATATGGTTTTGGGCAAAAAATGAGGCTCGTTTAGAAAACGGGCCGGGCCTCGGGCACCAATTTTTTTGCCCGGGCCCAGCCCGAGTATATAATAAATATATTTTTTTAATTTTTTAATTTTAAAATAATTTTTTTATTTTTTTATTTTGAAAATAAATTTTTGGTGTTTATTAAAAAAATGGGCCAAGCCAGGCTCGGGCTTAGGAATTTTTTCTCGGGCCGGGCATGGACAAAATTTCAGGCCCATATTTCGGGCCGGGCCCGGGCCTAGGACGCGGGGTGAAAATTTTTTTGGGCCTAGCCCGACCCATGATCACCTCTACTTCAGAGTATGAATACTTACCTCAAACAGGGTATAAAGAAAGGTATTCTACATACATGGAAGTCAGAAAAAAACTCACTAGAAAATACAACAAGTCTAAATAGTAGAACTTTTTCCCTTATCATGGGGAGCTTCAAGATTGTCTTAGGCTAAAATATGGATAGTTAAACTTATTAGATCATTATTCGAGAAACTAAACATGTTTGCAAGATAAAACCCAGAACTAGGAGTTTCCTTCCTTACACTAACACATGCAACGCTAATATCATGTAAATGACCATGAAAATAACCTAGGGTTTATTGATAAATACCAGGGAGTTAAAATAAATAAAGGAGTTGGCTGAGTACAACTAACCTAACTCAAGCATATTTTCAATCTTAGGTTTTCAAAAAGAGTGAGTGTAGAGAAAATTTTGAAAAAAGATGAATGCCAAGAAGATGTGAAGATTGCTCAAGAAGTCACTACTTATATATCTTAACACAAAAACTAGGTTTAGTGAAAGAGTCAAATCATCTCACCAACCCTTCCTCGTTTCCCGTAACAAGTACTCATAATAAATTCTTGTCTTATCAACTACAGTAACTTAGTTCCGTTCTAACCAGTTCTCGTTTGACTAACTAAATAGTCTTTACCAAAATGGCACAAGTTCTATTAAACTACAAACTTTAACAAAAACTTCTAACCTAATGGCGTGGGGTATACTCCACAAGAGAGTCTGTCAAACCACCAAGCTCGTCAAAACACAGAATTCGTTAATTGGCACATTCACAAAATCTTATACTTAGTCATCTCTAATAACTTACTCCCTCGTAATTCACTCTAAGCACCATATCAAACAGTAATCGAATACAAAGACTTCGCTGGACGAGCTACTACATAATATCTCATATTTTAATTAACTTTTATTTTTTAAATATTATCTATTAGGGACACCATGAGAGAGACAAAGGATGGTTTATACAACAATGACATGTTTTATACAACGGAAGCTTGCACCAATATTAGGAGATATTCAACGACTCTTACACCAAATAAGGATTGTGTTTACCTGTGCTCTCTATCCTAATCAATTCATTGGTGGTATATTTAGCATTGCTTAAAATTGTTGTAACATGGAGCCTTTCAACCATGGACTAATAATACCAGGCCAATAGCAAAATCTATGAATTGGAATCGTCCAACATTTATTTGGGTTCTTTGCACTAAGCCCAATATTATATATAGAGCAAGTTTTCACAATTTCTGGGGATATTATTATATATAGCATGTCATCTTTTGCTGGCAGCAGTTAAATAACCTTAATTATAAAAATTATGAAGAGTTTAATTATACATTTTAAAATTGTAAATAAATTTAATTTGAAAATAAAAAATTAACCTTAGAGACTTATATTTAAAAAAGGAAAAATAAAAGTGGGGTCATTAGAATAATATTAAAAAACTAATTATTACATTAGGAATTTTTTACTCTTACCATATAAACACAATTCATTATATATTACTATTAGTAAAGGCTCCTATTTAATATTTTACAATTATAATTTGATGAGATATTCTTTTTGGTGAATTATAAGAGGAAGGTAAAACCGTAATGGCAGTATAACTAATACAATTTGAACTCAGGTTACATTTGGGACAGAGAATATCTTGGACATTAGGCCAAAACACAGGATTCTAAATTGACGAAATATTAAATGGTAAGAGTTATCACTTGTCAAAATTATAACAAATCACCTAAGTCTACTTTCTTTATTTGTTTTAAAATTTTGTTATAATATACATTGTATTAGCTGAAATATATTAGAATTTATTTATGAGTTTTTAAAAAAAATATTTTTATTTAATAGTGAAACTTATATACTAATAATACATCTGTAAATAGTAAATGCATTTAAGACATTTTCTTGGATAATTTGCATGACATTTTGGACTTCGAATTCCAATTTGAAAATGTATATGGTTGGATAAATTATGAATCACATGTTAAAGGTGGAAAAGGAGGTAATTGAATCATTGGTTGTACCCAAAGTAATATATATTTACAATTTGATTAAAAAAGTTTAGACTTTTTTGTACTTTGCTTCTAAATACGAAACTCATTTTGTAATGGTGATTAGAAAAAGTACCAGTAATGCCAAACTTACTTGAAAACTTTGCTTCATTTTCCCAACAAATTTTGGTGAAGGGGGAACAATATTTCTTGATTTGTTTCCTTTTTCATATAAAATGTGTTTTAAATTTAAATGGATAAATTAACTCATGACTAAATAAATATATATCGCTAAATTATTTATATTAATCAAAATACGAATTGAATAATATAACTCGATTCAAACTCATACATAATTTCGGATAATCACTTAAAATTATCATATATATTGTTGGAGGATCAGTATTATTTTGATATATATTTATTTAAATTTAATCTACAATAAATCCAAAATTATATTCCTACTAATTAATATAAAAGTTGGTTAAAACCAAACCCTAAAATCCTAGGAATGAATACACATAGGCTGCAACTCTGATAATTACTACATATTTAAGTTGGCTGGAAAAATTTGTTCCTTCCTTTTATATAAAATAAAAAGAAATTGTGATCCAATTCCTACTTATCCTTCTAACAAAATACACAGATCATTACATCAATTTTAATGTGAGAAGAAAAATTAAAGAGAAAATATGAAAATGATTTGGGTGTTTTAGATTGAGATATCTGAGTATATAAATTTCAATTTTCATAACTTCTTTTTCCGTTAAATTATGAAAAGTTTTCAAATAGTTAACTAACTATTTAATTTTATGTTTTTAGTCACCAACCGTTAAATTATGAAAAGTTTTAAAATAGTTAACTAACTATTTGATTTTATGCTTTTGGTCACCAACCGTTAAATTACTAAGTTAAAAATAACTTGACAACTTTTAAAATTGGCATAATAGTAACTTTAACCTTCAATAGTTATATGTTATATCAATTTAGTATTTATTTTAAAAATTTAACCCTCAACATTTACAGATTGTTTTTTTTGTTTGCAGCTTTGTTTTTGAATTGTGATACTAGAATGTCGATAATGACAATGTATCGCAAAGAAAAGAAAGAAAAATAGAACACACAAATTTTATGTGGAAACCCTTTCGGGGAAAAATTACGGGCAGAGGAGAAGAAAATTTACTATGTTGAATTTGAATAATACAATAGGAGAGACGACTACGTCTATTCATAGGTTTGTAAAACCATATTCTAATCAAAGTCAAATAGAAGTAATGCAGTAAGGTTAAAACACTTTATTCTAATCAACATCAAATAGAGGTAGTATACTTCTATACGAATTTCACTCCGGCCCTCGGCCTTCGCCCTCATAGATCCCTATCTTGTCACTTGTATTTTAATTTAACAAGAATTTAGGTCACATATCTTTAACCTGATTTAAAGTAGATAGATGACTAATTTGGATGAGGTTGGTAATTACAAAGACGTAGAAGGGTGATGGTGGGATGGCAGTGGAAATCCTCAAAAATGGGTACTGTCATGAATTGAATCAGCTCTCACTTGCATGGGATATAGGGGAACACTGCAATCGACAATGAAGAATTCGTGTACAGCAACATGTGTATGGTGGGGTGGAGAAACCTGGTTAATTGCTGATTATGTTGCAACCTAAACCAGGGATGTAGCCCTCCACCTCCTCACTTTCCAAAGCCCTCAGCTTGAGTTTGTGAGTTGTTAACGAGGTCACCTATGATTATAATATATAACATATTTAAATGGATTATTATTTGCTATATTACAAGTGATTAATTTCGTAAACATATTTGAGATAATGATATGTATCTTTTAAAATATTTTTGAATTTTAGAAAAATGAACTTTTAGAAAAAGAAAACTTTTCATTAGGAGGGTATATAATAATAACCCTATTTTAAATATAATAAGCACATTTAATAATGTTGATACAAGATTTTAACAAGGGAATATTACAATGAAAAAAAAATGGTAGGGGTTTGAAATGATTCACATGTGTAGAATAAAGAGCCATCAATGATTGAGATAAAATGAAGAAGTAATGGACAGTTCTCATAGTGGAAGAAAGAGCTAAAGAGATATGTATTGATACGAACTCACTTACGGGATCTAATTGAGTCGTTTGTTTGCCCGATCATAAATTAAGTAGTTTTTGTTTTGCTGTAACAAAAGGCTAAATTTAAAGAAGATAGTTTAATAAGCAGAGTATAAAAATAAATATAGTTTCATGGAAAGATGGATAAACAAACTTTAAACAAGAAAGAACCCTTAATAGCGATTAAGGACCCAAATCTTATAAGTTTTAAGGTGGAAATGGTTTGATGAAAACGGACCATGACCCACTATCTAATGAGATAGGAACCAAACGATATCAAGATGAACGCCACACTCGGAAGAGTGATAAGTTTAGAAAAAGAAACAAGTTTGACACCACTAGCTTAGCTAGATAAGTCAAGTTGAATCTCAAAGAAAAACGAGAGTGAATAACTCACAAAGTTATATTTCATATATCAAAGTCTTATATTCTGAAATGTTTACAAAAGGAACTATTTATAGCCTGAGGAATAACCAATCGAATGGACAAGAATTAAATACAAAGTAATTAAGCTGAATTAATTAAATATCCAGCTGAAAAACATTCTAATGAATTCAGTAAAGTGAGGTATCGAACAGCCTTGGTTCATGGCTTCGATATGTGAGCTGAATGTAGCTTGATTCGGTGAATGAAGATAATGTCTAAGAGGTGCACCGAATGAGAAGTAAGCTGGTGAATGTACTTGATGGAAGCCAAATGGTCTTTGGCTGTGAACATTTGGTTATGAAGGTGTGAACAGCAATCACCGAAAGGTCACTTGAAAAGTTAGCTAATCAACTCATAACCGTTGGCTAAGGGTTCATGAATAATTCGGTTGAGTGAATGTAGAACCAACTCTCTAAATACATGCACAATTGGGTGCATTACTCTTCATTAAATAGCTTCAATGTATCAGCAAGATACAGGAATGTCCAGCTGAAAAATAGCTCCCATTGTTTATGCACAATCGGATGCATGCTTCATATTAATGAACTTCAGTAAATTAGCTAGATTCATGGATGTATGTTCAGCCGAATATTGGATGTTCAGCCGCCCATTCCAACAACCTATTAAGACACAATTAAACACACAGTTAAAGCTTAACTAAGACAAATTGAACACAATTAAATATATAGTTAACGCTATTGACACCATTTTTTTGATAAAACGGGGTTAACTTGGATTTTGAAAACGAAAACGAATACGGGAGTCGCCACCAATATTTTTTTGATGAGGTGTGATCGGGTCATCTCGAAAAGTGGTTTTTTAATAAACGATTTGATTTTATTAAAACAACGATTTTGGTCCACAAAATTAAAAAAAAAAAGGGTTCGGGAGTTGATTAAGTACGATGAAGGATTAGCACCCTCGTAATGCCCAAAAATTGGTACCTAGTTGATTAATTAGTGTCTTAATGTCGAAGATTAAAAACTTTAAAGAGTTTTAAAAAATACGATCCTTAAAAAACTCAAATAACATGGATTGAAATTTAAAATTCTCTTGTTCTGAAGGAATATCACATCCAGCACGTTAGGATACAAACTCCAAACCCTCGAAACCAAGATTATCTTATGAGTAAAAAAACCATACTTTGAAATTTTAAGAGGATATTTGGATATTTAGTCAAACGAGTAATCGAAACTCAGTATTTTTTAGAAAAATCCTCATCTCAAGAAAACAACATGTAATATCCAATACGTTAGGACATAACGTATCGAATTCCCAATACGAGAATACATGCCGAAAAATTTACTTATTTGAAAGACATTCGATTATCTCGATTTTAAGAAAAGATCATATTCCGTAAGTTAGAACACAATCTGTTATTAATTCCTGAGATTATAAAAAAAATTATGTTTGAAAAGATTCGTGTATTTGGATTTATCGAGAAAATCGAAACCCCGTAAGTTAGGGTACGACTTTTCCTAATCTCAAAATACGAAATGATATTTATTTAAACAAAATTTGATATATCGAGTAAAATGGAACGCGATGTCATAATAAAAAGAATGAGAAAACAAATTATATTGTTGATATGCATAACAGAATAAATACGAATGCATTAATATGAACAATAATATAAAGAACGAAAATGAAATAAAATAAACAAGTCGAAGATAAAAGGACGAGTATTAAATATGGCAAATTTACGATTTGAAACTAAAAAGCTGATATTAAATAAATGAATAAAACATAAAGCAATTTAGAAACGAAAATATTAATAACGACGATAAATAATAATAACCATAAACAATTTAAGGCTATGCAATATAAAAAAATAGAAATTATGTAAAAGATACAAAACTAATATGTAAAAATGCATTTAAAGAACTAATATATAAATAAGACAAATGTATTTAGTATGAATATAAAAATGTAATGGAAATTATGTAAAAGAATAATTAATTAAACAATGTGACGATAATAAATATATAATAAAAGGGAACATAATAATAATAATAATAATGATAATAATAATAATAATAATAATAATAATAATAACATCAAACACATTAATATTAAATAAAATAACAAAAAAAATGAAAGACTAAATTGAATTTTAAAATAAGATTAGGGGCTTTAAATTGCAGTGAGTCAGAGGCGCAAAGGAGATGTGACATGACGGAGGCGTGCGAGGGACGGTGGCAGGTGCGCCATTTGCGCTGACGGCGGAAGAAGTCAGAAGACCCTAGGTGCAGCGCACCTAAGGTTTGTTTTTGCTGTTTATTTTTCTGATTCTGTTGGGCTAGGGTTGTTAGGTTGTTAGGTTATTTGGGTGTTAGGCCTGTTGTAATTGGGTTTAGTTTAGTTTGTTGGGCTGGGGTATTTTGGGTTAATGTTTTTGGCACTAGGCCCGGGTAAAATTGGGTCTGTACAAACGCTATAAGAAACTTAAACAAAATTAATATAATTATTGTAAATGAATTGTAAATGTCTTAGCAGCTGAGTTAGCTAGCTAAGTTAGACTAGCTAAGTTAGGTTCAGCTTCAAATAAGTTGAAAATGTCCATTGCTGAACCATCTAGGTCATGGCTAACGAGTCCACTTGTAGTTTCCTTCCAAACTCGATCAATTAAAGTCGATATTGACTCCTTAAAACGTTTAGCTTGTGCTCAGTGATTGGTCCAATAAGAAGCTTGATAGAATCTCGATTGGAGTCAGTTGAGTCCTTAGGCTGGTTTGTATCATTCCCCCCCCCTCTTCAAGGCGATTTATCTTCAAATCAGCAGCTATATCAAGAAGAGACAAAGTAGATACGTTCAAACTCGCATTGGCATGAGACTTACCTAGTAGGTCCAATCGATATGCATCAACAATTGGCTACAACACTTGTAACGGGACATCGTCTCTAGGCAACATTACTTCAAAACGATTCATTATTAAATCGGGCCATTTGCTGGAAAAGAAATTTTGTTGTTCACGATTCCTTGAACTATGTCCTCCTTTCATCGGGTTGAACACAAATCTTTCCGGAACCTTAACTCCGGGATCAAAAACAAGGTTTTGTCTTACCATTTCAATTTGACTCTAGAGTTTCATAGCTGGCAACATAAAAGATACATGAAGTATTTGAAGATTATAAACATGCCAAATATGCCAAATATGTAGAATAATAATCTCCGCAATCAAAAAGTTGATTTTGACTTTGTACTCCATCAGATTCCACATACTTGATTTTCGAAAATAACGATAAATCATGGAGCAATTGAAAATGGTCGATATGTTTATACAAATTAGAACTATGATGCTCACCTTCTTTCAATGATAACTTAAGAAAACTTGCTTCGGGTTTAAACACATGGGTTTGCTGGCTTATTTTCGAAAACAATGAAAACCTTTCGTTCAGCAACAATGCAAACATGCTAGACAAATAGGAATTGACAAATAGGAATTAGGCATGGAAATGTTCAAACAATCAAAACTATCAAAATTCCTTTGAATAGAAAACGATATCCACAAAATTTTCTCACATGGAATTAAAGAATTTGAATAACAATCCAAATCAAATAGATCAAGCTTGTTCCGTGACAATCTTTTTTCACTCACGACAATGGAATTTTGTTGGCCTATAGTTGAAGCAATAGCAACACTGTTCACATCCTTATGCAATTGGATGTTGTTCGAATCAACACAAAACAAATAATGATAGAAACATTTCAAGACACTATTTGGAACAGATTCAACAACTCTATTCAACGAATAACAACAAAACAAGTCATTATAAAGAATTTTTTTACGATAAACAACATGGGCAAACTTGTCAACGAAATTCAAAAAGTTCCAATCTAATTGAATCTTGAAAGGTTCCTTACCTGGCTTACCTTCGGAGATGTTAAGAACATTTTTACTCTCCAACTTACCCTTTTCGATCAATTGAAATCGTCGCTTGTCAGTAAGGTAGTGAAGTTGGAACTTGTCTATGGGTGAAATTTTATGAACCTAAAATGAAAAGAAATCACAAGGAAAATTCGAATGGGGGTTAGCAAAAATATTCCTCCCTTGTGTTTGAATACTTTCTTCACTCGTTTCTTTTACAAGTTCTCTTTCCTTTTCACTCGTTTCTTTTTCAGTCTCTCTTTTTTCGCACTTTCTTCTATTTTCAAAAACTCATTATAGAATCCTTCATCTTGAGTTGATCTTCGTAGACTTATTTTGGAGTAAATAGTACTAAGGTTACTTTCCTCCCTTGATGCTTATATGTATACCTATTGGTATAGTCGTCATGAATGACCCTTCGATCCAATTGCCATGGCCTTCCTAGCAGCAAATGGCAGGCATGCATAGGCACCATATCGCATAGGACTTCATCTTGATATCTTCCAATGGAAAATGAAACAAGGACTTGTTTAGTCACCTTTAATTCGCCACCATCGTTAAGCCATTGTAGCTTATAAGGATGCAGATGCTTGGTAGTGGTTAAGCCAAGCTTCTCCACCATCGTCGTGCTGGCTACGTTTGAGAAACTTTCACCATCAATGATAACTCTACAGACTTTACCTTGTACATAACAGCGAGTATGAAAGAGATTTTCCCGTTGCTGCTCGTTCTCCTTACTTTGAAGGTTTAAAATTTTTGTGATGACAAGGGCTTCGCCATTGAAGGCATGTTGCAAATCTTCTTCTTCATCATCGGATGGTTTATGAAGCTCTACTCCTTGTCTGTTTTTCCTTTCATTACAAGATGGAGTTGACATGAAAGAGTCAGAATAAGAAGTTTTTTGTTGGGTAAAAGTGGAAAGATTGTCATATGAGACACGATCAACTCTTCGTGATTGAACCTCCATCGATGAGTATTTTGGTGCACTCGAATAGATACTTGTGCCTTCTTGTTTGTAACCCCGAAAAGCTCCAAGCTCGTGGTTTACTTTTCTTCGACTTGAATCCCTCGACGAATAAGAATCACGACATGGATCCCTTCTCAAGAAATCATAGGACGATGGACTCCTTGACAATCTTGCTTTTTTACGATCTAACTTTTTTTTTGCATTTTCTCGATTTCAATTTGCATAATCATTTTCATTTATTTCCTCATCATTTGCAATTTAAACTCGAAAAGTTCTTGGGACATGATTTCAGCAAAGGATTTGTAACACCCCTAGCCCATATTCGTCGCCGAATTAGGGTCACGAGGCATTACCGACCAAAACACAACTTAGAACAGTCTTTCATTTTAAATCATGCACAAATATATTAACTCAATCCAAAAAATTTTAAACTCGAATAATAACTAGCAGCTAAATCATATAATATTTCACATTCGCACATATAGATAACTTAACCAACTAAAAACCAATCATGCTTTACTACTTTTAATACATAAACAATTTATGCTTTAAAATTTAAACATATCAATATTATTTATTTAATCACCTATTTGACCCAATTAATATGCATCATATCATAATAAATATACTATATAACTCCAATAGCCGAACCTTATGACCAAAGATCATGGCACTCAAATTCAATCAATCAATACTCTTAATCTTTTTAAAAATTTGTACCAAGCTATCATACATGAATAAAATATTACATGCTTTACAAACCCATTATTCGAACCTATTTACTATCATATTCATACCATTCAAATATTTATAATATATTCAAGCTTATATCATTACCTCATATTTACTTAGCTTATGTCAAACCATCAATTGCATACATTTATTTCATTAGCAAACTTCTAGCCATACTATTTTATAAACTATGCACATATGCATACTAAGTCATAACAATCCATATCTTTAACTAATTATCAAACATATCATTTTATAAGATATATATACATGCATAACACTCTAAACAAAGCCATTTCTAAAATCAAATACCAAATCATGGCTAACCTAATTCATTAACTAATTTATAAAAATAGCAATTTGTATGTTATGCATATGCGCACATTTACTTAGGTTAAGCTTTTCCAACACCTTATTAGGCATATAAATAAGAAAACATAAGCAAGCTTCATTATACAACCAAACACATTTGTAAACATTACCATCCTATGTGCATTATACCGTAGCCACGTTAAACAATTTTTGAACATAAGCAACAAATTTGAAGTACACCAATTCGCATGCTAATTATCATGCCCCAACACATAAACACAACAAATCAATTATCCCTATATTCGGTCATTAAATTTAGCCTAAAATGATCAAACCAAACCATTTTAAAATATGTAGTTAATCACCATTTCAAATTGTACCCAAATAACCATTACACCATCAATGATGTACTCATCTTTCTGTCTTCTTACCTATTTATTCATGTTGAATCATGTTATCATATAACACACAAAATAACCACATATCATACTTAAAAAATATGCTACCTATAAGGCCGAAAAGCATACACGTCATTTACTACCTTCAAGCCAATTCACTAAACAAATTGTACATCCAAAATAAGTCAATAATAAGCCACACCAAATACCAATTTCACAATTTATAGCAAAGCCATCACATAGCTTATAGATACATGCACCATGATTCAAAGACACATCCATCTACTACACAAGTTATACCATAAACCACATTTCTGTATGAGCTAATTTGTTAGTTGATTGTTCATCATACTTTTTATTACTCATTGCCAAATCATAAAACCAAACCCTTCAAGCATGTAAAACATGAAACATACCTCCAAAATAAGTATAAGTCATACCACATACACACAAGCCATAATATTATAATCAAGCCATTTTCGCATGGCTATATATGTATACAAATTCAAAACCAAACATATTTAATCTAACCTATACATGCCATACGTTCAAAGTTTAAAACTTCAAAAGTACCTAATGATAGTCGATAGTGTGATGATGATCCTTGACGATCCTTGAGCTCATAACTAGCTTCTAAAATCTATAAAACATCAATCGAACACACACACAGTAAGCTTGGATAGCTTAGTAAGTCATAAGAAAATAAATCATCAAATGAACATTAGCATTATAATTTCAACTTGGCCGAATATAAACTATCTCATGTACACATAAATCACTCTTTTAACATGCATATTTATATCATCATCTCAAGTACTATACTTACCTTATGTTCATAAACATTTAACTTCTTACATACCTGATCCATTTAGCTCGATTTCACATTCAATCTTAACTCGACATTGCCCGTTGAACCATTCGAAATTATTAAGAATATTCAGATAGCTCTACAGTTCATACAATGCCATTGTTCTAGACGTGGTAATCAAATATCGATGCCATTGTCCCAGATAGGGTCTTATACGAAGTCATATACGATGCCAATGTCCCAGACATGGTCTTACACGTAAATACCAACTCAATGCCAACGTCCCAGACATGGTCTTACACGAAATCACATACCGGAATCCTAACGTTCGTACGGGGCTTTTGGACGTCGTAATTCAATCGATTCATACTCGTAACAAATCATTCCATGTTAAATTCAATTATGCAATGTAGTTATACATACATACATACAATTCAATTCGGCTATGTACAAAATAAATTCATACAATTTAACATCATTTATTCACTTACGAACTTACCTCAGACGGAGACGAACGGATGAAATCGACTACTCAACCACTTTCGACTTCTCCCGATCTAATTCCGTTTTCTTTTGTTCTTAATCTATATAAATTCAAAATTGGCTATCTAATAACACATTTAATTCAATTCAAAACACAAACACATAATTAGGGCATTTTGCACTTTTGCCCCTAAAATTCACATTTTGACATTTTAGTCCCTATTTTATAAAATCACAAAATACACAAAATTTCATATTTCTCATGCTTGGTCGAATATTCATAGAGTTCATATAAGCCCATATATTTCATTTACTTCACATTTTAACCCTTCAATTTCTTATTTTCACAAATTAGTCCATACTAAGCAAATTCATCAAAAATCACAATACAAACAATATTTATCTATCATCAAGCTTTCATATTTTACCATTTAACATCACAAAGCTTACAAAATAAACAAAGGCATAACTCAAATTCAACATTAAATTCTGAAATTTAAGCATGGGCTTGATAAAAAACAAAGCAACGATCTCAAAAATGTAAAAATTATAAAAAAAAACTGAACAAATTACATACCTTAATCAAACAAAATGAGTGTCGAACCTAGCTTGCTATTTTTTATTTCTTTTTCTTTTGTAGCTTCAACAATGGGAAAGATGAACATGCAAAAATTTTCATGTTTTATTTATTTTATTATCATTTAATATTCATTTACCAAATTAACCTTAATGAAATAATATGAAAGCTTTATAATGGTTGTCCATCTTTGTCCACTCAAATATTTAATGGTCAATTTAAAACATAAGGACTCCATAATTAATTCATCAAATTAATTAAGCACTTTAACATATAGAAAGCCACTTTTACATTTTCTGCGATTAAGTCCTTTTTCATAAATCAGCACACAAACGATAAAATTTTCACACGAAATTTTCACACATATTAATTCACATACTGTAAACACCAAAAATAATATAAAAATAATTTTTTGACTTCAGATTTGTGGTTCTGAAACCACTGTTCCGATTTAGCTAAAATCGGGCTGTTACAAGATTAGAAAACAAAAGACAAATTAGATAGAAAATGAACCTCACCAAATTCAAAAATCCTCACCAGTCTCTCACAAAGAAAAACAAAGGTGAACACTCCTCTCATGTTTCGCTCATATATTGGCTTTTACCTCTTAATGAATTCTTCACTCGTGCCTTTTACCTATCAAATTCACCTCTCGAAGTTCTTGAAGATTTCTTTAGACCTATTAGAAACCACGTAGGTCGGCTTCAAAAGGCTAAAAACAAAAGGAATGATGATAGGTGATAGGCAGGCTTGAAAGAAAACAATTTCGAAAAGTGTGGCAGAAAAAGTTTTTTAAACAAACAAGAAAGATCGGGAAATAAAACACTTTGTAAGCTAGCTTTTCTTTTGTCGAAATACACAAAACCCGAACTCCCACTTTTGTATACTTTTTTTTAACTTTTGTATTTTGCATACTTTTTTTTTTATATTCGAACTATTTTTTTAATCAAAACTTTTTTTCTTCAATCCGAGAGTATGAAAAAAGATAATAACGTACTTAATTTCAAAAAATCTGATACCAAATGATACGAACTCACTTACGGGCTGTAATTGAGGCATTTGTTTTCCCGATCGTAAATTAAGTAGTTTTTGTTTTAGTTTAACAAAAGGCTAAATTTAAAGAAGATAGTTTAATAAGTAGCGGATAAAAATAAAGATATTTTGATGGAAAGTGGAGAAACGAACTTAAAACAAGAAAGAACCCTTAATAGCGATTAAGGACCCGAATCTTATAAGTTTTAAGGTGAAAATGGGTTGATGAAAACGGACCGTGACCTTTTATCTAATGAGATAGGAACCAAACGGTATCAAGATGAACGTCACACTCGGAAGAGTGATAAGTTCAGAAAAAGAAACAAGTTTGACGCCACTAGCTTAGCTAGATAAGTCAAGTTGAATCTCAAAGAAAAACGAGAGTGAATAACTCACAAAGTTATATTTCATATATCAAAGTCTTATATTCTGAAATGTTTACAAAAGGAACTATTTATATACTGAGGAATAACCAGTCGAATGGACAAGAATTAAATACAAAGTAATTAAGCTGAATTAATTAAATATCTAGATGAAAAACATTCCAATGAATTCAGTCAAGTGAGGTGCCGAACAGCTTTGGTTCATGGCTTCGATAGGTGAGCTGAATGTAGCTTGATT
The DNA here is from genome assembly GCF_025698545.1 of Gossypium raimondii. Lineage (NCBI taxonomy): Eukaryota > Viridiplantae > Streptophyta > Magnoliopsida > Malvales > Malvaceae > Gossypium > Gossypium raimondii. The sequence goes on along the minus strand of NC_068566.1, from coordinate 4,825,296 downwards.
TGGTGAATGAAGATAATGTCTAAGAGGTGCACCGTATGAGAAGTAAGCTGGTGAATGGACTTGATAGAAGCCGAATGGTCTTTGGGTGTGAACATTCGGTTATGAGGGTGTGAACAGCAAGCACTGAAAGGTTACTTGAAAAGTTAGCTGATCAGCTCATAATCATTGGCTAAGGTTCATGAATAATTCGGCTGAGTGAATGTAGAACCAACTCTCTAAATACATGCACAATTGGGTGGATTGCTCTTCATTAAATAGCTTCAATGTATCAGCAAGATACATGAATGTCCAGCTGAAAAATAGTTCCCATTGTTCATGCACAATCGGATGCATGCTTCATATTAATTAACTTCAATAAATCAACTAGATTCATAGATGTATGTTCAGCCGAATAATTAGATGTTCAGCTGCCCATTCCAGCAACCTATTAAGACACAATTAAACACACGGTTAAATCTTAACTAAGACAAATTAAACACAATTAAATATATAATTAAGGCTGTAAAAAATTAAACAAAATTAATATAATTATTGTAAATGAATTGTAAATGTCTTAGTAGCTGAGTTAGCTAGCTAAGTTAGGTTCAGCTTCAAATAAGTTGAAAATGTCCATTGCTGAACCATCTAGGTCATGGTTAAGGAGTCCACTTGTAGTTTCCTTCCAAACTTGACCAATTAAAGTTGATATTGACTCCTAAAACGTTTAGCTCATGCTCGAGTGATTGGTCCAATAGGAAGCTTGATAGAATCTCGATTGGAGTCAGCTGAGTCCTTAGGCTGGTTTGTATCATGTATTTTGAGTAAAGAATGGAGTAGAGGAAGAATTCCCTAAAAGACTTTCTTTTGCCCTAATCCCAATAAGTGTATATAAAAGGGTTGGAATCTATATTGTAGGTAATATGTTTATGTATAACAATTGTCTTCTCCTAGTCGAAGGGAGGATTATAAAGTATCCTTGCTCCACTCACCATACCAATTGTTGATATTGGTTCTTAACAATGAGGAAAATGTGACGAAGATAGGAATACTAGTTCACCTATGATAGGCAAAAAGCCGGGGTTAAGGTATTCAAGGAGAGGAAAGAGAAGAAAGGGAAAGAAAACGTGGAGGTTAGGTTGATACTTAATTTTTCTTGGGGGAGGAAAGAGATCCTTAGTCTCTTGTGCTTCGGGGCATATATAGGGAGATTGCCCCTTGTCTTGTAGTACCACGTAGCTGACAATATGAGGGTAGGAATAATCGTGTGCTCAACCAGGTGGCAAAGTCGTTCCAAGTCAATTATCACCATATGGTGTACTATATGGTCTTGCTTTGAAGTTCTCCACCATGAGGTTGTACAAGGTTGTTGTGTCTCAGTGGTCCCCGCGAAGGGGGATGTAACAAATCATTTTTGAGGTGATTGTCGCGAATGGTTCCCAATAGGGGATTGTGTTATTCTCAACAGAGGGTCATCTGCAGCTTGTTCCATGTTCTACCACATGTCCTACTCTTGTAGGGGTATAACATGTACATTTTTTTGTTACACCTAAAATAACAAATGACCTCTAAAAAAACAAATGGGATCCACCTAAATCAATTTGTAGGTTTTTTTTACTTCACTGATGATGTATTGGATAATAATCTTATATTTAAAGTTTTGACTTGTAACAAATAAAAAAAAAATTATAATTTATAATATTTAATCTTGTGATAACTATTTTTATAACAATCCTACCCAAGGTTTTAAAATCATTTTGGTTGTTGAATTGGTTTGGCCACCACTTTGTCGGTCTTACTTATATGTTTGATTCAATTAAATAAATTATTAAAAATTTAAAAAACAAATATTTAAAAAATTAGATTCAATCGATTTTTACCTAATTTAACTGGTCTATATTGATTCTCGAGTCAACTAATCTATTGGCCTTCTCCAAACTGATACCTCAATTTATTCATGGTTTCAAACATTATTCATCGCACAAAATTTTAGCACCAACAAAAGAATAGATAGTGGAACAATTAGAAATTGGTATAACTCCAATGGAAAAATAAAATAAAGGTTAAAATAGGTGATATATTTTCATACTCTTTACAAATTTAAAATTTAGTCATTATATTTTTATTTTAGAAAAAAATTTATTTTTCAGATTTTAAAATTTAAATTTAATTGTTAACCCTATTAATTTTTTATTAAAATGATTGATATGACATTTTAAAATTTAAAAGAAAATAGTCACATAAATGATATTATAATGAATATAAATTTAATAAAATAAAATAAATAGTTGTAGTTAAATATTAGAAGATAAATTTGAAGAAGAATATAAGGAATAATTGCATATATTAAGGTAAAATAAAAGGCAAAGCTCCCAAGTCTTGGTGAGTAAGCTAAAACATTAAAGTGTATTTGGCAAGTAATGGTGAATTATAATATTGGAAAATTGGTGGAGTGGAGGCTTCACCAACCCCAAAACGCTATATACATAACATATATTGCAGCTTAAGGCAAGTTTAAGCACGCAAGTAACGAATTTCAACAATAAAAAAGTTATATATACTTCCCCTTTCTTGCGCTTCTCTCTCTCTCTCCCTCTTTCACCAACTGTTTTTTTTTTTTGTCCACAGCTATTCTGATCGAAACCAATTAAAGGAATCGCAGGTGGGACTGATAGAGGTTGGTGTATTGCCTGCATGGAGACACCCGCAATGGCTACGCAGGCACCAAAACTTAATCAGAAATTGAATTATTCCATGGTTGGTAAAGAGAATGATATGATGATGATAGGTGGTCTAATTTCTAAGAAGTCTGGTATTGATTTGATGCAAAACTGTGATCTCCCTCCACCTCTCAAGGTGTTCGCTGGGTTGGATAAGGCGGTGGAGTTGATGTCGTTGAATAACAGGGCGGGTTATAGCATCATAGGACAAGAGGACGATAAAAACGATGATGGGAAGTTGGAGATTTTCAAGGCTTTAAGGTTGTCGCAAACGCGTGCGAGGGAAGCGGAAAGGAAGGCGGCGGACTTGGCGGAGGAGAAACAACGGGTATCGGATGCTTTTATGAAAGAATCGTTGCAGTTGTTTGCTTATCGGCAATGGGTGAGATTGCTTGAGATTCAAGTCTGGGTTCTGAAATCACAAATGGTGGAGAAAGATAAGAATTTTTGTGATAAAACAGAGAGGCAAAGAGTGGTAGAAGAGGGAATTGAGGGTGGAAACAATAATGGGGATGAAATGTCATTGATTGTTGCTTTGGCTATTTGCCTTGGGATTGCCAGTGTTGGTTTGGCATTTGGTTGTAGATATTTGTTTTGAATGATAAAGGAAGAAAATGGGTATTTTCATCTGTTTTTCTCTTCTTTTTTTGTCATTTATATATATATACATAAATATATATATATGAATGATAATCCCATTCTAGAAAGGAAATCATTTCGAAAGTCAACTTCTATGATATAGAGTTTATAATAACATTAACAGAGATGCAGGCATGGGTAGGAACTGTGAAATGGTTTAAATCATTTACTGGAGCCGCAGCACCGGCACCAATCTGTTTGACATGAAAGATCTATTTTTCTGTACCTAGATGTATCTCTATTTAAATTGTATTACTGTAACCGAGTTTTAGATGATCGCCATGTGAACAGCCCTCAAATGGTTATAACAATCATCACTGCAGGTAAAGACCTCTAAACAGGCCCAGCAAACATGTCTTCCACACTTGCATTCGATATGGTTACACCCATCGATCTTCTCGATTGTATATCCGCATACGGGGCAAGTTTTTACCTGCTCTTTCCCTTTGCACCACTCTTTCAAAGATATATCTGGATCTTCCTTGAACTCCCGGTACTTCTCACATGACAGATAAGGATGATACTCCCCATGGCACCTAGTACAAGTCTCCGTGTAACATGCTCCACAGACAAATAGCTCGCCAGGAGTCTCAGGATCAGCAACACGATAAACTGAAGGGCAATCGGGAGACGGGCAAAACCTGTACGTGCCTTTACTGGATGCAACAAATGCCCCTAAAGAAGCCCGAAAAAGTTGCTCCAACATCTCCGACAAAAGGAGAGACTTCAAATCAGTAAGCAATATGGGGACATTACACCCTTGGTGCGCACAGCATATAGGGAAACTATCCAAGTTTCTGATTGCAGACTCGCATTGCTCCACCAAACACGGACGGCAGAAGAAATGTGAACAACCTTCAAGCCAGTAGCCATCTTCTACTTCACACAAGCAAATAGGGCAGGTAGTATCACAATCCGATTTCTTGGCTAAATCTTCACCTGTCTCTGCAATGTCAAGGACAATCAATTCAACCTTTCTCTTTGTTTCTTTGTCCCCATGGATTGAAATAACATGATGCCTGGAGTCAAGTGTAAACTCGGACCCAGGTATCTTCTCTTTCAGCCCATGAAGGTCTGGCCCGAATTTCTTAACCACTTCCTTCATCAAGTCAGGTGGCAGACCCGGACCACGAAGGCAGACCTCAAGCTGCTTGCTCTCATGGTACGACAAAAGAGATTGAATCATTTTTTGCTCCGCTACAGCAGCAGCATCTGGAGAGCCAAAGATTCTTACACCCAGACTATGCCTGTCGAAAGAAATGTAGGTTCTTGTCTCCCGTTGCAATGACCTCATAAGATGAATGCCATCTCTAGAGAACAAATGCTGCAATATAGAAGGGGTGAGGCCGGCATGTTTTATGGTTCTACCATTCATTAGCTCTTCAAGTGGCCTTCTCATCTCTGCAACAGTTTTGGTGGCATTGGCAGATATTCTCACCCGATAGGAACCATTTCCATTCGCCTCTATAGAGCAACCTGCACCTGTAAAAGATGTATTTCATGCCCATCAGCCTTTGACAATTTCAGAAGAAAACAAACAAACTCCTTAATTATACTGCTGAAATACTTAGTTGTCAAAAGGAACATGCAACCTCCAGTCTGTTACCGTTATCGGAGGGAAGTGCTTAAAAGTTTTAAAAATAAACCTTTCATCATAAAATCAGCACAACAGCAGTAAAAATCCTAAAGTTTATGGGATTGAAAATAACCATTTAAATCCTTAAACGTACACAAAGTAATATGATTAAGTACTTCTGCTGGTCACCATTAACAGGAGGACCAACATTTGACACTAACGCGACCAGCTTTTGCTTTGGTTGTCACCTATCTCATGATATAGTTGCTCATGTCAGCATTGGTATCTTTTATCCAAGCTTGAATTAGTACTTATAACTAGAGTCTCGTAAACAAACGCACATATATCTATGTGTTACCACTTTGCAGAAAGTGGAAGGAAACATAAAAAAATATAACTGGAACATGAAATACAGAAGCATTTCAATGACGAGCTCTGGCCACCAACACGCATATCTAGAGACCCCAGCACAAGCAGAGGTATGCAAATATGGCCAAGATGAACTTGTACAGGGTTGTTAAATGAAAATTTTTAAATAAATAAACAAATAATAGTGCTGCCAGTATGAGTACCTTTTACACGTTTGAAGCTTGCAAGTAATGAATCTAGCTGCTTCTTAATAACAGCATACACAAACGAGGAGCAGGATATATAGCTATGAAACAGTCGCTGGCACGTTATCTTTTGCCATGACAGACATCTCCGTAACACTTTCCCCTCTAAATGCTCTAAAGCTTTTGCAGCTTCCAAATGTAATCTTCCATCAAAGGTGATCAAGGCTTTCATAAAAGTCTCCTTTGGTTCAGGCTGGAAAACCTGAACCCAGCAACAATTTGTATGGGGATTCCTTTTAGGCATAAAGTGGGATATTTCTCTGTGGAGTGCCTTTTCACAAGCTCCACAACTTGGATTTTCCACAGCATCTCCTCTCACCAGGAAAAAATCATGGATTTTTCTGTTTGTTGCCCCCTGTAGGGTATCCCAAATTTCAGCTTCAGAAAGCTCTTTATCAATTCCACGTATCAGTATGGCATCATTGGATTTCGAGCTAACATCACAACGAATAGTTTTACTCCCTACTACCAGATTATCGAGATCATCAATAACGAAACCAACATCAAGTAGATCACACTTAACAAATCCAAACCCTTTACTCTCTCTGCGAGGCCAATAAACTTTTGCTTTGACAGCAGGGAAGGAAATCATCTTATGATCACCTCCGAAGGATGTTCTTGAAGGAAGTACCTTTAGTGCAGAGCCAGCAAAGTCAACTCCATCCAGCTCAGCAGCTTTTTGGGCAGCATCAGGAGTTAGGAACGTTATCTTGCCCCACTTTTCCCTGTCATCACTCTCCTGTCCATTGGCTTGAGATTTATGAACAGAGCAAATACTGCCATTTGAATATCTCTCAAAGAACTTCAAAAGCTCCTTATCATCAAGGGTATTAACATTTGAATGGAACACGTCAATGGTCAAACATCTCTTTTCAACTTCAAGATGCTTAATCTCAGCTCCTGCTCCAAAAAGTGCGATAGATGATGAGGCATTCGGTCCATGATATAAAAATTTCTCCATGCATTCATTAAACAACCATTTCCTTTCACATTCCAGCACCTCATTTACAAAAGCCAGAACCTTCTGCATGTCCACTGACAGGGCAAACAGTCGAATCTCATTATGATCAAAATTGACTTCAATACCAATTCGTTCATCCATACAGGCAGTCCTAATCCGTGACAGAAGTGATTGAAGATTATGGTTGGATTTCCCACAAATTTTTTTTAGCAGAGTATTGCCAAAACCAGCCATTGCCTTTACTTGCAGCTTCTGGCTTTCCATCTTAGATGCATCAAACATGGGCGGAGGATGGAGAATGGCTAAAGATTCAAAATCAAAAGCTGTTACACAAACCAAGTATTGATTAGTTACTGATAAAATTTCACCAAAAACAACCCAATGTGGTTTCTGACCAAATATCAACAATGAACAAGAAGGATGTAACTTAATATGTTGTCCGGTCAATGCCACTTCATAACCAAGTTGGTTATATCCAGAATACATGGCTACATTTTCGGAAAGGGAAGAAAGTATAATTGCCTTCAAGCACTTATCATGCTCAGTAGTCTTATCAGGATCCCAGAACCAGTAACTTGGAATAACAACAGCAAGCTCCTTTTGAAGACAAATTTCCAATTCAGTGACTGTGTCTTGGCATCGCCGCATTGATTTAGCATTTATACTGTTCTCCCAGCACCATTTACTTTTTCTATTGGCCGGGAGGGCTTCCCATTCCTTGTACACAGAGAGCAGAGTAAAGAGATCACCATCTCTGTGGCAAAATTGCACCTTAAAACAATCAGCTTTTACCTTATCACGATCATTTCCCACCCTGCAAAATATGCTACTAGCATCTGCCATAACAGCAGCAAGAACAAGACCCTCTCTACAAAGACCATAATGGAAGCAACTGAGAATCAGTTTACCAAGACGAGGCTCAATCCCCAACTTTACCAAGTACCGCCCTTCCACCGTTAATTCAAAAACTCCATTATTCTCCCCAATGGCTCCCAACTGGATAAGATTCCTAATGGCCATGTCAATGGCTTTAGAACTAGGTGCATCAACAAAATCAAAACTCTGAACCTTTTTGACTCCCAAAGCAAGGATCCGCAGAACTGCAACACCAAGATGAACTCTGCGAATCTCAGGCTCTTGATTAGAGGGCATTGACTCAAAATCACTTGCTGCATATAGTCTGTAGCATCTTCCAGGTTCTGTCCTCCCAGCTCGTCCAGCCCTCTGATTGGCAGAACTCTGGCTGATCCAGCACACTTTGAGAACATTCATTCCAGTGCCAGGTTCAAATTTACGCTCCTTCACCAAACCAGAATCAATCACATACTTTATCCCAGGAATAGTAAGTGATGTCTCTGCTATATTTGTTGCAAATACGACTTTCCGTTTCCCAGGGTAGCTCTGGAAAACACGAAATTGTTCTTCAAAGGATAGCTTTCCATGCAATGGTAAAGCAACTGCATTTGGAGCTTCAAAATTCTCAGAAGCCCATTCAACTTCAATCTTTGATGTCAAAAATGCAAGAATGTTCCCCTCTTTCTCCGTTTTATGAACCTCAGCAGCCATCCTCAAGACATCAGAAACATACGGAGCAACCATACCAGAACCAGAAGTTACCTCAGTTGCACAAGGAACATATTGAATATCAACAGGAAAGTTTCTCCCAGTCACATGAAATATCGGACAACAAAAGAAGTAGTCTGACAGTTGATCTGCATTAGCCGTTGCAGACATTATTATGAGCCTTAAATCAAGTCTTCGACCAAGTAAATCTTTAACCAATGCCAAAAGAAGATCAGTATTCAAACTTCTTTCATGGGCCTCATCAACAATGATGCAAGAAATTCCTGACAAATTCCTATCATTCATATAATGCTGCAGTAAACAATGGTCAGTCATATATATTAACTTGGAATCAAACTGCTGAGCAGATGAAAATGTTGGATAACATGTTACAAAATTATCATCATAACACCCAAAGCTTTCTTCTGTGACTCTTTGTGCTAATGAGACGGTGGCAATCTTCCTTGGCTGAGTACATACAATAGACTCATTAGCAGCAATTCCTGAATCAGCAAGAAACTGAACCAGCTGCGTACTCTTTCCAGAACCAGTCTCCCCAATCAATACAATTATCTGATCATTTAATAGTTATTAGAGACACATTGAAAAATACTACACTGTAATTAAAGTTAAACACTCAAGTAGTATAGGAACAAAATAAATAAAATAGCAAAGAGAATTTCCTAATCATCTTGCAGTTACTATATACTAATTGCATGGGACAATAAAAGAGTTTTTTTTATTTCTTTCTAAGGTATATAACAACCATCGGATTTAGTTTAGGCCTCTCTACCAATTTAGCTGCAGCTCCCTACTTGCTCATTTGCAACGACTAGCCTATGTTAATTTTCAACCTTTATGGTATCTCAATGTTCAAGTCCACTTTATCCCAAATCACATTTCAAGCAATTGAACAGCCTCTCCATACTATCCTCTGAAGATTATCCTAGGAGTTAGCTACTTAGTACTGAGATCCTCGTTAATTCCTGAGAACACTAGGGAAAAAGATGAATAGACGAAGCCTATCGAAAGGTTGTAAATTTCTTTACTTGCAATTAAATGAACGCGATACTTATTATAAACCCAACTATGGATAGGTGTGTATCACCCTATTAACCCTTATTGGAGAGTCTAAAAACTCCACCAACAATGTATTTATAATTTCTCTTTTAAAAATGAGTAGTCAATTACAAGATAATAATTCTTCCATGGTTTTACAAGGCAAGGATATGAACTTACTTTCACTCTCTATTGTAGTTGGAGTGTACTTCAACCTACTCTTCAAGTTATTGAACTCTAATTACATGGTCTCAATATATAATATGATAATCCTTTAAATGACAGCATCTCATGCATATAAACATGTTATGTATTTCTGATTACCAGCCAAAGACCCAGGCATAATCCAAATTACCTACCCGAGACCCATACATGGGCCCTACCAGTTGATGCATGAAACCTACGTAGAACGTCAATTTCATGAACAATAACCGTGTAAATAAATATCCGATTATCCCCTTCAATAGGACACAGAAAAAACACTCAAACAAAACATAGTGCTTTTAATCTCCAAGATATATGAGTACAACCAACATTTCAAGTTTTCGACTTGTATTACCAAGTATCTATACTGCACTCCAATATATAAGATTAAACTCATCTTCTAAACTACATCATAAAACCCTAAAAGGAGCTCAATATAGAACACAAATGAAGGGGTTTTAGGAATAAATTTTCACCTGTTCACCATGTATTCTAGTGAGAATCTCTTGCCTGTGAGCATAAATAGGCAAACCATCGGCCAATCTCCTACATTCCCTCAAAATCAGCTGATGAATTCTCTCCCAATCAAGCTTTCCATCAACCCTGAAAACATCGACACTTTCCTCTTGTTCCTCCTTCCCGATTTTCTCATCTTCCAAACACCGCAGCAAACTCCTCATCCCTCCCTTAAACTCATTCAACCGCTTCGAGATCATCAGGCTCTGTTCATTCAAAGCTTTCTTCTTGTCATTCAGCATGAAAAACCTTCCCATTGAATAATGCCTCTTACCCATTTGTCCCGATACTTCAGCAATCTGATCAGACTTCTCATCGATTTTTTTCTGCCATTCCTTAACCAATTCCCCTTCCATCAATCCCTTTATATGGTTCGAGAAAAGGGTTTTCAGGTCTTGTTGGAGTTCCAGATTGTCGGAAGGTACGAGGACGTTGGAAATAAGGTTGGGAGTGTAATTGTGAGACCCCTCAAGGCGGGAACGCCAGAGTGAAATAATCGAAAAGAGGGTTGTAGTCCATTCCTGGAAATATAAGGAAGCAGCGATTTTTCCAGTAGGGTCAATGTGGAACTTTTCCGGGGATGGGTTGAGTTGAGAAAGTAGAGTTTGTAGGTTGCTGGGTTCTGATCGGAAGGAAGGAGAGTCCTTTAAGAGTTGAATCATGAAGTTTGGGGGTCGGAGAGTGTTGTTATCGGTGGAAGAAACAGCAGTTGATGGCGAAGGAGGGTATCGGTTATTGACACCCGGACATGTGGGTTTCTGATGGTTGTTGTTCGAGTAGCTGTGGAGCTGGAAGGATTTATGGCCATCCGATGGAGGCGACGGGTGGCGGTTGTTGGAGGATGAAGTGAGATTCATCATGGCATAGAGAAACTAATAAAAATCAAAAGGATAAAAAGAAAAGACTTGGTTGCATAGAAGAGAAGCGAAGAGAAGAACAGTGAAAGAGACGATAAGCAAGTAGAAGTGTAGGGGAATATCGAACGTAGCGAGCTTTTATAATTTTAATATTAGTGTTTGAACTTTAACGGGTAACTTCCACCGCAAGTAATGTAACTATCCTTATGTTTTTTTTTCCATTTAAAAAAGTTACCCAATTAATGGTATTTATTTATTTTTAATTTGACGTAACAAAAAATTTAGTCGTAAATAATTATTTATTATATCAATTTAGTCATAAAATTGAATTAATTAAAATTTAATGGTAAATTAGATTGTTGGCCCAATGAATATGATTGTAGGTTGTTGGTGAAGATGTATCTTTAGCTGAAGATGTAAATGATGAGTTGATCATTGTTGAAGTACATGTCATAGCCATCATTTTCTTTGAACTCAGCAGTTTATTGTTCAAAATTTTCACCCCACCCGTTGGTTGCGGATTGCAAAACTATATTAACGATGTTGGTGATGTTAAAACACTACAACCCCTACCATCTTCAAAACTTTCTTTCTCCTGACTTTATTGCTTTTTATGAACTTTCCTAATTTTATGGTTAATTTTGTTAATGCTGATTAGGCTGGATATCGGCCTATTTGTAAATTTCCTTTTCGAGTCAACTTACCAAAAAATAGTGTATACTACTACATAAAATTTTAATCATTCCCAAAGTATGATCATAGAGAATATATAAAACTTGTTAGCAAAATAAAAAGTAAAAACATGTCATGGAATACATATGGTATGGTTGTTTGTCATCAGCCTCATTGTATGAACACCAAGATCTCTTACCAGCTGCACCAAATACAACCCCAAATTCAATAATATAAAATGATACCAAACATCTTTTAAAATAAAACAAAAAAAAATGATGAGAAAATGTGGGAAACAAAAATCATTCTTGTATCTCGATATATGTATTTATCGTTTTATATTGGTATGCATCGATCTGTATCTCTTGATATAATATAAAATGATGCGGAACATCTTTTAAAATAAAAAAATTGATAAGAAAAATGCAGGAACAAAAATTATTCTCGTATCTTAAGATATGTATTTATTAATATGTTTTTATCAATATCAATTTATATCGGTATGTATCGATCTGTATCCGTTGATACAATATGAAATCATGCGAAACATCTTTCAAAAAAAAATGATGAGAAAATGCGGGGAACAAAACTCATTCTCGTATCTCAAGATATGTATTTATTGATATGTGTTTATCAATATCGATTTATATCGGTATGTACTGATCTGTATCCATTGATACAATATAAAATCATGCGAAACATCTTTCAAAATAAAAAAAAAATGAAGAGAAAATGCGGGGAACAAAAATCATTCTCATATCTCGAGATATGTATTTATTTATATGTTTTGATCAATATCGATTTATATCGGTATGTATTTATCTGTATCCGTTGATACAATATAAAATGATGCGAAACATCTTTCAAAATTAAAAAAATCATGAGAAAATGCAGGAACAAAAATCATTCTCGTATCTCAAGATATATATTTATTAGTATGTTTTGATCAATATCGGTATGTATCGATCTGTATCCATTGATACAATATAAAATGATGCTAAATATCTTTCAAAATAAAAAAATGGTGAGAAAATGCGGGAACAAAAATCATTCTCGTATCTCGAGATATATATTTATTGATATGTTTTTATCAATATCGATTTATATATGTATGTATCGATATGTATCCGTTGATACAATATTTTAATATTTCAAACCAATTTCTAATTTTTGTCTTAATTATTTAAAAAGAGTTTCAATAAAAGGACTAACAATTGAAAATTAAATATTTGTAATATATATATATATATTGTTAAGATATTATTATGAGATATTATCTTTTATGAATATCTAAATATATTGTATATTATTATATATTTTCCTAGTACTACGTGACTACGATAGTTAAGCATAAGATAACGAACAATTAGTATAACTTTAAACTTGAAATTAGAAAATGATGAGTAATAACTCTTGTAAAAATAAAACGTCTTTAAAATAAGCAAAATTTTAACCTTCTTTCTACTAAAAGCAAGTTATAAGAGTGGTTAAATATTGCCAATTAAATTAGCTTATTGTATGCGAAACATCTTTCAAAATAAAAAAAAATGATGGGAAAATGCGGGAACAAAATCATTCTCGTATCTTGATATATGTATTTATTGATATGTTTTGATCAATATCGAGTTATATAGATAAGTATCGATCTTTATCCATTGATACAATATAAAATGATGCGAAACATCTTTCAAAATAAAAAAAAAAGCTGTGAAAATGTGGCAAACAAAATTACTTTTGTATCTCGAGATATGTATTTATTGATATGTTTTGATCAATATCGATTTATATTGATATGTATCGATCTATATCTGTTGATATAATATTTTAATATTTCAAATCAATTTCTAATTTTTTTGTCTTAATTATTTTAAAAAGAGTTTCGGTCAAAAAGACCAACAATTGATTTTTTTTTTTTGAAAAGTAAATTCATTAATTCATTCAATGAATGGAACCATACAATTCAGGGGGAAAAAAATAACTCGTTATAAATGGTGAAGAACAAGCTTCGTCACAACAAAAGCTTTAGCCTCAGCATCAATAGAATATCATGGCACGTTGACAATTGGCTTTCTCACAACTCAAGCACGACATATCTGAAGTGATTGCAAGCACTTAATACAGTAAGGAAATCAACCCCGAATGTTCCAAAGCGGCGAGCAAAAATCGACAAAAGAGTTAAGCATTCACCAAACTAGAGAGGACGACAACGAAACCATCCCTAAATTCACTTGTAAAACTAAGGTTACATGCATAAGCAAGACTAAAAAACGTGCTACAAGAGCAGACAAAAACTTCTAAAACTGAAAACTTATTAAACAATGGAAAAACAAACAAAAAATATAAAAATTAAGACAACACGGGTCCAAATCGACTCGTGAAACCATTTATTATTATGAAATTCTCTCAAATTAGAAAGAAATTAAAAAGCTAACGGAGAGCCACCCACTTTCCAAGAAAAACTACTGGTGGGTAGTAGAGTTTTAACGAACGGCGGGCGCTGTCATCTGTCCATCACAACTTGCGAATACAACAAAGATACCCACAAAATAGATCTGCAAATTAAAAAGATAGAAAACATATGGAGTGAATGAGAAGAAGAAAGAAAGAAAGGGTTAATAAGAGGTAGAAAAAGGTGGGCGATAGCCAGCGCGAAGGTTAGTACCGCCACTTAACAATTGAAAATTAAACATTAGTAAAACAAAATCATATATTATTAAAATATTATTATGATATATTATGTTTTAGGAATATTTAAATATATTGTATATTATTATATATCTTTCCAGATATTTAGAAAATGTTTATAAATATATTATATATCTTTTTATTCTTATGTGATTATTGCTATATAAATATTATGTATATTCTTAACGTTTATCAATAAAATAGGAAGTGATTAAATTTCAAAATTATAAAATGGGCAAATAAGAAGAAGATATAATGCAAAATTAAAATTAAAAATTAAAAGGGTTTTAAAATCCTAATTGCTAAGCCATCAATTTAATGATTAATAACTAATTTGGTTAATTTTGAAATTAATGGCACCTTAAAAGGTATTTAAATAATAATAATAAAATAATAAATGAAAGTTATGGCTCAATTTTTCTAATTCAAAATTGGCAGGGACAGAATTGTGGAACAGTTTCCTTTTAAGAAGCTACCAACTTTTAGTATTTTCTATTTTTGGATTTTCATTAATTTTAGTTTTCTTTAAACTTTATTTTTAGGCCATTTTATTTTTGAAACTTTGGGATTATTTCTTGCAAGAAATTTTCATCTTGTGCACACAAAAAGTCATTCTTCCTATAATTTTTTTAATATTTCGCTTGATTATTAATACAATAATATGAGAAAAAAATTATTTATTACGTATGTATTACGATAGTTAGGTATAAAATAAAGAACAATTAATATGAATTTAAACTTGAAATTAAAAAATAAGAATGAGTAATAACTCTTGTAAAAAATAAAATCTCTTTATAACAAGTAAAATTTAACCTTCTTATAACTAAAAGTAAGTTATAAGAATCCATAAACTAAAACATGTGTAAAAATAAATTATTATGTTGTAGGTATAAAAGTTTGGGTTCGATCTAAGCAACCTCATTCTCCTCTCCTAATTTTTTTAAACAATTTCATTATTTGTTCTTTTTAACACAATACCTAGAATTACAAATAGTTTTTCCCCAACTCATAGAAAGAAGGATAATTTACTTCAACACACTCGAACCATTGTCTTCCTACATTAACAATAATACTCATGCCAATTGGTCTCCTCTAAATTATTTAAAAAAAAATTATGCATTACGTCAAATGGAATAAGATTTAGACCTTTTTACTAAGATTAAGAATGTGTTTTGGGTATGATTATGTCGCCCGATTAATTTGGTTAATTTCAAACTTAATTTTATTGTTGGATTTTGTAGGCCATTAATGATTTTGTGGGAGGACCAATCCTAAATAAATTGGGCAGCTTGGGAGCCAACAATGCAAGACAATTCGGTCTCAATAAGCCCAAAGAATGGCCAGCCATAGACGGGCTTACTTAGCCCAAGAGTGGGCAGCTTAGTAAAAGGATTTTTTTTTGATCATTTTCAATTCGATACTATATAAATTTGTCCCTCTAAAAAAATAAAAAAAAAAAGTGAGTAACTAGAGACAATTAATCACAACGTTAATACTTTTTGTCAATTGTACATAATTTTTATTGGTATAATATCAAATGTAACTCTCAAAGTTTACACATTTTGTCAATTTGGTCTTGATTTAACAAATTTAGCTTGTGACATTTACAAATTTTGTCAGCGTGACTATTGATTAACAAATTTAGCCTGCAACATTTACACAGAATATTTAAACATCAAGAGCTAAATTTGTGATTATACCAATAAAAATAATGTACAATTGGCATAAAAATAGTAATACTTTGATTAATTGTCCTTAATTGCTCAATTTCAAAATTGACATGGATTAAATTGCTTCAATTCCTTTCAAAAAAGAGACTAGAAAATTCTTCTTATTTTTCTTTTTTATGCAATCTAGCAATAAACTTATTCATGATGGGAGCTGCCTCAATTTGCTTCATTGCTAATACAAAACTGGTTCCTACAATCACATCAAATATGCGAGGCACTCTGTGAGTATAAACAACTTTTTCTCCTTTGAACCCAACTTCCTAAAATCCAATCTCAATAGCTAAAAAATTGCATGTTCAAAGCTTTTATTTCATCCTTCTTCAATATAGATATGTATAAGTATTTAATTAGTTTTTTCATATATTTAACATATCATAAAAGTCGATGCATGATATCAGTTATTGATTAAGAATGAAATATGACACATGAGTTAGAAAACAGTTGAAAGGTATGGTCGCAAAAAAATAAAAACCTGGATCTTAAACCCAACATGGGACTCCATTAAAACAAGTACTTTTTTTTTCCTGCGAATCAAACTGTTTGTGTTTTCTTTTTTCTTATTGTGAAATCAAACTGACCTCAAGATATATCAGAGCATGAATTCATTGTCAATTATCAAATATTTAAAATCTAAATTTAGCTACCAAAGTGGCTTCACTTTTATCATTTCACATTAGTTGCTTTGAAATTGAAAACACCATGAGACATTATTTATGTAATGATCTATATCCATATGTTTGCTTCCTATATCCATGTAATGTGATTTCTTAACATCTTCCTTAGAAGCTGTTAGTTAGATATTGTATCTCGAGTTTAAGATGAAACATCTTGCAAAATGAAGGATAAACCATAAAAGCATTGAAGTTTGTACTTTGTGATACTCTTCGATTCTAAAGTTAGTGAGAGATTAATAGTCATCGAGAGCAAAAAAAAATTTTAATAAAATAATATTAAAATGAAAGAGAGGTGTAGCCAGATATTTTTGTAAAGATTTCAAGCTACCAAAGAGCTACCTTTGCATAAGGGTGCATGGGAGTAAGGTTGCCCATGCTTCTTAATTTAAGTTAGATATTTTTTATATATTGTTGAGAGTAAAAGTTGTTTGTTGGGTTAAGTTTCACATTTCACGTTAGAGTTCAAGATATTAATTGATTTTTTTTTAAACTAATATAATACATTTACTCTCTTTTTTAATAAAGAAAAAAATTGTAATCACAACAAGAAAATTATAGAAATTGATATTTGAATTTCAAAATTAGAAATATATATTGTTTAGCCTTTTCCACTTAAGTAAGTAGAAATTCACTTTCCCAAACTTTATCAACTTAGCTTTTAGAGAGCACCCACAAAACATAAAAGAAAGCAAAAGAGGAAAAGCTGCCTACCATTAAGGGTACTCTACCCTCTTAATTTCTAAAAAGCTCATCCACCCATTCAACCTTTTCTTCCATCTTTGGCCCCTCATATTCCTTTTCCTTTTATTTTTAATTTTTTTTCCCTGTTAGATTCTGTATACAGTTGTTCATATAGCCCCTTTGGACTTTATAGGTAGCTATCCAAAGACAAAAAGACCTCTCTCTTTCCTACTACTCTCTAAAGTATGCAAAGAAAAAAACCCCAATTTTCAAGTGCCTCTTTCCTGTCACTTTTAGAACATCTTATTCAACTCGGTTATCTATCACAAAAGGCCATGTGGGTATGGTCGCATCTGAGTTTTGGGTTAATTCTCTTAGTTTTTTGTTCATGACTATGTTGTTGCAAGGTTTGGTCGTGAGGGGGCCTTGTATAGGTGGTGGGTTTAGTGGTGAGCTGGTCATGAGTCTCAACGAATAGTTGTTTTACTGTATAAGACGGGTGATAGAGTCAAATGAGGTGTCTAGTAAGAATATGATAGGATGTGACCATATCCTCTTAGAATGTGATTATATCGTTGGTAACTTCTTATAAAGTTTTTGTGATACATGTGAGGGAACACCAATGTCGTGAGGGTTTTTGGGAGGTCACTAATGATATCATAGTGATTTAAGTAGGAAAAAAAGACTTGCTTCTTTTGGAGATGAGGGGAGCTTTGTATGATTAGTGGTTTTAGTGGTGAGTTAATCAAAGATTTCAATAAATAGATGTTTGTAGAGAGTCAAATGAAGTGTCTAATTAGGATGTGATAAGGTACAACCAGATCTTCTTAGAATGTGATTGACTATGTTGTAGGTAGTCGGTTGCAAGGTCTTCATGATGCATGTGATGGGATGTAAAGGATGCGAAGTTTGGGGATCCCTAATGATATGCTAGTGGTTGAAGTAGGAAGACAAGACTCCCCTTCTTTTGGTGATGAGGAGAGCCTTGTATGAGCAATGGTTTTAGTGGTGAGCAGATCATGGATCTCAACAAATAATTATTTATAAAGTCAAATGAGGTGTATAGTTAAGATGTAATAAGATGTAACTAAATTTTCTTAAAATGTAATTAACTATACTATAGATAGTCAATCATAAAGTCTTTACGATCCATGTGATGGGAGGCAGAGAATGTGATGGTAAGTTCCCCAAGCAAGTGAACCTTTGGCCGAGCGACTTTTTGGTCTAGATCAAAGTGATTAAGTTTGCAAGGGCAAACCAAAAAGGTGTCTCCATGCACAGTAGGTGAAAAGGCTAATTCGTTGTATCTGCTATTGTAAATCTTCATCATCCTGTTTCCCAAACAAACATGAACCCTTTTTACAGGTTTCAAAATTAATTGAAAATAACCCAGAAACAAAAAAATGGAGATCATTGTAGGATCTTGTAAACCGGTAAAGATTATTTTTACCCATTCTTCAGTTCTAAAACAGTTCCACCTTGACATTGTTGCATATGCTTATAAGGTTGAGCTGTTTAGGGAGATAGGGTTGGGCAAAAACATGAGCAAGTAGATGCCCCCATTCTCATGTGTTCCTGTTTTGGATATGCACTGATAACTCAAATGACTCGTATGATTAGACTGCAAGTTATGGTCACTTGCACAAGTACCATATTCTCTTAAAGGGGCAAATTTAATCAATAGCACCAGTCATTTTTTTCCTCCCCCCTTTTTGTAACTTTCTTCAAAGGAGTCCTCATTACCCAAATCAAGAAGCTTTTCAACAACAGCTCCTAGTTGTCATAATGTCCATACATCAATGATGAGTGTATGAATCCCAACAAAATTCTCTGAAGTTTATTATTATTTTTTAACACCAGTCACCCACACCAATCAATGTGCCCAATACCTTAATCTTTCCCCATACTGGCATCCAAATATATAAAAGAGAAGTGTCAAAAGCATATCATTTCCTGTTTGATATAGGATTTCTCATTATTTTCTTCATCAAGGTTTCCTTCAACTCTTTGATTAAATCTTTGAAAACAGAGAGGGGTTGTATAGATGACGAAGAACCATCTTATAGCATCATAGCAGACAGCCTTTCTTTTCTGATATGCTTTTGTTTCCCTGGAAACAGGGAATTTTTTGGTTTTTTTCACACCAAAAATTCTAACTTTTTTTTTTTGTAGTTCTCACATGCACACAACTCATAATTTTTTCTTCTTTGTGTGGGTTTCCTTGAGAACCCAAGAAAATATAAAAACCCAACTCACACGTGTTGTTGTCATCAAAGAAATAATTCCTTCGTCCCCACTTTTCCTTTTTCATGGTTTTTCATAGATGACCATCATGGTTTTTTTAATAAATTTATTTTAGGGGGTGGGAAAGCTGATATACATGGTGAAAAAATTGACAAAACAAGTGCCTTTCAATGACAACAACTCATCAATTCGTCTTCACCACAAATGGATCAATTGGATTCAAAACATATCCCCTTTGCTTTGAACATGCATTCAACAAAATATTGAATCCTTTTAAAAAATTTTGATTTGATTCAGTTCAGACACTGTATGTGAATTGCTGTTTTCAGCAATGAAGGAAAGGGTTTTCGTTTTACCAGATATTATGCTCTGAAATTGATGATAAATGATAAAATATCCAATAATTCTGCAAGTCTCATCAGCTTTTTTTTATTAATCAGGGCCTGGCTTTTAGCTTCACTTTAACTCAGTGAGTGCAGTTCTCATGATTTTGATTCTTTTTGGTGGCCCTATGGTGAAACAATTCTTGAGTTTTGTGTGTGTGTTCTTTGCTGTAATTCTTCTTTTTGCTCTTTCACGTCTTAAAGAGAGTTTCTTAACCATCTCCATCTACAGGTATCAACTTTTGAAAGAATTAATGTTTATGAATTATAATCAAAATACCTTCATGTTATATAAAAAAAAAAAACCAAGTATTAATCCAGCAGATTGCACTCATTTGTTTGCTGAGTTTAATTCTTTGAAAGTGCATCTGATAATAGCAAAACCTTTATGACACCAGCTCCATGGCTAATGGGCTAATTCCAGTCATCACAAAACAATTAATCTCATTCATGGACATATTTACGTTTCAAGTACAAATTATGATTTTTTGTAGGGTAAATTATAAAAATAGTCATTTTTGTCTGCATTAAATTATATTTTAGTTACTTATATTTGAAATGTTACGTTTTAGTCACTTACGCTATTGTTTTGTTACCAAGTGATCATTCTACAGTTAAACTCCATTACCTCCCTAACGACAGTCCTACGTGGCAGTCCAAATGGGTTTTAAACGCCAACTTGGATGTTAAGTTGGGATGAAAATAGGTTTTTAATTAAATAAATTTAATTTGGATTGCCATATAGGACATCTAAGTTGGCATTTAAAACTCATTTAAACTGCCACGTAAGATCGCCGTTGCAGAAGTAACGCAGAGTGGTCACTTCGTAACAAAACGATAACGTAAGTGATTAAAACGTAATATTTCAAACATAAATGACTAAAATATAATTTAAGGCAAACAAAAGTGACTATTGATAAAGGTAATCACGAACTCCAAAAGAATTAATAATTATAACTAGTAAAACAGACATAAAAATATTTTAATTATACCAAAAAAAAATGAAAACAATCCAAATAATATAAAAAAATTTGTGTAATATAAATTACATTTTGATTTCTCATAATTTTATAATTCAAACTCCATTTTTCTTCAAAAAAATATTCTAAACATGGTATGAAATCTTGATAATATAAATTATTAATATATGAAAAGTTATCTAAATATAAAATTATATAAATTTTGAAAGACATACATTTCAAATGAATTAATTAAGAAAAAAAAATGAGACCAAAATCTTGTGGAGAATCTCCTGCTTAGAGTTAAGCTCTAAGATTGAGGACTTAATGGAAGTGGGCAAGAAACACGTTGCACAAACATATTGACTACTATTTGCTTCCAAGAAAATATATATATATATATATATATATATATATATATATATATTACTTGTAGTAAATTATGTAAAATCAATTTAGATTTTAAAAATAGTTGCAATAGAAAATATAAAAGGAAAATAATATATAAACTTTAATTTAATTTATATCAAGTGAAGATGACATTTCAACAAAGATATAAGCAAAAAAATGTATAGAATGATGTGTTTACTTGTGCAAACGATATCGGAAGTGTAATTTCGGGTTTGGTTCTGCCTTTGAAAGCCATGCAAGTTAAAGTATTTTACACATGTGCATACGAGCTCTTTTTTTTTAATATTAACCCTGAAATTTATTTACTTTTATAAGTAAATTAATTTTAACTTTTATTTATTTATTTTACACCCAGATACGATAGCTCAAGTGACCAAGTTTACGAGTAATATGAACAAACCCTTCATACGAACCCTTAGACTTACAACTTGTCCGATAAATGGATTTACTCAGTAATTACCACATGAGTTCCCAACTATCACATCTATCTAAGGTAGCCCAAGGCATGTTATAGTCTCACTCTCCCTAAACTTATGATACTAGACCATTTGCCTTTGACTTGACAATAATAGATTGACGTGTGGCACTTTGGGATAAGGGACGACATGTATATAAGGCCCGAGGCCTAAGGATAAGACTAAGCAACTTGCTTCTAGCATCCTTATCTCCCCTCTCTTTTTATTTTAACTACCTTACCCAACAACTCTCCGCTCAGTCATAAGCAGGGTGAATCATTCATCTTTATCACTTACTCTCTCTTATATCAACAATTTTATTATAAATACCTATCGTAGTGTTAGAGACAGTGCTGAAGGTTGACAAAGGCCTTAGCTCCCTTAAAATGGATAATTACAATTTTGATTCTATAAATTTTATAAAATTATAAATTAATACATGATAAAATTACACTTTAACTTCTAAAAATGATATTTTTTTAATCCTTTAAAAAATAAATTTATAAACTAATAAAATAGAAACAACAATTTAACTCCAAAAAAAAAAAAAACTTGTAAGTTAGCCCCCGTCCCAAAAAAGTTTTTTGGCATGTAGTGTTTTTGTGTACTTTTTCTTTGTCCGCTAGAAATTGACATTTATATTTGTGCCCTAATTTTCTTTTGGCTGAAATATTCTTTATTTAAATTCATTTCAAAATATATAAAATTATGAAGTGTTTTTGTTTATATATATATTCAAAAAGTTACTCTTTCGATTTTAATTTATTATAATTTGATTTTCATATTTTATAAAAATTTAAAAATCAATTCAATCGTCATTAAATTATTAATTTAAAATCAACAATTAGTTAAAAACCAGCCATTTAAAAATATATGCAATAATAAATTAGCAAAAAATGACATTTCAAGTGTAAAAAAGGACTGAATGAATATAACCTTTTCTCTTCCAATACACATGTTTACCAACAACTGCTTGAGAAAAACATTCTAATAAAGTAGGGTAAAGATATAATTCATAAAAAAATGTTAATTTAAGATTACCATTAATAAAATATTACATAAAATGTGTAATTTGAAAATAAAAATAAAAAGTAGGTTTAATGGAATAAAATTAGAAATAAAGAGGTTTTGAGTTTCAAAATGATTCACTGACACACAAGTTTTTTCATGAAATTATAATTTTATGAAATATTTATGAAAATAAAGATCGGCGATTAATCGCACCGACCCGATACGCTGACACCAACCAAATCTTTTAAGCTCAAAAAAATAAACAGCGCCAAGCCGTAGTAGGAGCCGAGCCGTACCACCGCTTTCCAATTTCCTAGTAGTTTTTTGTTTTTTTTTTTTTTACTTTTTACCCACCAAAATAAATAAACGGTCGAAAAACCGGGTACGCCAATAACCGGTGAAGAAAAACAAAATTGTGCATTTGGAATGAATTTTATGTTAATTTGCATTTTGGCCAACTGTGGGTACCTAACCCCAGTCAAATTCTAACCCAAATGTGACCCCTCTTTTGTTTTATTTAAAGTGATGGGAACTGGTTATGACCCCCGCTGGGTTCTTCTCCTTTCTCAATACTCAATTACTAATATCTATTCTTCACTTCTTCCATTTCAACACTCTCAAACTATATTCTAATTTTGAGGTTGTGTACTGATGTAAACACAAAAAACAAAAAACAAAACATATTGTGGGGAGTTGTTCATATTACATGTTTTTTGGGTTTTCTTGAAAGCTTTGTCTTGTTGGGTTTTTGTTTTGTTTTTGGATGGGAACTGAGAGAAGTGAAGAAACTGTGTTGAAGAAAGAGAAGAAATATAATGGTGGGGAAAGTGAGAGAGGGCAATGGTTGTTGTTGTGCAGTTGTAAATTTCTACAACCTTGTACAAGTTGGTCTTGTTTTAGACAAGGGTGTTACTCTTTTTACAAGTGATACTACAGCCATCTTGCATCTCTTAAATCTTGTATAAAAACAAAACATCTGTCCCAGAACAATACACAATTAAGGCTCTCTCTCTTTTTTCTTTTTCTTTTTAATCTGTTTGAAATTTACCTAAAGGTTTATTCAACCATGAAGAGGTCACTTGGCAGCTCAGATTCTTTGGGTGCTTTGATGTCTATCTGTCCCACAACAGGTTTAATACAAATCCCAATTTTGAAACTTTATTTATTTCTCTCGGATCTACTCTAACTACGACTGGGGTATGAATGACTTGTGTTTTGGTGCAGATGAACATAGTCCTAGGAACAACCATGTTTACAGCAGGGAGTTTCAGTCGATGTTAGATGGATTAGATGAAGAAGGGTGTTTAGAAGAATCAGGTCATGTTGCTGAGAAGAAGAGAAGATTAAGTGTAGATCAAGTTAAGGCCTTGGAAAAGAATTTCGAGGTTGAAAACAAGCTTGAACCTGAAAGGAAAGTGAAGTTGGCTCAAGAGCTTGGTTTGCAACCAAGACAAGTAGCTGTCTGGTTCCAAAACCGACGTGCTAGGTGGAAGACCAAGCAATTGGAAAGGGATTATGGCCTTCTTAAAACCAGTTATGAAACTCTTAAGGCCAATTATGAAGCCTTACAACATGACAATGAAGCTCTTCTCAAAGAGGTAATAATTAATAATTAATAACCCAAAGTGTTCAATTTTCCTACATCTAGTTTGAACATGAAATGATTTGTTGCAGATAAGAGAGTTGCAGGCAAAGCATAGTGGAGAAAGCACTGAGACAGAGAGCAATGTTTCAGTGAAAGAAGAAGTGATTGTATCTGAAAATACTGATAACAAAACACTTGAACAAAGTGAACCAGCTGCAGATCTCAACTACGGATCAGTTGTTCTTGGTGCAACCCTTTTTCCAGACATGAAAGATGGATCATCGGACAGTGATTCCAGTGCTATCTTAAATGAAGACATCATCCTCAACACCAACACCAACAAGGACAATAGCCCTAACAACGCGGCTTTTTCATCATCTGGGGTGTTAGAGCTAGACAGCCAACACCACCTTTTGATATCATCTTCTTCGTCACCAACATCCTCCATGGATTGCTTCAATTTCACAAAAACAAGCTATCAACCCCACCAGTACGTGAAGATGGAAGAACATAATTTCTTCACTGCAGATGAAGCTTGTAATTTCTTTTCAGATCCAAGTCTTCATTGGTATTCTCCTGAACAATGGAACTAAAATGAAGCTCCAAGATTTTTGTAAGATGGGAATTATGTAAGAAGTTAAAAATTAGTACCCAATACCATGATCTTCAGCCAGTGATGGAAGTCAATAATGCAGAAAAGAAAAGAAGGGAATATGGAGAAGAAGAGGAAGACCGGGGGGGGGGGGGTTCACGTGGGATGGGGGCAAAAGGTGACAAACACCAAAAAGAAGGGGCGTGCGGGAATGATTAGATCGTAATTGGGACCTTTTAATTTCTCTCTTCTGCTGTAAATGGAAAATTCTCCATAATCCATTGGTGGAAAGTGAAACTTCCTTTAATGGAGAGAAGCTGAACCCATAATAATAATATTATTATTAATAATGAACATTAATCATCATTGCTCCTTATCTTTATTTTTTTTCTTAGTTTCTTTGTGCAGAACCCAGAAAATGGAGGGATCTTTTAAGACATGACATTCACCTGGTAGTCAAAGAACATAGTTGCGGTTTTTCCTAGCATTTTTTTTTTAAAATCTGCTCTCAGTACTTATGCCTTTTGAACTTTTAAAATTTAATTCAATTTAATCACTCTAGTTATCTTATTTGAAAACTAAAAGTTTAGCTTATACCACTATTAATAAATTTTCATTAAATTAGTAACATATTTAAATTTAATCAATGTTATCAATCGAATTTAGAATTAAAATTTTTAAATTTAAAAATATAGTGAATAAATTTTTGAAGAATAAGAATATGAAAACTAAATATTTTATTGGATAAACGATACAGTGTGTTCAGTTTACTTTACAATATTTAATTTTACCGTTATCATTTATTTTACATTAACCAAAGCTAGCGACATAACTAAAATTTTTCTTTTCAAAGAAACGAATGTCTATTTGAAAAAAAACAATCATCCTACCGGGGAATTGGTTAAAGCGATTGGTTTTACCCAAAATTCTAATGTGGCGGAATATTTGCTTTACATGAAAAGGAGTGCTTGTTTTGACAAAAGTATCGTTTTGGTAGATTTAATTATAGATGGTTTCTTTTTTATTTTCTTTTTTTTGAAGAAAATAAAAAAATTTATTTTATTTTAACCTTTGTAATAATTTTTCACTTATAACACTAATATCTATAGTTATGAATTACATTCTTTATTAAATTAGTTTATTTATATCAGCATATGGTCTAAAATTTTAAGTAAAAGTATAGCTATTTCATATCGTAAGTCTATTAATTATTATTTATTAAACGAAAAATGATCTTAACTAATATATTATTAATCATATTTTATTAAATGAAATGATCTTCAATGAGTGAAATTAAAAATATCAATTGAATAGGAACCTATTTATCTTCCAACACATATCATGGACAGCATCTAAAGTGGTGAAAGTTTCTAGTTGCTGGGGCTGTCACTACGACTCTCATGTTGGAGATCACATTAATAACAAGCAGTGATCTAATTTGACGGTCAATTCAGATGATACTTGGGTGTATTTATCCATTGATGGGGCTGTGGCTAGAGATTTTGGTTATGCTACAACAGGAGGCGTAGCTCGTGATCAGGATGGAAATTGGATAGTAGGATTTAATCGGTTCTTAGGCGTGTGCTCTCCGTTTGAGGCTGAAGTCTGGGGCATTCTAGATGGGATCCTTATTTTATTTAATAAGGGCTATAGACGGATCATTATTATGACAGATAATCTTGAAGTTGCCCAAATCTTGACTGATATGGATTTGGAAGACTCAGGGATTACTGTGCTTCGAAGAACTCATTGCATCTTGCAGTCAGAAAGAGGGTGGATGATTAAGCATATCCCAAGAAATCATAATTTGGTAGCGGATCATCTTGCTAAACTCAGTTTCAGTTGGAAATCAAGCTTACAAGTTATTGATGAGGCTCCTAAGGATATTTTAGACTTACTGCAAGTGGATAAAATGAATGGTTGTTTTATGTAATTGATGTTTTCTTATTTCACCAAAAAAAAAAAAACATCAATTGAATAAACTATTAAGTTCTCTAATTAAATATTCTACTATGAATTTGGAATATCATAAACTTATAAATTGATTACTTGAATTTAGTGACTCACGATAAATTTATTTATTTATTTTTATAACTCATATTGATTAATTGAACTTGTTATATTTATGAACTTTAGAATTAATCATGTGAAATAATGTAAAATAAAATATGTATAAAACCAATAATTCATGCACTGTTGTATGTCTTTTAATTTTATTGATTTGATTCTAACTTTTTTATTTGATAGAAATTCACGATATGAATTTTATGGTAAGTTTACAATGATTATCTCTCTATAATAGCATGTTGTTATATGTGTATAACAACCATCCACCTTTCTATAACAGGCAAAATCTGGGCAGACAAATAGAGCTGTTATAGAGAGGGTTGACTGTAATTTACAATGATTAAAACATTTAACATTGATTGTAATTTTGGCTATATTAGAGGGTGAGTGCCATTTTTTATATACATCATGTTATCTTAATTAAAAGTAATCATGTGTAACACCCCACACTCGGTCTAGACGTTATGACCATATCTTGAGGAATTGCATTACTCGTTTTAAAACTTTAGATTTAATCATTGATAACAAATGTTTCGAAAGCATTACTTTTAGCAAATCTCTTACAAGTTTTTACAAAATGCGCGTAGAACTTATTTATTTTACAGGAAAACACTTAATTTTGCAGCGGAAATTTCAGAGTTGTTAGTTTGAAAATCGTGATTCCAGTATGTGAAAACGTGTAATTTACAATTTAACAAAACCAAAATCCAGCAGAAAATCCAAAAAGAAACTAAACAATAACGTCTAAAACATTTATACAGCCCAAAAAGTCCAAAATTAAGTTTAAATTTATAAACCATCTTTTTATTTAGCTAAAATCCAATCTGAGCTCGCGTATGCCGTCCGACCCTAAGTTCGCTGATTACCTGAGAAGATAAATTATTGGGTGATCTTCAAAGCTCAGTGTGCAACTCAACCCACATACAAAACCAGATAACAGATAGTCATACAGAAATCAATAACCGTGCAGACACAGATGACATGACGTATTATACGATACAATATAACAAACAGATCAGATACAAATGACATGGCGTTTTATGCGATGCAACATAACAACCAAATTAAATCATACCCCTACCTGCTACACACCGTCCCCGTCCCACACAACACACCAATTAGGGAAATTAATACCCATCCAACCCCACACACCAAATTAGTGATTGTATGTCACTATATAGAATTATGCAGTCAAGCTACCATATATAATGTGGAAAATTTCAAGAATTAGATTTATGCAGTGTTTAACTACTAAATAAAGAAATTTGTGATGTTATCGCCAAAAATTGCAAAACATAGTCTGCCAGAACTTCTTCTGTCACATACCATATCCTATCCCAATGCACATGCAAAGACATATTGTATGCACAGATTTATTTAGACTATAATGCTCATTTATTAACTTATCAGATCAGATATGTGCTTTTAAAGCATACAGCTTCACAGACCAGAATTATGCACAACAGTGAAATCAGAGATACAATATAAACATGCTTACCCAAATACTCATGCAACAAATATACGATTTTAACATATTGCTTGTACTCACAAAATGTTTGCATTTAATCATCATGTATAACCTAATAGTTTTAACCAATTTTCAATATGACCACCTAACCATTACGGAATTTTACGAACAATGCATTCAGACCACTTAACCCATGAAATCAGCCCACATGCCCGTGTGGCCCACACACCCTCAATGTCCAGCTTGTGTGGTCGACATAGCCAGACACACGGTTGTGTGGCATCGACTAGTAGATTCAGTTTTTTTCAATTTCACAGTTTAATTAAGTTCGAGTCACACACCTGATGATTTTCAGAACACCGATACTACAACACACTTCTAGACCCTGTGTTAATGCACCAAAACATCACTTGTTCTGAAAATAAGTAATAATGCACCAAAACATCACTTGTTTGACCTAAACAATAAGGCATTCTCCCCTAGCTAAAAACAACCCATAACTTGGCATTCGAACACTTACCCTGAGAAGAAACAATTCAAAGGCACTCAACTCACAAGGGGAGGGTGCACCTTACGACCTTCTCCTATTAGAAACACAAACATAATTAGATCACTCCAATCGAAAACTTGTAACACCCTATACCTGGTCCGATCACCGTTCTGAGCTATAAGATATTACAGCTATAAAAATTTAACATAATTCAAAATTTAAAGTCAGACATAATCAAAATACTTCATCACCAATCATTTCCATGCTTTTCAAATAATTTGAGACCTAAATTGAACTTGCAGAACATTTAAAACAAGCCAGGATCAAATCTGGATTAAATTGAAACTTTTACAAAATTTTAAATGAAAAGTGATACAGGAGTCATACGGCCGTGTGGCCAAGCTACGTGAAAAAGGTTAGCCCGTGTGTGACTACCCCACACGCCTGTGTGGCTACACCCACACGCCTATGTGGCTACCCCCACACACCCGTGTGTTGAAACCGTGTAACTAACTGTGGCCGTGTTCTTCAGGGTCACACGACCGTGTCCCCAGGCCGTGTAACTCACTGTGCCCGTGTGAACCACCCTACAATGAAAGATAACAAGACATATGGTCATGTGGCAGCCCGTGTGTACTTAAAAATGACTTAAAAATCAAGACAACTTTCACATATTATTTGGGCAACAAACCAAACCTAAAACCTAACATTTTTATACCTTCAAATGCATTTAAACAAGTTCAAAACATAGCAAAACATACAACCTAAGTGCCAAAACATTATGCCTAAATGACACCACAATTCAATTACCAACCAAAAATCACATTACATATCAATTTAGTTTGCATACAACAATTCTCAAACACATTCATTTCATCCATTTAAGTAACATGAATCAACAACATATTCAACAAGCTTGACATCAAAAACCCACCCAAGTACCATTACAAAATGACTATTAACGTACATTACCAAAGCCAAAAGGTCATTTTTAACAGAACACATATAAACTTTACACACTAGTACATTTACAATCAAAACACCAAAACATTCACTACCTTAACAAAACAATATTTTAGTTACATGGCATTTATAAGTGGACCAAAATTAACATATAACTATAAAATAGAATGTCAGATAGTATGATCTCCAAAACTTCCAATCAATAGCAAAAGCCCGACAACCTACAAGGAAATACAACCAAAACCAAGAAAGCTTACATATAGCTTAGTAAATTCGTATAATAACATCACATACCTTTTACTAGAGTATAAAACATACAACGTATGAACTAACCATTCTTGCTAATATACCAATGTTTTAACACTCCGAAACATTTAGAACTGGATAATTTATACCATTAACATAACACATGACAAACTATCATAAATCAAATCATTGTTATATTAACATTTCGTGTCAAATAGTCAAAAGAATAATACTCATTCAAGTCAACTTTAAAACTTTAACCGACTCACGATGCTGCTCACACAAGCTTCAGAGTATCCGCAACACATGCAGGATCTCAAGCCATCGTTACAATCTATATCACCGGTACATGGTACTTGCTAAATAAATTACCGGCTTAAAGCCTGATAAATAACCACCAGCTTAAAGCCTACTCAATAAACACCGGCTCAAAGCCTGCTAAATGACCATCGGCTCAAAGTCTGTTAAATAATCACTGGCTTAAGGCTTACTAAATAATCACCGGCTAAAAGCCTACTACATAAAAACCGACTCAAAGCCTGCTAAATAATTACCGGCTCTAGGCCTGCTAAATAAACACCGACTCAAAGCCTGCTAGATAATTACTTTATTCATTTACTATTTATTCCATAGTCATTCAATAGATAATAAAACATTAAATCTAATTATAATAAAGTATATGATAAGTAAAAATCATTATAAACATAGGAATAGTAGTACGAACTTACCTCAAGTACAACATTTATTATGATAAAGTCGAGAACTAGTCTGAGACTTTTGATTTCCCACAGTTCAAGTCCGATGTAACACCCTTAACCCGTATTCGACGCCGTAACAGGGTTACGGAGCATTACTGGACTTATAACTCAAACAATCATACATTTTATATTCATTTCTCATTACAAACAAAAGCCATTCAAATTCATTCATATAGTCCCTAATACGAGCCCTCAAGGCCTTAAATAGACATTTAAAAGTGGTTCGAGACTAAATTGAGTACTTAAGGAATTTTTAGAAAAATATGGAAAATTTTGAAAGTATAGGGGACACACGCCCGTGTGTCTTACACGGCCATGTCCCAGCTTGTGTGTTTCACACGGTCGTGTCCCAGCCCGTGTCTAACCCCATGTAACTCACTGACTTGGGTCACACGGCCAACCCACACGTTCGTGTGCCAGGTCATGTACCCTTCGAAATGGCCTTACACGCCCGTGTGTTAAGCCGTGTGCTAGGCTATGTGAAAACTAGAGGGTATCCTGACTTGTGCCACACGACCAAACCAGACGCCCGTGTGCTAGGCCGTGTGAAGCTACTGACTTGATTTCTATAAAAGTGTCAGGGGACACACGGTCGTGTCACCTGGCTGTGCGTCACACACGGCTGAGACACACGCCCATGTCTCTACCCATGTGGACAAAAATAGTCCATTTTTCAAGCTATAATTCTCACCCAATGTGGTACCAACCTAAGCTCAACAATGCACATACAACCATGGCCTAAATAAGCATTCAAAACCAACCAATATCAAGCTTATAACATGTTATAACATCACCTACAACCATGATATTTATACACATCTCAATTAGCCATTTAAAGCATACCAACATGTCACCAAAATCTACCTAAATGGTCAAACATATAAATGTGCATATTTGTGCTTCAAACTTAACATATATGTCACTTATCAAGATCAACCAAATGATACTCAAAACACTAATTCACAAATAAGGCATTTACATGGCAACCATACACCACATATAATAAGGCTATTTACATATATATACATGCACAATGTACCTCAAATACAAGCCAAATCAAATGGCTAAAAACATAACAAAACATGTAGACTATCATTAGCCAAAATGACCTATACATGTCATTATAACCAAAATTATAAAACCACAAATACTAAAATAGTTTATAGATAATGTGATGAAATCTCCGATATCTAAGTACACAAAGAAACTAACACAAAATAAGCATGTAATGCTTAGTAAGTTCGTCATTCAAAAATAAAACTTACCACTTCAATTTATAAGCATAATCCACTTCAGTCAATCCAACATAGCTTAACCGTAGCTTAAACAACATTAGCCTTTCAATTTTAATTATCACATAAACTAGCAATCATCTCAAAAGATCATAGCAAAAGTACACATTACTTAAGTACATTCACATTTTCAAGCATGTGTCTAAGCATATTTCGATCATCTAATAACTTATACCTTTCCATGCTTTCATAGCAATTCTAATAGAAGCATTTGCCGATCATTCCTTCTTCTCATACCCATTTAACCACAATTTAAGTAAGTAAAACAAGGCATATCACAACTCAATTTGGCCCAAAAGCCTAACACATAATCATCAACCAAGTTAGCCATGCCATCTATTCATAAGTCATAAATGTATGCCATTTCCACGTATTTCGCGTACATACCTAGACTAGTTCATATCGAACTCGTATGACCTCGTAATGATACTATGCCCGTTGAACCACTTGGAAAACTATCAGATACGTAGGTATCTCACACACTATGTGCAAACACGTGGTTGAAACCACTATAATCTCATATCTCGTATCAATGCTCTCTCTCGAGCCATAATTGGGTCTGCTCACACAATCTGATAGTCAAGACGTAGCTACACGTTGTTGCTCAGACAAGCTGTCAAGTAACCGCAACAGATGCCGAAAACTCAGACATTGGTAGGACATACGAGACGAGCACCCAAAACATGGTAACCACTAATGAAATGTTATTTGTATCCTATCAATTCTATGGAGTCGTATCATCACAATTATAATAATAAAGCATTTAAAATTCATATAACTTAATGCTTATGAACATACGAACTTACCTCGAATTAATACGGAGAAAGTCGATCAATTAATCCACTACTTTGTCTTTTCCTCGATTTAATTCAGAAGGTTGCTTTTCTTGATCTATATAATCAAATTTAAATAATTTAATTCTTAATCTATTCAATTCAATCCAAAATTCATATTATGGTAAAATTACTATTTTACCCCTAAACTTTTGAATTCTTTATAATTTAGTCCCTAGGCTCGCAAAAATGGAATTTATGCAATTTCCCTTACAACCAAGCCTAGTTTAATTTACTAGATGCTTATAGCAACCCATACATTTCACAATTTCACACAATTTTCACATTTCTCAATTTAATCCTAATTTGACGATTTCATTAAAAATCAGTTAACTAAAGTTGTTTAACTAACAACAAAGATTCATTTTCTTTCATTAAACTTTAAAACCCTAATATATTCATCAAAGGAAAATCTCAAACTATTCAATAGTTTTGCAAATTAGTCCCTCAGTTAGTTAGGTTAAGCTACAATGATCCCGAAAACATAAAAATCGACAAAAACAGGACAAGAAATCACTTAAATGCAAGGGACTTTCTTTTCAAAATTTCAAACTTTTCCAAGGCTCTTCTATGCTGTAAATTTCGGTTGAGAAATGAAGCAAGAATATGGCCATTTTGTGTTATTTAATTTTATTAATTTATTACCTAATTATCATTTTAACCTTACCTAACTTTAAAATAACAAAAGTGCCAAGCCATGCACATCCACTAACTCATTTAGTAGTTTAATTACCATATAAGGACCTCCACTTTAAAGTTCTATAGTTATTTAATACCTTTAGCTAATAGAACACAACTTTTGCCATCTACGCGATTTAGTCCTTTTCATCAAATTGAACATGTAAACATTAAAATTTCTTAACGAAATTTTTCTACTATAATTCTATCATTCTGTAGATATTAAAATAATATTAAAAAAAATTTTGACTTCGAATTTGTGGTCCCCAAAACCACTGTTCTAATTTCACTAAAAACGGACTGTTACATCCGATTGATTCTTTTCTTGATATAAATAACCATTTCATTCAATTAAATAATTCAAATAGCTTAATATCCTTAATTCTAACTTATAACCCATTTTATTGCGAAATTACCTTAACATCTAACTTTTATGCAAATTAGTCTTTAAACCTAAAATTTACAATTTAACCACAGTTAACAAAATTTCATGCAAGTTGATTTTTATAGGGTTCCTTAACAACCTATATTTATCAAAATTTCACATTAACTCCAATGAATTTTACTATTTAAACAATTTAAGCTTATTCCTAACAATCAAACTTAATATTCTATCAAATTTATTCACAAATACATGTAACTCATTCATGAAAAGTCTGTAAACATTTAATAGTTTTACAAATTGACCCCTAGGCTAGCTAGATTAAGCTAATACAATCTCAAAAACATACCATGCATTAGAAATATGCCTTGACTGAAGCTTCCTCATTATATTTCAATCGTGTTTCTGTTTTCACTTAACAAAATAAGGAAGATGATTTTAGCTTACTAAATTTTATGTTTAATTACTAACTTACCATTTTACCCTTGTTAATAATTAAAATTTCAACTAAACCTTGTTCATAACTATCCACTAACATATTATATGGTATACTTACCATATAAGTCCATTAGATTAAGATTCTGCATCCATTTGGTCCTTTTACCTAATAGAAATGAACTTTTTCACCCTTTTCCATTTAGTCCTTTTTACTTAATTAATTATTTAAACCTAAAAATTTCTTAATGAAAATTAAATATGATCCTAATATAACCCTATAGACATTAAATAAACGTTAAAAATACTAACTCACGCGTTCGAATCGTGGTCCTGAAACCACTATTTTTGACACCATTGAAAACGAGTTGTTACACAACTACACAGAATACTAACCATCCACAAGAAAACGCATCAAAATAGAAATCACCAACTGAAAATCAACTGTACTTACCAAATATTTCCACATAGAAACTTAACACTCCGATCAACACGTAAGAAAAATGAACATAAAATAGAGCGACAGAGAAATAAGGGTGCGTAAACATTTGTTTAATCAACAGAAGGATAGGGTGACGGTAAAGGACCAAACAAGGTGATTAATGGGAAAAATAAATAAAAGGGTAATCGCAAAAGAGAAATGACAGAGAAAAAGAGTTTCAGTAACATAAAAAGAATAGAAGAAAATGAAAAAGAAGAAAAAATAGAAAACAGAGGAAAAATGATGGAAACCGTAGATGGGGGAAGTGGGAAGATATGGGATGACAAACAGGAAGACTTTTGGGTGAAATTTTCTCAAAATTCAAACAAAATAAATCTGATAGCATCCCTACAAATCAGGTTAGTTGCTATCCTATCAGGCTTATCAGAATTAGAATTAATCCACCTTCTACTACTTTGGACGGCACAACAAAAAGGAGCTAAAATAATTCCCCTCTTGCACTCAATAGGATTTGAACTTGGGACCAAAGGGCAAGTTAAGACCTTACCATTGAACCAGTAGGCTCATTCTTGTTAACAAACACTCAGAATCTAAAGATAAGCCAAATATTCTAAATCAGGGATTGGGACAAAAATAGTAAAAATTCAAGAGAAAATATTTGAACACAATACCTTAGGTACATAAACAGAACTCTTAACCACTGGAACAGATTAATCACTTGACATAATGTAACAATCCAAAATTATGAAATTTAGGGCATTACAACTCTCCCTTTCATAGAAAAATTTCATCCTCGAAATATACCTGACTCAAATAGATGTGGATATTGCTGTCGAATTAAGTCTTCCGATTCTCAAGTAGCTTCCTCAGTACCATGATTTTGTCACAGATCCTTAAACAAAGGGATATTTTTCCTTTTTAAGACTTTTACCTCTCGATCCAGAATCTTCATTGGCTCATCCTTAAAAGTCAAATCCAACCTTACCTCAATTTTCATAACCAACACAATGTGAGATGGATTAGATTGATACCATATTAACATAGAGGCATGGAAAACATCATGGATCCGATCCAACTTTAGAGGTAACTCCAATTGATACACAACTGGCCCTATTCGCCTTAAAACTCGATAAGGCCCAATGAACCTAGGGCTCAACTTGTTATTATGTCCAAACCTCAAAATTTTCTTCCACGAAGATACCTTTAGAAAAACCTAATCTCCTACATCAAACTCAATATCCTTTCTTTTAAGATATACATAGGATTTCTGTCTACCATTTTATACTTTAACTATCGTGTATCATTCACTTTTTTAATTAGTGGAAACTGATCTTTGAGGACCAACTCTATTTTTATGTTATGGCTTTCAATATTACATATCATTTTTTAACTATATTCAAGATATACATAGATTTATTTTTTAAAGTCAAATGTTTTTTAGCCTTCCTACAATTCAAAAAACACGTTGAATTAAGCCTTGATCACAAAATTAAAGAGTTGCAAACTTATGGTAAGGGTGAATTTCTCAATTTTGCTCCTTGTCTTGGTAATTTGATATACGTCACAAAGTTACTTTTGCTTACATTCTTGAACAAAATGGAATTATAGAACAAAAATATTGGCACATAGTGAAACTTGGTTTAACATTTTTTACTCAATGTTCTTTACCCTTGTCACATTGGTATGGTGCATTCTATTCTACAATTTTTTATAAACATATTATCCACCAATGTGTTGAGTTGTATGTCTCCATTAGAGAATGTATTGACAATGACTTAACTATAAGTTCATTCATGTGTTTGTAGGTCTCTGCAATCCTTTTCTCACATTTTATAATAAAGACAAATTGACCTTTTGTTCAACTCCATGCATTTCCATTGGATATAGTGAGCAATAGAAGGGTTATAAATTCATGGATGCCAAGAGAAGAAATTATGCCACCAAGCATGTATGTTTTGAGGAAAGAGTGTTTCTGTTTTTTGCATAACCAACAATTAAATTTCAGAGATGTTTCTACTGCCAAGGTTCCTTTTATTTCTACTCAACTGCTTATTGTCACAACAATTAGAGTCAGGTCGTCCCATACTATTCACACTTTAGAGTAATTAATGTCTGTACAGAATTTTGCATTACCTTATGGAAAATCACAGTGTAACACTCTTTAATCCGACCCGATAGATGAATCCGAGTTATAAGGTGTCACATTCATTGTTAAAGCAACTATGAACAACTTATATTTAATTACAAACAGTTAAACATTCAAATATAACTAAAATAAGTGTATAAAATGATACATAATCATTTTCAAGTCTTATACTAGCTTACAAAAGCTCTTTTGCTAACCTGAGGTTGAAATAGGACCAATTGTAAAAGTTTTAATATTTTAGGTTGACGTCCGACGTTAGGGGTTCCTCATTCGTTGTGACGCAACTTTCTGTTTGTTGCTTGTCATGACCTTAAAGCGACTGATGTGTCACGTTACTAACTAGACTAAGGCAAGTGCACCATCAATTAATAGTATAGCTACGTGGGCAAAGATATCGTTCCTACGAAGACTAAAAGTACTAGTAATTACTCTCTTTCTATTATTTAACAGAATAATTGGAGTGATTGATTAAAATTAAAATTAACAAATTTAATTACCTAACGGGCACGACAAAGAACAAATCACAAAAATAATCAATTAACAACCACGAAGCTAAACAATACCCAAGAAAGAATTTGTCTAAATTTCATATGTCACTATCAACCTAAATTACACAATTTCTTTACTCAGTATCTTAATCCGTAGAAATTCCTAAATTCTGCTAATATCTCTTTTGAGCATAAGAGAAACTGACTCTAGGTTGATTAATTGAAATTTCTTTCTAATTAAAACCCTTATTATCGCATTAACTCATGCTATGAATTCCCCTATTAGATTCGACTCTAATCTAGTAGATTTATGTCATCCTATTTCTAGGATTGCATGCAACTCCATTCAACCACCGATTTAAGCACATCAAACATGGATTAATAATTTAGAAATATTAAACCAAGATTTAAGCACACATAATTAAGAATAAGAAACTAAGTATTTATTGTGTAAAAAAAATTAAACGAATTGAATTCATCTTAGGGTTCATTTCCCTAGGTATTTAGAAAATTAGTTCATGCTTAAAAAAAATTCCAAAAATACAATATAACCAAAAGAACTAAATAAACTAATTTAGCTTCAATGAGAATATTCTAATTTTTCAATGAGAATATAACCAAAAATACAATATAACCAAAAAAAATTCCAAAAACTTCCTAAGAAATCAAATGAGAATATTCAATCTTGACGGAAATCTGCTTCTAAGTTAGCTTCAATGGTGTTTTTCGAGTTGTTTTCTTGAATATTCTATGATGGCTCACTCGTATCTTCTTATTTTTGTCATATATACGTTTTAGAATGCTCAAAAAACCTAAAAATCATGATTTTTCGCTACTCGATGTGAAATTTCAGGAAACCAACACGGCCTACCACACGACCGTGTGGAATGGATGACGCTCTGATTTTCACTCATTTTTTGCTCTTTTTTCTTCCAAGTGCTCTATTAAGCGTTAAAACATGAATTTAAAGGATTAGGGACATAAAATTCACAATTAACATTGGATAATCACCCAAAAACGCATTAAGAATGAGGTTAAAACATGTTACTTTTAGCACTTATCAGTGACGGTGTCGCCGCATGGATTTTGCTTTGTTTCTCATCACGACGTCAATGGTTCGTCGTCATGACGTAACTTACTATTTTCACAAGTACCAAATTAGTACAAGTTTAAAAGGCTTGAAATAATTTATATACACATTCCATACAACTATATTAACTATATACTAAAGCACTCAAGATAATTAATGCATAATTGGCACTTCCAAATACAATCAAATTACCAATTTCTAACTCAACTAATCAATCTAATTTATATCATTCATATGTTCAAAAACTAACCAAATTTCATTTATGGTCTTAAGGCTTAAAACTAACTAGATGAACACATCTTACACAATTTCAAAGCATTAACATGAGATTATATCATGTACAACTTGACCATTTGAGACACTTAGCCAAGAGTCCTTAGGTACATGCAACAAAATCAAAACGTACGAACTATACAAACTTTGGTAAGCTAAAAACGTCGGTCTGGATGCTAGGTTCAATTCCTGGGGCTTCGAGAGGTACCTAAACCTACGCATAAAGAAAACAAACTGTACATTGAGCAATAGGGCTCAATGACACATTTATAATTCAAAGCATATAACATAAAACTTTAGCAAAACATTTCAATTTAATACATATATATTTATATGCACATAAAATCCTACTAACTTACTCTTTTAGATACAATACTTTTTATCAAAAATCTATAAACCTAAGTATGCATATACCTAAATATTAATCCATCCCAATTCAATTACAACATTAATCATTCAAATATAAGTATTTTCTACAAATCACTTTATGACACATAATTCACTAGTTTCTGGAGTCTATTGACTCATTCGTATTCGTTTCAAGCCCTAAGGCTCGATTTCATTTAATTTGTATACTCAATTTTTTGACTTCAACATTTCTTTGATATTTAAGTACAATCCATTCCAATAGTATCAATTTATACACATTCGTATCATCCACCAAGTTATATTTTGTAACCCTTATTAACCTGACTCATATTTAGATGGATACTCGAATTGTCCAACCAACACACCAAACTGGCACTAAAGTGCATCACCGAATAAACTGAAATAGGGTAAATTGTCGCTTATGTGCATAGTGGCGCACGAAGTGCATCTTGGTGCACAAAGTGTAACAGCCCGATTTTGGGCCTAGTCGGAACAGTGGTTTCGGGACCACAAATTTGACAAGGAAAAATTTATTTTCCTTATATTTTTATGGTCTACGATTTCACGGAATGATTTTTTGAAAATTTTGTTCGAAAATTTCGACGTTTGGACACTCAATTTAGTCAAAAGGACTAAATTGTAAAAAGTGCAAAAGTTGAGTTCTACATGTTAGAGGTGTTCAATTGTTATGAAACTTTAAATTGGAGGTCCTTATCTGGTAATTAGACCATTAGTTAAGTTGGTAGACAAAAATGGGCATGAGATAAGTGAAATAGGAAATTTTTAAGTTAGAGGCAATTTGGTAATCTAGTAATTAAAATGAATTAAAAGGGAAAAAGATGACAAATTGTGTTCATCTTCTTCATTTGGACGAAATCAGCAAGGGGGGAAGCCATTGTTAGGGTTTTCAAGCTTCCAAGCTCCATAGTAAGTGATTCTAAGCCCCGTTTTTAATGTTCTTTACGTTTTTAGAGTCCCGATAACTTGATTTTGCTTATTCTAGCAATAATTTAATCTAGGGTTTATATTTGGAAAAATACACATATGTGAAATATGTTTATTTTGATGTTTTATGGTAGAATATGAAGCTAGAAACTATGTTAAACAACTTTTGCTAAGCGATTTTGAGTGAAAACGAGCAAAACGACAAAATCGATAAAAATGTTAAATGTTCATAAGTAAGTGTTAGAGTGGGAATTTGATGTTTCCGTAGAAGGGAAAAATGTTCATCATGTCATAATACATAAGAATAAGGGATGAAGTTTAATTTACGAGCTTTAGGGTAAAAGTGTAAATATGCAAAAGTTTAGGGGCAAAATTGTAATTTTTCCAAAGTTTGAGTCAAGGACTGTTTTGATAAATGTGAGTACTAAATAAGTCAAATGTGGTATTATAGATCAAGAAATTAGTGGAATCGACCTTGACCGGAGAAAAGAAAAGATTAAAGACTAAATTGCTAAATTTTTATATTCTTGCATCAAAGTGAGTTACGTGTAAATAATAGTTATATTTTTATAAATTGTGAATTATATTTGATATGTGAATTAATATTGAATGTGGAAGGAAAATTATTCATGAATTATTCAAGTGATAAAGTGTTTAAAATAAAGTGTTAAGTGTAAATTCCCGGTTGAACTTAGGAATAGAAGTGGATACAAGTGACATGTCACCAAAGATCAGTGTTACAGTGTTACAGTGAGTCCCGGGTGCTGGGTGATCTAGCATGTGTTGCAGACACCTGACAGCTTGTGTGAGCAGGCCCATGGACATTTCCAGTGTTATTGATCAGTGGTAACTTCGGCTACATATCAGCGGTAACTTCGGCTACATTTCAGTGGTAGCTTCGGCTACATTTCAGTGGTAGCTTCGGCTACATATCAGTGTGGCACTTATGTGCTAATTCTCTACGTATCCGTGTATATTCCGAGTGTTCAACGGGAAATTGACTAAGTGAAAATACATGAGATCATATAATGATTAAGTGTAATTGAATAATGAATATATGTGTGGAATTGAATTGAATATTGACTTAAATGGAAAAGTGAATTTTGAATTCAATAGTGATTAAAAGTGAAAAAGTGAAATTATGAAAAAGTAGAATTAGCAACAAAACAGTTTTGGACAGTAACAATAGTGTGACTTTGAAAAATCACAAAAAATGGTGAAAATTGAATTAGAGAGTGAATAAGATATGAAATGAAATCTTAAGGAGTCTATTTTTATATAAAAGTAACAGAGAAAGCAAAAGAGTTATACATTTTGAGATATTTGAATTTTAGTGAGGCAAGGTCGGATTGATTTCGGAATCCCCTGTTCTGACTTTGGAAAATAATTAAAAATTGTAAAAAAACTATTATGAGTTATAATTTATAGGATTAGAATCCTTAATGAGTCTATTTTCAAAGGGAACAAATGTATATATCATCTGAGTTCTGTACAATGAGATAATTCATTTTTAGTGAAGAGAGGTCAGAGATGTTTAACAATGAAATAGGGGTGACTTTAAAGAATAAATTGTACTAATTGGAAAAGTCAAAAATTCTGAATATTTTATGGAAAGAAGACATGTGAGTATAGTTTCAATATAAATTAACGGATCTTAATTTTAAGCTCTGTAGCTTTGGATAAAAATGATTTAGTGACTCTGACTTAAATAGACAGCTTTGAATTTAAATATAAGTGAATAGTGAAATTATGTATAATGCTATTTAAGCATGTTTTATACATAAAGGATGTGGAATGGAGAGGAGGAGGAGGACAATAAAATGTATGAAAGAATTGTGTATAATGGTCATATGCCCGATTATAATCGGTAAATGTTAAATTGAATGGTAAATACATATTGGTACTGAAGGAACTATTGCGGTATTGAAAAGCAATTGATCAAATGTTTAAGAAATTTAGTCATGACATATATATATGTGATAATAATGATATATGGATGATTATATCATTGAGTTGCATTGATTAATTCGGTTTATGTGATGGAAATGTCAAGAACATTTATCTTTGATATGTGATGATCATGGTTTAAGCTCATATGGGAAAATAAAGTTTCATAGTATGAGAGTGTGGTATTGAAATATATATATATATATATATATATATATTGGATTGAGAAATTGATTTGAATTGTGAACATGAAAGATTGTGAATTAAATAAAATGGAAATGGAGCTTTGAATTACATGAGTAAGTATCGGGTCTCGTAGGCCCTATTTGTTATGAATATAATATTTTGAGGATATGTTGTAAAGAATTATAAAAGCATGTTAAAAATTTGAAGAGTTTAAATTTGAATGAAATTTTGTAACTCGGTTTAATACGTTTACATCTGTAAGTGTTCTAGTAATGCCTTATACCCTATTCCGGAGTTGAATACGGGTAAGGGGTGTTACACAAAGCGTGTATCTGGCACATAAAGTTCATCATGGCGCACAAGCGCATAACCCTATACTCAGTCCTATTCTTAGCATGCCAACTATATCCGACTCAACCCGGCTACTTAATAGGTTATCAATATTCAATTCCTTTTTATAATTTAATACACATATCATTTCCTAATCTTTTTCACTATCAAAATCCAATTCAATAATAAATCACATATATCACATATCATTCCATACATTTCACACAATTTCTATAACACATGTCATGCTTATAGTGAATCATGCTATTTTTATATTTTATTCAATTTAGTCCTCTATTTCGAAAATTTACTTTCCAGCTCAATCCAACAACTTATATTATCACTATATACTTACCTCAATACTCTTGTATGCAAGTAACATGAAAATGTGATTAATTATATGACTCTAAATTATAAACGTACAAACTAGAATTTTCAGCTACTCGTTGACCACTTTTATTTTTTCTTTCCTTCTCGATGGTTCTGTGTCAATGTTAGCTACGTATAGTCATAAAACAGAAAATACTATCAGATTCTAGCCAATTCACAAGCAATTATCAATTCATGTAAAATTTTCAATTTAGTCCCTAAAAGTAAGACTAGCATAATTTTGGATCTAAAGCTTCGGAATAAAATTTGATTTCTTCTAAACTCATTTCTCCTGGTAATAGAGAAAGGCAAGATTGTGTTTGATTAATCACTATTATTGTGCTACTACTATGATTGTTTATTGTTGTATCTTGGGAGACAGACGTCTAACGTTACTCAAAACACTGAGGAGAGGTTGAATCGGTCTTAAGGAAATTGTTCATACAGGCCTCAACAAAATTCTTCTTCTAATTTTCAACCCTGTCCGATTACAAGTATTTTGTTGTGTTACTGCTACTGCATTGTATTGCATTATCATAGTTACTGACATATTAATACTGCATACAATATTATATATTCTTACAATCTTAAGACAGATTATTTTGTTGTAGTTTTAATCTAAGGCGTACATATTACAATCGTTTTGGATTTTTTTTATTTATAGATTTTGGTTTTTTATTCTGATTACAGAAAAAATGTCTCGTACATCAAACAACTCATCTAATTCAAAGGCTGAGGCGATTGTCACTGCTCAGGCTCAGGCTGCGAGCGAAACGTTACTTGTGGCTATGAGTCATAATGAAAGGCCTGCAAAATTCACTGGAGAGAATTTTAAAACATAGCAACAGAAAATATTATTCTATTTGACCATGTTCAATATGGTAAAATTTCTAAAGGATGATCCTCCTATTTTTATAGAGGATAAGGAAGATGTTATTACTGCCTTCAACATTGTTGAAGAATATGACTAGGGAA
Organism: Gossypium raimondii; assembly: GCF_025698545.1. NCBI lineage: Eukaryota > Viridiplantae > Streptophyta > Magnoliopsida > Malvales > Malvaceae > Gossypium > Gossypium raimondii. The sequence goes on along the minus strand of NC_068566.1, from coordinate 4,781,357 downwards.
GATGGGTCAACTTTAAAAAAAACAAACTTTAGAGACTATTGATAGTTAATACTTTCAACAAGAAGTTGAAGTCGAGATAGAACCAAGAAGAAGCAAAAGGGTGGAAATGTCCTTTGGATCATATTTTCTAACCTATATGCTAAAGACTGAACCTCAAACTTATAGTGAAGCTAATGCTCATTTGAAAGCATTTTTTGGAAATATGCTATCAAAAGTGAAATTGATTCCATCATGAAAAATCATACGTGGGAATTAGTGGATCTATCTCAAGGAATTAAACCACTAAATTCTAAATGGATTTTCAAAAAAAAAATGCAGATGGAACAATTGATAAGTACAAGGCCAGATTGGTTATAAAAGGTTATAGACAAAAGAAATGCATTGATTATTTTGATACATTTTCTCCTATATCAAGAATAACTTCTATAAGGATGATACTTGCTATTACCGCTTTGCAGAATCTAAAAGTTCATCAAATGGATGTTAAGACACCTTTTTTAAATGGAGATATTGATAAGGAGATTTACATGGAACAACTTGATGGTCATGCAGCTCTAAGGCAAGAAAGAAAAGTTTGTAGATTGGTGAAGTCTTTGTATGGACTTAAGCAAGCACCAAACTAGTGGCATGAAAAGTTTAATAGTGTCACGATATCAAATGGATTTAAAATTATTGAGAGTGACAAATGTGTGTATGTCAAAACCACTGTTGATGGATATGTAATTCTATGTTTATATGTTGATGACATACTCATTGTTGAAAGTAACAATGAAATGGTAAAACGTACCAAAAACTTGTTAAATTCAAAATTTGACATGAAAGATATGAGACTTGTTAATGTGATTTTGGACATCCAAATCAAAAGGTCATCTGAAGGTCTCGTATTGACTCAATCACACTACGTAGACAAGATTCTTAAGAAATTTTGCAAGGATGATTTTGGTGTAATCAGAACTTTGATAAATATAAATCAACATCTATCCAAAAATAAAGGTGAAAATATTAACCAAGTGGAATATGCAATAGTCATAGGTAGTCCAATGTACCTTATAGTTGTACTAGACCTGATATTGCTTTCATTGTAAGTAGTTTAAGGGGAGAACCACTGGAAAACTATTGTGACAGTACTGAGATATCTTAGATATACTCGGAACTATGGATTACATTATACCAAAAATCCTACTGTGTTAGAAGGATTCTTCGATGCCAATTGGATATTTAATATTCAAGATACCAAATGCACAAGTAGTTATATTTTCACATTAGGAAGAGAAGCTGTGTCATGGAAATCCTCAAGGCAAATGATTATAATCAGATCTATAATGAAATATGAGTTTGTAACTCTAGAGAAATCTGGAGAAGAGACAGAATGGCTATGAAACTTTTTAGAGCATATTCTTGAATGGCCAAAGCTTGTGCCCACAATATGCATATAGTGTGATAACCAAGCAACAATTGGTAGAGCACATAATGTAATATATAATGGTAAGTCGAGACACATGCGTCGTCGACATAATACCGTTAAACAACTGATCTCAACTAGAGTTATCTCTATTGATTTTATATGATCAAAAGATAACACTGCGGATCCGCTAACCAAAGGGTTAAACTGAGATCAAGTTGATAAAATATCGAAAGGAATGAGACTAAAGCCCATGAATATTTAAGGCGCTATGTGAAGGAAAACCCAACCTAGTTGATTGGAGATTCCAAGATCTATGTTCAATGGAACAAGCTACTTGCATAGACCTTGTGAGGTCAATGTGGGGGATCTTATCCTGAGCCTATTCCTATGATGAAAACAGTGATTAAAATGTGGAAAAGGTTAAGCAATGCTTTTAATGACCATTGTTTGTTTCGGTGAAACGAACAACACAAGTCACCTATGTGAGAGTGAAGTGGGGCCGCTTCAAGGAGACTATTGGGGCATCGTTCTCTAAGATCTTGTAGAACCAGGAGGATGTTCACGGCCTTATAAACATACCCATGAGAACCAAAAATCTTGCCAGTGAGGTATTTGCATGAAGAATATCATCATTTACACAAACGACATAACAGTTCAAGGACATCGCCTCTACTGGTCAAAATATATAATATATAATATATTATATATAATATCGTATGTAGTATTAATATCTCAGTAACAATGATAATGCAATACAATGTAGTAGCAATAACACAACAGAATACCTCTAATCGGGCAGAGTTGGAAATTAGAAGAAGAATTTTGTTGAGACTTGTATGAACAGTTTCCTTAAAACAGATTCGACCTCTCCTTGGTGTTTTGAGTAACGTTGGACATCTGTCTCCCATGATATAACAACAAGCGATCACAGTAGTAGCACAACAACAGTGGTTAATTGAACACAATCTTGCCTTTCTTTGTTACCAGGAGAATTAAGTTTAAAAGGAATTTTTATATTGATGGTTTTTTGATGACGTGTTCTTGAAATCTCCTAACTTGGCTTTATATAGATGAGAGGAAATGAATGAAGAGATTTAGTCTGATTCAGGAAGAGTTTTGTTGAAAAATTAATAGATATAAGTGAATAGATATAATGAATGAAAAAAATGCAATATTAAACTAAGAGATACAATTGTTCAAAAGATATAAGCGTATGAAAAAATGTAATATTAAACCAAGAGATACAATTTTTAATCAATTTATCATTCATCACTCAACAATTATTTTCCAACAATTTATAAAGCCAACCTTAAATTTTAATTATTATATAACTCTAATATTATATTAATTAAGTGATAATTAATATGTTTAGAGTTCTATTTAAATAATAATTCTATTTTATATCAATAAAATTAGCATAAATTTTAAAAAATTAACAACTTTTTCCGTCAAATTTTAACTAATAATTTATAAATCATCATTTTCTATATTTTATGCTTAGAGTTCTATCTAAATAATAACGTTGTTTTAGAATTAGTATAATTTTTTAATTAATAATTATAAATTGAACTATAATTATTTTTTAATTAATATATTTTATATTATCATAAACATTTTATAATAAGTAACATCCACCTTATAATTATGCAACCCTTTATTTTTCCAAAGTTTTTCTCAACAAACTTCATAGCCGTATATACAATTTGCCTTGCCAAAAGAAAAGGTAGATGAATCTTTTAATTAGCTTCATAAAATATATATTATCTAAAATTCAAAGACATGCTTAATCGAAGACTTTTATGTGACATATTACATAATTATTGCTGTCACATTGTGGCATCAATCAAAAGTCACACTTTCACACCAATGGATTAATTAAATTAATGCTTTTCTTACAAAATAATAATTAAATTAAAGTTTAAGGATACAAAACTTCATCTTTCTTTTTTAAAAGTTTAAGAAACTTCTTTTAAAAAAAAAGTAATTAAGTCTTTCTCTTTTTTCATTCAATTCAGCACTTCAACTTTCAAAATGTATAAATTAATGCCTCAAACTTCTTCAACAAAAGTAATTAAACTCCTGCTTTTTTCACTTAATTTGGTACTTAAATTTTCAAAATGCATCAAAAGGCTCTTAAATTTTTTAAAAATCAATTAAGCCCTGCTCTTATTAAAACCATAATAAATAATAAATTTTAATAAAATTATTAAATTTTAATAAAATTTAAAATTTATGAAAAATTATTTTTATAAAATCATAAAAATATAAAAAATTGTAAAACTTTATAAAATTATAAAACAATTGATGACTCCAAGTTTTTTCAATTAAAGTCATCACGTTTAATACAAATGTGTGGCATATGGCGAAAAATGATAAAAATAAAAATCAATAAAATGGTACGATAATTTTATACTTTTTTTACTTAAATTTATATTTCTTTACCTTTTGTATAATTTTATTACGACTTTATAAAATTTTATTTTTTATATTTCTATATATTTTATAATTTTTTACTATTTTTATAAAATTTTACAATTTTTTGATATATTTTTACGATTTTTATATTTTTTCTAATTCTTAATAAATTTTTAATATTTGAATTTTTTATTAAAATTTAATAATAATTGTAGCTTTTATTGATTTTAATTTTTATAATTTTTTATAATTTTTAACAAAAACAAAGGCTTAATTTTTTTAAAAAATTGAAAGTCTTTTTGATGCATTTTGAAAGTTTAACTACCCAATTGAGTGCAAAAAAGAAGTAGGGGATTAATTGCTTTTTTTTTAAAGGTTTGAGGACTTTTTTGATATATTTTGAAAGCTCAAGCACTCAAATGAGTGCAAAAAAAAGAACATAATTACTTTTTTTTGAAAAAGTTTGTGGGCTTTTTGCACCCTTAAACCTTTTAAAAAATTAATATAATTTTTATCTCGAAATTTAATAATTAAAATTATTTAGTACATATAATTTTGATCCATTTTAGTTCTTAAATTTAATAATTAAATTTGTTTTAATCACTAAACTTGAATTTAAAAAATTGATAATCACTCTTTGAGTTATGTCACCTTATTACCTAAAATTTTAAAAAATTATTTTCTGATAATGATAAAAATACAGATAGTAAAGCCTACTTAGATGTGAAATTTAGGACAGAAAATTACATTAATTTTTAAAAAATAAAAAAATATGTATTATTTATCTTATATAATATCAATAAATAATTTTAAAATTTTTTTAAAGAAAACTATTAAAAATTCATAAAAAAACAATTCTATTAATAAATTATGATGTATTTTTTTATGCTGATATAATGGTTTGTTTTTGGGTTGGTGGTTGTTGTCTCCATGCGGGGACCTGTGGGTGGTGAAGGGTGGCTCAATTTGGGGGGTTGGAACCGATGTAGGAGTTGACAATAGCGAGGTCCTATTTTAGGGGTTGGAACCATGTGAATGTTAATTAATTTGAAGGCTTCACCTCTAATACTATTAAAAGAGCTATTAGCTTAAAATATTTCATGAAAGTTCATAATATACTGTTTAATTATGAACACAAATTAACAATATATATGGATCACATTATCTACCACATCCATTGCCTGGTTTAATCCGAGTAGAGTGTAAAATTTTATTGTTTGATTGATAGAATGTAAAATTATTTAAAAGCACATTTTATAAAAATTATCTTGATAGAATTTGTGTTTTTTTTACATAAAGGTTGAAGTTATAATATTTCATTTTACTGATAAACGAAAGCATTTCTCGATTAAATTAAAGAATAATATTTGATGCATAAGTCTCATGCGTAATTAATAAATAATAGCAAAAAATATGGAAGACTATTAAATAATTCTAATAAATTTATTTAAACATAATTAAAATAATAATTGTAAATATCATAATTAAATATTAATAACTCTTGAATTTAGGATATTGGGTTTAAGGATTTAGGATCTAGGATCTAAGGTCTTGGGTTTAAGGTTTTAGTATTTATTAATAATTTATTATTTAATTATATTTAAATAAATTTTTCAGTATTTAATTTTTGTTTTATTTAATAAGAAGATGTGATGTTATTATTTAAAGATGGTGTATGGGATTAATATTCTAGCAATGTGTCGAATGTTCACTTAAATTAATTTTATATCTCATTTCTCAAATAAACAAACTTCTAATTAGAGAAGAGCATTAAGCAATTAGTACTTCTCTTTTGAATAAAGTGATAGAAAAAAAAGAAGAAAAGTATAATTTATTCTTTTACTAATCATGTTATTTATTATGATTTGAGGTAAATTTGATCAAAATGGTAAAAAATGACAATTGTTATAAAGTGATATTTCGAGCGGAATTACATGATAAAATGTCATATAATAGACAAATATTTTTTCTACGAATAATAAATATATAGTTAAAATGTTACTTGAAGAATAAATCAAAGGACTATAGAGTTTGATACATTAGTTTTATTATTATTGTTATTTCATTTTGATTTAAGTAATGGGGTAAAATTGTCAAAATATCATATTTTCAAGGGAATGTAAGATTACTTACAGAAGAAATGGTATTGAGATTACCTTCTATAGTTTGGAAACTTGACAAAATTTGACATTATTGGCTCAAAGTAATTTTGAAATCTAAATGTTGGAATCCTATGAGAGAATCTCGAATTACCTTCAGACATGTTACATTCTTTGAACCAAATGCACCCTAATAAAATTATTTCATATTTAAATTATGTAACACATTCTCAAGTATCTTATACTATTATTTTGGTTTAACGAAAGATTTTACCATTAAAGAAGATTTTAGTTTTTATCATTTCTATTTTTTTTATATAATGCCTAGAATTATTTATAGTTCCTTCCCATTATTAAATAGGAATAATACCGATGCTAATCGAGCTAAGACTCAATAAGTTGAAAAGATAAAATTTAAAAATTTTATCTATAAGAATGAGTTTGTGATTTTATATGACCAAATTGTAATGGTGAACGAAATTTTTTACAAATTAAATAGCTCCATTTGAATCAGAGCTTCCGTCAATATTTTCAGAATTTAACCGTCAATTTAACTGGTTTAAAAATTAAAAGAGAGAGAGAGAGAAACATAAACAAATCAAATCTACCGATATTTACGAGTTGGACTAGTTTTAGGCTCAGGGTTCAACAATACTTCAGATTGAATTGATACATCAACTAAATTTCGACATAATCCATTAATCCGACTTAATTTATATAATATTAACTTTTATATCACACTTAATCCTATAATAATAAAAAGCAGCACCAAAATATACGTGTCCGTTGGGACCTGGGAGCCGCACCCTTTCTCGTAACATCCTTCACTTTTAGTTGCCTTCCCACCCAAAACTTAATTCCAGTTTTCTTCAACAAAAACCCATCTTTTTTACCAAATGAAATAAATAAATAAAAGCAGCACAATCAAGGTTGTAAATATTATAAAAAGCTAAAAAAACAAATATCCACTACAAGCACCAATCAATTCCTTCTGCCACGTACCCATTTCATCCCTTCCACCACCCAAAAGCAAACCATCTTTTTCTTCTATTTTTTATTATCAATAAAAAATGGTGCTTTTATACTTTTGTTTGCTTTTGTAGTGTACTAGCTAGTATTTAATTTGAATTGGTAGTAAAATAGTGAGTGAAAGGACAACAGTAAGGGATTAAATCAAATTTTATGAGTTTATGTCTTTTTTTTTTTTATCTTTTTTAGCTGATTGTAACAACTCTTGTTTGTTGTAATCGCAATTTGTTGTTATTTTTATCAAAATTTTATTTAAAATTTTCATTTAATTTTTAGTTTTAAATTTATATTATTTGTCAAATCATCTAAAATAAATAAATAAAGTTAATGTGTATGTCACATTAGCAATTAACTAATTTTTAACAATTAAAAATATTAAACAAATATTTTTTGTAAATTTCATAAGTTTTTGATACTTTTACACTTTTAATTTTTTTAAATTAATTTATATATTTTTGAATTTTTAAAATTTATAAAATTAATTAATTGTCTCATCTCACAGTTAACAAATATTAATTTTTTATTCATTTTAAAGTAGTTTCACAAATAACACAAATTTAAATATTTTAAAAAGAAATTAAATGTAAAATTAAAATAACTTTTTAATAAAATTAAAAAATGAAATAAAGAATTATTCCTATTATATTTTAGAGAGTCTTACACCATTTGGCAATGTACATCGTGGGGGACAGAAAACAATTGCATTTGCAGCCATGATTATTACAAAATTTAAACCCATTTTGTAATATAAAATTAAATTGTAATAAAATCTACTATTAGGGTCCCCTCCCCCCTACATGTTGGTATTGTGTTGAAATGGGTCCCATTTTGTTCATAGCACCTTTACGAAATGCAGGTATTGGTTGAAGGCATGTGATGTGGGTCCCTTTTGTTTTATTTGCGTCAAAGCAACGTCGTTTTCATCAATGGGTCACTGTCCACGTAAAAATTTGCAGCAAAGCTGGACTAGGCGAGATTGATACGAATGTCTTTATCATATATTAGTGGTAAAGTAAATTTATATTACTAAACCTTGTTTCTTTTTTCTTTCTTTGGAGCTGTAAGACGTTTGATTGGTGACAACTCATCTACTCTACATATTTTTTGTTTACAAATTCAACAGCAGGGAATATAAAAAACGAAGAATATTGACCATTTTACCAATAAAGGTTCATTTATAATTTTATTTATGAAAATGGGCCATTTTTTTATTATTTATCGGAATGGGCTAAAAACACCAAAACGCGTCCACGTAGGAGCATTTTAGGGGGAAATTCCAGCAAAACGCATCCCTGAGAGAACGATTTTGCCATGCCAGCACAAAACGCACTGACGTTAATGCACTTTGTTGACATGGTAAAATTGCTCCCTCAAGGATACGTTTTAGCCTGTGTTTTTTTAGGGTTTGGGCTATTTGCATATTTAGTGCCTAGGGTTTGTGGGTTTAAGGTTTTAGGGTTGTAATGTTAGTGTTTTTTTAAAATAATTTAGGGTTTTATTTATTTAAGGTTTAAGAATTTTAAAAAATAAATTAGGGTTTAGAGTTTTTAAAAAATTAATTAAATTAGGTTTTATTAAATGAAACAATATAAAAATAGTTTGTACAAATATATTAAAAAAATCAATGTATGTGACGGTCGGAATCAATGCCACATAGGGGTGGTCGACGGTTACGCGCTGAATTCCTTCTTGGTTCAGCTTCTAGCTGGGGTTGTAGTTGTTCTGGTTGTGGGTGTTAGGAGGATGACCCACCTTGATAGAATAAAGAATGCAGAGGTGTTTGCATCACCCACTACGGAGGTTTTTGAATCCCATAAGGCGATGGGGATTGGAAATGAGATGAGCTCCCCGAAGGTGCCTCGTGCAATCCCTCCTACGACGATGGCCTATATATCGTCAGTTGAGTCAGAGTCATCGAGAAAAGAGATGCATCGAGCCATGCATTCCAACCTAGCATAGGACATGGAAAAGGAAACATATAAAAGTTATGATACATATAAGGGGTAGGATATGCATCTGGCATAATTTGAAGAGGCTGTGGTATGGGTGTCGTCGCTTGAGGCGTTGGGCCTAGTGATTGTATGGGTGCTATTGATGGGCCCGTGTCGTCATCCTATCTTCATGGATTTAAAGGGCCCCGTCATTCCATTTCGACACGGATTTGCCAACGCATCTACTCTTCTGAGAGAAAATATGGCTTGCCATGAATCCTAAACCATGACATGTAACCCGGCGCGCACGCTAACTCTAGAACGATGATCGGTTCGCTAGTAGGTATATGATCATATCGATTTTCCCAAATTTTGATATATTCCGAGAAGAATACCGACCAATGCGTATTCGATTGCTGTAAGTCGATTTTGTGCTCATTATTCAGCACCTCAGGTGTCACAGGAATCAGTTGTCAAAATCCAAATTTCCGCAACACTCTATCCATCTGGTGCATCTCGACAATAACATAGTTGACCAATGGGACCTTAACATGCCAAATATTTGGATTTTGAAAGAATTCATCTAGAATTACTGCCCGAATTGCTGGATCCTCGTATGGTGTCCATTGAAACTATATTAACATGATAGAAATATTAGTTATATACATAATACTAATTACTAAATACTAAATATGAAACGACTATGTTATGTATATATATATTATTTAATACTTACATGCGCTTCAGACCGTTGGTCTAATAGAAGCCATATATCTTTAAGAGCGGTAGGTATTCCAACATAACTCATTGAATGGTTCCACTTACTTAAATTAATTTTTTTAGCATAAAATTATATTTTAAATCTATGTAATAATTGTAAAATCTAATATAACTTTTACCACGTTATAAGTGAGAATGTATATAAGTGGTTCACTCAAGGATGTAAAACTAGAGAGCGAAATCGAGTCGATGATTGTAGTAGTGATAGGTAACCTCTGATTTTAGCTTTATTTGGTTTTGTTTCCCCGTACATCTCTCGGTACAATATTGCCAACACGACAGACCCCCAACTAAGTACACCAGCTGTTCTAAAATCAACGAGTTTCAGCAGCCACCTTAGATGTATAAGGTTTTATGACAAGTCCGGCATCAGGTAACCTCCAATGATCTCACGAATGTATGCCCGAGCATATCGTATTTTTTCTACTTCAGTCAAATTATTTACCGGCTTCGGGAATGTGTCTTGTAACTAGCCCATCTCGATCCGACCTCCGTTAATATTATCCGAAATCGCACCTAAAAGATCGTAGCATATGGCTCCACAATCAGCAGATTGAACGGACTCGGTGAGTACGGACCCATCCACCAGCAATCCCAATTGTAACTGCACGTCTTCCAAATTGATGGTACACTCTCCTCATGGAAGATGAAATGTGTGCGTGTCAGGTCTCTACCTCTCTATGTATACGTTGATGAGTTTTGAGTCCAACTTGCACCCCCAGCCTATGTTGGCCACGTGCCAAAAACCCACTTCCCTCAAGTAATTTTCTATTAACGGTGATGGAGGACCAGATATATTACAAATATAACATTGTAACACCCGATCTACAGGCTGTTATAAAAAATTATAAAATAAAAAATAATTAAAATTATATAAATGAAAAAAATATTCAAAAATATTCAAAAATTGAAATTAACCCTTACCATTTTCATTTGTTTAAAGGAGATATGTTTATGATCGAGATGAATTCATTCACCGGCCATTGTTAACACGATCAAATATTTTTGAAATTATAAAAAAATACTAATTTAGAAAAAAAATTAAAGGAAATAATTAATTAAAGAGAGCTTTGAGAAATTTAGGGAGAAATTTGAGAGCTTTTTTGAGAATTTTGGAAGAAATGTTTGTGTGAAAAAGTAGGAGGGGTTTTTATATTTTTTTTTGACCGTTGGACCCCTCAACGGTCAAAATTTTAAATGACCGTTGGGGGTCAAAAACACGAGCTAAAACGTGTCTCTAAGGGAGCGATTTTGCCATGTCAACACAAAACGCGCTGACATGGACGTACTTTGCTAACGTGGCAAAATTACTCCCTTAGGGATGCGTTTTGCTAGAATTTCCCCCTAAAATGCTCCTACGTGGACGCGTTTTGGTATTTTTGGCCCATTCCGATAAATAATGAAAAAAGTGGCCCATTTACGTAAATAAAGTTGGAAATGGGCTTTTATGGAAATGGGCTTTTATTGGTAAAATGGTCAAGAATATTATATAAAATAGGGATATTATTTTTTTTCAATTGTTTAATGTTAGATCAGTAATTTCATATTAAATTTCAAGATTTTCATTTGAATTAATTTTTTTCACAATGAAAATGCTTAAATTCAATATGTGGCATTAAACTATTGAAAAAGAGATATAGGTGAAGTGACGTCACTGTTTCATTGTTACATCCCAAAAACTGGGTTAGAAGAAATTGAGTTAGTGAGGCCAAGAGTGGTCACGTCATGTTTTTTAGTAAAGGTTGTGGGAATTATGACAATTGAATTAATTTGGTTCAGTGGTTAAGTATGGAGCTTGTGTGAGAGAGGTTTTAAGTTTGAATCATTTGCCTTGCATTTTTGCTAATTTTTGTCTTATCTTTGAACAATTGGTTTGTAAATTATTTTTGCTCAATTGTTAACAGGAATGAGTTTGTTGGTTTGGTGGTAAGGCTTTAGCTTTGAAACCTTGTGTGTGCAAAATGGAAGTTATTTTTGTTTTGAACTCTGAGGGAATTTGATAGGTGGTTAGTTAATAGGATTTAAGGGATATGGGTACTTTTGAAATGATCCCAAAATATTTCTCCCACTTTCCACTCTCACATTTCTCTCTCCCGCTCCCCCTCTTCTCCATATTTTCTTCTTTCTTTTCCTTTTTTTTTGTGAAGTTTTCTTTTATTTTCTCATTTCCTTTGATTTTTTCTTGTTTTCGTTCCATTTTCTTTTGATGATCGTACGTGATATTTGCTCTTGCATCATAGTTCGTTCATAGTGTAAGTTTCATTTAATTACCTTTTTTTTCTTTCTGATATCCTATTTTTAGTTCCTTTTTTTTATTAAGATGGGGTTGTGTTAGTATTATTTTTATTCTACATTGTGTTTAGTGATCTCGTGGTTTTTGATTAGGCGAATGGTGTGAGAATCAAAATCCTTCAGCAAGGTTATTGTTAATTTTGACACTATTCCTGAGAGGTAAGTGCTCGAACATCGCGTCAGGGACTGAGTTTTGTTAATATATGGATGTTATCTTGGATGGATTTTTTATAATTATTTGATGCAAATTTATGATTATTTGTATGATTTGTGAGTTCCCTGTTGTGTGGTTAATCAATTTTTTATTAAATGTGTGAATCTAACCCGAAATGTCTATTAGAACCCAAAAAAACTCAAAAACAGAGGCTGTTTTCGAAACAACTCTACATCACATGGCCATGTGCACTACACAGGTGTGTGGTCAGCCGTGTTCTAGGCCATGTAGAGAACATGGGAAATTTTATTAGGCCGTGTGGGACACACAGGCGTGTGTGACTACACGGGCAGATTAGGTAAACTGTGTGGGCCCATTTTTTAAAAATTTTCAATTAAGCCGGTTTGACTTAAGAATTCGTAATTAGAACTCCCGTGGGGTCCGTTTGGCTTAAATAAGATTCAAAATCTAACATCTTTCAATTTGTGATATGGTTAAGGTAGTTGAAAAACTTATGTGCAATCTATGTTCTAATAACTCTGAAAGCATAATTACGTGTAAAAACATGCATGACACCTGTATGTGGAATAACTGTTAGTATAAGCTATATGATATGTTATGATCTGTAAGATATGGTTAGGTAAGAATGATGTACCATATATGTGATATGTATGTATGTTACTGTTACTATGCATGTGCATCGAGGTGGGTTTTGATATGTTGCAGGAAGTGTATTCTGGCAGTATTACTGCAATTCTGACAGTTAAACCGCAATGTCTGTCTGGCAACTCAACTGTACCATTATGAGTGGCATGCCACCACGACCCCGTGTGATTGGATGGATGGACTCTTGTAGTCCTATTTGGTGAAGTTGGTTGGACGGAGTTGGTGTGTAGCAGATAGGGGTAGGATTTGTTCTAATCTGATATGATGTTCTGATATGATATATGTTTCTGGAAATATAACATTCTTATATGATATTTGTATGTGTAGATTATAAGTAAAATTATGTGATGACATTTACATTTGTACATGTTATAAGTAAAAATTATGTTTGTCGGCCGAGTCACACACTGGGCTTCTAGCTCATTCGTTTGTTTAATACTTTTCAGGTGATCTTCAGTCTTAAGATCGGGTAGCATGCGGGAGCTTGGATTGTTTTCACAGCTAATTAAATATGGTTATTTACATTAGTAATTTTTCTGGACTTTTGGGACTGTAATTCGTTTTTAGGCTTTGATTTGGTTTTTGTTTTGATCATCGATTTTTGGAATTTTAACATGAAACTGAAAAATCATATAATTTACCAAATTAGAATGTGATTTAAAAAAAATTAAAACACTGAAATTTTCGCTGCAAAACTAAATAAGTCATGAAGTGATTTTACTTTAAGATAAGTATTTTCGAACTTAAGATTTGACTATAACAATGTAAGAGTTTTGCCAAGAATTAATATTTTCAAATCAATGATTACTAAAGTTAGATTGCAATTTCTGAAAGTTTCCGCTGTTTTATAAATAAATGTTTAAGAGGTCATGCTGTGAAATAGGTGTTTTCAAATTTGGGATTTCCTAAAACTCGTATAAGTTTAGCTAAATTAAGATTTCAAATCACATGATTTCTAAGCTATATTTTTAATTAGTTTTTCAAACGAGTCGATCTAACTCCTCCAGATTCGGCCATAATGTCTAGGCCTTGTGTGGGGTGTTACATTCATGCAATCATTTCCCATAAAAAAATAGTTTTTTCTTAAAAAACTAGTTTACCAATACCATGTTGACAAGTTAGATTATTATTTTAAAATTTCTTGTATTTGCTAATTCTATTTGGTAGTAAAACCAACATCTCTTTCACAGATATTGGAATAGCAGATGAAAGATGTTCAATGTGAAGTGTTTAAACAGAAAATGGTGTCTGGCAAAGCAACAATGTAACACCCCAAACTCGGCCTAGACGTTATGGCCGAATCCGGAGATGTCACAAAGAATGGGTTTTGAAAACTGAGTTGTTTCAATAAACCACTCAACTTTTATAGCTTATATTCATTCATGATTATACTAAAAACGTCATTTAGTTAAACCATTTGCCAAAACATAATCTACATCAGAAGTCTTAAAAATCGTTATGTTTTAAAAATGCAGTTCGTGTTTTCAGAAAACCTTTGTTTTGGTAAAGCCATGATTTCAAACAAGCATTGCAATGAAAAAGTAAAAATCACATCCAAAAACCAAAATAAAAACCAACAGTTCGAAGAGTCCCGAAAATTACAAACTCTCAAATAAAAAAATTATAAATAAATAAACCATGGATTATTAAGTAAAATAGTTCTCGATCAAGTGGTCTCCGTTGAGCCTCCGTCGCACTAACCAATCAAAATTTGTGGACTACGTGAACAGAACAGACAAACGGATGTGAGTTTACGTAAACTCAGTGTATAACCCAACAGAGATAGACATGCTATACATACAGAAATCACATACACAGTCAGATTCAGATTCGGATTCGGACCTAAGTCCTTTACAGATACATATAACAGAAATAGATATACAGAGTCCTACCCTCATCCTCTATGCACCAACTCCGACCATCCCAACACACTGTATGGGGTTAAAAATACCCACCCATCCCTACACACCATATTGTGTCGTTACGACACATATCAGATAATGTGCAGCCAAGCTGCCAGAATATAGGTGATGATCGCCATACAAAACACTTCTTCCACATATATAAATCCCACCCCAATCAGATATACATAATTAGAATTATCATGCTTACATGGTTATATTCAAATGTAAAATATATATATACATCAGACTAATCAGACATGCATAACAGTGTTATACTCAGAGTAGAATATGAGACTATTAGATCACATAGTTTTAGGGTTTGGTTAGCCATTACCGACCCTACAATAGGCACATAGTCGATCGAAACTACCTGTGCAACCTTAGGGAAAATTTTATAGTTATGGGCCCACATACTTGTGTGACATACCCGTGTGGGCCCACACCTACATTGTTACACGGCTGTGTCTTGCGCACGACCATGCTTTCGTCAAACACACGGCCGTGTCTCGCATAGAGCCACCCACACGACCGGCCACACGCCCGTGTGGTATCAACAGTAGGCATTTATAGCTTTCACTAAGACCTTATTTTTTGTGATCTGGGAACACACCTGTTACGATTTTGATGCAAAACCAGCCCCGAGACCACCAACACCTAAAAATAGAATCCCAAAGTCCTATTAACATCTGATTTACAAAAATAACCAAAACTAAATCAAGCAACGTTCCAGACTTACCACCGCAAAACGACTACATGCGAAAGTTAAACCGTCGAAGCGAAAACTACAGATTCACCGCCTTTACCTACACAACCAATAGCAGAGTTCAGATTTCCTACAACAATCATACGTACTACAACGAAAAAGAATTGAGAGGCTTATCGAAACCGCACGAAGAACAATAATAACGAACAAAGAAAATTGAAAAGAATGAAGGAACAGGGATTATGCTAGAAAGAGGAATAACAAACAAACAAAAAAAATGACAGGAAGGTAGAGAGGGAGAAGAAACTGACGTTAATTTTGGAAGAAGGGAGAAACTAATTAAAATTTGAAAAGAAAAGAGACGATATGCCAACATAATCCCTTAATTATCTCTCACTAACCCACTACTCATAACCCCTTCAGAATTTTAACTCAACTGAAACTCTATCAGACAACCGAGTAAAAGTTAACAACCATGCTTGCGCTGGAATTCAAACATAGGACCCCCAACACACCAACTCCCTTACCACTCGAACCAATAGTCTCATTTTGATATAAAATAGCATACAACCTTACATAAGCCTACTCAACAAGGGTAAGGCTAATATTAGAAAAATAAAAAAATTCGAAAAAGGTAAGACTTGAACCGAAGACCTCATACGCAAACCCAGAACACTTAACCACTAAAGTAGATACACATTTGTATCAGAATTTACAGATACATAAATAAATTTATCAAGGCGATACAAAAAAAATTCAGTCTAGGAAATGATAATGAGTTAAGATTTATGAATAAAATGTTTGTACTAGTTGGGAATGGATTGAAGAAAAATTTGTTAAGAAAAGCTCATCAAGGACCTGTTTCACTCTATCCTCAGAGCGTCAAAATATATATAAATCTGAAAAGCTCATATTGGTGGCCTAGTATTAAAAGAGAAATTGCAAAGTATGTTTCAACTTGTTTAACTTGTCAGAGAGTCAAATCTAAACATCAAGTACTTTCAGGTAAATTGTATCCTTTAGAAATTTCAGAATGAAAATAGGATAGAATTACTATAGAATTTGTATCAGGTTTGCCTCTCAGTCCTTCTAAGAAGAATTCTGTATGGGTATAGTAGATCGGCTTACTAAGTTAGCGATTACATTAATATACTTTGTATAATACCCTAATGTGGTTTTTGCATGCAAAGCAAAATAGAAGCAAATATTGGCTCACTATTTGTCAAATGTTTAAAACTAATACTAAGTGGTATTACGTGGTCGGATCATAATACAGAAAGACAACTTATATTAGTAGACAAACCTAAACATATCTTTATTATAATCGAAAATGAGCAAACTGATTGAAAGACTAATATGCCGTCTATCAAGTCCAATTGAGGAGATGCCCTGTCTTGGGCATCGAAAAGGATGACTCTTATAAGATAGAAACATATATGTGATTGAATGGACTAACAGTACATCGAACTGGATCCAAGAAGAATAGATTCTGAATCCGTTTATGGATTTATTCACTTGTGATGTTCATAGTGTGACATACCTTAATCTTGAGTGGATAACGGAATATGCATGCGTGACTCATATATTTTGATGTAAGCAAAAGCCTAAGTTTAAATAGATAAGGAACCGAAAGTTGATGCGTTGGGTATATGAATTCTACAATATGTTGTGTCATTCACAATAATGGAATTCATAGCCAGAGATATGGGTAAATGATATCCTCTCATTGGAATTACACGATAGATGAAAAGTAAACATGGTCATGGGTCGTTTGTCCTTGTAGCAAACCACTTGATTACTATTTGATAGTAATTGAGGTTTCATGAAAGAAGATGTAATGGTTACCATGAGTTAAAATAGGATCATATTGGGAGAGCGAATTTACCCCAAAGAGATTAAGGATATCCTATGAGGGTAACACACCTATGACAAGGTCATTGGATAAGCACCGATCGAGTTGCTTTCATAATGGCATGTCATTGGGGAGAGGTCAGTCACGGTACTATAATGAAATGATTTTGTGACTACATGAATTTATAATTAATAGGTGAAAAGCTGGAACTTAATTATAAATCATTTGAGCCCTAATTGCATATGTCCAACCGGTCCTTTCGCTTGCTCATTGAAACCAAAAATGAATTGCATGTTGAATCAATGAACAAAAATGGATAGAAATGGTAAAGTTAGATAAGTGGAAAACATTTGGAAATGAATATGGTTTTATCTAAATGGAAATTACTTGAAAATTAATTTATGGTTTTTTGAAATATTAATTAATTAACTAATTAATTGAAGTTCGAAAATGGAAATAAATTAATTGGTCATAGTGAATCCATTGAATATAGAAATATTAAATATTTTTTATAGACTCTTTTACGGTAAAGTTGTCATGATTTTAACAGAATTAGAATTGGGTTTAAAAAATTATTTAATTGAGAAATTAATTAATTAAAATTAATTTAATATGTTTATTTTGGGAAATAGAAAAAAAAAGTTATCGGGTTGGATTGAATTATAAAGTATTTGGTTAAAAGTCCAGAAAGTACTTGTAATTGGACCCGATACGGGAGATACCCAAAAGCCCCTCATGTTAATGCTAGGGGCGACAAACCTTAGTATAATTAACTAGGGTTGTCATCCCCTTAATCCTAGTTATGCTAGGAGTTTGTTTTTCTATTGAAATACACTTCTACAATTTAACAAGGGTTTGAGTCAATCCAACCCAATATTGATATTGATATTGATATTCTACTCGAAAATAGTAAGAATTTATTTTCTAATTCTAAATTCTTTTTTTTCGGAATAACAATTCTACCGATTTCTATTAAGAGAGATTTGTTTTCCCACTGAAAGTAAAGTAAACAATTTTTGGTTATGTGTTTGATTCGTATTCGTTTGAGCCCATACTCGAAGTAGTTTATAGAATGAAAATAACGAAGAAGGTCGTTCTGTTGAAAGCCGAGAACGACAAAGATCCATCTAGTCGAAAACACATGTGTGATTTCGGTAAAATACTTATTGCTATAAATATTACAAATCGATTCGGTTCTCAAATTTTTAATTTTTTTACTGTACAAAAAAACTGTTTTCGAACCAAATTCTTTTCAATAATAACTGGCTCAACATATGAACTTATACTAATATAAAATCTACTTCTTAATACAAATTGAGAGACATTCATATACTCGTATAATATATGATTTATTCTTTTATACAAATTATTTTAATTATGATTTTACAATATTTGGGTTATAAAATTATATAATCTCTACACCTTGTATAGGTTTACAAGTTAAACATTGTAATAACTACTAAGGATTAAAAAGAAAGAAAACAATTTGTTAAAGACCCTTTGGCCAATTTGCATGGATGACAACATATGAAAGCAGCACAAGCATTTGAAAAATGGGTAAAATGGAATCTTTTTCTTGCCTCTATCTCCATTTCAGGTGCTTCACGTTAGATTATTTTAATACACCTCTTTTACCTCCACTCTTTCCCTTCTTATTATTATTTTTTAAATTATGCTTTTGATCACCTCTGATTTTGTTTATTATTTTTTTAATTCAATTATCAAATGGTTTCTCCTTGAATCACTCCTTCCTTTTCTTTACTTTATATATTACAATTTTGGGGTTTCTTTGGAGCAGCTAACACAGGAGGTGGCATGCTCCACTTTGTTCACACCAAGAATACTATGTTTGGGCTCTTTATAAATAATAATCAAATCGCCCTAGGTCTTGGTGTTTTGCTTTTGCTATTATTCTTTTTCTTTATTTTCCTCAACCTTTCATTGCACGAATCCAAGTACTTTATTATCATATATGAACCATGCATGCATATACACACAGATAGACCTTACCTAGGGTTTTAGGTTTGGTTAATTAACATCTAAATTATAACATCAAATCCAAAAATAAAATGTATAAGATCAATCCCATAAAAACAGTAAATGATGTAAAATAAAAATTAGAAAAAGATTAAACATTGAAGGGACATAAGAAAAAGAGAGAGAGAGAGAATCTATTGTACATATTACATTGATGAGACCAAAGTAAGGCATCACATCAAAAATCAAGTACCCTCTTACATCATTCATTTAACATCAATTGCATAAGATAACCACTAAATGGGCCCCAATATCTATCATCATCAATCAAGATATTTGCCACGCCCTTGGCCTAGCTTGTTATATAGCCACTAAAACCCTTTTTTCTAAACTTATTTTTATCCCCAAGAATTAATTTAATATATGGCTCAACTAGAAGACAGACTATGGAAACGAAGATGATGATGGGTTTTGCTTTATACATGAGAAAATTAAATTAAATTTTTATTTAATAATGTCATTAGGGTTTAATTTTATATGAGAAGAATGAAGATTAGTATATCTTTCTAAGATACGCCCTAGAGAATAGAGATGCTTATAGCTCTTAGCTTTAACTTTGGAGCAAACTTGTAATTGTACTATATTTTATAATTAACATCAAATTGTTTATTTACACATTTAGTATAGCTAGATAAGGTAAGCTAGCTAGTTTATATATTAAAAATATTTTAAACATAATTATTTAGTATTATATTCCACTATTGATGTATCAGATAATTATCCACATTTTAAATTCAAGATTATTTCAAATAATTTATGTATTCATTTCATGCGTTTATTTGTTAACATGTATATAACCTTTGATAGCTCATGAATTGTATTAATACATAAATTTTGCTGCATTGATGTAAGTGGTTTTCATGAGCTGAGCTTCACCTAGGTTGATTCATGGCATCAATATCATGTATAATTGTTTAAATGTAATCAAACTAATTGTCGAAACCTCTTTTTAAAAATTGACTTTTATTTTAAAACGAATGAAAACAGAGTCGCCACCAATTATTTTTATGAGGTATGATCGGATCACCTCGTAATTTGATCATTTCAATAAAACGTTAGATTTATTAAAACAATGTTTTTCGGTCTAGAAAATCCAAAAAATGGGTTTGAGAGTCTATTACGCATGAAGAAGGGTTAGTGTAACACCCTTAACCCTAATTCGTTCGTCGAAATAGGGTTACAGAGTAATACTGAACTTTTCAGATCAAATACAAATATTTTATATCGTTTAACATACATATTAGAAACAAATCATAATTACTCATATTGTCCCTTATATGAGTCATTGAGGCCTAAAATACACGTTAGAAATGAATCGGGACTAAATCAGAAACTCAAAAAAAAATTCGCAAAATTTCAAAAAAATTTTAGGTGCAGGGGACACGCGCCCATGTGGCCAGGCCATGTGGCTCACATGGCCAAGAGACACGCCCGTGGCTTAGGCCGTGTGAGCATTCGAAGTGGGCCACACGGCCGTGTCCATGCCCGTGTAACTCTTTGACTTGGGTCACACGGCCAAACCACACGCTCGTGTGCTAGGCCGTGTAAGCATACTAACTTGTGAAATTAAGATGCAGGGGTCACACGGCCAAGCCACACGCCCGTGTGCTAGGCCGTGTAAAAATACCTGGGCATTTTTTTTCTCAATTTTAAAGATGCAGGGGACACATGGCCAGACCACACACCCATGTGCTAGGTCGTGTGTCACACACGGCTAAGACACACGCCCGTGTGGACGAAAATAGACCATTTTAAGGCCACATTTCTCACCCATTTTTTTATTTCAACCTAAACACTTCAAATTTCATACTCATAGGCCATAACAAGACCTTCAATACACTCAACTCAAGCTCTAAACATGTCATATCGTTTCATATATCATAGCATTTAAAATTTACCATATTGATCAAAACACATATACATATATTTATGCTAATTATACTATACTATTTCAATCACCAACATGTGTATAAACTATCATTCATTTAACCATACCAAACACATATCAAGCATGATAAACTACCTACATATTTATATAAGTTGATTGTAAGAAAATAAACAAAATGTACGTTGCAAAAACTACCAGAACAACTTTGATCAAACCATTCCAACCCTATACATGCCATATAAACCATAATGTACGTTGCAAAAACTACCAGAACAAGTTGGATAGTGTGGCTTGATGTGTTGATCCAATCTCCCGACCTTACGATAATCTACAAGGACATTAAACAACACAAGTAAGCTTAATGAAGCTTAGTAAGTTCGATAGGTTAAACATAAATATTACAAAACCTAATATAACAAATCAATAAGCAAATTATTCATGCAATCTCCCTGCCAATCACAACTTTAATCGATGAACATACTTATTTCAAATCAATACCAATAATACAATAAGTCTTTCAATATCAATTACATAACTCACTTACCTAATCTTACCAAATCAGAGAACGGCTTACGGATAAGAGTACATCGTTATCAGAAGCCCGAAGGCTGAACAGAAGCTCATGAGAGCTAAACAGAAACCTCTAAGGGTTGAATAGAAGCTCATAAAAGCTTAATGGAAACCCATAATGGTTAAACAGAAACTCAATAGAGCTGAACGGAAACTCATATGAGTTAAATAGAAGCTCGTGAGAGCTAAACGGAAAGTAAACACGAAAGTTCGCAACAAATACTGAACCTCAGTTTACTTGGGTAATTTGCTGTCACTTTCCTCCAATGCCGTTAATTCATCGATTGTTGAATGTACTCATATCCTGCGTTCCATTTAAATCCGAACATTCAATTCAGTTTTGTAACTTTAACAATATTTCATTTTCAACAGTAGAATAAATACATAATACCATTCATCAAATCAATATCAATATAAATATTTAATTTTAACCATACAAATTTACCTGGGTTAAATTGTAATATTTGCAGGAGTTCAGGGACTATTGTGCTAATTTTCTTTTTTCACGAGTATCTACGGGCACTTGATCTAAAATATAAAATTACTCATTCATTAGCATATATTTCAGTTCCAATTCACTTCACAATTAATATCCCTCAAATTTCAAAAATTACACAATTACCCCAACTTTTACAACTTTTTCAATTTAGTCCCTTAACTAATTAGTCTATCAAATGAACTAATTTTTCTCAATTGATAATTTATCTAAATATTCTTGGCTATCATACAGCCCTTGATAAATAGAAATTTAATATCAAACCCTAATATTTAACCTTTTCACAATTTGGTCCTAAAATCAATATCTATCAAAATTACTATGTAAAATCATCATACAACAAAATTAAAGCTCTAAATCCATGTTATTTCATCAAAATATCCAGTATTCATCAATGGTAACTTTCAAAATTTCCAATAAAATCAAAAACTAATGAAATAGTTAGTTGGACCTACTTGTAAAAATCTCAAAAAAATAAAATTTCAAGAAAAAGGAATAATTAAACTCACATATAGAAAAATAGAAAACCATCTTCTTAAGAGCTCTTCAATGGTGTTTTTAGGCTTAAATTTAGAGATGAAATGTCTAGAAATCATTTTAGCCATTTGTTTTATTTTTCTTAATTTCACAAAATGACCATTTTGCCCCTAATTCACCTTATTTTGTTTCCTTTTCTCTGCTTATGCCGCCTCAGCCATCTCCTTTTGGCTCATTTACTCTTTAAGTCCCCCATTATTTACCATTTAAGCTATTTAATCACTATTTCTCATAATTAGCAAGTTTTGCATCTTTTTCAATTTAGTCCTTTTTTAATTAATTTACTATCAAAACGTTAAAATTTTCTAACGAAACTTTAATACTACTTTAATAACACTCCTTAAATATTTATAAAAATATTTATGACTCGGTTTATAGAAACGAGGTCTCGATACCTCATTTTCTAAACCACTTGACCTAATAAATCCTTGTAAAACACAAATTACTAATGCAAAAATCTTTCTAAAATCACATTTGACAATACTAAATAATAAAATTTAAGAGCTTACTTATCGGATTTGGTCATAAATACTAAATCGAGTCCTCACTACTAAAAAATTAAATTAATTGAGCCCCTCTATTAACGGAAATAACTTTTTACTAGTTTTGACTGTTAATTGATTGTGACGTGACAAATAAAAATACTAACATGTTGACACATGAGAAAGGATTGTATGAAACTATGATTCCATGTTATACCTATCCCTTTCCAATAGGAGAATGACAAATCAGATTTTTCCTCTTGATTTTCAGCCTTTTCCTCCTGAAAAAAATTCAAATCTAACTAAAAATGCTAAAAATCGAGAGGAAAAAGTTGATTTTTCATTCTCCTATTGGAAAGGGATAAGAATGACGTGGAATCACATTTCATATAACCGATTCTCGTTGACACATACACACCATATGAATTAATATGTCAACAAATTAAAAATTATAAAATGTTATTGACATTACAAAAGAGAAATTATTTTGTACATGAATTTTTAGACTCCACAAAAATCAGAGAACTGAAAAAACTAGATATTAAAAAAAACACATGTCAATTTTTTAATACTGTTGGTGAAATAATTACTATTCTCAAATCCCACAATTCTCTTACAGCTCATCTCATGTTTATATCACAAACCAACACACCATAGACATCCTTTTACTAACATTATGATTCCACCTGCAAATGTTAACATAAACCCAAAGCTAGCTTCAGCTCCAGCTTTTACTGTAGTTGAAGTTGAATCATATGAGAAAAACCATTATAAGGGTGTAAAAAGATGACCATGGGGTAAATTCACGGCTCAAAGTATTTGGCTTGGAACATTTCACATCGCCATTAAAAGTAAAAATCATATTAAATTCCTTGGAGTTTTTTGTAATTTAACACTAACAATTTTTTTTATAATTTTTTGATAATTTCTAACATTTTATTATTTATGGTATTTATTTATAATTTTCTGTAATTTGTTATTAATTTTTATAATTTTATTTAGTTTTTGAATAATCTTAACAATTATTTAAACATTTCAATAATTTTATTTTATATTTTTTAATAAGTATACATTCTTTTATATTTTAAAATATTTGCTAACTTGGCATGCCATTTTAGCATATTAATATGAAAATATCGGGTTACATGAATTAGTTATTATGTTGAGTTGCGACTTAGAGGAACAACTTAAAATTAAGGGTCATTTGATTGCCAAGAAAATATTTTTCAGTAAAATGATTTCGAAAAATGTTTTACTTTTTGTAAAATGATTTCTTGGAAAATATTTTCCGGTGTTTGATTGAATCATGTAAAATATTTTTGCTATTTGGCGATTTCCGAAAATATTTTCCGAAAAAGTTGTTTTGCATATATTAATATGTATTAATAAATTTTATATTTTAAATTGTTTTTACATATATTGCAATGATTTATTTATAATAATACTCAATTATTAAGCTACAATATTGATCGTTATAAATTGAAAAAACTAATATCAAATAAATTATTTGTAATTGTGTTAAAAAAACAAGTATTGAATAATTAAAAAAATAAGTTATTGGAAAATCGATAAACAGAAGCAATTTTCTACCGGAAATGAAGGAAGGAATGAAGGAGGCGATAGAGAGGAGAGCACGGAAATTGAAAGGGTAAGACATTTTCCCTAAAATGTAACCCATTTTCCCTTATTTTGGAGTTCATTTTCCAAATGGAAAATGTTTTCCACCAATCAAACGCTGGAAAAATTGGAAATGATTTTCCGGAAAATCAATTACGTCAATCAAACAGACCCTAAAATAGTAAACAATAAATACAAGGAATTGTTTATGTAATTCGGATCCAATCAGTAGTAGTTGATTTCACAGTGCAATAGATGATTTAAATTTAACCTCACTCATGCTCGTTGCAATCTCTTTCCCATATAATCAGGGGCGAAGCTAGAAAACATTTTTGGGGGAGTGAAATTAAATTAAATCTATAAAAGTTAAAGGATTAAATCAAATTTTTATCATTTTTAGAGGGTCAAAGTGTAATTTTATCTTTACTAATTTTAAATTTTATTATTTTTAAAGGGCTTAAATGAATAATTTTTCATTTTAGGGGGTCGGGCCACTGCCAGCCCTCTAAACACGCCATTGCATACAATTACAATGAAAGAACTCTTCCTACTAAGACTTTCCCCAATAAAAATTTAGGGCTAGTTTAGCAATACTTTTGAAAGGTGCTGTGGAAAAGTGCTTTTGAGAAGTACTTTTAAAAAATTTGGTTTAAAATTTGAGTGTTTAACATTGCGGTCAAAAAGTGCTTTTGAGAAATAAAATATTCATTTTAGACATGTTATTATCAAGTAACAAATATGCATTTAAATAATGTTGAAATTAGTTAATATTATTATATTTTAGTAAGAATATAAAAAAATTATTATAACTTGTTGTTAATATTTTAATATATGAAATATAAATTTTAAATATTTTTAAGTAATAAATATTAATTATTTGTAAAATTTAATTAGAATATATAAACTATATTTTAAATATTTAAATATAATTAATTATTTTAACACATTTGTAATTAAGACCCAAGAAAAAAAAAGAGAAAGTACTATGTTATCGGGGAGGTGAAAAAATAATTAAGCACTAAAAATATTTTTGAGAGAGGAAAAGCTAAAAAATTTAGCTTCTCCTTTTGAGGAGTGCTTTTCAATTTTGAAAAACTAAAAATTTCAGGCAAAAATAATTTGTTTAGCACAGAATCAAAAATACTTTTTTAGTGCTAAAATGGTAAACCCACTTTAAATCTATAACGATTATACTCACGAAACGTGGTTGGGTTGAATCCAACTAGTATGATGAGAAAAAAAATGTAGAATTCCACGGAAGTAAACCACATGATCGTGTAACAATATAAAGATATTATGCATAATTCTTCTTTGAAGTAAATTTGATAATTAAGGAAAGATAATCGCACTTGCCTAAGTTTCTTTGTCAGTAAGTCTTCTTTTATTTATTTATTTTGCTCAATCAAGTATAATATTAAAAAGTCCAAAGCAAACCAACAAAAAAGAGACTGGCAAGACCTCCAAAGTGCGAGGTGGAGATGAGTTAAAACCAAGCAAAGCACATTCCAAGTTTACCCAGTCCCAATTTGGCAAGTCCATCACCTAAGCCATTAGCCTCCCTTCGTGTATGAATGAAACTATGAAACACATCAATGTCAAAAAATACCTTTCAGAACTTCCAAGGACTCTGAACAGGATTGAAAATCCATTTAATAGAGTTCAAAGATTTAGTCCCAATAACAAGATGTGTATTGCCATTCCATGGAGAAGAACAACCCCTCGTGATCTCTCAGTACTCCCCCTACACCAGCATAAGTAGAACCTACCCTCCAAGCACCATCAACAGAAGCACTCCATTCCACCCTTCGATTTGTTACTAGTCGCCAAGTTAAAGATAAAATGAGGATTACACCACCACCGTTCCTCCTGTGCATCGATGTTAGGAAGAACTTTGACCCAATCCATAGACCTCAATTTGCACAAAAGAACAATCTCATCAACAGTCCAAACTTTACATTTAAAAACAGATTGATTGCGAGCAAGCTAAAGCGTCCAAATTAGCAAAGTTGTCCGAATAAGTCTTCTTTTATAATGCTACAAAATTTGTTTAAAAGCTGCACAAAATTAGTCAAAAAAAGAGCCAACAGAAATAAACTAGTCTAACTACTATTACTAATATATATGTCTTAGTTGATGGTTCTTAGAGGCGCATTTTGCATAATTAACTATTGGTGTTCGCGGTCACTAATCACTTTAATTAATTAATTTCCACATGAATTAAATTCAGGAAGTGGATCCAAGTAATTTAAATTAGGGTAAATTATAAAAACAGCCTTTAATTTTATGCTGATCATTCAATTACTATTTTTTTCTGTTTTTGAAATTAAATATTTTAATCACTTTTTCGTTAATTATCGTTAGACGAGTAATAGAAAGCTGGCATAAACCCTTTTTTATTAGCCTAATAGTAAATTTAACCCTTTAATGTTTACCCATTCTATCAATTTAATCTTAAATTAAAAAATTACAAACTTAATCCTCAATATTTACAAAATTTATTATTTTAATTCTAATTCTAAAATTCAATAAATTTAACCCTTAATATAATAACGAAATTTTTAAACAGTGATGTGGTAAATTAAAAAGTAAGGAGAGCTTAGAGGCTTCTTTTATGTCTTAAGCCGACTTTTTTCTTTTTATTTTTAACCTTTTGAATTCTATATAATAATAAAAGTACAACAAAATTAAAAAAACAAGGGAAAAATGCAACATCGTTATCACACACACAAAAATTAAAATTTAAGCTAAAATATTTAAATAAATTAACCAATTAATACAAGATATGAAATGGTGTTGATTCCGTGACAAAATTAAACAACTTTACCAATAAAAAAAGGTATAAAATAATAATATTTCAATAGAAAAACAACAACAACAACAATTACATCATAATTCATACTTTCACCAGGAATTGCATCAAAGCACATAATGATCCTCGTGAAATGAACTGTATATAATTAATATAATAATTTAGTAATTCTTTTTCAAAGAAAGAAAATTAATAATAAAAAAAAGGGGAACATCAACGGCCAAATTTGACCGGAGGTGGCGTAGAAGAAGGGTACAGCCATTGATAGCGACACTAAATGGTCAACAGATTCGGAAAGTCGAACAAGACGTCGCCGTTCGCGACAAATTACTGTTCAGAAAATGACCGACAATGACACCAACCTTTCACCAATCTTCATTTTCACATGTAATATTATACGAAAACATGGATAAATTATGTAAAAATATTGATTTAAAAAAATAATTAAGTGATTAGGAGAGAGATTGGACGCCTTTTCATCCAATGGTCGAATTGTCAATGACCATAAAAAAACGGTTATTTTTTTATGTAAACCCAAATATTTTTCTCATTTTTCATTCAATTCCAATTCTCTCAAGAATTTAGTTTTAAAATTTTAATTAAAATTCTTTTAAGTTCTTCTTCATTTAATTCTATTTTTATTCGTTTTAATTTATTTTTAAATGACAAATACTCTTATTCGTTTCGATGATAGCCACATTTTCATGATTCAACTGCAAATGGTAAGAAAATATTTTTAATTTTTATAATTTTATTTATGTGCGTTATTAAGTTGTTAAAAAGATTAAATTTTTTTGTTCTTTTTATAATCAAGCCGAAGATTGGATTTTGGAGACATTTATACACAATCTATCTACAAGGTCATTACATATGATTGACACTTATTTGGAAGTTCAAGGCTGTAAATTGGACCCCAACACTTATAAGCGTGTTGGTGGAAAGATGGAGACCCAAGACACACACATTTCATCTTCCACGCGATGAGTGTGCAATCACACTCGAGGACGTTTAATTACAGCTCGGTTTACCAATGGATGAGTCAGTCATTACAGGATCAGTGGTCGTTGACAATTGGAGCAACATTTGCAAGCAACTATTAGGCAATGTTGCAAGAAAATTTCCAAAATTTCCACGGGAGTTCGAGTCCACTTAAAAGAGAATAACACGCCCAAACATACATCCTAAGGTTAATCAGAGGTGTTTTAATGCTCGATAAATCTCGAACTCTTTTACATTTAAGGTGGCTGTTACAACTCGTCGACTTCAAAAAAATTGGTCAACTAAATTGGGGATTAACTGTGTTGGCAACATTGTACCTAGAGATGTTTCGGGTGACGCAACCAGAAAAAGTTAAAACTGGTGGTTGTGTACTCCTACTACAGTCATAGGCATGGTTTCAGCTACCATTTTTACGTCCCCAAGCCAACTACCCTTGTACTTTCCCACTCGTAACAAGGTAAAATTAATTCTATAATATAGTTATTATAATATTATTTAATTAGGCCAATTTTTTAAAATAATATTATTTGAATAAGTGGAACTATAGCTCGAGTTATATGGGACCACTGGAGGAGCTCGAAGATGTTCGGCTACTGTTAGATCAACAATCGAAAGCCGAGGTTAGTATTTTAAAATTTTTAATTATGTAATATTTATATAAGGATCTCAAAATTATTATTAAGTAGATAATAAATTTATTATTTCGTACTATAGTTTGAATAGACGTCATACTCTGATTCGAGAATTCTACAATGCATCCCATCCAAATTATTGGTCAATCTCAATATCTGGAACGCGAAGGTGCCATTGATAGTTTATGCTACGATGAAGATGCACGAATCCGATTGACTGATACGACAATTCGGGTTTAAACAAACTATTCCATCGCCACCCTAAGACATCGGAGCACTACACAAGGTCGACTTGCGGGGGAGAACCGACAAATATTGGCCTAAATTCTACGAGTAATATATCAGCATTTGGGAGCATAAGTATGCTTTCTTACCTATTTGCGAACTAATTATTACTCAGGAATTGGCGATCGCTCCAAAGTATATGCCATAGTTTAGACACCATGACAAGTCATATCTATTGCCAGAGGAGGAGAGGGGAAGGTAACATCGTCCAAGGAGGCTACAACAACCGTATCAGAATCCAAGGTCTGAAGTAGGTGTCGAGATGGGTCCATCATCAACTTCAACCAAACAAGAGGCACCAATGGCTGCACCACCTCCTAGTCAGTATGGCTCGACTTATTCTAGTGTTTTCACTAACCCGTATTTTTTACAAAAGCACCACACTAGTATGTTTGAGAATAATACCTTGAGATTCCCGGGGTTCTAAAAACTTTTCAGAAGGTTAAAATTGGAAGGGGAAAACGCCCTGCTGGGCGCACGCTTTCAATGCATCTTTCTGCGACATCATTGAAAGATGCATCCTTAATTAATAAAAGCATGTTTTTTCCTTCTTTCACTTGTTTCCCATCTGATTACCTATATTAAAGGGGCTTTTTCTCCCCCTACTCCATCAACTCTTTCGGCCACCTCCCATCATCCCTAAAAACTACTCTACACCATTGTTTATATTTTACTTTCAAGTGTTTAACTTTTTCGACAAAAAAATTTATTTCTGTTTGAGGGAGCTAGTGTACTAGTGGGACTCCTAGACCCACATATTTCATCTACTATATCGGGACGGAACCATTGCATTAAAAGCCTATTGCATTGCAACTCAGGCTCCGAGTTTGCGGTGCTTATACTATCACGGGTTATAGTCTAACTATGAGTCCTAATTGACAGATATTAATGTGCGATCACGGCTTAGAGTGTGACTCGAGAGCCTCTTAACAGTGGTTATGCGGTCACGGGTTCAAGTTCTGCCTCACCAGAAGAGGATGCTTTGTAAAATCGATACATAAGTTTGAGATCATAAACGTAGGGAAAAACACAGGGGCTTTTCAGTATAATCTAATAATTCTTTTTCTATATCACCACTAGAGGCAGTATCGTCACCCTCCCTCTTATCCAAAATCGGTGGCAAAGTTGGCGATAAGTGCATTATCAGGGGGCGAGTGACTGTCGCGTTGGACAAAAATTGGAGGTCATTTCAGGTCAACAGTGGTTGCTGTGATTAAATAACTGATTAATAACTACAAACGTTGTTATCCTGACTTGACCTCCAGCTACAGCTGCCACCTTGACTCGACCTTTAGCTTCTCTCCACAGCCATCGTTGCTCCCCCCACCTGACAGTGCTCTAGTATCCAACTCTGACACTATTTTTGACAATAGAAAGGTTACGAATCCTGCTTAAGTAAACTTGGTGAGAAGTTAAGGCTCAATCGGCCTAGAACAGAACCTAGAAATGCAAGTGAACAAGGTCAACTGGGAGCAAGATGGTCAATACTACTAAAATCAATATTACAACCAATATTAGTATGAAACAACCAATATAACCAATAGGAGTTTTACTAATACAGCTATGACCTAGAGCAACATTATCGGTAGCATCCAAGAATGAGCATCAAGGTTATGCTGCTCACAACTAATATTGCCAACCATTTGGCCAAAAAGATTACTACCAACAACCTCAATAGGAGCAGACACCCAGATATTATCAAAACTACCCAAATCAATTACATCTTGCTAGAGGTAACTAACAATACCTCAAAGGGTTGAGATTTGCTGTCCAAGCAGTCATTTGCACCAATACCAAAAAATGTAGTTGAATTTTATCCTTTGAATAGCAAATGACTTCTTTCACAAACAAGTAGAGTGTGGTCCAGAAGGATTGGCCATAACACCAGTTACCTCCTCTCTCAAGCATAAATAGAGGAATTAAGAAAAGAATTGGACTTATTGAAAGTATTAGTAAATCTAGAAAAGGCTTCTTCAATCCAATATACAAACGACACATTAATTGCCCAGGTCATTGCGAGGCTAGTATTAATTTCCTTTAAATCATCGAATAAGACATACAAAAGAATGAAGGATCCAAGGGAGTTAAGTTAATCCCCTTTCGTCACTAGCTATATTCATATGCTACGCAAGTGGGGCGAAGTCACTGCAAAAAAACATATTGTGTTGATTTGGGCAACAAGTATATTCCTGTCCTAGCCACAAATTAACTCGTTTGTTGGCACTACTAAAGTTAATCCTAATCTATTCAGTGTATATTTAAACCTTAATTTTCTCTTCCAAGACAAATCAAGATTATCATATAATTAACTGAAAAAATTATAAAATGTAATAAAACTAACCTAAATGCTAAAATTATCTCTTAAAATGCTTCAAAAACTATACTAACATAACTCTAAATATGAGAGTTATCAATATGCTACACCAATATAACATTTTACATTATTATTTGAGCATTTGATGCCATCAAGTGCAAAATGTTTCCCTTAACATCGTGAAAGCATGCTAAAAGCAAGTACATAACACTCCCAATGATGTCCATAGGTAGATTTGACGAACTAGCTCACCAATTTGCAGATCAAAACTCAACTAACATTGATGCATAAAAAAACCTACTATGATGTTCAATACCAGAAAAGAGGAAGGTGAAAGTTTGCATGAGTATATTCTACGATTTAATAGTACCACAAAAAAAATTCAGGGTTTAACAGACAACTGGGCAATTCATGCCTTCACAGTTGGAGTAACCTACAAATATCTGAAATAATGCATTGGTAAAGCATCAACGAGAAAAGCTATACGCTCTATATGAAAAAAAAACATCGTTACACGGAGATTGAGGAGTTGAGTGTCAATCTTTATGTTTTGGAGGAAGTTAGAAAAGTGAATGTAGTTAAGCTAGATGTTCGCTTTTAGCAAATAGATAGGTATTACAATGCCAAAGTACATAATTTAAAATTCCAAGTTGGTGATATGGTTATATGCGACACAAAAGCCAGCATCTTAACGGGGAAAAAGAGGTGAGATGGTTGCAAGTTAGAAAGGACCTTACAAAGTTGTTTGGAAGATTAGAAATAGAGTGTATACGTTGGTTCACCTCAATGATCAAATTATTTCTAGGACTTGGAATGTAGGGAACCTAAATAAGTATTATTTGTAAAGTTGCCCTTCGCCTATTTATGTAAGTCCATACATGTTATTAGAAATAGGAGAACTAGTTGTTAAAAAGTATGTCAAGTGATCTAGTAAGAATTTTCATAGTTGAAGTAGTTCTCCATCAACTCCGAGCATAACTTTCTTAGGGTCTAGTGCACCATTGAGTGTGGCCTAGCAAATGCCCCAGTGTCACTCTCATGTAGCCTTCTAAGGCTATCATATAGCCTACTTTGAGCTAACATCCTCCTATAAATACCTCCTGTCAACACCAATGTAAGAAAGGCAAGAGAGAAGATCTCTACCATATAGCCTTCATTTTACTCAAACACCACTTTTAAACCTCCATCCTTAGTGGTTCTTCACACCACTTACAGTGTGAATCACCACCTTTTTTTTTATCACAACATCTTGTATAACTTAATTGTTATAACAATTATCTATATTAAGTTTCATAAAAAAATTGATAAATTCTAAGTAATTTTGAATTGCATTACTTGATCATTTTAAATGATATATTATATCAATATGAAACTTGGTCCTAATGATGCTTTTGATAGTCCTTCACATAGGGCATTATACTTTACAATATCGATGTAAAGCTAAAATCAACCCGAAATTGAAATGCGATGTCAAAGCTCTTCAACTTCACCCAAAATTTTGATAATTATATAATAATTAAATAGCAAATTGAATTGAATGCAAACCTAAAGGATTATATTTGAAATTTGGTTCAATTTAAATTAAACCTACTATAAACAGTTAACTCAACCATAGATGGGGTAATACAATGAACAATAAAATATTGTTAAAAAAAGTTATTCCGTAGTCAAAAATTAACTTGCCCTTAAGTGAGTGGCGGAATCGGGGGTGGCAGGTGACCCCTAAAATGGAAATTTTAAGTTTTAGTCCTTTTATATAATTTATAAAATATTAAATGAGTGTATGGCCTCTTAAAATTTAATTTATTTCTTTAAAAATTATAAAAATTACAATATCTTATTTTTGTATCGTAAAAGTGGGGAAAAAACAGTGATATTTATGATTAAACAATTTCAACTTTCATTTCAAAGTATCTTAGCGACAACAAATGACCTCAAATGTCACCATTGATAGTGTCCTTATCGATAAAAAAGAACAACTTGACAGGGGAGAATTTCTTTTTCCAACATTAGAAAGCACTACTTTTCTCTCTTTCTTTGCAGCCTCATATATGTGGATAAATAAGTCATAATTTTTGACAAAATATTTTAAATGTTAAATATTGAAACTACATAGTAAATGTAATTCTATAAAATAATTATACATAGTGAAATACTTTATAAGCATATTAGTTTTTATATTTAATTTGTTTAAAGTATTCATTTTATTAGAAAAAATTTAAATGATATATAGAATTATAACTATAAATCACATCATTAGACTAGAATTTTTCATGAAAATAATAAGATTGGTGTTATATACAACTGGGAACTGGCAAAGACAAGAAGAAGAAAGAATAAAATTTGCATCTGTCATTGGGCCAAAACAGAAGGAAGCTGTTTTGGATTCTTCTTTTAAGAACAAACTAGGATTCCAATATGTCTATAATTAATTTAGTATGGTATTTTTGCCGGATGTTACATTTACTATTTCCAACACTCAAATTAGCTGTTTTTGGTTGATTTTTAGATACAACTCATTGAATTATTTCCTGGTTTTATGAAATAAATAAATAAATCATACAACGTGCTACCCATGCACCAATTTATACACGTGAACCACATACCCCAACATCATGTGTTTTCAAACAAATTACACATGTTCATAATTCAAATTCAAATCGAACTAAATTATCATGAACACGACTCAAACACTTTTAAAAAAATTAATTGGTTCGAACCAAATTTGTTTAGCCTCCTCCATTATATAAATTCCATCCATCTCCAAAAAAGAATTCGAGCAACCATTATAATGTTGAAACTTACTCAAACATCTCCACACCAAACACTCCTAACATGCACTACTGATTGTCAACACTTCATATCAACCTCCTTCCATCTCATCCTCTCTAAATTTTTATGAACAAAAAAGAAAAAAATCATTTTTTTTGTCTAAACTTATTTTTAAAACTAAATTTTATTTCCATCATGAAGGAAAGACAAAAGCTATTCGGCATGTCTAATATGAAGTCGTTACAAATAAATTTTATGTAAATAATTTTTACCAAGTATAAACTTCAAAAAATTAATTAAAAATACACTGGTTTTATATATTGAAAGATACTTGAAAAGTTCAGGAATGGTTATTATTTCACCTCATTAAACATGAAATATATATCGGATAATGACACGTAAGTTTCAAACTTTTGGGCATCTAAAATTTTATGATTAATTAATTAATAGAATTAATTTTCTCCCCTTTTATATATTTATCAAAAGACTAGTTTTCTTTTTCCAAGTTGGAACACTTTAAGCGGATCGTCATAATTGTTAATCTCCTTTGCTTAAAATAGTTTTGTCTAATAAACCTCTTTTTCGGATTTTAAGTGGATGGTCATAAATTTTTTTTTAGGTTTAGCTCCACTGACATATGTGTCTTCACATCACTTTAAAACCATCATGCATCAAAAATTTATCATATTAATATTTCACTCGCCTTAGTTACTAAAAACATTTTCAATGATTTTAAAAGGAGAGTAATTATCTTGTAGTAAGTGTGTCGAAACCGTTTTTTTGAAAACAAAAATTTGGTTGTCGACTTTAAAAATAAAACTGGAGTCGCCACCGATCCTTTATTACGGTGTGATCGGCTCACCTTAAAAATTATTTTGGCCTATGAATTTTGAGAAAACGAGTTCGGGAGTCAGTTACGCACGAGGAAGGGTTAGCACCATCGTAACGCCCAAAATCGGTACCAAATTGATTATTTGATGTCTTAGTGTCGAAGGTTTAAAAAAGATTTTAAAATCAACTCAAACGATGGAATTTGAAAATGGATAATCAATTGCTCAAGTCATGTAAAGAAATCGAGTCCCAATACGTTAGGGTACAATTCCTCATAATCCCCAAACTTTGAATATCACTTTTATTTTATGCGAAAATCTTCATTTCGAGAAAGTAACATGCCACACCCAATACGTTAGGGCACGACAAGTTAAGTTCCCAAAAATGATTTTTATGCTCATGCATTTTGAATAAAGAATATTCTCGGTCATTTAAGATTGACAAAGAAAATCAGAACCCAATACGTTAGGGCTCAATTTCCCTCGAAAATCCCAAACTTCAAATAATGCTTTTATTCAAAAAAAACCTTTAAATCAAGAAAATAACTTTGACGTACGGTTAAAACCAAAATATATTTTCAAAAGGGTATATCAAAAGTGGATGTATAATATCAAAACAAATACTTCAATGATGAATTACATATGAATTATGTATTTACAAAATATATATGTGTAAGTATAATATATAAGTAAATTGGAAAATATGTGTATGCGTATAGTTAACACACATTTACAAGCATACATATGTGAAAAAACACGTGTAGCAAAAAACTTATAATAATCTCCAAAATATGTATGTATATTTCATAAAAACATGTATATGTACAAAAATAAGGAAAATGCATATGTATTGTAAAACATAAGTGTACATACATGTATACTTATTTATAGAAATTATGAAAACAATATATATATATATATATATAAATTATGCACGTATTAAAATATGTATATATATGTACATATATGAATGCAAAAACTATAAAAATAAAATAATATAAAAAAGAGTATGCGGAGATGTATATATTCACAGAATAAAAGAAAATGTATAAGTATGCATATATATAATATAAGGTACATAAAAGTTAATATATATATATATATATATATATATATATATATATATATATATATAAAATGTATGTAGAATGCATGCATTTAAAAGGTTTAAGAATATATATATTATATAAAGAAATATGTATATATATATATACTATATAAAGAAAATGCGTGTATAAATATAGGAATAATAATAAATAATATAGTAATAATTTTAAAAAAAAATGCAAAAAAAAAACAAAATAACCAAAAAATGAAATTTTTAAAAAAAGAAAGGGGACCAATTTGCAACGCGCGCATTACATGGGGCCTAAAATGGAAAGAATCCCTCTCCCCAAATGGTGCGCAGCAATGGGGACCGACTTGAAACAAGGTAAGAACATTTGGGCCAAATTAAAAAGAAATAACTGGCTCAATAAAACATGGCGCAAAGGGGGAGGACTTATTGCGGAATTCTCCCATTTAAGGTTGATATGCGCAGACCCCCAAACAAAACAGTACCATCTTTGTTCTGTTTTAAGTTTTAGAAAAAACAAATTCAGGGTAATATTTTGACTTTTCCTTTGAAACAGAAACAGCTTCTTTTTGGGTTTCCTTAACCCTTTGGCTGTCGTTCAGCCCACACCCCGATTCCGACAGAGGGGACACCAGCTCGACGACTCCGGCGAAAGGTAAGTCTCTCTTTTCCCCTTTTATTCTATTATTTCACAAAACAAATAAAAAGAAAAGAGAAAAAAAATAAAAATTTAAAATAGAATAAACGCGATTAACATTCAATCTTCTTTGTATTTCAAACTTTTTTCTCTATTTTCGTCCCCCCCCTTTTACACTGAAAATATTGGCCTTTTATAGCCAAAAATGGGAAAGAAAAAATAAATCCAAATAAATCTATTCGGTTATTTGTTGGCCCGATTTTTTACTCTTCTCTTTCGCTTGTTGCAGGTACGTGCTTGAGGAACGGTGTTTATGGAGAAACGCACGCGTGGAGGCCAAACTTGTCAGAATCGGAGCTCATTGGAGCATTTAAGGGCGGCGGCAACTTGCTGCTACTAGGGTTTTCTGCTTTTATTGAAGTATTGGGCTATTTTGTTATTGGGCTAGGGTTAAATGTTTGGGCTTGTTTGTTGGTCTGGGCCCGGGCATATTTGGGCTTGTACAGCTGCCCCTCTTTGCTCGTTGTCGTGTAACGGGAACAGAGCAAAGACTAAAAGCCCAATTATGCCCGGTCCTACTGAGCCTCGACGTCTTCAGTGCTTTTCCTCTTCAAGTAGCCTCGTTCCTTCCTATTTCATCTTCAAAGGTATAGGAACTGGTGCTTCAATCTACTCCATTATAATGTCAGGGAGATAGGATTCACACGTTGTAGTTTCTCAAAAGAACAAAATTTGCTATCTTTAATCTGCTCCACTGCAACTTCAGGGAGATAAGACTGCTGGCTTCAATGTACTCCACTGTAACCTCAGGGAGGTAAAATCTGTCATCTTCGATCTACTCCACTACTGCCTAGGGAGATAAGATTTGTAATCTTCAATCTATGCCACTGTTGCCCAGGGAGATAGAATTACTGGCTTCAATGTACTCCACTGTAACCTCAGGGAGGTAAAATCCGCCATCTTCGATCTGCTCCACTACTGCTTAGGATGATAAGATCTGTAATCTTCAATCTATTCCACTGCTGCCCAGGGAGATAGAATTATTGGCTTCAATGTACTCCACTGTAACCTCAGGGAGGTAAAATCTGCCATCTTCGATCTGCTCCACTACTGCTTAGGGAGATAAGATTTGTAATCTTCAATCTACTTCATGCCAATACATGAAGATAAGATCTGCTTTCTTCGATCTACTTCACGCCAATACATGAAGACAAGATCTATTTTTTTCGATCTACTTCACGCCAGTACATGAAGACAAGATCTGTTTTCTTTGATCTACTTCGCCACCAGTATGGGAAGACAAGATCTGTTTTCTTTGATCTACTTCACGTCAGTACATGAAGACAAGATCTGTCTTCTTCGATCTACTTCGCCACCAGTATGGGAAGACAAGATCTATTTTCTTTGATCTACTTCACGCCAGTACATGAAGACAAGATCTGTTTTCTTCGATCTACTTCGCCACCAGTATAGGAAGACAAGATCTGTTTTCTTTGATCTACTTCACGCCAGTACATGAAGACAAGATCTGTTTTCTTTGATCTACTTCGCCACCAGTATGGGAAAACAATATATGTTTTCTTTGATCTACTTCACGCCAGTACATGAAGACAAGATCTGTTTTCTTCGATCTACTTCGCCACCAATATGGGAAGACAAGATCTGGTATCTTTGATCTACTTCACGCCAGTACATGAAGACAAGATCTATTTTCTTCGATCTACTTCGCCACCAGTATGGGAAGACAAGATCTGGTATCTTTGATCTACTTCACTCCAGTACATGAAGACAAGATCTATTTTCTTCGATCTATTTCGCCACCAGTATGGGAAGACAAGATCTAGTATCTTTGATCTACTTCACGCCAGTACATGAATACAAGATCTGTTTTCTTCGATCTGTTTCGCCACCAGTATGGGAAGACAAGATCTGTTATCTTTGATCTACTTCACACCAGTACATGAAGGCAATATCTGCTTTCTTCAATCTGTTTCGCCACCAGTATGGAAAGACAAGATCTATTATCTTTGATCTACTTTACGCCAGTACATGAAGACAAGATCTGCTTTTTTTGATCTGCTTCACCACTAGTCTGAGAAGGCAAGATCTGTTATCTTTGATCTACTCCACGCCAGTATATGAAGACAATATCTACTTTCTTTGATCTGCTTCGCCACCAGTATGGGAAGGCAAGATCTGGTATCTCTAATCTACTTCACGCCAGTACATGAAAACAAGATCTATTATCTTTCAACCTGCTCCACTATTGCTCAGGGAGATAAGGCTTTATGATTCCACCGACCTGTTCTCTGTGGAACATGACCTGTGTGATGAACCTAATTATGCCTAATGATTAGGATGGCATGATCAAAATGAACCAAATGCTCCTAACTAGACATGTGTGAATGACATTTGAATGAATGCAGAATTTTATTTTTTCGAGAATGATCCCACTTAGGTTGTCATTTCTCGAAGTTTATTAAAATTTTATTGCCAATGTGCTATGGCTCCTTTTTGCTCAGCTGGCGTCTCTAAAAACGTTTGACCAGATTGCCCCCACTGTAAACCTCCAAGTTTGATCCAATGGGATGCAAAAATTGTGCCATCTTTCTCCCGCTGTAACCCAAGAGTAAAAGATTTGGCCTTTTCTCAATCCTCTGCTATCACAATTCAAGGATACAGGATGTGAAACTGTTTGGCCTCTTACACCATTCCTAGGGTGTCATACCAAATGCTCATGCATAAATGAAGAACTTCATTCTCCAAGAACAACTTCTTTTTATTATTTGGTGATCCTTGTTTGCTTGTTCATTGAAGCTTTATCACCAACCCGACATCTTGCCATTTTGTTCAATTAACACTTTAGACAAGAAAATTCAAAGGGATAGTCTTAATTTAGACTCTTCTAGTCTTAATTTAGACTCTTCTTTATCAGATTTCTAACCTGGTGCGTTCCAAACAATAGTCCTGTTTGAGGTTCCTATATTATTTAGAAACTTCTAGAGTAATATGCAAAACTTCTCTTGTGAAAGTTTTATTAGTCTATTGATCATTATTCTAACACAACATGCTTGCAAAAAGATCATGGATAAGAATAGAGTTGGTTCTGAGCATAGCTCGAGATGAATGAATTATCGAGGATAACAAATATGGATAACAAAGAAATTGATTTAGGAATGCGTATCTTGGAAATGAATGAAGTGTTCCAAGAATAACAAAAATAGTATAAGGATTAGGTGCCCCAGATATCACAGCCTGAACTTTTTTGTACAGACTTTCTGAAGACCATTCTGACTTTAACATGTGTTTAGGAGATCTACAGTACTTTGTCGATGCCCCCAAAATGTCGCCTACCCTTCCTATTGATTCAGGTATAGCAAGACCACTCTATGCCCCATTCTGATCAGTATTTGAGCTGTTTCGATAATCTCATGCCCTATTCTGATCAATATTTGAGTCGCCCTTTTCGGGTTTTCAACTCAAATCCCCTTTGGTCTAAAGCGCCCTTTGCGGGTTTTCACCTTAGCCTCTCCGGTTTTAGTTTTTCATTTTTCATTTTCATCTCTTCATTTTCCACATCACTTTTTCTTTTTTGTTAGGACTCAAACTGCCCTTTGCGGGTTTTTACCTTGGTCCTCTCTTTCTTTAAGCGGAGTATTTCCTGACTGAATCTGAGTTTATGTGACTTTACAGGTTTATCACCCATCTCGTTCAAAATCAAAGCTTCTTTGGAAAAGACCTTCTCTATAACATAAGGTTCTTCCCAATTTGGCATCCGTTATATTTTTTGTAGAGTGAGGATCTTCTTCAGCATTAGGTCGCTATCGTGGAATTCTCTGGGACAAACCTTTTGCTGTAGGCTCGCATCATTCATTTCTTGGTACATCTGACCCTGATGGATAGCTTTTAGTCTTCTTCCTTCTGTCAAGTTCAATTGATCACATCGCGATTGGATCTGTTCTGCTTCATCCAACTTGCTCAGCCAATGCCCGGAGAGAAAGAATTTCAACTTCAATAGAGAAAACCGTGAAGAACTAAAGAGAGAGACACTGCTCCGGTAGAATTTTCACTGCATCATTCATGATATTAATCTTGATATACTGTAAATTTTTGATATCGTGCTGTTGTTCAAATTGTAATGACAATGCTTAACCTGGGCATGTCCTGGTATGACCATGCATAGACATATTTGAATTCTTGAAGTAACTCAACAAGGTCATGCTTTGTCTTTGAAGTCATATTAATTCCAATCTTCACCAAGCTTACAACTTTTAATGATTCTTTGTGAAGTAGGATCTGTCTATCCTCTACCATCCTCAATAAGTCTGGAGATAAGCTACAATCCATGTCACCTTCAAACTTGTGAGATCCCTCTAAACACATGTCTCACCCAAAAGGAGATTCTGTAGCAGCGTCACTCATGTTATTGATATTTGGGGACCTATAGTGGGTGCTAAAGGATATACAAAGAAATGAATGAATAAATGAATGGTTTTGAGAAAAAAATCCAAAAGAATGAAAGAATCGTAACTAATGAAAGAACATTTGCTTAAAGATGATTGCAGTGATGTGTTTTATTAAAATAATAATGTCCAGACATGAGCCTATTTCACAAAGAATTTCTTATTGCTTCTAGGCTAAAAGCAACAAGTGTGTTCTGAACATTACTCTAGCAGACTCTAAAAAATAATATAGGGGTTTCCTCTACAGTCTCATTATTTATAACACCTCCCAGGCGGATATCTGACTAGAACCCTTTTAATTGTGTCTGCACTTATGGCATCAGTGTGAAAATCTTACCAGTTCTTCATATACTGCATTCTCCCCATCATCCATCATGATTGGGTAGCGGATTTCCTGCACTAGATAAGTCACCAAACTTGACAACACCCATGTCGATGAATCTTTCAACTTGCTTCTTGAAAGCAGTGCAATTCTCAATCGAGTGTCCCCTAATTCTCGCATGGTAGTCACATTGTGCGTTCGCATCATATCATTTGGGATACGGAAGTTGTAGAGGCTTCACAGAAAAAGGGGAAACCACATGTGCATCAAACAAATTTTGATACAGTTCTTTATACGGTACTGGAACTTCTCAGTCTTCATGCCAGAATCTTGCCTCGATGTATTTTGTTGATTACCAACCACCTTT
Organism: Gossypium raimondii; assembly: GCF_025698545.1. Taxonomy (NCBI): domain Eukaryota; kingdom Viridiplantae; phylum Streptophyta; class Magnoliopsida; order Malvales; family Malvaceae; genus Gossypium; species Gossypium raimondii. The sequence goes on along the minus strand of NC_068566.1, from coordinate 4,738,995 downwards.
CTTGGCTGACTCACAATAACTGATTTAGAGTAACCTGTGTTGTTCACATCATTTTCTCTTCTTCTTGAGACTGACCTCTTGTTACTCTCCTCTGCATCAATTTTCCCGCTTCTTATGGCATTTTCAATCATCTCGCCATTCATGATTATGTCGGGAAAGCTCTTTGTGGCACTCCCTAACATATGGGTAATGAATGGTGCCTTTAGTGTGTTAATGAACAGCATCGTGGTTTCCTTCTCTAGAAGTGGTGACTGAACTTGGATGGCAACCTCCCTCCATCTTTGTGCGTACTGCCTAAAACTTTCGTTATGTCTCTTCTCCATATTTTGAAGGGTGATTCTATCAGGAGCCATGTCTGTTACATGACTGTACTGCTTCATGAACGCTTGTGCTAAATCCCTCTATGAACTAATCATGCTACGACTTAGTTGATTGTACCATTTAGATGCTGCCCCTGCTAGGCTATCTTGGAAACAATATATCAATAGCTGGTCATTGTTAACATACCCAGCCATTTGCCTGCAGAACATGGTGATATGAGCCTCTGGGCAAGTCATCCCATTGTACTTCTCGAATTCCAGCATCTTAAACTTATGAGGGAGTACCAAATCAGGAACTAAGCTCAGCTCTTTAGCGTCAATCCCACGACAGCTTTCAGTGACTTCCATCACCCTGAATTTCTCCTCGAGCCATTTGCACTTTTCCTTTAGCTGTTTTGGTAGCTCCTCATTTATTCTTTCCCTTTCAGCCACTTCATCAAAGTCAGGAATGGCAGAGTTAACAGGGTAGTTTTCGGGGTTAGAGCCCAATCTAGCTTGAAAGTTCGAAGCACTGGCCTGGGACTGCTGATTGTGACAGTGGATTTGTGCGGATATTCAACTTGAGTTCGCACATGTGGAGGAGTAAAGCCTGGAGGATAGAGTGGTTCATCCTCATTGCCCTCTTCGACATCAGCCATGAGACCCTTTTCCCTTATCACCTCCTCCATTCAACAGTTGGGTTAACTTTGCCATCATATTAGTTTGGGATTCTTGCATCTTCTCCGACATATACTGTTGCATCTTGTCCAACCGCTCTTGCACTTGTAGCTGAAGTCGGTTTTGCATCTCCTTCTGGTACTGTTCGAGCTTTTCCAACCTCTGATCCATATCTTTAATCTTTGCTCGAGTGTCGTAATGGTGTTGGGTTGGTTGATTGGTTTCCAGGTTAACTGAGTAATGATTTTAATTAATTAGGATCATTTAACCACTTTTTATGCATATGATGTAATGTAATGCAAATGCATGAAATGAATGCAAAAAGAGACGTTGATTCTGGTTCAATTCTTCACTAGAAAACTTCACTAAAAAACAAATCTCTTTACACAAAGCGGATATATAAACATGGCTTCGTCCTCGAACTCCAAGCGAAGACAACGACCATTAAGATGCATCTCGCGAATCTTCCAATAAACATCTACTAGCTCCTTTTTACTTCATCCAGGTTGCAACTCCTTGATCAGCTATGCTTGTGAGCTTTTTTAAAAAGTTGGGATGTTTGACGACTCTCGAATAATCTTTGCTAATCTTGAATCAACGCAACAAAGTCGTATACTCCTCTTGTTACACTTCTCGCATCACGCTTTCTTAAACTATATTCGGAGAACCGTATTATCTTCCACTTTATCAAAAGAATTCGTTTTCCATGACAAGCTCTCTATTTAGCAACCGAACGTGAATCAACACCTCTTTTCTATGATGAAATGCAATGCAGTCAAAATGTCATGCAACCAAAACAAAACAGAACAAGTTAGTATCAGGTATAATAAAAGAATACAATATAATTGGAAATAATAAAACACCTATTCGGGACTCCTCTAGGGCTTGGTATAGCTCTACCTAGGGCGAGTTCCTAAAGTTCACTATATGTGGTTTGGCTTCTAAGGTAAGGGTATCCGAACCAGCAGATTCCTCGATCTTCACCCATTATAGGCTCATATGGATCCAGTTCAGTTCAGGGGGATACATTTCCCTATGGCTGCACGGAGATGAAAATCTCACGAATACATAAGTACAGATGTATCTCGGAAGCGGTCCACTACCCTGCACGGAGGTGAAAACCTCACGAAGGACTAGTTTCTCGCTCCCACTTAAGGGGGTAAAACAGACTGTGCAATGCAAAATGCAAATATAGGTCAACCGGCTTGGTTCAACCATGGTAATGAACCACGATGAAACCAATAAATGAGAAAGGAAATCATGATTTTAAAAAACTTTTAATTTTCGACACAAAGACGAAATATAACCAAGTCATGGCTCGACTCTCTAACGTCCCCAGTGGAGTCGCCAAGCTGTCGAAACCATTTTTTTGAAAACAAAAATTTGGTTGTCGACTTTAAAAATAAAACTGAAGTCGCCACCGATCCTTTATTACGGTGTGATCGGCTCACCTTAAAAATTATTTTGGCCTACGAATTTTGAGAAAACGAGTTCGGGAGTCAGTTATGCACGAGGAAGGGTTAGCACCCTCGTAACGTCAAAAATCGGTACCAAATTGATTATTTGATGTCTTAGTGTCAAAGGTTTAAAAAAGATTTTAAAATCAACTCAAACGATGGAATTTAAAAATGGATAATCAATTGCTCAAGTCATGTAAAGAAATCGAGTCCCAATACGTTAGGGTACAATTCCTCATAATCCCCAAACTTTGAATATCACTTTTATTTTATGCGAAAATCTTCATTTCGAGAAAGTAACATGCCACACCCAATACGTTAGGGCACGACAAGTTAAGTTCCCAAAAATGATTTTTATGCTCATGCATTTTGAATAAAGAATATTCTCGGTCATTTAAGATTGACAAAGAAAATCAGAACCCAATACGTTAGGGCTCAATTTCCCTCGAAAATCCCAAATTTCAAATAATGCTTTTATTCAAAAAAAAACCTTTAAATCAAGAAAATAACTTTGACGTACGGTTAAAACCAAAATATATTTTCAAAAAGGGTATATCAAAAAGTGGATGTATAATATCAAAACAAATACTTCAATGATGAATTACATATGAATTATGTATTTACAAAATATATATGTGTAAGTATAATATACAAGTAAATTGGAAAATATGTGTATGCGTATAGTTAACACACATTTACAAGCATACATATGTGAAAAAACACGTGTAGCAAAAAACTTATAATAATCTCCAAAATATGTATGTATATTTCATAAAAACATGTATATGTACAAAAATAAGGAAAATGCATATGTATTGTAAAACATAAGTGTACATACATGTATACTTATTTATAGAAATTATGAAAACAATATATATATATACATATATATAAATTATGCACGTATTAAAATATGTATATATATATGTACATATATGAATGCAAAAACTATAAAATAATATAATATAAAAAAGAGTATGCAGAGATGTATATATTCACGAATAAAAGAAAATGTATAAGTATGCATATATATACTATAAGGTACATAAAAGTTAATATATATATATATATATATATATATATATATATAAAACGTATGTAGAATGCATGCATTTAAAAGGTTTAAGAATATATATATTATATAAAGAAATATGTATATATATATATACTATATAAAGAAAAGGCGTGTATAAATATAGGAAATATAATAAATAATATAGTAATAATTTTTTTAAAATGTAAAAAACAAAATAACCAAAAATGAAATTTAAAAAAAGAAAGGGACCAATTTGCAACGCGCATTACATGGGGGCTAAAATGGAAAGAATCCCTCTCCCCAAGCGGTATGCAAAGAATGGGGACCGACTTGAAACAAGGTAAGAACATTTGGGCCAAATTAAAAGAAATAAGCGGCTCAATAAAACATGGCGCAAAGGGGAGGACTTATTGCGAAATTCTCCCATTTAAGGTTGATATCATGAGACCCTCAAACAAAACAGCACCATCTTTGTTCATTTTAAGTTTTAGAAAAACAAATTGTGGTAATATTTTGCCTTTCCTTTGAAATGAAACAACTTCTTTTGGGTTTCCTTAACCCTTTGGTGGCGTTCACCCACACCCCGATTCCGACGGAGGGATACCACTCGACGACTCGTGAAAGGTAAGTCTCCTTTTCCCTTTTATTCTATTATTTCACAAAACAAATAAAATAAAAGAGAAAAAAATAAAATGAAAATAGAATAAACGCGATTAACCTTCAATCTTCTTTGTATTTCAAACTTTTTTCTCTATTTTCGTCCCCCCCTTTTACACTGAAAATATTGGCCTTTTATAGCCGAAAATGGGAACGAAAAAATAAATCCAAATAAATCTATTCGGTTATTTGTTGGCCCGATTTTTTACTCTTCTCTTTCGCTTGTTGCAGGTACGTGCTTGAGGAACGGTGTTTGCGGAGAAACTAAGACGCGTGGAGGCCAAACTTCATATGACCGGAGACTATTTGGAGCATTTAAGGGCGTGACAACTTGTCGCTACTAGGGTTTTTTCGCTTTTATTTAAGTATTGGGCTATTTAGTTATTGGGCTAGGGTTAAATGTTTGGGCTTGTTTGTTGGTCTGGGTCCGGGCATATTTGGGCTTGTACAAAGTGAGTATCAGAATTCATCATACACTAATAAGTGTTGGGTGTAATGATAAGGCATATTGCACCTCCAAGAGAAAACACGAGTTTGAACATTAGAGATAACATTTTTGAAAGTGGCAAACATGAATCCTGAAAGGATAAGTCTACATTGACTGTAAAACAAACATAGAAAATACCTTGGTTCAAAAAAAAAAAAGATAGGATGAATCAACGGTGATTCATATTGAACCTTAAAACTAGGTAGCCAAAGTGATGAAAGTTCGTGATGAAACCATTATGAAAAAATGTATGTGAGAATTTCTCGCAATGCATTTTAGAAAATATATTCAAAATGCATTAATCTCACCTCGAATTGAAAATAAAATAGTTTTAAGCATATAAATGAATATCTATTGCATCTTTTTAGACATATCTAAAGAATAACTAGAAATCCTATCACACATGTATGCATGTGGAAATTATAACACCCCGTACTCGATCTAATCGTCGGATCCAAACTATAAGGTGTCACATTTGTTGCCGGAGCAACTACAAACAATTTATAAACTAATTAGTATAATTAAACATTCATTTGCAAGTATGGCAAAAAAACATGCATTTGCAAGAAAATTAAGTATATTAGTGTTGTACTTCATTTTTGGGTCTTATACAAGCTAACGAAAGCTCTAATGCTAACCCAAGATCGAATTAGGACTAAATTGTAACGATTACAAAGTTTCAAGTTGATGACGCGACTCAGGGGTTTCTTCGCCGCTGCACAACATACCACCTAGTCTCATCGCATTAACCTTTACTCGAAGTCGTGTCATGGCATGGTGGCATAATCTCATCACGGCGACATACACCCGATGTTGTGACGTGACATCCTATCTCTACAATTTCCAAATGAAACTTCAACATGCACTTTCCAAACCAATACATATGCAAAATCAAACCACATTTTTAGCCAAAACATAGGATCTCTAAGTCTCAAACATGAAAAACTACCTTTGACAATGGTGTACCAATACTATGTTACCTATAAGTTAACTAATTAGTATAATTCATTCCAAACCTTCAACAACCATACTTATTTACCAAGGTTATTGGCATTTACAACATTTCATTCCATTTTCAAACCATATTTGGATCCATTTACAATTTGCATTCTATTAATCAAGTTCGTACATTAACCTTCTAAACCAAAAGTATATATAAACATAGTTTTATACCAAATTTGACTCAACCTAAGTACATGTCATACTTGAAACTAAAACAAAACTTATGCAAACTTTTTTGAGTCAGGGACTGCTTCCAGGATGCTGGATTAACTGCTCGAACTACTGGGAATATGCTATACATGTGCACAAAGAAAACAAATCGTACACTAAGCAAATATGTTCAATGGTATTTTCATGATTCAAGTAAAAAAATACAAATGTAAAACATATGCATACATTCAATCCAATTGCAATTCATAGAACTGCAATAGCTCATTTTTCAGTGGTGTTGGAAACAGTGGCAATTTCTGACGAGTGAGTCCATGAATATTATTATTAAATATTTACGAGGTCAGTATAAGGTTTAATTAAATTTTGGTTCTTTAATTTTGTCAATCGGGTAGTTAATTAAAGTACAAGGACTAAATTCTAAAATTAATAATAGTTAATTGCTATAGATTTTAATTGTTTAAGGACTTATATAGTAATTTAAAATAGGGCCTAAAAAGGTAATTAAGCCATTTTAAAATGATAGTGGATAGTTTGGTTTAATAATTGTTACAAATAATATTTAAATTATAATTATATTAAAGTTATAAAATAATTATAATAAAACTTGAAACGAAAGAGAACGTCTTTTATTTTCTTTTCCATGCACCGAAACACCATTGTTGAAGATGAGAGAATATTCCTTTGAGTTTCAAGCTTAGGTCCCTCAATTGGTTTTAGTTCCCTATCATCCAGCTTCCTATCATTCATCCGCTAGGATAGAGAGGCACCCATCTTCCCCCAATTGGGGTTTTAGTTCAACCTTGCAAAGAAGTCTTCTGACCAAACTTCCAGTTCACAACTAAGTGGGGTCATTTCTACCTCTTCCTAAGGATCAACCAAAAAGCAAGATATTGTCGACACGGCTACCTACTTGGTGACTAATAATACTACATTTCTTTTGTATTTTTCATCCATTGAAATTTTCTTTCTTTATCATTTGTACTTTCAATCTATGTACTTACTTTTACTTTTCTACATTTATCTACTCGCACTTCCTTGTAGTTTCCTTGTATCTTTTCAACATGCATTTGCTGGAATTCTAGCCACCATATTTTCTTAATTATACTATCTATGTATATTCAACTATTCGTACTTACCTCTCTGTCTGCCAATCTAGGCGCATGCATCTACATAACCCATTTATTCGCTTCACAATACTGAGGACTCAAAGAGACTTTTCCAGTTCGATCGCCATGCAAATAGGTGTACTTCTTTCCAATCTTCTAGGTCAAAGGATCAACTAAACATATGCTTTGATACCACTCAAATTGTAACACCCCACAGCTGACCCGACCTCCAGATCTGGGTATAGAACGTCATAAATGGATCGGATTAACTTAACCTAAAATTTCATCGGTTAAACTGTTATGAATCAAACTAAAATAAAATCAATAGTAATTATTAGAACCCAGTGCCTTAAGCCACTAAATGTTTAGATCCTCACAGTTTCAGTTTCTCACCAGACTATTTGTTTACAAGAAATTCATAAAATTTAGCTAAGGACTATCTATCCAAAAAATTCAAATTCTAGGTATGCTATTTGACTTCGTTATTATTGATCTTGAGGTGAAGCCTCCAATATTACCCTCTTCCTATGTGCATAACTTGATCCAACAGCGATCTCGTTCTCCACTCCATCTGGCTTGGTCCTTCCTCTGTGTCCTCGATGAACCTCAGAAATCTTGAAGCTTCATCGTTTCCACAGCTTAGCTTTCTCGAATGCCAAAGCTCTCATTCTCCTGGAAACTAAGCATTTCAACAAAAAATCATGGGTTCAACTGAATATTCTCAACTTAATCCCACACGTGTAGAACCCTCGCTGTGGTTTTGAAGTCCATAACTTTATTTAACTATTTTTACGTACACAGAAAGACTAAGAATCTTACCAGATTATTGGTTTCCCTACTTTTCCACCTCCATCCTCATGAGGTCTGCCTCATGCAGAACCTTTCATGGTTATTCTTTATTCAAAGCAATCGAAGAAGGTGAATAAGAGAAATTTTGACTGAGTTGAGAAGAAAATCATCCCTAGGAGCCATCTCCCAACTATTTATAATGATTCCCTCGCTATTACCAACCTTAGGAGAATCGTAGCAAATTATTATGTCCCCGACTAAAGAATCGGCTAGTTTCATTTTGTTAATAATATGAATCATTTTCTCTTATATATACCAACAGAAAAGTTTACATGGTATTTATACTAAAAGAGTAGACCTAACTAAGGAAACATAATCAATACATTAAATCAATAGTCCTAATTTTAAGTTAATCTAATCCCTAAAAATTAGAATGAGATTAGCTGAGATAAGTTGTCAACACTCCCTTTCAAGTTAGTGCATAAATGTCTCACATGCCCAATTTGCACACCAAACTATGTTAGCTTCTGTTATTAAATCCTTTAGTGAATACATCAGCTAATTGTTTGTCAGAGGCTACATGACTTAAGCCCAAGTTGCTGGCAGTCAACTTTTATTTAATGAAGTGTTGATCAATTTCTATGTGCTTTCTTCTATCATGTTCAACTGGATTTTGGGCTATACTGATAGCAACCTTCTTGTTGCAATATAAGGATAATTTTTCTTTATTTGACAACTTTAATTCCTCCATAACTTTTAATAACCACAGTAGCTCACAAACGCCTTGAGCCGTGGCTCTGTATTCTACCTCAGCACTTGATTGAGCAACCACACTTTGCTTCTTGCTTCTCCAAGTGACTAAGTTTCCTCCCATAAGTGTGCAATATACAAATGTAGACCTCCTATCATCCAGAGGTGTAATGGCCCAAATTCAAGGTTATCGGAATAATGATTTCGTAACCACAAATCCGATTTAAAGAGAAATTTATTTTAATATTTTTGCATGAATATTGGTATGATAGGAAAATCTTATGAAAATATCAACAGAAAAATTTTACCGATTTAGTGGTTAGTTAGAAAAAGAAAGTATTGAAGAAATTGGGTAAAAATAACGTATTGAGACTTCAATCTCATAAAACTGAGTCAAAAATATTTTTATAAATATTTATGAAGTGTTAGTAATATGGTATTAAAATTTCGTTAGAAAATTTTAATGTTTGGGTAGTCAATTAAGTGAAAAGGACTAAATTGAAAAAGGTGTAAAACTTACTAGAAGGGTTAAATAGCTCAATTGTTAAATGAAGAGGGACATAAATTGAAAATAACCCCAAAAGGAGATATTTTGGGCGGCATACGCTGAGAAAAATTAGGAGAATTGAAGAATTAAGGGTAAAATTGGAATATTGCAAAGTTTGCATTAAAAGTTAGGACTAAAGTGGAATTATCTAGATTCCTCTTTATTTTTCTGCATTCCCATCAGCCAAAAACGTCATAAGGGTTTCTTCAAGCTGGTTTTTCATAATTTTTGCACCAAGTGAGTTAATCCTGGCCTTTTTCTTAATTTCTATGTTTGTAAGACTTTTACAACTCGGTCCTACTACTAAATTCATTAGTTTTTTATTTTATGAATGAATTTGAAAGTTGCTATGAATATGTGCTGGAAGTTTATGATGAAATAGGATGAAATTGAAGCTTTAATTTGTTGATGAGATGATTTTATTAGGTAATTTCAATAGAAATTGATTTGTAGGACTTAATTGTGAAAAAGTTTGGAATTGAAGTCTAGTGTTAAAATTCTGATTTCCAAAGCTTATAAAGTAGTTTAAAGTGATGGGAAAAAGTGTTAATTGAGAAAAATCAGCTCAATTGAGAGGTTAATTGAGCAGGGATGAAATTATCATTTATTGAAAGTTTAGGGAAAAATGGTAATTAACATCATACACTAAAATAGTTTTGGACAGCAGCAGTACTCTAACTTTGAAAAATCACCAAAAATTGTAGAGATTTAATTAGAGGATGAATAAAATATTAAATTAAATCTTATTGAGTCTAGTTTCTTATAAAAGAAACGTGTAAGAAATAGAATTGTAAATCATGAGATATAATAGATTTTGTGAGACAATGTCAGAATGAATTCAGGTTCCCTGTTCTGACTTTGGAAAATCATTAAAATTGTAAAAAATTATTATGAGTTATAATTTATATGGTTATAATCCTTAATTAGTATATTTTCACAATAAACAAATGGAAACATCATCCAAATCATGTACAATGAGATAATTAATTTTTAGTGAAGAGAGGTCAGAACTGTCAAACAGTGAAACAGGGAAACTTTAAAGAATAAATTGTACTTATTGGCTAAACAAAAATTCTGAAAATTTTATGATAAGAATATATGTGAGTATAGTTTCAGGTAAAATTAGCGGATCTTAATTTGGAGTTCTGTAGCTCAACATATAAATAATTTAGCAACTGTGACTCAGTGAGATAGCTTTGAATGCACTATAAATAATAATGGAATTATAGAGAATGTTACATATGAACATGAAAAATATTAGATTAATGATTAAATTTATTTATTTAGATTCAGAAAATTCAAATACGAAGCAAGATCGAGGAAAAGAAAAAGTTCGGGATTAGTAGATTTTTGGTTACAAACAATTGTCGAGGTAAGTTCATGTAACTTGAATTATATTCTTAAATGCTTGAAATGTTTGTTATTGATGTGAATATCATTTTAATGTTCATTGTATGAAAATTGATGAAGTATTGATATTCTTGATGAAAAGAGAAAATAAATCCCGGTTGAATGGAAGGAAAATTTGATGGATCTCTGAAAAGGAATTGACGGTAAAAAGGATCTAGCCCGGACGGGTGATCCTATCCTGATATAGCCCTCCCGAAGAATATGTGGAAAATGGATTTAGCCCGGACGGGTAATTCGAATTAGGGTATAAATTTATCCTGGACTGGTAATTCAGATCCAAGCTCATTAGAGTAATTGTCGTTGCAGGGGATTTAGCCTGGACTGGTAATCCCGACAAGATTTCTATGAGTTTATATTACAGGGAATTTAGCCTGGACTGGTAATCCCGCTGTAAGGATGAGGTTCGCGGGAGTGTGCTCTCTGAAATGGAAATATGCGCACATGAATATGAATTGACGGACCCAGATTTGTACACTAAAGTGTACCTCTGAAAATCCGTCGAAATTCTAAGAAATTCAACGAGATAAATATGAAAAATAAAATAATAAGGGAATGAAAAATATGAAATTGATGAGCTCATCAATCATTTGTCTTTGTAATGAATTTATATGATGTTTATTTAACTAATGCAAAAGTTGAGTTTGTATGTGATAGGTATATGTTTATGTGAATTGGATGTGTGCTTGTGTTATTAAATGATAGGTGTATAATATGGTAAGTATAATTCTTGTTGCATGAACTTACTAAGCACAATGTATTTACCCCGTTCTCTTTTTCCCTATTTTGTAGTGCTCGGGAGCTCGAAGGTTAGAGATTAGTCAGAGCTTTATCACACTATCAACCCATATCTTTTGGTATTTGAAAATGACTTATTTTGAAAGAATGGCATGTATAGACTAAATACCAATATTACATAGAAATGAATGTTTGTAACTTAGCTGTTGGTATGGCTAAAGTATAATTTTGAGATTTTGCGAAAAATTTCTTATGGCTTCGATTTAATATCAGTTTAGTCCTGATGTATGTTTTGGGCTTCGGAGGCCCATCCAAGGGACGTCATGACATGATTCGATAAATGAATAGTAATTAAACTCGTAATAACAGAAAAATTAATTCAGTAAAATCTGGTAATGCCTCGTATCCTATTCCGGTGACGGAAACGAGTACAAGAGATCTAACCCAACCTGTATCTGTAAAAGCTTCTATCTCGAGATGACCATGTTTAGAAAAGAGGGGACCTTTTTCCTGGGGTAGACTTTAGGTAGCATAGAATGCGAAAGACAGCCTGCATACGAGACTCTCAAGGATCATGCATAAATTGACTTACCAAACTAACTACATATGTTATACCAAGTCCAATGTGTGTGAGATAAATTAGTCTACCAACCCAGTCTTAGATATACTTCTTTATCCACTGGCTCTCCTATTCTGACTTGCAACTTATGATTGCTTTCTATAGGTCATTCTACGGGTTTTCATCCCATCATACTTGTTTCAGTCAAGAGGTCTAGGATGTATTTTCTTTGAGATATGAAAATTCCTTTCTTTGATCTGGCAACTTCACTTCCCAAGAAATATTGTAACTTCCCTAGATCTTTTATTTCAAATTCTTAAGCTAAACATTATTTCAATCGAGCCATTTCTTCCTCATCGTCTCCTATCATCACTATGTCATCAATATATACAATAAGAAGAGTGATCTTACCCTTGTGATGTTTCATAAAAAAAAGGTATGATCAGCATTGCTTTGTTTATAACCAAAAGTGATTATAACTTTGCGAAATTTGTCAAACCAGGCTCTGGGAGATTGTTTTAATCCATACAAAGCTTTCTTCAATCTGTATACTTTCCCTTACGTTTTTACATTATCAAATCCAGGAGGAATCTCCGTATATACTTTTCCTTCTAAGTCTCTGTGTAAGAATGCATTCTTCACATCAAATTGTTGTAGGTTCCAGTCAAGGTTGGCTACACAAGATAACAAAATTCTGATGGTGTTCATTTTGAAAACAAGGGAAAGTGTTTCTTGATAGTTTACTCTATAAGTTTGAGTGAAGCCTTTATCAGCCAATCTGACTTTGTACCTTTCAGTCAAACCATCAGACTTGTGTTTCAGAGTAAACACCCATTTTTATCTCACCAAATTCTTGTCTACTGGAGGATTTAATAGCTCCCAAGTTTCATTCTTTGCTAGTGCCTTCATTTCTTCAACCATGGCTTCTTTCCACTTGAGATATTCAAATGCTTCACGCCAATCATGTGGAATAGACACAGAGGACAAAGACAAGGCAAAGGCTTTATAGGGATATGATAATGAGTCATAAGAGATAAAGTTAGACTTAGGATGTCTAGTACAGGATCTAACACCTTTTCTTTGGGCAATTGGTTTATCTAAATCATTAGGGGGTAACTCACCAGAAGAGGAAGATTCTTGGCACATAGTAGGTTGCATGATGGCTTTTTCTGTTCTAAACCTTCTTGAATACTTCTTTAAATCTGGTTTGCCCAAATGTCCAACAATCTTCTTTTAAATAGTAGTCTTCCCCTGATCAGTAGCTTCCTTTTGAACAATTGTGTTTTCTAGAACAACAGTCTCCCCCTTAATAGTAGCTTCCTTTTGAATAATGGTGTTTTCTAGAACAAGGTTTTCAATAGTTACTAAGTCAGATATCACTTCTTCTCTTCCATTATTCTCCCCATGAATACGTGATTTAATTATACCATAATAATATGTCATAATTCGGTGTAGCAAATTAAACTAATTTTTGCACTTTGGAAGCTTGAAAGACAGCATTTTGGGTAGGTTTTAATTATGTTTTTGTAAGTTTTGTTAAGTTAATAAAATGTACAAATTGAGTCTTTTATTGACCTTAGGGTCCGAATGAGGTCAAGGATGAACTTTATAAGTGTGTATGAGACCATTAGAAGGCAAACTAAACTGATACTGGTCACAATGTCACAACATGAAATGCTCAATGTTGCAACATAGAAAGCAGAATGGAGAAACTACGAGACTGCCTTTGATGTCGCGACACAGTCCAAAGGTCTTGCAACATACCCCTAAAGATAGCTCAAGAGGAGTACACTGACTATTATGTCACGACACAGGTCCTGATGTGTCGTGACATCAACTCTAAACGAGAATTAAACACGAGACAATGGCGTTTTAGTCCGCAAAATCAAACTTAAAGCTCGAAAGTGTCTGCTGACCTAAGGTTAAGAACGACGGCCACCTGAAATCTATAAATAAGCTCATTTGTCACATGTTATAGACACCATTCATTTAGCCTAGAATTAGTCTTTTAATTTCAATTTAGTTTTCTCTTAAGTTAGATTTATTTTCATTCATTCTTGTTATATTTTGAGATATCTGTATTATGGAGACAATTAAACCTTGTGAATTCGCGATCAATCTTAATACAATCAAGCTCTTTCATAAACTCTATATTGTCGATTTATTTAGCATGTTTTCTTTTTATATCGATTCTATATTGTCTATGGAGACCATGAGGAACTAACCCCTTTATGAGGGATTAACGAGTGGAAGTATGATTTGTTGACTATTTTGTAGGGATACCCAATAGATTAGTTGTTTGGGAAAGGAAGAACGTAAAACACACCGTAGGCCTGACAACCCTGGGAAGTCATCAAGGTGGGAATTAACCCAAAATTGGTATGATCCATCCGTGAACACCTTCACCCCAAACCGGTTTAGACTATGGGGTCAGAAGATAAGTAGTTCTTGTCGAATCATTATTTGAGTAGAAGATCGGAAGATCCTGCTGGGATAGCGACTAGTTGATTGACAAGGAACCCAGAGCGATAGTTGATGGGGACTACCGAAGCGAGCCAATAACCCATTATCAGATTTGATTATTTCTATTCTTTAATCTCTCGAATTTTAGTTTTTTATATTATTTTATTTTTATTATTATAACAACCCTAGAAGCTCCTTATATTTTACCTTCGTAATATAGCTAAACTAAAGTACTCATTAGATCTTTCAGTATTTAGGTTAAAATTGATCTAGCACTAGCCTTTCTTGGGTACGATACTCAGAGTACTCACCTACTCCGTTGTAACTATAATACAACCGAACCCGTATACTTGCGGATACCACCTTATTAATATTTCTTTTACTACAGTATTCACACTCTGGACGTTAATATGTCCGGAGGCAGTCAAATTGTTGGCGTCGTTGTAGGGGAGGAAATGTCACTAGTTTAATTTTAATTTTTTGCACTCAAAATACAATTTTATTTTATTTATTTTACTAATTTTCCCTTTTTGGCTTTAGTGTATGACTCGTAGTAGGGGCACACTCATAGCAGCAGTCATAGATCTAGAAAGAATAATTAAAAGAAATTACAGACAGTAATACTAACAAGAACAACAGATACAAGAACCACCACCACCTGCTGTCAGTAATGTACCACGTGAAAATCCACTGTTTGGCGGCGCTAACGATAACAGTTTAAGAAATCCACCAGCAACACCATAGTTACCCGCAAACTTGCACATGGCTCATAATGAAAGAACCATAAGGGATTATGCATTACAAAGTGTAAACATGGTTCAGGAAAGCATAACAAGGTCAGCTATTATAGCGAATAACTTCAAGATTAAATTGGTAATGATTCAAATGATCCAGAATAACCTACAATTCAGGGGCACGATAAAAGAGGATTCGAATCAACATTTGAAATTGTAACTTTGTGATACTATTCATCTTCAGTTATTCCACTTTTCTTTGATGGATAACGTCTTTTCTTAGTTAGACTTGGAGACACCAAGATCTATCACAACATGGGATAAACTTGCTAAAAAGTTCTTACAGAAGTTTTTCCCTATTAGAAAAACAGTTTATAAAAAGAGAGGTTGTTGTTTTTAGATAGATAGAAAGGGAAAATTTCCATGAGGCTTGGAAACGTTTCAAAATATTAATTTAGAAATGCCCACACCATGGATTTCGTGAATGGATGCGATTGCAGGTATTTTATAACAAATTGGATGCAAATGCAATATCAGGACTGGACGAAGCGACAGGAGGAGCTCTTATGAACAAAATGTATGAGGATGCTTACGAAATCATTAAGAACATGGTATTGAACTCCTGTCAGTGGCCAATTGAACGATTTACATAGGGCCAGAAATCACTATTGAAAAGGCTATTCAAGAGGATGGTAAATATCAACAGTTACTAGACAGACTTAACAATATTGAATCCGCAAACAATGCACCGACTATGAGTAGAAGAGATAAATCACTTTTTCACTATATCAACAATCATGCCAATAAAGTGAATTACATCAAAAATAAGGGTGAAAATCCTTATTCAAATACATACAAACCCGGTTGGAGAGATCACCCGAATTTGAGGTGAAGAGGAAACCAATGAGAAGGTAAAAGTTCAAATCAAGTTAAAAATACTAACTATCAACCTCCTTATTTGCAAAAACCTCAGGATAAGGTCAACCTAGGTGACCAAACTGCATGTGGTCAACATCTGGACATAATTGAGGGAGAAATGCAATCAATGAGAACAGATGTAAAGCAAGTGCAGTCTCAGTGCACCAACTCAACAAGAACATTGACTAAACTGGAGGATCAAATGAGCTAACCGATGAGTATGATGGGTGACATCAAAAGACAAATTAGCACCGATATTTCAAGCAATACAAAAGATAATCCTCGAATGGAGAGAAAGGAGCACATGAAAGCAATATCACTTCAATCGAACAAAGTATTGAGTAGCCAGAAAACCCTATCCCGGAGGTGAACATTGAAAGTACTGATAATCTTCCAAAGCAATCTCTAGAGGCTGAAGACAAACCTGAATTGGATGACGTAATTGCACCGACAGTAGATCCAGAAAAAGAAATAACTAAAAATTTTATCATTACAAAGATCTTATTCCTTTCAAGACTAGAAGAAAAGAAAAAACGAGATGAAGATGAACTTGTAAGCTTTCTAAACTTCTTCAAAACATTAAATGTAAGCATGCCTTTAACTGAATTAATTGAGAAAGTCCCTAAATACTCTAAGTTTTTAAAAGGAATTATGTCAAGGTGTAGGAAAATTAAGCAGGAGAACAAGTTAATTTAAGTGTCTCCTGTAATGTTATTATTTCATGGTAAATTCCTCAAAAATTAAAAGACCCACGAAGTTTTACTATTCCCATATAGATAAGGAGCATTCCTTTTAATAAAGCCCTATATGACCTAGGAGCTAGTAATAATTTAATGCCTTATCCATTTTTGAAAAACTCGGGTTGTGGGATCTTAAAACTACTGAGATAACACTATGGTTGGCTGACAGGTCTTCAGTACATCCGAAAGGTGTATTGGAAGATGTGTTTGTTAAAGTGCGTAGCCTCATTATCCCAGCAGATTTTGTGGTCCTAGATTTTGAAGAAGATTGAGAGATACCAATCTTATTAGGTAGACATTTTCTAGCCACCTCAAGGTCCACCATTGATTTAGAAAAAATGAATTAACCATGAAAATCAATGGTGAGACTAAAACTTTTAAATGTAGCCATCAACAAAGCGAGGAAGGTAGGAGGAAGTTAAAGGAGCAATGCAAATAATTATCTATTTCTAACATTCTTGATTCAAGGGATACACTTCTTTTTATGCATTCAAAAAGAATAAATAGGTTTAAGGAAAGGGACAAGTGGGCAAAGGTAGAATGAAACGATGAAAGATGGACTAATACTGATAGAACGGAAGAATCGTCCATCTGTGAACTGATGATATTGTCGGATGAATCCGCCAGTAAGACTTAAAATATTTGAGTAATGCTAAACTATTGTAAATTATTGTAAATTTAGCTAATTGTTTAGTATAGATTTTAGTTTTTATTAATTTTTCATTTTATAGAAATCGTAACCCTCTAGAAAATGGAGTTTTGAGTGAGAACAGAACTCATGTCGCAACACAGGAATCTTGTGTTGCAACATCAAGGGTAGTTTTTAACAAAATTCAAAAAATTCTTTCGATGTCACGACAACGGTAAACTGCCAGGGATGTCGCGACAACAGTAAACTGCCAGGGATGTCGTGACACGGAACACCTGTGTCACGACATCACTGCAATTTCTCTGTAGGTAACTCAACCTGATAAGCGCAACCTAGCGACTAAACACTTTTTTTACCCAACTTTTAACACTAAAAACTGTCATAGGTTATACTCTTGTCCCGTCCCAAAAAGAATCCGGCAAACTGTCATATATATTATAACTTTCTTCCTATTTGTCATAAATTGGATTCGGGTGTAGGTTATGCTATTAGCATGCAGACTCATTTTTGGCGGGCTTTGCAATAGTTTCGAATATTTGAACGAATCTACTAACTCTCATAAGAGTGAATTCCATGACTACTATAGATGCCAAGTAATGAAAATAGTGCTAGCAGATTAATTTAACTTGCATCACCCTCACTTTACTCAATTCCACAAGCACAACAGCCTTCTTAGAATATTAGATCACCTTTCATTGTGCTAGTACGAATGGGTGTAGTGCGCAATCACATTTACAAGATAGTCCTGACGGACTTCCACACTAGATAGTTTTGATCGACTTCCCACACTAGATAGTCTTGACGAACTTCTCACGAATATGATAATGTCATGTCCATGGGCTTCCATTCGTCCCACTAAGGGCTCTCATACGTCCTGCACAAGGGGGTCTCAAATGTCCCACACAAGGGGCTCTCATACATCGATGCACACCTTTTTTCATATCATTTAATCTCCTTTCCTAGCTCAGTCCAACTGAACCTCCCTAGAAGCCACATATATATAATGAACGTGTAATCATGTGTATAACCATTCGAACCTCCTCAAAGCCACATAAATATAATGCATATAGCATATTGTCTATCACAAGACATATAGTACGTCAATCCTACCATTTACGCATCATGATCAAATCTACTATTAGCCAAACTATCCCATATCAGCACGTCAAACATTTCATCCATTCTATATGGTTAACTTACTAACACACAAGCATTTACATATTACACCACATGCAAGCACACTACACCAGTATAGCACATTCATCGTCTATATAGCTTAATACATATTGGAAGCATCACAATATTTCAACTTTTATTCACAGGTTGTTTTCTCATTTTTTAGTACGAAAAACAACATTTTTAGCACATAATACTACCACAAGAAACATCCATTTGAGAGTTGAGTTCTGGAACTCACTTGGAACTTGACCCCAAATCCATCTACTAAGTCTTTTTCCCTTGTTACGCCAGCCTTCTTGGTCAATACAACATAACAACAATTTTAGAATCACTAAGACCATTCAATATCATAAAAATCATAATCTCTTTGCATGTAGGCGCCATATAAATCATTAATTGCCACTTTACCCAAAACAAAACAGAATCAATAATGAACTAAAACCCTTGACTACCTTTTTTTTATAAATTCTAGTAATTCAAGATTATTAGAAAGCTTACCAGATTTCCAATTTCTAAGACTTAGATCTCAGTCTCTCTCCTTCATGTACGAACAATCCTTAATCTTTCTCCTTTCTATTACAAAATAGAGGAAAGAAGAACAAAAAAAATAAAATCGGAGAAAAATGCCTCCTAAATATATAGCCCCTTCGACCCCTTTCACCCAAACCAATTCACAGCAACCTGGAAATACCGTAATCATTCGAAATACTTACCTAGTTGTTTTCCTTCTGTAGATTATCAGTTTACGAAACTTGTCAGTCGAATTAGCTCGGTAGAATTTTACCCGTTTTAAGCTCGATATTGTGGCATGTATTTAGGTGCTTATATGTGTCATATTTTGTGAATAGATGGTTTGGTTGAAATTATTTTTAATGTTTGAATTTTGAAAAAATAATGTTCATATATGCATAATTGTGATTCGACAATATGATAGGCTTATATCAATGGAAAATTTTAAATGTGGAATGTTATGATTTGATCATGAAAATGGTATAGTTAATTGTTGTTTGAATGGTTGAAAGCATGATAGATATAAGTTTGCACTTTTGCTAAGTTGTTTAGATTGTTTTGGTGCCAAATTAAGGCAAGATGATTGAATTGAATTTGGCATAGACTAAGTGATGAAATGGTATGCATTTTAGAGTGCTTTGTGCATGTTCTAATGTATTCTTTAAGGCTCCTCTTGGATACAAGTTAGTTAGAGCATGAAATTGGCACCAAAGTGTAACTTTTTTTCATTTTTTTATCTTTTCTTTCTTTCTTTTTTTCCTCTTTTCTCTTATTTTTCCCGTCCTTCTTTCCCTCTTCCTCTCATCTCTCAATTTTTTTCTCCACTTTCTCACTTGTGCCACCGTTACAACCTAGTTTTCTCCATTGTTGTGTTTCCCCATTCTCCTTCTTTCTTATTGTTTTATTCCTTTTGTTTGCTGCCATTTTTACTCCTTTCTTGGTTGAATCTTTTACCGACATTATAACACCATTGTAGCCCCTTTATTTGTTGATTTTTCTCTTGCGCTGCTGCCCGAAAAGTCTTCACTTTGCATCTATTTCCTTCTTCGATTTATTGTCGTTTTACAATATTTTACCAGCCTCTTTGGCTATTGTTTTGATTACCAAAATTGTCTCTTTTTTTGTCCATTTAACCTCCTTATTTTCGCAACAAACAACCCCTTTGCTACCAACTTTTGTGGTGTTATTTCCCTTTAGAAACACCAAAAGAGGTTGTTGCTTTTCTTTCCATATGATGCACATCCTTGTTGCCATTTTCTTCACTTTTCCCTTGTTAAAATACCCCCTAATGTTGCCTTTTATGTGTGCATCCAATTTCGCTTGAATTTTCATCTTAGATCTAGAAATCGTGAAGCGTAAGTGTTGTTTCGAAAGTGATCTAACATCGCTTTTTTTCTCATTACTTTTATATTATGGCTGAATGCCTCTAAGGCCTTAACCAATTATTTATTTTAGTTGCAAATTTTTAATGATTTTTAAGTTGGAAGTGTCGAATCTAAACTCCTCAGGTCAAAAGTGACGAGGAAGGTAATTCACATTTCCGTTTAATAGCGAAATAGTGTAAGTTTATTTACCGAAGTTGGATCTAAAGGGTCGCTTATGTAGTACTGATTGGTCGAACCGCATAAAGGTGTTTTAGGCTAATTCTAGCCTTGTTTTTTCCATGTTGTATGATTAGGTTTGTTCGATTTTGAGTTAGAAAAATTATGGATTAGCGATTAGGCTGCGAACTTTCGTAATTCAGGTGTGGGACTTAGTTAAATGCGAATTATGTATGTGAGTACTTCTTGTTTGATTTGGCCGAATGATGATATGTCTTTGAAAGTTGTTCGATTGATGCTTATGTTCAGTGTTTGGCCGAATTGTGTGTGTACCCTTCAAGGAGAAAATCGAATGCACATATATTCTTTTTGATGCATGTCAAATGCGAAGTGTTAATCTACCCTTTGTATGCATTGTTTGTAATTGATATTATGTGTTAATAATTAATAAATTAAGCTTGTTGGTTTAGGCATGGCCGAATGGCCTAAAGTTAAATTATGAAATTGTCGATCAAGGTATGTATCAAGTAATTTGGCCGAATGTTAAAGGCCTTGTTTAGGATTGCCTAAATGTGAAATTGTCATATGTGATTTTCGGATGGTTTGCCTTTATTAGGGTTGGTTATACATTGTATATTATGAAAATTGTTATTGTTCATTGATTGCATATATAACATGCGACTCTCTGTGACACTGCTTCAATTGCATATTAAGTATGCTATGACTGTATTATACGTTGTTTGTTTGTTACATAACATTGTTGCCATTGATCGATTGACTGAAAGTGTGCAAGTCATATATTGAAACTATTACCAAAAGCATTTTAAGCATGCCATTGTTCTGCACTGTAACTGTTTCTGTCATGCATGATTGTGTTTCACTCATCGCATATCATATTGCATTACATGAAAATTGGATTTAATGAGTGACAGAGGAGTTTCGTAATGGTTTGGCGGTATTTAAAACCACAATATTGTTGTCAATGCACCGCACCGAAGTATTATAAGAGGTATTGGATATTGGTGGTTTGACCACAACATTTGCAACATTGACTGCATCTTTTTAGCAGCTTGTCTGCATTATTAGCGGTTTACCAATAATTTATCTGCATTTCTGGTAGATTGTCCACATTACCAGAAGCTTGTGTGTAAACTATTATTAGTGGTTTATCCACACTGAGTTACAGCTCCTAACTATTTTGGCGATTCAATAGACTGGTTCTGGGAACTCGATGTGTGTAACAAATGGATGGGTTTGACCTTTTTTCATTGTCATTCTCAAGCATGAATATGCATAACTGTTGGAAGCACCATGAAAGTGTGAATTTTGTGTACTACTATAATTACCGATAATCTATTAGCTTTTGTGCTCAATTGTTAAACAGGTTTCTTACATGATTTGTAAGATCAGCATACTTTGTTTACCTTTGATTAAGACTCACACTAGGCTTTTTAAACTCGTCTCATTAGTTTAAAATTTTTCAAGTAGTTCGCAAGGTTAAGGCTCGGATTCGAAAATTTGAAGATATGGTCTCAATTTTTATTGAATAAAGTATTTAATTTGAATTTTTTATTTTTTTGGTTTGTAATAATTTATTTTACGAATTGTGTCATGGGATAGATTTTGGGGATATATTTAGTTATTGCATGCATGAACGTTAAGAATTAGAGAAGTTGAATAACTGACTGAATTAATAATTGGTCATTTAAGTTAGTAATTATGGTTTTAGTATCAAATTGTGAGCATTGATTTTTCTGTTGCAAAACTAGATTTTTTGGAACTTTGAATAACAATTAATGGTAAAATATGTAATATGTTTTTAATTTAATGAGAATCTTTTCAATTGGAATTTTAATTAAACTTGGCAAATTTAATGTTTTAAAAAAAACAAAGAGATGCCCATTACGATTTTTCAAAAAA
Source organism: Gossypium raimondii (assembly GCF_025698545.1). Lineage (NCBI taxonomy): Eukaryota > Viridiplantae > Streptophyta > Magnoliopsida > Malvales > Malvaceae > Gossypium > Gossypium raimondii. The sequence continues at coordinate 4,716,658 of NC_068566.1, read as the reverse complement.
TAAGCGAATGTTTTGAAAACAAGTTTCTGAGAGTTGGCTTGTTTTTTCTGGGTCATTTCAATGGTCGATGTGACCTTTAAAATCCGGTCATAACTTCTGGATCAAGCTGGGGAGATTACAGAGAAATAATGAGGTGACCCTTGAATACAAAATTGGGGAGAAAGGGAACAATGTCATGTGCCTAACTATTTCTAGTGTTTGAACCATTTTGAGCCATAATTTCTTTGAATTCATACTGTCACAAGCCTTAGAACGTTACAAGCTTAGAAGACCTATGTGACTTAAGTATTCACTATGCATAATTTTCTAGAATTTCTAATAATTAAATTGGTTGAATGTTATTTGATTCCCATGCTTGTATCTACTCTATATTTGTATGAATTAAAATGAGGGTAACATGATTAAATATTTGGTCATTGGGTCACTTCTAAGTTTGTTAATTATTTAACTTTGTAAACTAGGAAATTTACTTTAGAAATTTTCAAATTGACAATGTATCACGATTAAGTCACATGTTAAATAAATTTGTTAACCATATTTTGTAGTAGTAATCTAATCTAAGGGATGTCTTCTGCATGTTATGTGTTAGACTTGGTTTGCTTGAGAATAAGAAAAAAGTTTAAGTGTGGGGGATTTGATCTGCCACAAATTACATTATTATTTACAATCTTTTTCACATAAGTTTAGCTTGTTTAATAGTTCAATTAAGTTGCTTTAGTATTTATTTATAATTTTACAGTTCAAGACATATTTTATGCTTTTTCCATAGTTATTATACTATTTAGATTCATAATAAGGTTAGGTGGTTGGAACTGTAACAACCTATTTTTCAGTGATATCGAAAACGGTGATTTCGGAACCCTAATTTTTATGATTGAGTAAGTAAATATTATAAAATAATATTAGCTAGTCTATTATATAAATATTTTATGTTCGTCTAGTAATTTTAGCAATTAAATAGTTAACTAAGGAAAAAGACTAAATCATAAAAGATATAAAACTTAATCGCTATTGAATGTTATTAGTTAAATGGCTTATTTAGTAAATGTGGGAGGACTTATATGGTATTTAGACCATAATAAAACATTGGTGGAAGGTTCATGCAAGTCTTGGGTGGAAATTTTGAATTATTTACAAGGGTAAATTGATAATTAAGTAAATAAAAACATAAACTAAAGAAATCAAAGTCACCATCTTTTTCATTCTAACTTTCCCGACTGAAAAACACCATTTTTGAACTAAGGAGAATCGGTCAAGCTTGTTTCATTGCATGTAAGAGATTTTTATATCGTTTTTAGTGAATTTTATGTTTTTTGAGATCGTTGTAGCTCAATCTAGTTAACCCAGGGACTAATTCGTAAAAAATTTAAAGGTTTTTAAACTTTCCATTAATGATTTTTAGATGTTCTTGAAGTTAAATAGTATATTTATGAGGTTGATTCTTAAATAGGACTATTTTGTAAAGGAAATTGTATTAGTTTTGAGCTTAGGGACTAATATGAAAATATGTTATTTTAGCATGAAATTTCTTTAAATTTTAGTATGTGAAGGCTTATTAGGTATGAATATATATTCGGTTTTAAGTTTGGGGTTTAAATGTGAAAGATATAATAGTTTCAATTTTAGGGACTAAATTGAATAAAGTGAAAAGTTCATGGAAACTTTGTAAAATGAAATCAATAGGTCATATTCATGAAAATGAGTATAATAATGCAATTGGAATTGATAAATTAAATTTAACTATTATATAGATCAAGGATTGAACCATACGGAGGAAAATCGAGCAAAAAGGAAAATTACAGAATAGTCCCTATGAATCAACTCAATAGCCAAATATAATAGGTAATTTCATAGGTAAGAAATGTGTATTTTTTTCTACTGAATTGTGAACATGTATATATATGTTGTTCAAATTCATGGGTTGAGATTTGAAATGCTATAAATTAAGTACAAGGTGAGAAAAGACTTTTTTGAAAACTGTTGAATATTTGTGAAACATGATTTGTATGATTTCAAAATGAACATGAGTTGTTTCCAGCACGTGTACTGATATCATGGAAGTGTCCCTGATTTATAAATGTTACGAATCCTAATGCCCGTTTAAACGTAGTAAACGATTATGATACAGTTGGCATGCCAATAAGGTTAGAATGCACACTTGTATGGGTTTGAACTTCGATACTTATAGTTTTCACTTTGGTGCCCCTTTTTGCACTTTGGTGCCCATGTTTGCACTATGGTACTCCCTAGTGCGGTGTAGTTACCCGATTATTTGAATTAATTTGCTATAGTTCATCAGGCTAGTTAAACTTGTGATTAATTAGCAAATGACTTGTTGATATATGTGAATGCATTTGAATGATCTAGATGAGATTCTTGATAAATATGGATTATCTTGTGAATTGAACTTGTGCAAATCTCACCTGCTTTCTTGTAAATTGAATGTCAAGTTGTTATCTTTATCTTAATTGTTTAGATTTCAATTACTTGATTAAGGTAAGCTTGTTTATGTTTTAACTATGAACTTACTAAGCTATTATAAGCTTACTCTGCTTCATTTCATGTTTCCTGTAGTTGACGTTTTGCGAAATTAGGCAGTCGGATCAACTTCAAGGCTCACACTATCAAGCTTCAGTTTTGGTAGATTTTGACTCATTTTGTTTTGGTTTTGTGACATGTATATAGGTTTTGTTTTTAAATCATGAGTTTTCAAGTTAAGTTCTGAAAGTTGTAAAGTTTGGACTTGGTTATCATGTAAAGTTGTTTATAAAGATTATTTGGCATGTTTGATGGAATGAATGGTATAAGCATGTGTAGTTAGAGGTGTGCAAAATTCGGATAAAACTGAAAAAAATCAGTTAACCGACCGAATTCAGTTAATCGGTCGGTTAACTAAATTTTTTCGGTCAAGGGTCGGTTAATTATTTTTTAATTTTTTGATTAACTGTTAATTCGGTTCGAAACCAGTCGGTTAACCGAATTTTTTTGGTTTAACTGAAAAAAATTAATAAATAAAATTATAATATATAAATAGGCCCACTATTCACCTAAACCCAATCCCAACCCAAGTATCCAACCCAACCCAATTACCCAACCCAACCCAATCATAAAAATTACAAATAATTTAATAAATAAAAATAAAATTTCAATTATGTTTTAATTTCAAGACTTATGTAATGTTTTTTATTATGTAGTGATTCAATTCGGTAAATTCGGGTAATTTGGGTAATTCGGTTAATTCGGTTAATTCGGTTAATTCGTATAATTCAGTTAATTCGGGTAATTTGGTTAATTCGGTTAATTTTTAACCAAAAATTTCAGTTCGGTTAATTTTTTTGAAAAAATTTCAGTTCGGTTAACGGTTAAAAATTTTAAAAGGTCAGTTAATTCGGTTAATGTTATTTCAGGTCGATTAACCGACTGAACACCCCTATGTGTAGGTGATGTGTGTTTATCCTTGAAATCATGGTAGATTTTGAATTGGTAAAGTTTGTTGAATGGTTTATTATTAGATGTATGATATCAGGTTAATTGTTGGCTTGAGACTTATATAGTCAACATTAATAAGTGAATGGCATGTCTTATGTTTGTTAAAAAGGTAAGTTTTGGTATGTTAATCATGCTAAGAATGTACTAATTTATTTTGAAGTACAATGTTTGAATGAATCAATAGAATAAATCATGTTGGTATTATAATTGTTGAATGTCTTGGTAACGATTTATGATTTGTTTGTGATGGTGCCAAAATGGCATATTGGTTTGGCACTTTAGGTTGTGTTGTTTCATGATCTGGACTGAATTCTTGAAGTGTTTTAGGCAAGATTAGGTTGTGCATAAACATGTGTTAGGTAATGCTTAAGGTTTTGGATTGTATCTTTTGCAAAATGGCCGATTTTTTATATCACACGGTCATGTACTACACATAATTGGTTGACACGTCCATGTGCCATTGGTAATTTAGATGCAAGACTTTTGGCACGGTCTCAGTCTCTTACACGACCACAGTTTGTTACATGGCCTGGAGACACAGTTGTGTGGCCTTGCATTACACGGCATCAGCCTTGTACACGGTTGGAGTACACGGCTATGTGGTTCAGCTCCACACAACCTCAGCCTGTCGCACAACTTGGCCACACAGCCGTGTAACCCCTTGTTTTGCATTTTTGCCTCAATTTTCTGTAAAGTTTCAAATTAATCACTGCTTAGTCCTGAATTGTTTTTAGAGCTTTCCTAAGCTCGATTTAAGCTCGATCTTGCACGTATAACATGTTTTAACTAAATGTTTGATGATTAATGAATGTTTTAATGATTTTTTAAATTAAAACTACTTGCTCCTATTATGTTATTTATTGTAGCATCCCGCAACCTTAGTCTAGAGATAGAGACAGGTGAGGGGTGTTATAATAACACCTTGTACCCAACCCAAACGATGGGTTCAATTACAAGATGTCACGTCGTACTTACATGACTAACTTGAACAATTTACAATTAAATTGTCTGACTAACATGAATAAGACAACCAAGCATTCTATAATCATTCTTAACTTAAGTCGAATATTATCTACAACAATCTTATCATATTTGACCGGTTGATCTGCCAAACTAAAACGCTACAGTTACATCCTAGTTTAAGTTATTAACATGCAAACTTATGAAAAGATTAACAATAATGGCTTTACTATATTTGAATGATTTCTTATCATAGAAAATAATATATTAGGTTCATAAATAGTCACAAAAATTCAAACACTGAGGTTCGGCCTCTAGGTCACCCCATTATATGCATGTTACAAATAAGAACACAGGTTCACCTAAGCTTGAACGAATTTTGGCCTGATCCCTCTTCAACTCCTTATATAAACCATCATACCTAGAAAACATAACAAAGACTAAGTAAATTCAAATGAACTTAGTGAGTTACTAATAAAACACACCATTTATAAATCGGACAAGACCCAAGTAGAGTAGACCCTGAATCTATTTATGGATTTATTCAGTTATGGCATTCATAGTGTGGCATACCTAAATCCTGAGTGGATGGCGGACTATGTATGTATGACTCATACACTTTGATGTAACTAAAAGCCTGAGTTCAAATAGATAAGGAACCGAAAGCTGGTGCGTTGGGTGTACGACTTCTGTAGTATGTAGTGCAATTCACAACAGTGGAATTCATAGCCCAAAACATGGGTAAATGATATCCTCTCATTGGCATTACATGGTTGATGAAAAGTAAACGTGACCGCGAGTCGTCCATCTTTGTGATGGAATTTACTCCAATCTTGTAATCCCTTGGGTACAATCCTCGGAACACTTGTATTCCTTTGTAACACAACTATATTACAAGCTGACATGTTCGTTTATAGATACCGCACTTCAATTTCATATCTTAATTGCATGATTTTAAGCCCCAGTGCACGCACGTTAGGGCGTGGTCAAAAGGTTTATTGATTGTATTGTGAGGTATTTGGGTGAGTAATTTGTGGCAATTGGAGTCGGTACTGGGTTGCAATTACATCTTTGTGTAAGGGTAAATTTGGTTTAAGCCAATAAGTAATCCGGACGATTGTTGAATAATATTATTGGGTAAGGCTCCGCAAGCGTAGGATGTTTGAAATGTGTTAACAAAGATTGATTGTGTCAAATTTTTACTCTTATTTTTAAGTTGCTTGTTTTCATTCTAACTGTCATTACAATGAACTATAATAGCATGATTTTTTGTGGGACCAGAAAGTGTGATTTCGAAACCCCATTTTGATGTCCTAGTTTATAAATATTATTATTTAATATTTACGAGTATAATTTAGTAATATATTAAACTATGGTTTAGTAATTTTGTTAATTGGAAAGTCACTTAAGGTATAAATGTATAGACCTTAAAGTCAGTGGTTTTGGAAAATAAGGTATTGGGACCTCATTTCCGTAAACCGAATAAAATATTTATGGAGTTATTTATAAGTTAATTATATTTTAGATAAGCAATTTTGTCGATTTAGTGACTAATTAAGGTGTAAGGAGTAAATCGTAAAAAGTGATCAAAGTTGTTTACTATAGATTTTTTTTGTTTGTTAAAAGATGAAATAATAATTAATTAGGGCCTAAAGTGGCAATTAGCCCACTTCAAGTCATAATGGACGGCGGCATCATGGTGTGTTAAAATAATGTTAAGTTAAAAACTAAATGATTATATATGTTATATGTTAAAATAATAAAACCCTAACATTTTCTTTCTTTCTTCTCCAACCGTGCGAAACCAAGAGAGAAGGGAAGCCATTGTTTCTTAAACTACAACCTTTTGTGTCTTGCATGGTAAGGTTTTTGGAACCCATTTCTTGGAAATTTTTTTCATTTTTAAGATTGTTGTAGCTTAATTTAGCTAACTCGAGTATTAAATCATAAACTGTTAAAGTTTTAAAATTTTGCCATTGATGCTTTTTTGAATCTTTTGTTGTTAAATGGTATAATTGTAATCTTAGATATGATATAGGACTAATTTGTAATGTGAAATTTGTTAGTTTTGAGTATAGGGACTAAAATGTAATTATTTTGAATTTGATATGAAATTCCTGTAATTATTGATTGTAGAGGGTTATACAAGGATAAAATTGAAAAGAATTGAAAAAAAGTTCAAATGTGAAAGTTATAGTTGTTTCGATTTTAGAGACTAAATTGAATAAAATGAAAAATTTTAGGGTTTGTGAAAATTAAAAAAATAAGTCCATGCATATCATATCATGTTATTAAATTGTTGGAATTGATAAATTGAATAAAAATTATTATATGGATCAAGAATTGAACCAATCGATAGATAAATCCGAAAAAAGGAAAATTTGCAGAGTAGTCTTCAGGGTCGTGTTTGTATGGACTTAGGTAAGTTTGTATGGACTCACTTTATTAATTCTTGATATGTTTGTATTATTTTTTTTCTATTAGCTAGAAATATTATATATAATTATATATATAAAGTTTTTGACATCAAATGGATTAAATCGTACAATATGAAATATATGATAAATATGAATAGATGTGTGGTGTCGAAACCGTTTTTTGAAAACAAAAATTTAATTGTCGACTTTAAAAAATTAAACTGGAGTCGCCACCAATCATTTATTAAGGTGTGATCGGCTCACCCTATTTTGGTCTACGAATTTTGAGAAAATGAGTCCGGGAGTCAGTTATGCACGAGGAAGGGTTAGCACCCTCGTAACGCCCAAAATCGGTACCAAATTGATCATTTAATGTCTTAGTGTCGAAGGTTAAAAAGATTTTAAAATCAACTTGAATGATGAAATTTGAAAAAGGATAATCAATTGTTCAAGTCATGTAAAGAAATCGAGTCCCAATATGTTAGGGTACAATTCCTCATAATCCTCGAACTTTGAATATCACTTTTATTTTATGTGAAAATCCTCATTTCTAGAAAGTAACATGTCACACCCAATACGTTAGGGCACGACAAGTTAAGTTTCCAAAAATGATTTTTATGCTCATGCATTTTGAATAAAGAATATTCTCGGTCATTTAAGATTGACAAAGAAAATTAGAACCCAATACGTTAGGGCTCAATTTCCCTCGAAAATCCCAAACTTCAAATAATGCTTTTATTCAAAAAAAAACCTTTGAATCAAGAAAATAACTTTGATGAATGGTTAAAACCAAAATATATTTTTAAAAGGGTATGTTAAAAAGTTAATGTACAATATGATCTGATACTTTAATTTACAACATATACGAATAAATATTTGCAAATATATATACAAATACAATATAACAAGAAAGTTGCAAACATATGTACACATATATCTAACACACATATACAAGTATGCATGCAAATAGAAGGAATGAAATATATCCAATAAAACAAAACAAAAAACATGTATTAAAAATAAAATAAAAGTATAAAAAATGCATATGTATATATTTACGAGAAAGAAAAAAAGGTATACGATATGTATGGGTAAATCATGAAAATACGTATATGTATATATCTAAATATTTATATGTACAATATGTATACAAGTAACGGAATATATATAGAATAATGAAAAATGTTTTAGGAAAAAATGTAAATATATATGCTATAAAATAAATGTATATTTTAAATTATAATATATAGGAAATATATGTATATTCTAAAATGTACATGTATATTTATATATATATTTGTAAAAAATGTGAAGAATAATATATATAATATATATGGAAATATGCGTGAATACATATGTACAAAGGAAGAAAAGAAACTAAAATATAAAAGCATATCTATATTATAAAAATATGTTTGTACAAAAATATATGTATGTATTTATAAAAGTTTTTAAAAATGTATATATATATATATGCGTATAAATATAGAAATAATAAGTGATAATAAATAATATAATAATAATGATAAAAGTAAAAAAACCGAATTGCAAAAAAAAATCAATAAATGAAATTAAAATAGAACGAAGGACTAATATGCCACACGCGCATTACATGGGGGGCCAAAATGGAAATAATCCCTCTCCCCAAACGGTGCGTTTAAATGGGGATCAAAATGAAACAAAAGCAAAGTGTGCGGCCACATTTAAAAGAAACAAAAACTGATTTAAAAAACGATTTTAAAAATTGAAGGACCAAATGCACAAATGGACCATTTAAAGGAATAAGCGCGGATCCTGGAACCGGGTCGGGTCGACGCGCGGATCCTTCCCCAAAACGGCGCCGTTTCAATTCAATTATAAAACCAACATTTAAAAAAAATATTCATTTCCTGCATTGTTTACAACAAAAACACTTAGAAACCCTAGCCTCCTCTACTAGAGCTCTAACTTTCAACCACCGTCACTGCCTCTGGAGATGAAGCCTCCAACTCCGATAACGATGAAGCAGAGGTCCTCCAACTACACTACGCAGGTAAGTTTCTCCTCTACTCCCTCTCTTTCTTTAGTTTTTAAAAGAAAAGAACTAGTAGGAAAGAAAAAAAAGTAAAACCCGAAAACAATAAAAGGAAAAAAAAAACAAAAATCACCTTCAAAATTGTTTTTTGATATTTCTTATTTCTGTCTCTTTTCGAATCCCCACCCCCCTTTTTACACTGAAAATATTGGCCTTTTATAGCCAAAAATGGAAAAGAAAAATAAATCCAAAAAATTAAATCTATTCTGCTATCCCTATTATTTTGTTGCGGTTTGTTTTTGTTTGTTGTTGCAGGTGCGATGCGCAAGGCATGGTGTGCGTAGAGGAGTGGTGCACGTGGAGGCACAACTTTGCAAATGGCTGCCATTGAAGCGGAGGGGCGGTGTGTGTTTGTTGTTGTCGCTATTTGAAGCAAAGGTCTAAGGTTTCTGCTTAGTTGGTTAAGCTTTGGGCTTGTATTAGGCTGTGACATTGGGTTTTAGGTTTGATTTTTGGGCCACTGTATTGGGTTTTAGTTCTGCATGCAGGCCCGTTTATTTGTTTGTGCCCGGGCATATTTGGGCTTGTACATGTGGTATTGAATGAATGTGAAATTTTTATATAATTGGATGATGTGTATTTGATGATATCATATGGTTTAAAATGTATTTGGATTTCTTTTTTAAACGAAAAATATGTATATAGCTACAGAGATTGAATTGGTATGAATACGATAATAATACTATGCGCATATCAAATGTTTGTATAATATGATGATATGTATAGAATGATGTTACAGCGATTAAATTGTTATTCATATAGTGATAATGCCCACGTGAACTTAGTAAACGATTAGGATACGAATGGCATGTCATTAGGGTCTAAAATGAATCAAATGTCGATTTTAGATGTCTTTACCGATGGTTGAGGTCTTGCTTGTGTTACAGATTCTCCACAGCTCATGTGAGAAGCATCGAGTAAAGTTTAAAGTCCCAATTTATAGCTCGTGTAAGCAAATACATTCACAACTCGTGTGAGCAATTTAAGTCTCTTGTATCCAATGTTATTTTACTATAGTTCTCTAGGCTAAAATGTTACATTAAATAGAAAGGTAATGATTAGAAAGGTTGAATGAGAATTCTAGGTAAAGTTTATGATTAGTATGTTTAAAAAGTATAAGATGGAATGGTATAGTATAATGATGTATAGAATGAATTCGATGTCATGTTTTGATATGGAACTAACCAATTGGTTTGTTGTGTTAATTTGTATAAGGATGCCAAAGGAAATATCATGCTTGTACCTTTGTAATTTCAATTGATTAATTATTTAATGCTTAGGTAAGTTAAGTTTATTTCCGTATGAACTTACTAAGCTTTAGAATGTTTATCGTTGTTTCATTTTTCTTCTCTGTAGATCGTCAATTGTGTTCGGTTTTATCGGATCACACCGGAGCTCATACTACCCGTTCTACGATTTAGTAGACTTTTGTCCATTTTGGGTCAGTTATACGTGGCATGTACATAGGTGGCATTGTGTATATATATGTTGTTTTTAGGCTTGTTGCTTTGGTCTCTATATTTGATTTGATATTTGGATGAATGTAAACTATATGCATGAAAGTGTGTGGTTGATGCTTTGATCATGTTATATTTGATGGGTTGAATGGCATTTTGACGTGGAAATGGTATGATGAATATGAATGTGTTAAATGAAAATGGGTACTTATAGATTGTTTTACCTATTTTGGCATGAATTGAAATAGTACTTTGAATTGATTATGTAAGGTGTCATTGAATGGCATATTGGTTTAAATGTTTATAAGAGTGATGTATGATATGTGTTGACATGATTATTGATTGTTTTGAGCAGGTTTAATTCATGTTATATGCTTAAAGTTGATGTCTTGTAAGGTTGGGTTGAAACATATACAAAATGACTTATTTTTGCACCACACGGTCGTGTGTTAGATACGAGCTGGTGGCACGACCATGTGATTTTTTTATAAAAATGAACATTTAGGGTCACACAGCTCCCGTTTGTTACACGGGCCAGCCACACAATCGTGTGACTATTGGAGGACATGGTCGTTTTTATGCCACACGGCTTAGACAAAAGGTTATGTGTCTCCTGTTTTTCATAGATGTCCTTATATTTTTAAAATATTGCAATTTGATCCTTGTTTGTTCTCGGGACAACTTTAGAGCTCACGTAATCTTGTATAAGACTCGAACAAAATTTTAAATTGTATTAAATGGTTAAAGTTATTGAATTTTGACTGTTAATTGTTTATAATTGTTCCATTTTGTACTGTAGCATCCTATAACTCGATCCCGACGACGGGGACAGACAAGGAGTGTTACACGAACATTTAGCAAAGTTGATTTATCATATCTACAAATTAATTATTATATATATTTAATCAATGAATTTAAATAATAAAATGTACATATTAAAATTAAAATATATAAAAATGTTTTATTTTTAATCCGAGATGTTATTAGACATACCTAAAGAATAATTATCCCAAACCATGATTTATAGAAATTTATTAATAAAATAAATGTCGCAAGAATTCTTTAGTTATATATTAAATAATCGATTATTATTCTCCATACGCTTAGAAATTCATCGAAATAATTATAGTTATTAACTATTAATTGAATATAAATTATAAATAAAAAAACTAAAGTCTATAAAATTAATAAATGTATTAAAAAGACTCGAAATGATGAAGTTGTTGAAAAATGAAGTGTTAAAATTAAATGTACAAAGAGAGAGAGAGGGGGGTATAAGGGTAAATGCAAAGCGAAGCTGGGCTAGGCCCATGGGTGACAACGGGAAAACATTGTTTATTCAAAAAGGGTGTCTTTTGGGTGGGTCCTATAACAGAAATTAGACTGTTTTGTGGGCCCCTAACCCCCAAGGAGCCCGGACAATTGGGCCCCATTGGTAGCAACACCTGACAGCCCCTTTCGGCCTCGATATTTTCAACTCCACCGCATTAGAACAGCGCGTGCACTCCAATCTAATTTATCTGACCACAAATGTAACAAAACAAATAATAACAAAATATGTAGTTTCCTCATAAATCTCCTATATTTTAAAAAATTCAATTTCATTCAAAGAAAAATGAAAATACATAAGGAGAGGTTCATTTCAGGCAAAAAGGGTTGATAAGTAAAGCCAAAGAGAGGCGCGTGGGAGAGGTAGGGGAGAAATAAGCTATCACATGGTTGGTGGGAAGTAGATCCCACCCTCCACAATGTGCCACACGTCTCATGTCACATCAAACCAAAAGAAAAAAATCACAATCCCATAAATTTAATTTTTATTAATTAAATAAACTGCCCTTTGGATCCACCCAACCAATTGTTTTATTTTTCTCTTTCTTATGGACTCGGAAACTCGGCGGGTGTGTTCTTTTTCTCTCCATCCAAGCCACCTCTTGTTCTACAATCTTGTTTGTATGTCAAAATATTGAAATTTTTTTACTCATAAAATCTCCATTTTGGTAAAATATTTAGGGTTCATTGTATATATATTGTGTAATTAAAAATTAATATATATGCTAATATTATATAAAAATTAAATGTGATTTTGATTGAAAACATGAGATTTAATTCAAAATAAATAAATTTATATCAAAAGCAAAACCAAAGACTCATCAATTAATGTGTTTTAAATATGAAACTAGTAGGTTTTTTGCTTTATAATTTGGGAATTTTGTGTAATTAATTTAACTTTTTTATTTTAACATTAATTTTATTATAACTTCTTATTATATATGTTATTTTTATATAATACCTAGAATTATTTATAGCTCCTCTCTAATTCTTAAATAGTAGGATAATGAACTTAAACGCCCTCCTGCATTGACAACAATGACTATATCAATCAAACTAAGACCCAATCAACTTTTTGGTTTAATTCTTAATTTCATCTTCTCATTCTACGAAAATATAGAAGTTTGCCTCTCAATTTTGATTGGTCAAAATTTAGTTTTCGTGATTTATAATAACTGAATTTTTTACTTGGTTATGGTAAATACATGAACTTAAACGGTAGGTTTTTATTAATGTGTTGTCTATAAATTATGTAATACTTATTTTTACTACTATCAATGATGTTAAATAAAATGTACGAATAAATATCAAATTTACACATGAATTTTGTTTCAATGTGTAATTTAATACATAAATTTTGATTTCACGAAATCATACACACATGAGACTTAAATTGTAATTCACATGTATACATAAAACTTTTATTTTGATTTAATTATATACATTTAAAGAATATATAGTTATTAATGTATAATTATATTAATTTAATGAATTTTTAAAAATTAAATTAAAATATATTTTTATATATGAAGTTGTGAAATGGGTGAATGACCTTTTGACTCAGCCACTGGGAGTGGGACCCTCTCTGTTTTTAAGTTACACTCACACACACGTAAACTGTCTGGTTTCCCATTTTGATTAATTTATTAATTAATCTATGAATAATAGGCAGTGCACAGATCCCTATAAAAGCATCTTACTCCTTGAATTTTGTGCCCCACCCTTCACTTTTGTTTGTTTGGGTTTTGGGGTTCATTTTTATTACCTTCCCCCACCAAGCCAAGCCAAGCCGAGCCTACCCTACCCCAGCCTAACTCTCCTTTAACTTTTTTTTATTTTTCCCCTTTTTTTTTTTAAATTTATTTTTTATAGGTTTCGATCATATCTACTCTTTTTCACACAATATTTGGAGCTACCCATAACTTCTCCTCAACCTATAAATGAAATAATAATGCGCTTCAACACACTCAAAGTCATGTCCTATTACATTAACAACAATGCTCATATTCAAAGATTTGGAATATTTATTATTTAAATTTTCTTTACTTTTTTAAATAGGGATTTAAATTTGAATGTTTAAATCCATTTGTCTTTATTTTGGATTTATTTTGTTTAAAAAATATACTTTTATAAATAATTAGTTAATTTAAATTTAGACGATAATATTTAGATTTAATGCAAATAATAAATAAACGAAATTACTGATTATCTAATTGGCTACCTTCTGTATTTCTTCACCTTTTTATGCAAGGCTGAAGTGGATCCTACAATGCCCTGGGCCAGATTATGGCCCTATGTCCAAATCTGAATAGTTCAGTCCAATTTGGTGGTCTATTTTTATTGTTGATTATTATAAAACATTTGAAATGTATTCAATATTCTTAATCTAACATATTTATTTAATTTTTTTATTCATAATTTAAATTATATTTTATTTTTTACCTACTCAATATGTGTTATTATTAACTTCTAATATTAACTTTTATTTTTAAATATAAATATATATTCTAAATACGTAATACGCGTATGATAAAAATTCTAATTAATATTTATTTTAAAATATTAATATCTTATTTGATTGCAAATTAAGCGGTTTCAAAATTTAGAATAAAAAACAGAATGTGTATTTTTTTTTTTTGGTAAAACACATTCTGCTCAATGTCTAATCCATGCAGATAGAAATAAGTAGAATTAAAACAACAAACAAATTGAAAAATTGCTATATGTTGTTTTTTTATCAAAATTAAAACAACAAACAAATTAAAAACGATATTAAAACTAATGTGACCTTTCTCTCTCCATCTTTGGTAAGATAAGCAGCGTGAAACAATGGGTTAACTGCAGTTCCGGTCGTCCATAGCAGACTTGTTGTGGTAAAAATTGCTATATGCTGTTTTCTATCCATTCAGTCATCATATTTAAGTTTTTAGCCAGCAATCTCAGCATAAAACCAATGCAGGTAGCTTATAAAATAGATGGGCTGGCTTTTCCAAAGCACAGAGTAATGTCTACAACTGCATAAATGAAAACACAAGTATCAGCTGCAATGCAAAAGAAATTTGGAACAAGAGTCAAAAAATCTGATTTGGGGGAGTCGGGACTTGAGAGGAAAAGAAAAGAAAGGGCAGCATGGTATTCTGGTCGAATTGGAGTTGAAAAAGTTTACCTGATGTTCGATTTGTTTAGAAAATAGACTCTCTCTTTTTCTTTTTTTTTTGTCCCAACCCATAGTAGGGACTGAAAAAAATGCAAAGACACGGAAGCTAAGGTCACCCCCAATTTTAGGGACACAACAGCGCCACAAAGAAGCCCAACTCATATCATTATGTTTACCCCACCAAAACCGGCTAAGCATGGAGTTAATATTGTCAAAGAAACATTGCGGAATAGAGGCAAAGACCAATAAAATATGTGGGAATAACCTAAGCCATTGCCTTATCGAGAACATCCTTACCACCTTGAGAAAGCTTTCCTTTCCATCTTTGTATCTTCTTCCAAATGTGCTCATTCATATAATTAAATGTGGTAGATTTTGATCTCTCAAACCAGAATGACAATCCCAAATATATAGATATCTAACTATTAAAGTATCCAATTAAGATTTCCAACATCTAAATGAATCAATAGTGTTGTTTTCTTCATGTTGTCTCATTAAATAGAACATTCGACATAAATTACTAATATCAGCTTAAATTCAACAATTTTCAATACTCATATGCAAATAAAGAGTAATGCAAATACATGGGAGATATCTGGGGATTTAGGATTTATTCGCGCACTCTGGAGTATATTTCTAAAAATCGCATCCACAATCAATGCTAATAGGTCTTCGACACACAAAAATGAATAAATATGGTGGAATTGGATCTTCTTATCCTAAACCTCTAATCCGAACGGTTAAATTCAAAAGTTGACCATTCACATCAATATGATAGGAGACCAAATAAAGATAATAACGGTATCATCCACTGAACCTTTCGAGCATCATGTAAATGTTGATAGAAAAAATTGAAGTCGTCTAATATTGAAATTTATTAGTTCATAAAAGTATTATTTAAGCCCTTGATTGAATTAGTGTCACAAGTCAACCATGTACCAAC
This sequence comes from Gossypium raimondii, assembly GCF_025698545.1. Classification (NCBI taxonomy): domain Eukaryota; kingdom Viridiplantae; phylum Streptophyta; class Magnoliopsida; order Malvales; family Malvaceae; genus Gossypium; species Gossypium raimondii. The sequence goes on along the minus strand of NC_068566.1, from coordinate 4,700,832 downwards.
TCGGTTAAGGAAATTACAAAAATATTCTTTCGTATTAAAAATAAGTTATATTATTCGAAGATACTTTAGTATTTTTATTTAAAAAATATGCATAAGAAGTAATTTGAACCCACTCTAATTGTATTGGTAATATTTTAAATTTACCACTCAACCAAAGCTTTGTTTTGATTTTTATACATTTTAATTTTATTATGCACACTTTAATATTACCTCCATCAATTGTGTGTATATATATATTAATAATGTCGTTGATTGAGATGATGTCACAAATTAACTCAACACTAACTTAGGATTAATGGCAGCACCATGATAAACAATTGTATTCATTTAGTATTCTTAATATGATATATTCAAACATTTAAATTTCGTTTTACTTACAATTTAATCTTTTTTTAATTTTAAGACCTTACATATTTCATATGTTATTATCATTAATTAATTTTAAACTTTGCTTTAAAAACAAATCTATATTCTAAATATCTCCATGCATATATGTATAATGGAGTTTCCAATTTCCTAATATCATTTTTAATTTGTTTGTTGTTTTAATATATATTTTAATGTTTGTATTTGATATATTATATCTTTAAAATTTGTTTTATATAATAAAATAATCTTAAATTTTTTTAATACAAACCAGGCCAAGTTGGCTCGAGTTTAGCATCTATAATCTGAATAGTGCTTGAGAACAAATTTAAACTTATTTTTTGGGCCGAACTAAACCCAAACATAGAAAATAAGTTTAAAATTTTGTTATGGCCCAGCTTGGCCCGGCATGATCAGGTCTAGTGTCTTATCCCAAATCATTTTGTTCTTTTGCTGTACTTATCAAAGTTCATCCGAGTGGGAATTCATGGGATTATGTGCAGAAGGTAAATGACTCATTATCGAAACATGTATCACATCTTATGTCTCATCCCAAATCATTTTGTTCTTCTATTTTACTTTAAAAAGATTATTTGAATAGGAATTTACAAAATTGTGTTAAGAAGATGAATGACTCCAATTAAAAAATATTTTTAAAACTTTATTTTAATGATTTGTAAAAATATCATACGGTAAAGGACCCGAAACGAGGATTGAACACATGTATAGGTTCTTTACCGCATGATATTTTTAAGGTGGTTTGTGTTAGTTATTTTATTGATTAGTCCAACCGCAAGTATGAAATGAGGACCTTGTTTGGGCAAATAATAGGTGTTAGTGTTATGTGACTCGAATCTCATTTGACCCGACTTAAAAAATTTGAGGTACAACTCACTTGTTAAAAAATAAAATAGAGAGGCAAAATTGGGGATCTGTGAGGGCTTAGGATCGAGAGCAGAAAACCTTACTGCACAAGTTGAATTCATATAGGACTATATTTATTTTATTAGACGGGTTGTTTAACCCTTAAAAACTGCGCATAGGCGTAAACCTCTTGTATTGTTATTTTTTAACATTAGTGAATTTCTCTTCCTCTGCCTGTGATTTTTCCTGCTAAGAATTTTCCACGTAAAATCTGCAACACAGGTCCAATGAGATGGTTCGATATTTTAGATTAAACCCATTCCATTTAAAAAAAAAAAAACCCCTTATTCGGCAAGTAATTTTGGATATTGTTTAGCAATACTAATTCGTTAATTCAAACTGTTTTTCCAAGTCATAAAAAAAGCTGAAGTTGTAACTTATCAAAAACTGGTTTGGGTGTCAAATTGTCCCTCATTTATATTAATTGAAAATTATGAATGTGATTTTTATATTCAAATTAAGACTTACAAATAATTTATATTAATTTCTTTAAAATTATTTAAAATTGTATATTATATATATTATCATATTATTGAATTATCATATATTCTTTATATTTATATTATAATCTAAATTGAATATTAGTTAACTCCAAAATAATATTAACATGGCATCGTGGTAATAATAATGACATGAGAAAGAAAAATACTTTGCATCCGAATCAATTATTTTATCATTTATAATTTTTTATTGATTTATAAAGAATTATGTTTATTTAATTAGTATTTATTACTTTTAAAAATTAGTTAAAACTTATTCCATAGTCTGCTACCCTAGCACGTCTCTGTCTGCTTCTCTGGCAAGTCTTTTTTTGTGTTTTCTTGTTTTGGTGGCGTTCATCTCCATTGATTTGAAGTGATTTCTTTAACGGAGGATTCGAGTACAGCATCCATGGAATCAGAATTTGCGGGTTTATCTCTTGATGAAGAAGAAGAAGAGATCCTGCAAGCACAAGGTGACTCAGATTTAGTTAATAATGAAGAATCTCTTAGTCTGGTTAGTTGTTTTCTTACAACCAATATCATCCATTATCCAGCAATGAAAAGTACCATGGCTAATCTATGGCATCCGGTCAAGGGTGTTCAAACTAGAGATCTGGGGGGAAAAAGGTACTTGTTTAAGTTTTTCCATGTTATTGATATGGAAAGAGTTATTAAAGGGGATCCTTGGACATTCAATAATCATCTACTAATTTTACACAAGTTGCAAAGGGGGGAAGATCCACTAAAAGTTCCTTTAATCTCATCACCGTTTTGGGTTCAAATACATGATGTGCCCATTGGGTTTTACTCTGATAAATTAGCGATGCAGTTAGGGAATTTTATTGGAATTTTTCAAGAATACGATGGATCTAGTTTGGGGAAAGAAAATATGAATTTCATGAGGATAAGAATTCAAGTTGACATTCGGCGCCCTCTCAAAAGGAAAAAGCAGGTTATTTCTAATAACAAGTGCTCTTATGTTAGATTTAAGTACGAAAGATTGACTCTTTTTTGCTTCTACTGTGGCCGTCTTGGACATAATGACTTCTTTAGTGAAGCAAAAATAGAGGCAGGGGTTGAAGTTGATATGATGGGATGGGATTTATCTTTGCGTGCACAATCAAGGAGAGCCCAAGCAATGAGGAGTGTATGGTTAAGAGAGGAAAGAGGTTCTGAGGGAGGAATGAGCGGAGGAAATAATGAAAGGGGAAGCGTAGGAAATTTTAGGGGAAGTGTTGATTCTATTTTAGGATTTAATCTGGAAGGTAATGGGTTCTCCTTACAAATAGAAAAGGTTAGACCTTTAAATGATTATAGTCAAATGGCTATAGAACAGGAGTTGGAGAATGAGATGATTATAGGAGAAGATGGAAAAAAGAGAGGGAGAAAGGATATTAAGGATAGTAGGGAGATAGAAGGGAGAGATAGGAAAGTACAGGGATTCAATCATTTATTATCGGCGGCTGCCAAGAGGCAAGCCGACCGATCGTAATGAAAATATTAAGTTGGAATGTCCAAGGTTTGGGGAATCCTCGGACAGTTCATCGACTTCGACATTCACTGAAGAAACACTATCCCCAAGTGATCTTCTTAATGGAGACAAAAATAAACAAAAAAAATGATGGAAAAATTCGAAGAAGTTGTGGATTTCACTTTGGAATTGATGTGGATTCGATTGGATCTAGAGGAGGACTTTGTTTAGCATGGAGAAGGAATGCTAGTATTACACTACAGAGTTTTTCAAGTAGACATATTGATGTGATCATTGAGGAAGAAGGAGATGGAGAAAAGTGGAGCTTTATAGGTTTTTGTGGTTCCCCTTATTCATATGATAGGGAGGAATCATGGAACTTGTTGCGACAATTAAGAAACCAGGGAGATGACTCATGGCTGGTTTGTGGGGATTTTAATGAAATCTTATATGGTTTTGAGAAGAAATGTGGTTTGCCTAGAGAAGAGAAAAGGATGGAAGCATTTCGGAAGGCTTTGGAAGATTGTTGTTTAGTGGATTTGGGTTATTCAGGAAAGAGGTTTACGTGGGAGAGAGGAAATCTGCCAGAAACTAATATCCATAAAAGATTAGATAGAGGAGTGGCAACAGAACGATGGAGTGACTTATTTCCAAATTTTATAATTCAACACCTCCCACATTCATTTTCAGACCATTGTCCACTTCTTATTGATACGGATCACAGAGTTAAAAGGATAGCAGATCAGAGGTTCAGGTTTGAAGCATGGTGGATTTTGAAAGAGACATTCTTGGATGAGACTAAAAGTATTTGGGAAAACTTACAGGAGACCTTGTGAAGAAGCTGGAAAATTTAAAACGAGGGTTACAAAGGTGGAGTGTCTGGTTCCAACAGAATAAAAGGATGAAAAATGAGGTCTTATTGTCAACATTAGAAATGTTGCTTGAAGCGAATAGAAGTAAGGAGAACTTGGCAGAGATTATTGACACAAAAATCCATCTAAATTTAGAAATTGAGAAGGATGAAAGCTATTGGGAGCAGAGGGCCAGAATTAATTGGTTGAAAATGGGAGACAGAAATACAAATTTTTTTCATAAACAAGCATCGCAACGAAGGAAGCAAAATAGAATCCACAAGTTGCAGGGTGAAGACGGTAGGGAGACGGATGAATGGAAGGATATGGAGGAAATTTCCAGATCGTACTTTTTACGTTTGTTTTCAACAGAAGGGCAAAATAACTTTGAGAATATCTTAACAGGTATTAGAAGGTGTATTTCTAAGGAAGATAACATTAAACTGAAGGCAAGGTTCACAAAGGAGGAAATTCGGGAAGCTCTTTCAGGAATGGGTCCTACAAAAGCACTGGGAGAGGATGGTTTCCCAGCCTTATTCTATCAAAAGTGTTGGTCAATTGTTGGGGATGACGTCTCCAATTTTTGTCTCCAAAGATTAAACCAATGTATGGAGTTACATTCAATTAATAAAACAAATATTGTGTTCATCCCAAAAATCCAGAATCCCTTAAGCATTACCCATTTTAGACCTATTAGTTTATGTAATGTGATTTACAAATTGATTGCTAAAGTCATTGCGGATAGGCTACGGGGGATAATTTATAAATGTATTGATTTAGCACAGAGTGCTTTTGTTCCAGGAAGGCTGATTTCTGATAATGTGTTACTTGCTTATGAAATTCTACACACTTTGAAACTGAAGAGATTGGGGAAAAAAAGATTCATGGCTATTAAACTGGACATGAGTAAGGCATATGATAGGGTTGAATGGGGGTTTGTTAAAGGAGTAATGGAAAAAAATGGGTTTTGACCCAGGATAGGTTGATTTAGTACTGAATTGTGTCTCTTCAGTCTCATACTCTGTGAGTTTCAATGGAAATATTGGTCAAATGTTTCTCCCATCGAGAGGTCTTAGGCAAGGGGATCCTTTAAGTCCATTTTTATTTCTTATTTGTGGAGAAGGACTCTCAAGTCTAATGAGGTTAGCAAAAGAGGATAATGTTTTTAAAGGTGTTAAAACAAGTCGAGAAGGGCCAGTTATCTCCCATTTACTATTTGCAGATGATTGTATTTTATTTGCAGAAGCTACGGATAGGGGAGCACATTCATTAAAACAGATACTGCAAGAATACGAGACAAGTTCTAGGCAATGTGTGAATTTTGAAAACTCGACTGTTTTCTTCAGTACTAATACAAAAGAGAGTGAAAGGAGTGTTGTTTCACAGATCCTTGGAGTCAGAAGAGCTAATGATTTTGAGCGATATCTAGGACTTCCTAGTATGGTGGGGAAAAGAAAGAGATTATCTTTTCAAAATTTGAAGGACAAACTCAAGCAAAAAATCGACAGTTGGAGTATTAGGTATCTCTCACAATAAGGAAATGAAGTGTTTATTAAGGCAGTTCTCCAAGCTATTCCAACATACTCGATGGCTTGTTTTCTACTCCCTAAGACGCTTTGTACAGATTTGGATAGAATAATAGCCAACTTTTGGTGGCAAAAGAGATTTAATAAAAAAGGTATCCACTGGTGCGCTTGGAAGGATATATGTCTATTAAAAGAAGATGGTGGTCTCGGTTTTCATGATTTTGCTAAATTTAACGTTGCATTATTAGCGAAGCAGGGATGGCGTCTTATTAATTATTCGAATTCATTATTGGCCCGTGTTTTGAAAGCAAAATATTTTCCCAATTTAGATTTCTACAAAGCTCAGTTGGGGAATTTACCTTCATTTACCTGGAAAAGTATATAGGCTGCGAGAGGACTTCTTGATAATGGACGCTGTTGGAGGGTGGAGAGAGGTGATCAAATTTCCATACGGGGAGATTCATGGATATCGGGGATCGAAGGTAACAGAATCACGATTCAAGAAGATAATGAAAATGTTAAATTAGTCTTGGATTTAATTGAGCCAAATAGCAGGAGCTGGAAAACAGAGCTGATAAGAAATACCTTTCAACCAGATGTTGCAGAGCAAATATTACAAATCCCTCTTGCGGAGACAGAACAAGAAGATCTTCAAGTATGGAGAGGAGAACCGACAGGGGAGTTCTCGGTGAGGAGTGCCTATAAACTATTACATGGTTCTAATCTGGACCCTAATGATTTATTATTACATAACGAGACAAAAAATTTCTACAACAAATTATAGAAGTTACATATCCCTTCAAAGATTCAGATGACAATATGGAGGATTTCTTGGGATTTTATCCCTTCCTTTGTCAACCTCAAAATAAAGAGGTTAGTGATGAACTGTAATGACCCAAAATTCGCGGGCATCGGAAAAGTATAATATCGGGCCTCCGTCTTAGTAATTTGAGTTCAGAAATAATTATTAGAAATATTTACGAGGCTAGTTGTGTGTTTAAGTAGGTTTTGGATAGGTAAATTTAGTTTAATTATGAGTAATTAGTAAAAAGGATTAAATTGAATAAAGAGTGAAAGTCTAATTATAGATTAAAAGAAAGTGAAAAGGGCTAAAATAGCAATTAAGCCATTTATATGAAATGAGGCGGCATAAACGCTTAAAATCTAAGATTTTAATTAAGATATATATAAATATTATATGTATATAATTATTATAATTATTTATTTAAATGGTGATTTATATTAATTATATTATTTTATTGTGGAATAAGTTAAAATTAAGACAAATGTGTGGTGATAGGATAGTACAAGTGTAATAACATATATATATATACACTTGTATTATAATTATTATTTACTTAAAATTTAAGTAAAGATATTAATTAATTAATTAATTAATTAATTATATCATGAGATTTTTATTTGGTAAACAAATTAAATAATGACAATTGTAATAAAACTATTGGCACAAATGTAAAAATAAAAGTGTGACCAAATGTAAAATGAATATTGATATTAAATAGATATTAATATAATATAAAGTAAATGAAATAAAAGGAAATAAAAACAAAGCAAAAGAAAAGAAAAGAAAGAAACAGAATAGAAGTGACGAAACAGAGAAGAAACAGGGAGAAAGAAAGAAAGAAGAAAATAGGGAAAATAGGGTTTTGAGGCTTGAAATTTAATTTGGTAAGTCAATTTAGCCCTTTTTCTTAATTCTAATGTTTTAGAAGTTTTAAAACAAAGTTTTGATGGAATTAAATTGATATTTAGAAAGTTAATAGATTTTGAATAGGGTTTATGTTGAATAAATGATGGAATTGAGGGTTTATTTGATAGAAATTTTGATTGGAATTGATAAGGGATTAAATTGTAAAAGAAACTATAAATTTTATGTTTTAGGGACTAAATTGAGGGAAATTCGAAATTAAGAAAATATGCTGAAATTTTGATAGTTAAATTTGAGTTTGGATGGAATTTGAATAGAAATAGAGTGTGAATTGAGTTAGGAAAGTAAGTGAATTTAGTTAGGATTAAATTGAGAATAAGGAAGAAATTGAATAGAAATTCAATTATTTATCATAATTAGTGCTGAAATTAATAGTATAAATTATTATTATTTTCGTAGCTAACAAAGAACCCGAGGCATCAGCATCAAAGGGAAAGGAGAAGATTATCGAGGAGTAAACTCGAGAAAATCACAGTTTGTATTACTATAATTCAAGTTATTTATCATTAAATGTTAAATTTTAAATTATGTGTTTGTAAATGAAATGTGAGGTAAGTATTAATATTAGTATTAGTATTAGTATTATTAGTGGGAATTAAATTGAATAGTCGATATGAATAAATATTTGAATTGTTTGTTGATTGAAATTGGGAAATGAATTTGAATCGAATTGTGAATGGTATTAAATTGTATGGAAATGTATTGAGTTGTGAAAATGTATGAAATTGTGGATTAATTATTGATTGAAAGGTGGAAAAATGATTGAATTGAAAATGTGAGAAATTGTGATTGAATTGAGGTTATATGTGATTTAAATACCCTATTAACTAGTCGGGCTGAGTCGGATATAGTTGGCATGCCATAGGATTGGAAGAGTTCAGGGATACTTCGACCTCGAGTCGATGAGACACTGGGTGTCACTATATTTCTTCGGATAGTTTCGACAAGGTACTGGGTACCAACTTACTTCGGCTTGGCCGATGAGACACTGGGTGTCAACTATTGCTTCGAACTATCCGATGAGGCACTGGGTGCCATTCTGGTGTGTTTGGTTGGATCCATGTATCCGCCAAAGTCCGAGTTTTGTTAATAGGGTAAATGATGAAATGATAAACCGAACGATTTGGTCAAACGAGCTATTGAAATGAAATGAAAAAGTTGAATTGCGAATTGAAATGTGAAATGAGATTGAGAAATGAACCTAAGGTTCATGATTTGTTTAAACTCAAATTGTGGATATATGATATTGGTTGATGAATTGCTATTGTTGAGATATTGAATTTAAATTGTATATACGAATTATGCATTACATGTTTATTATTGTTATAATTTGAATTATGGTAATACCACTGAGTATGAAATACTCATGTCTGATTGTTTTTTCGTATGGCAGTCGATAGAAGTCAAAAGTCCCGGTTCAGCATCCAGATCAATCCCGACTTCAGCGTAACTTTAGGGATGTATATTTTCTTTGGTAAATGTGGCATGTACATAGGATGTGTATAAAGATTATTATGTTTAATATAAATGGTTAAAAATGTTAGTATTATAAGTTTAAGATTTATAATGAATGAAGTTTACCTAATTTGATTTATTTATTGTTTTGTTAAATTTAAATTAATATCATGTAGATTGAGTTTGATTAGAAGTATTTAGAATAGAAAATGAGAACGTGAAATGAATTGGTTGATTTGGTTATATTTGGAAATGTTATGAATTTTAATTGCAGGAGGTTGTATGTAAAAATATATATATTTAAAAGAAGAAAAAAAATTTGAATGAATTCAATTAGTAAAATTTAAATGAATTTATGACTCTTTTGTATATGTTTGTTAATTGTTTATGAATTATTTGTAGATTATCTGATATGTCCGGTAATGCCTCGTAATCCTGTTCCGGCGACGGTTGGGGTTAGGGTGTAACACCCCTAACCCGTATCCGTCGCCGAATTAAGGTTACGAGGCATAACCAAACAAACACAACCATTTCTTTTTTTTTTTAACCAAACTGATTACAAACATGGAAATTAAACCATTTTCTCATGGCTCTTTATATTTTACAATCCAAATCTAACCAAAATCATATTCAAACCTATACATGCCATAAGGTCGAGTTCAAAATTTTAACAAAATACCAAAAGAAGTCGATAGTGTGATAGACTATGCTGATGATCCCCGAGCTCGTAACGCGTCTCCAAAATCTATAAATCAAATGGACAAAAACAATCAAAGTAAGCTTTCATAGCTTAGTAAGTCTATAGCATATCTAAAATACATATAAAAGAATGTATATTTAACTAATACACATAAGCAGACATATGTATAGACATTATATGCATATAATCAAGTTACCAACATAATCATTAACGCATATCTTGATTTCTAGTGTATTTTTCGTTCGCACTTCATCGGATCCATTTATATATAAATTTCCAAATACATATACCAATAACATATTTTTATACTTATCAATTACAAGTGTCGAATACACTTATACAATTATAATCCACATATGCCGAATGCGTTCATATATATATATATATATATCCAACAATTTCATGACAACCAATATATGCACATACTCTATAATCACAAAGATTTAAACGTTTATACACTCATCAAACACATTGAAACAAATGTTCATATATTTGTCCATTACATATAATCAAAAGCATATATATATTTTTATACCCAATGCATATAATCACTTAATTTAAACAGATTCACTAGCAATTCATCTACTAGGTTTAAAGTCTAATTAGGTTCAAGCACTTAGCACTGCTAGGCTTATAGCTTGATTCAGTTCACCAAGCACTTAGCCCTGCTAGGCTTATAGCCTGATTCAGTTCACCAAGCACTTAGCACCGCTAGGCTTATAGCTCTGATTCAATTCAAGCACTTAGCACGCTAGACATATAGTCTGAATAATTTCACGGCAATAAATCCGATTGATCTTGAGCTTTAACAAAAGAATCTCAATTCACGAAGTTGTATCTCTTATTTGTATATAAAATCCACACAAAATTCAGCTCAATATTCATAACTTATATCTTTAAAACACATGGATAAATATAAATTCCAATCATCAAATCTAACTTAAATAACTCAATAATTCAACCAAAACACATTTATGTATATAAAACCTCATACTTTAGATTCCACTTCTAATATCATAAAATTTAACTTATAATATACTAGGTACCTTTAACATTTGAATTCCATATATACCCATACAACTTCATATACCATCTCAATACAGGACCTTATACATGTACATATATGCATATTCGAATCTAACAAGCATATATTACTCTATACTTATATTCAAACAAGAACATATACCTATATACTCATACATATTCGAATTTAACATATATATATATATATATATAAATATAATTTCATACTTATACTCAATATAAATATTTATTCATAAGTATACATACTTATTCACTCCAACTTATACAACTATTTTATACTAAATTCACACCTTATTCACACACACATACATATGTTCGAATATATCTCATACCTTTGTAATTTCATACCTAATTTCAATACAACAAATTTTACATGTATATACATGTATATTCGAATATAATTTGTACATATATGTTCATACCTAAATTTATTTCAAGGACATTCATATGCATATTTGCATATTCATAGTCATTCGAATCTAGCATATATATATATATATATATATACTTTCAATTCCAATTTTTATACTTTTAAAATCAACTCAACACACATACCATTGATATACATACTCATATGCTGATTTAATAAAATTAAATAGCTAATAGACTTACCTCGGACGATGGAAAATCAAAATCGGACGATTATTCGACTAATTTGGCTTTTCCCCGATCTAACTCCGATTTCTTTGGTTCTCGATCTAAATATATTCAAAATAAGATAATTTATTTATTAACACGTTCAATTTAATCCAAAAACACATAATTTGGAAAATTACTATTTTGCCCTTAATATTTACACCTTTTTTGCAATTTACTCCCTATTGCATAAAACACAATTTATACAAAATTTGCCCATACCACACAAGGGCCGAATATTCATGGTTCTCATACAAGTCCACACATTGCATTTATTTCACATTTTAGTCCCCCAAAAATTTAATTTCACAATTTAGCCCTATTTACTCATTTTCACTAAAAATTCCAATACAAAACATATTAATCTATCACATATCTTTCATTTTTCATCATCAAATATCACAAAGTCCAAGCATTCATCAATGGCACATTTCAAAATCATCAACAATTCACAAAATTAAAACATGGGTTTTGAAGAACACAAAGCAACGATCTCAAAAACGTAAAAATTATCGAAAACCGAACAAAACACATACCCGAATTAAGCTCCCAAAGGTGCCGAATGTTTAAAGTTTCCAAAGATTTATTTTTTTCTTCTTAGAATCGGCCAAGAAAGATGAACACATGCATGGCCATTATTTATTTATTTAATACATATTAATATACATTTTACAATTGTAACCTTAATGATTTAATTAGAAAACTATTTAATGGTTGTCTATTTTTGTCCATGCATAATTCTAATGATTAAATTACAACATAAGGACTCCATATAATAAAAATCATAGCAAATAGGTACCTTTGCATATAGCATGCTAATTTTGCATTTTACACGATTAAATCCTTTTAATTAAATCGAGCACACCAACGATAAAATTTTCACACGAAATTTTCACACATATAAATTAACATACTGTAAACTAAAAAATAATATTAAAATATTGTTTTGACTCGAATTTGTGGTCCCGAAACCACTATTCCGATTAGGGTCAAAACCGGGTTGTTACAACTCTCCCCCCTTTAAGGATTTTCGTCCCCGAAAATCTTACCGGTGAATAGGTTTGGATAACGCTCTTTCATTGTATCTTCTGACTCCCAAGTTGCTTCTTCAACTCCGTGTTTATGCCACAATACTTTAACTAACGGAATTTTCTTATTTCGTAATTCTTTGATCTCACGAGCCAGAATGCTAATCGGTTCTTCTTCATATGACATATCAAAGTTAATTTCAATCTCCGTCAGACTAATCACATGTGACGGATCAGATCGGTATCTATGGAGCATCGAAACATGGAATACGTTATGAATCTTTTCTAACTCAGGCGGTAACATCAATCTATAAGCAACCGGTCCAACACGCTCTATAATCTCATACGGTCCAATGAATCTCGGACTCAATTTGCCTTTACGACCGAATCTGAGTATTTTCTTCCACGGTGAGACTTTCAAAAACACTTTATCCCCGATCTGAAATTCTATATCCTTTCTTTTCAAATCCGCATAAGATTTCTGACGATCCGATGCTGATTTCAGACTATCCCGAATCACTTTCACTTTCTGTTCAGTCTCTTTAATCAAATCAACCCCATGTATCTTATTTTCACTGAGCTCGGTCCAATACATTGGTGTACGACATTTACGACCGTACAAAGCCTCGTAATGTGCTATTTTGATACTAGATTGAAAGCTATTATTATAAGCAAATTCAATCAAAGGTAAGTATCGTTCCCACGTACCTTCAAACTCGAGAATGCAACATCTCAACATATCCTCAAGTATCTGAATGATTCGTTCAGATTGACCATCTGTCTGCGGATGGAAAGCTGTGCTAAAATGAAGTTTCGTACCTAAAGCATCTTGTAGTTTCTTCCAAAATCGCGATGTGAATCTCCTCTGTCTGAAACAATAGAAATAGGCACACCACCATGCAATCTCACAATTTGAGAAACATACAATTCAGCAAGTTTATCGAGTGGGAAATCCGTGCGAATCGGAATAAAGTGCACCGATTTTGTCAGCCTATCAACAATAACCCAGATTGCATCTTTCTTGCTTGGTGTCAACGGTAAACCGGATACAAAATCCATCGTAACTCGATCCCATTTCCATTCAGGTATCATGATCGGCTGAAGCAATCCAGATGGTACCTGATGCTCGACTTTAACTTGCTGACAAATTAAACATTTCGAAACAAAGTCAGAAATGTCTCGTTTCATACCATGCCACCAATAGTGCTGCTTCAGATCGTTATACATTTTCGTACTTCCCGGATGAACAGAAAATCAGCTATTATGAGCTTCATTCAAAATCTCCTGTATTAACTTTGAATTTCTCGGAACACATAATCGGTTTCTGAATCTCAAACAATCCTCAGCATCAACTAGAAATTCTGAATCAACATTTAAGTCACACTGAGCTCGTTTTGCAATTAAATCATCATCAGCTTTCTGAGCTTCACAAATCTGTTGAACAAGTAACGGTTTTGCTTTCAATTCAGCTACTATCGCACCATCATCAGATATAGCCATATGGGCGTTCATTGCACACAAAGCAAACAGTGATTTTTGACTTAAGGCATCAGTAACAACATTAGCCTTTCCCGGATGATAGTCAATCACAAGCTCGTAATCTTTTAGCAATTCTAACCATCGGCGCTGTCTCAAATTCAGATCTTTCTGAGTCATCAAGTACTTCAGGCTTTTGTGATCGGAATAAACATGACATTTTTCGCCAAACAAATAGTGGCGCCATATTTTCAACGCAAATACAATAGCTGTCAATTCCAAATCGTGCATCGGATAGTTCTTTTCGTGCGACTTTAACTGTCTCGAGGCATAGGCTACAATTTTGCCTTCCCGCATCAAAACACAGCCCAAACCATTTAAAGATGCATCACTATAGATAACAAACTCTTTACCCGATTCTGGCTGAACTAATACTGGAGCCTCGGTCAAAAGAGCTTTCAACTGATCAAAACTTTTCTGGCACTTTTCTGACCACTCAAACTTAATGTCTTTCTGTAGTAGCTTTGTCATCGGGGTTGCAATCATAGAGAATCCTTTTACGAACTGTCTATAATAACCAGCAAGTCCCAGAAAACTTCGAACTTTCGAAACATTTCTCGGAGGTTTCCAATCAAGTATAGCCGAAATCTTGCTCGAATCAACCCGAATGCCTGATGCCGATATAACATGGCCTAAGAAACTGACTTCACGCAACCAATATTCACATTTACTGAATTTTGCATACAACTGTTTATCTCACAAAGTTTGTAACACAAATCTCAGATGTTCGGCATGCTCAGTTTCGTCACGAGAGTAGATCACAATGTCATCTATAAATACTACCACAAACCGATCCAGATACTGTCTAAAGATCCGATTCATCAAATCCATGAAAACAGTAGGTGCATTAGTAAGTCCGAAAGGCATAACCAGAAATTCGTAATGTCCGTACCTCGTTCGGAAAGCTGTTTTTGGCACATCTGAGTCTTTAACTCGCAACTGATAATAGCCCGATCTCAAATCTCTCTTCGAAAACACTGAAGCCCCTTTTAGCTGATCAAACAAATCATCAATACGTGGTAGCGGATACTTATTCTTTATAGTCACCTTATTGAGTTGTCGATAATCAATACACATTCTCATCGTTCCATATTAATTTCTCACAAATAGAACTGGTGCCCCCCAAGGAGAGAAACTGTAACACCCCTTAACCCCGAACCATCGTCAGAATAGGGTTACGAGGCATTACCGGAAGTATCAAACAGTTTACAACAAATATGCCCAATCGCGCAGCAGTTACTAAATTACTTATAATTTTAGCTACGGAACTCGAAATTTAATTCCATAAATTTTCCCTGAAACTAGACTCATATATCTTCCTACCATAAAAATTTCATAATTTTTGGTCCAGCCAATTAGTACAGTTTATTAGTTAAAGTAAGCCCTGTTTCACCAATTGACTGCCCTGACCTCTTGTCACTAAAAATAAAATTTCTCATTGTAGGATTGTCATATGAAGTTATTACTTGTTTCTACAGAAAATAGACTCAATAAGTATTCTATACATATAAACTACAACTCATAATTATTTTTGTACCATTTTAGTGATTTTCTAAACTTAGAACAGGGGACTCCAAAACAGTTCTGACCCTGTCTCACTAAAATTCACAT
Organism: Gossypium raimondii; assembly: GCF_025698545.1. Classification (NCBI taxonomy): domain Eukaryota; kingdom Viridiplantae; phylum Streptophyta; class Magnoliopsida; order Malvales; family Malvaceae; genus Gossypium; species Gossypium raimondii. The sequence goes on along the minus strand of NC_068566.1, from coordinate 4,685,473 downwards.
ATCTTAAAATATAAAATTCTTTTTGCTAAACCGTTATTTTTATATGAAAATAGACTTAACAAGCTTTAATTTAATATATCATTCACCCTCTAATTCATTTTATACTATCCTAGGTGATTTTTCAAGTTACGTCACTGTTGCTGCCTGAATTCTGTTTCTTTGCAAAGTTTACCCTTTCTTGATTTTCATACTTAACCATTTTAAAAGCCAAACATTATCACATACTCACACATCTTTCTTTAGCAATCTCATAGATACAACATTCAAAATGACTAATCCCTATACATCACTTAGGTATATACATTACCTAGGTACATGCCACATTATCAACAGAAAGGTACATCACTAAAATGTCTCTGAGGTCGGGATTACTTTGGATGCTGGATCGAACACTGGTTTTTTTTACTAACCTGCGCACGAAAACAACCGTACGCTGAGTATGGGTATACTCAGTGGTATTACCATAATTCAAATTAATAACATTAATCGATAAATTATATATATTTTATTTATGTCTACAATTATTCATTAATTATCTCATACATTAAATCAACTTGATAATTAATAACAATAAGCAATAATTCAAATCTTATATTTAATTGTATTCATACCTTATTTCACTATCTCAATTCCGTGGGATTTTTTTTCTTTACATCTCATTCCAATAGTTCATTTCAATTCATATACAATTCATTTCATTTAATTTATATTCAATATCAATTTTATTGCAATTTTACTCACTAATATCATATAACAAAATTTACTCTTTATCATATTATGAACTTTGGGTTCATATATTTAAATCTCATATCTCGATTTCCAATTCACATATCAATTCACAATTTCACTTTCTCATTTCTTTCCATATCCCAATCAGTCACACTTATTCAAATTTTCTCATTTCAATTATTTACCCTATTAACAAGACTCGGACCTTGGCGGATACAGATCCAACCAAACACACGAATGGCACCCGGTGCCTCATCGGATAGTTCGAAGCAATAGTTGACACCGGTGTCTCATCGGCAAAGTCAAGTAAGTTGGTACCAATACCTCATCGAATCTATTCAAGTAACAAGATGACACCCAGTGTCTCATCGACTCAAGGTCAAGTATCCTGAACACTTCCAATTCTATGGCATGCCAACTATATCCGACTCAGCCGACTAGTTAATAGGGTTTCGAATCACATTTCAATTCAATCACTTTCTCATACTTTCAATTCAAATCATTCCAATTTAATCACCATTTGATTCAATACATTTTCTATTTCAAATTCACTTCCCACATTCAAATCAATGTACGATTCAAGTACCAATACATATTTCACAAATCATACTTGATTGAATCAAACCACTTTTCAGTCAATACTCAATTCACGTATTCACACTTATTCATAATTTAATTCACTTTTATTCAATTCATATTTTAATTCATTCAATTAAATATCGATATTCTCCTTATTTTTATTTACTAAACATATTATTCAAAATTCAACAATTACTATCAATAAATTCAATATCAATACGTATATATATATATATATATTTCATTCGATTCAATCATGATACTCACCTCAATTTTCTTATCATGTATATTAATTTAAATTTTAACGATTAATAATTAAATTCGAATTATGGTAATACTAACCGGAATTTCTCTCGAGTCACTCCTTGTCCACTTTCTCCTTTCCTTTCTCGGACAATGACTCGTGCACGACATTAGCTACGTAATTAAACAATTAAAAATCATTAATACACAATTTCATTAAAATATTTCCCGTATACCTAAACTTTACCCAAATTCTAATTTAATCCCTTATCAATACTAATTTTATTTTTCCCAATCTAACTCTATATTCTCTCTTAATTCTTACTATAAACTCATTTTAACTCTTCAATTTCCCCATAAATCCCTAATTTCGGGATTCTTTCAATTTAGTCCCTACTATTCAAAACTTACACTTTATTTTACAATTAAATCCTTTACTAACTTCTAACTTAAAATTCAATCAATTTAACCCCTAACACTTCAATTTATTCAACATGAACATCATCTAATAATCTACTAACTTTCAAAATATCAACATAAATCAAGTAGTATTTATCTCTAGGATTCCAAAAACTTCAAAACTAAGAGAAAAGGGATTAAATTGACTTACCAAATTAACTCTGAACCTTAAAACCCCAAATTTCTCTTTTTCTTTTTCTTTCTTTCTTTCTTTCTCCCTTCTCTGTTTCGTTTTGCTCTCTGTTTCTTTCTTTCTCCCTTCTCTGTTTTGTTTTGCTCTCTGTTTCTTTTCTTTCTTTCTTTGTCATATATATATAATAATATAATAATATAATATAATATAAAAACATAATCATTACTATAATATAATAATATTTTTAACACATAAAATCTCAGATTTTTATACTTATGCCGCCTCAACTTTGGAAAAAGGCATAATTGCCTATTTGGTCCTTTTAACTTTTCTTTAATCTATAATTAAACTTTTATCCCAATTGCAATTTAATCCTTTTCATAATTAACTATCGAAACGTTAAAATTTCTTAACGAAACTTTAATATTATCCTATTGACACTCTGTAAATATTTATAAAAATATTTACATTTCGCTTTATGATATCGAGGTCTCGATACCTCGTTTTTACCCAATTTACCTAATAATTTCTTTTAAATCACAAAATTCACTGATTCAAAAATATTTCTAACTTTTTCATCGAATTTAGTGATCTCAAATCATTGTTCTGACACTACTGAAAATTGGGCTGTTACAGAAACTCGGTCGTGCAAAACATTTATCAGTCAACTCTTGCAACTGTGCTTTCAATTCTTTTAATTCGGTCGGTGCCATGCGGTACGGAGCTATCGAAATTGGAGTCGTCCCCGGTACTAACTCAATACCAAACTCTACTTCTCGAATAGGTGGTAAACCCGGTAATTCTTCAGGGAACACATTTGGATACTCACATACAACAGGTACTGATTCAATCTTCTTTTCTATCACTTTACTATCAAGAATATATGCAAGATAAGCTTCACAACCTTTTCTCACATACTTCTGAGCCAACATAGAGGATATCACTGCCGATAACCCATTCAGATCATTAGATTCAATCCGAATAATCTCGTCATTCAGGTATCTTAAATCAATAGTCTTCCTTTTGCAGTTAACCACAGCATCGTGTAAAGTCAACCAGTCCATACCCAAAATTATATCGAACTCGTCAAATGGCAACAACATCAAATCAGCCGTAAAACACAAATCTCGAATCATCAACGGACAATTCTTACACACTTTGTCAACCAATACACACCGACCCAGGGGGTTTGATACTTTAATTACAAACTCAGTAGACTCAACAGGTAGAGTCTTACTGAAGACTAAGGTCTCACACACATAAGAATGAGTCGAACTAGGATCAATCAACGCAATAACATTAGTATCATAAAGAGTGAAAGTACCAGTAATAACATCTGGAGAAGAAGCCTCCTTTCGAGCTCGGATGGCATATGCTCTGGCAGGTGCACGAGCCTCAGATCGAACTGCTGTGTCCTTTGTCCCTCTCTGACTACCACTTACATTACTCAAATGCCTTCGCGATCTACCCCGTACTGACATATTACTCGGTCTGGTATTCTGCATAGTGTTTTGATCAGCTACCATCGGACACTCTCGAATGAAATGATCCTTTGAACCACACTTAAAGCAAGACCGATCATGTAATCTGCAATCTCCAGGATGCCATTTCCCACAATGCTTGCATTCTGATCTATCTTGTCGAACACTACCAACGCTAGCAACTGAAGTAGCTCGTGAACTCACAGGGGTCGATCTCGATCATGCTTAGGAAACCCTGCAGTAGCTTTAGATCGGCTATGATCCTCTCTGGATTTCCTTGAGGCCGACTGGAACGATTTACTAAATGATCTTTTACAGGAATCTCGAGCTTCATAGTCAGCTTTTCTCTTCTCTTTCCTGAGCTCCTCGGCTTTACAAGCTCATTCAACAAGTACTACGAACTCCTTTATCTCAAGTATGCCCACTAACAGTTTAATATCTTCATCCAGCCCATCTTCAAATCTTTTACACATAATAGCTTCAGTTGAAACACACTCTCGAGCATATCTACTGAGTCTCACAAATTTCCGCTCATATTCTGTCACTGTCATCCGACCCTGTTTCAATTCAAGAAATTCCTTACGTTTCTGATCAATGAATCTCTGGCTAATATATTTCTTACGGAACTCAGTCTGAAAGAATTCCCAGGTCACTCGCTCTTTTGAAACCACCGATACTAGTGTATTCTACCAGTGATATGCAGTGTCCCGTAGCAAGGATATGGCACATTTCAAGCACTCGTCAGGGGTGCAAGATAACTCATCAAATACTCGAATAGTATTATCAAGCCAGAATTCAGCTCGCTCAGCATCATCACCATCAGTAGCTCTGAACTTTTCGGCCCCGTGTTTTCAAATTTTATCAACAGGAGGTTTAAGTAATCTCATCGGATCACTTACTTGAGGTATAACAGGAACCGAAGATGGATTAGTCGGGGGTGGAGGTTGTTGTGCAACCGGATTAGTTCGGACATATTGAGTAAACCAGTCATTCATCATTTGGTAGAAGGCTTGTTTAGCCTCTCCCTCCTGGTTACTCGAGGTCGGTCGAGAATTTACTGGCTCTGTCCCTTGTGCGGGAGCAGGCGCTATACTCTCAACATCATCGGCTACGGCTCGATCGGGATCCATTACTATACGAAAACACATTTTTAGATATCAGAAGTCTTCACACTATCTCAGTATAAAATACGACATGTATAGTTAGACTCATACACGCTACGTTAGTCCTAGAATCGACTAAACCGTAGCTCTGATACCAATAAAATGTAACACCCCTAACCCGTATCCGTCGCCGAATTAGGGTTACGATACATAACCAAACAAACACAACCATTTCTTTTTTTTAAAACCAAACTGATTACAAACATGTAAATTAAACCATTTTCTCATGGCTCTTTATATTTTACAATCCAAATCTAACCAAAATCATATTCAAACCTATACATGCCATAAGGTCGAGTTCAAAATTTTAACAAAATACCAAAAGAAGTCGATAGTGTGATAGACTATGCTGATGATCCCCGAGCTCGTAACGCGTCTCTAAAATCTATAAATCAAATGGACAAAAACAATCAAAGTAAGCTTTCATAGCTTAGTAAGTCTATAGCATATCTAAAATACATATAAAACAATGTATATTTAACTAATACACATAAACAGACATATGTATAGACATTATATACATATAATCAAGTTACCAACATAATCATTAACTGCATATACTGATTTCTAGTGTATTTTTCGTTCGCACTTCATCGGATCCATTTATATATAAATTTCCAAATACATATACCAATAACATATTTTTATACTTATCAATTACAAGTGCCGAATACACTTATACAATTATAATCCACATATGCCGAATGCGTTCATATATATATATATCCAACAATTTCATGAAAACCAATATATGCACATACTCAATAATCACAAAGATTCAAACATTTATACACTCATCAAACACATTGAAACAAATGTTCATATATTTGTCCATTACATATAATCAAAAGCATATATATATTTTTATACCCAATGCATATAATCACTTAATTTAAACAGATTCACTAGCAATTCATCTACTAGGTTTAAAGTCTAATTCAGTTCACCGGCACTTAGCCTACTAGGCTTATAGCCTAATTCAGTTCACCGGCACTTAGCCTGCTAGGCTTATAGCCTGATTCAGTTCACCGGCACTTAGCCTTCTAGGCTTATAGCCTGATTCAATTCACCGGCACTTAGCCTGCTAGACATATAGTCTGAATAATTTCACTGGCAATAAATCCGATTGATACTGAGCTTTAACAAAAGAATCTCAATTCACAGAAGTTGTATATCTTATTTGTATATAAAATCCACACAAAATTCAGCTCAATATTCATAACTTATATCTTTAAAAACACATGGATAAATATAAATTCCAATCATCAAATCTAACTTAAATAACTCAATAATTCAACCAAAACACATTTATGTATATATAACCTCATACTTTAGATTCCACTTCTAATATCATAAAATTTAACTTATAATATACTAGGTACCTTTAACATTTGAATTCCATATATACCCATACAACTTCATATACCATCTCAATACAGGACCTTATACATGTACAAATATGCATATTCAATCTAACAAGCATATATTACTCTATACTTATATTCAAAACAAGAACATATACCTATATACTCATACATATTCAATTTAACATATATATATATAATTTCATACTTATACTCAATATAAATATTTATTCATAAGTATACATACTTATTCACTCCAACTTATACAACTATTTTATACTAAATTCACACCTTATTCACACACACATACATATGTTGAATATATCTCATACCTTTGTAATTTCATACCTAATTTCAATACAACAAATTTTACATGTATATACATGTATATTAGAATATAATTTGTACATATATGTTCATACCTAAATTTATTTCAAGGACATTCATATGCATATTTGCATATTCATAGTCATTCGAATCTAGCATATATATATATATATATATATATATATATATATATATATACTTTCAATTCCAATTTTATACTTTTAAAATCAACTCAACACACATACCATTGATATACATACTCATATGCTGATTTAATAAAATTAAATAGCTAATAGACTTACCTCGGACGATGGAAAATCAAAATCGGACGATTATTCGACTAATTTGGCTTTTCCCCGATCTAACTCCGATTTCTTTGGTTCTCGATCTAAATATATTCAAAATAAGATAATTTATTTATTAACGCGTTCAATTTAATCCAAAAACACATAATTTGGCAAATTACTATTTTGCCCCTAATATTTACACATTTTTGCAATTTACTCCCTATTGCATAAAACACAATTTATACAAAATTTGCCCATACCACACAAGGGCCGAATATTCATGGTTCTCATACAGGTCCACACATTGCATTTATTTCACATTTTAGTCCCCCAAAAATTTAATTTCACAATTTAGCCCTATTTACTCAATTTCACCAAAAATTCCAATACAAAACATATTAATCTATCACATATCTTTCATTTTTCATCATCAACTATCACAAAGTCCAAGCATTCATCAATGGCACATTTCAAAATCATCAACAATCCACAAAATTAAGACATGGGTTTTGAAGAACACAAAGCAACGATCTCAAAAACGTAAAAATTATCGAAAACCGAACAAAACACATACCCGAATTAAGCTCCTAAAGGTGCCGAATGTTTAAAGCTTCCAAAGATTTATTTTTTTCTTCTTAGAATCGGCCAAGAAAGATGAACACATGCATGACCATTATTTATTTATTTAATACATTTTAATATACATTTTACAATTTTAACCTTAATGATTTAATTAGAAAACTATTTAATGGTTGTCTATTTTTGTCCATGCATAATTCTAATGATTAAATTACAACATAAGGACTCCATATAATAAAAATCATAGCAAATAGGTACCTTTGCATATAGCATGCTAATTTTGCATTTTACACGATTAAATCCTTTTAATTAAATCGAGCACACCAACGATAAAATTTTCACACGAAATTTTCACACATATAAATTAACATACTGTAGACTAAAAAAATAATATTAAAATATTTTTTTGACTCGAATTTGTGGTCCCGAAACCACTATTCCGATTAGGGTCAAAAGCGGGTTGTTACATAGGGGGTGTTACATGAACACTCTTTGTCCCAGGTGCGGTTGTGCCGAAGAAAATAGCTAGCATATTTTTATTCAGTAGCCTAGATCAATGGAAGTTTGGAATCAGTTAAATTTATCGTGGGTGCTGAATCAGAGTATAAATAACATGTAGGGATGGCTTACCTGGGTTTTTGATTGAGGTAATGAAGAGCAGCTTCAACTTTTCTGTTGTAGCCTTTGGTTCATCTGGTTTAGCAGAAATCATCTCGTATATGAAAAAAGACTCATGTTAGGATCAGAAATAGCGAAGAAAATCAGAGTCTATATTACAGAACTTGCAGTAACAAAAGTAAGAAATATTACTCTCCATTCATTTGACAATCTCCAACAGATACACAAAAGGAGATGGACCTTCATTCATTTTGATGCAGCTTACGATCGTCTGGAGTTTAGATCGGCTTCAGGTATAATAGTACGGAACGAGAATAGAGAGATTCTTGCATCACAGGCAGTCATTCACTCCATCATTGTAGATCCATTCACAGCAGAGGCATATGCAAGGTTACAGGCAATAAAATTAGGGATTAGACTGGGAGTCAATAAATTAACAGTTTTAGGAGATTCCAAAACTGTTATCAAGAAATGCCAAAGCTTCTTCACTGATAAATCAGTCATTGGAGCAATTATCACAGATATCCAAAGTATAAAAAACAGGTTACAAGAAATTGAGTTTACTTTCGTCCCTAAAGCACAGAATATTTATGCCCATACTATAGCAAAGGAGGCTCTTAGAAGAAGAGAAAGTTTTTACCTGGAGAAGGAAGTCCCAGAAGTGGTTCGGAGAACGGTAGGAAATCTCTGGCCAAATCCTCCGGATTGAAGAAAGGGAAAGGTTTTCATTAAATGATAGCAGAGACAAAGCATTAAATTGGTAACCTGCTATCATTATGACTGGACGGTGGATTTGAAAAGACGATAATTAATGGTGTCCAGCTATCTAGATTTGACTGGTATAGGATTAGCTTTATTTTCAAATTTTGTTTATTTTGGTCAAGATGAGCTAGTTTAAGCCCGATTTGTTTTCTTTCTCTAGTCCTTATTGTAGTGGCTATTAGCCCAATTTTCTTTTTTACATATGATATAAATCCAGCCAGAATTATTCGAAAAAAAACATCTAATATATGTTTTATATATTCTAATTAAATTTTATAAATAATTTATATTAATTTCTTTAAAATATTTAAAATTGATATTTCATGCATCATAGTATAAACGAATTTGAGTATCATTTAAATTAACTTTTATTTTATTTTAGAAAACCATATCTATAATGGATATTTTAACACTTTACAACACTTTTTTTACAAGATTGTTAAACACTTCAAATCTTAAATCATGCTTTCCAAAAGCAATGTTAAAGTTGTAGGATCCGTGTCCTAAATGTGGTTTTTTAGTCTATATACATTTGTATTTTTCAAATAATTTGGTTTAATAAAATATTCATAAATTATATCAATACCCTTGTATATTGTCTTCAGTGGTTTTTGCACGCAAAGCAAAATGAAAATAAATATTGGCTCAATGGTTATCTAACGTTTAACTAATACTAAACAGTATTATGTGGCTGGATCATAATACGGAAAAATAACTTGTATTAATAGATGAACCTAAACATGTCCTTAGTTTAATCGAAAATGAGCAAGCCGATTGAAAGGCTAATATGTCGTCCATCAAGTCCAATTGGGGAGATGTTTTGTCTTGAGCATTGAAGTGGATGACTCTCATAAGATAGAGACATAATTGTGCCTGACAGTACATCGAACATGACCCAAGTAGAATAGATTCTAAATTCATTCATGGATTTACCCACTTGTAACGTTCATAGTGTGACATATCTTAATTTTGAGTGGATGATGGACTATGTATGTGTGACTCGTATATTTTTATATAAGTAAAAGTCTGAATTCAAATAAATAAGGAACTGAAAGTTAGAGCGTTGGGTATACGACTTCTACAGTATGTAACATTATTCACAACAATGGAATTCATAGCCCATAAAATAAGTAAATGATATCCTCTCACTGGCATTATGTGATAGATGAAAAATAAACGTGGTCACAGGTCGCTTGTCTTTATGATAAACGACTTAATTATTATTTGATAGTAATTGACTTCGATGCAATGATTGCCATGAGATAAAATATGATCATATTAAGAGAATGAATTTATCCCAAGAAAATTAAGAATATCCTATGAGGGTAACACACTTATGACAAGATCATTGGATGAGTACTGGTCAAATAGCTTTCATAATGGTATGTAATTAGGGAGAGATCAATCACGATACTATAGTGGAATGACTTTGTAACTAAATGAGTTTATAATTAATAGGCGAAAAGTTAGAACTTAATTATAAAACATTTGAGCTCTAATTATATATGTCCAATTAGTGCCTCTGCTAGCTCATTGAAATCAGAAATGAATTGCACATAGAATCAAATGATAAAGTTAGAGAACTGTGTCACATTCGGAAATGAATGTGTTTTCTTGATAAGTATGGAAATGACTTGATAATTAATTTAAACTTTTCACCTATGATTATACCAAAGAAAAATAGTAGAGTGGCTAAAGTTTAAATACACAAAGACTACATGGATTATGAGAAAAGTTAACCTTTTTAGTTATGTTTACATATTACGTTACGTCTTACGCTCTTCTACGGATACACATAAACAAAACCTTAATTTTTTCTTCTTGTGGGGAAGAAAAGAATTTCCATCAAATATACAATAATAAAAATAATTATGGTGTTGAAAAGTTAAAAGAAAAATATTCTACTAGTCACATGTTCTCACTTTCTCAACTGTTTTTTAATATACATTTAAGACATGTTTAATATTTTTTTATTTTGAGGAATTTAATCTTTATATTTGTAGAATTTAAAAGTATAAGTTCAATTATCAACATCATTAAATTTTTTGTTACTAAATTTAGGATCATTACGGCGTAAGTTTTTTTATTATATGACACTACAAGGGAGTATTTTTGTTATTCCAAAGTGTCACGCCTATGAATTTAGCAAAATAATTTTGTCAATCGAAAATGAATTTTAAAATTGAAAAGTAAAATGATTAAATTCTTGTAAATATAAGAAGACTAAATTTCAAATATATGAAAAATACTTCTACTTGAAACACATTTTAACCTACAAATTTAATTTTAAATTAAACTCCTACATGGGGATATCTGATTTGTGAATAATGTATGTCAAAATAAAAATTTAATAAAATAAGTCGAACTCAAATTTTAATATTTTTATTTGGACCGAGTTTAGATAAAATTTTAAGTCCGAATCAAGCCAAAACGTAACAACCACATCTAAAATTTTAGTTTGGTTGAGACCAGCGGTAACCATCAACACCTGTATTTTTCATATGGCTGTTTTCTAGTATTTTCTATTTTTTATTTCTCAATGCACGTGTGGGGATTGTAAAAGCTAACGTCACGGCCTACTCCAAACATTTCAATGTACACGATCTCCTCACTGATCCAACGGTGATAAAACAAACATTAGTTATCCCAACTCACCCACCTGTAATCCAACCCTGTTTTCTTCATAGAATGAACTTTCTTGGAAACCGACTGGAAATTTGTTTCCCACCCCCAAGTTGCCTATATATATATATATCTCCACCCAAACCAAACCAAAAGACATCAACAGTCGAAAAACTCCAAAAAAAAGAGAGAGATTATTATGGGGTTCTCTAAATCAAGCTATAAGTGCAACAAGCACCCAGATCACCAAGAAAATCAGGGGGTTTGTCCATCATGTTTAAGGGAAAGATTATCTCGTCTTTGTTCTTCATCTTCTTCATATAAAGATTCTAGCTTAAGAATCGCTCCGTCGTCATCTTTTTCTCCGGTTGAAAACCGATGGGGTTCTTCTTCTTTCACGGTAAACGTTGATACGAATGGTTTCAAGAAGAGTAGATCGGTTGCTTTTATTGCAAGAAACGATGAAGAAGTTGTTAACAATGGGGGGAAGAAGAAGAAAGGGTTTTGGTCAAAGTTGCTTCGTTTCAAAGGGAAGAATGATAAGGATTTTCTTACCCATTCATCAAGTATGAGATTTGTTATTGGAAGAGTGAATTAATTGTTTCCTTTATTATCGTTACAGAATCAAGGGGATTGAATTGAATGTTTTTGTAATTAACAAAGCTTGAATCAATATATATATCCTTTCGATTATGGGTGTTTCAATTTCTTCCAAGAAACACAAAATTAGGTTTTTGGTAGGTGTTGCTCACGTCTTTCTCCATTTTTCATGCATATCATGAATGTTGACTTTTCGCCCACCATTTACATTCAATTATTATAACTCACACCATATATCTATATTTTATTGTGCTGAAATGAGTTGATTTATATTAAGAGAATCGCATACGAGGGTATGATGGTTAAAGAGATTGGCTTACATTCGAATCGTAATAATCGTGTTTGATTTATATTATATGTAAATCCTGTATGTACGTGTGGACTCATGAGACAAATGTTTGTATTATAAAGTGGGTTCAAAATTCCCAAAAAGATTACAGCCAATTTCGTTGAAAAGTTTGAAATCATCTACACAAGACAATCCTACTTTTCACAATTGTGTTAAACGTGCGGATTCCGACGTCCAATCGTTTGCACACGTGTGATTTCATTTTTCAACAAATAAATCTAGTTTGATACAAAAGGAATCAAAGTAAAATCAATCATATAACAAAACAAAGAAGATGAGTAGAAAACCGAAACATGATCGCAACCTTTGTCGGTTAATGAAGTGTAATACAATTATAAAATCTCATTTCCGTTAATATTGTGTACGGACGTAAAATTAAATGTATAAGTATTTTGTACTTTGTGGAAGTTAATTCTTAGTTAAAGCTACTACCATAAATAATCTTAGCCATCACAGGTCGCCCGGTACAATGGCACATCGGAATTGGATGTAAAACTTAATAAATGGACTTTTTTCTTTTATGAAGCTTAATCTTTTTTATAATTCAAGAGATTAATCCTCAAAAACCCCATTTAGATTTAAAAACAATTTACCTACCTCAATTTTCTCTCCATGTCAACTTTGATTATACGTTGCTTAACAACATTGATTGCCCATAGAATTAATTATGGGCCGGAGCGAGTCTATGTAAATTTGTATCTAATCCTGATTTAGATTAAAAATGTTAAATCTGTGCATGATTTAGTCTGCCCGTATTGATTTTATTTAGATTATTTTTATATAAAAATAATTTTAAAAATATAATATATCAAATTCACTAAAAGTGTTAAAATAAATGTTTCTCAACAAATTGAAAATACATTCAAAAAAAGTTGAAATACTTAAATAACACTAAGATAGTTTCAACTTAGTAAGCAAATGTCTCTAAAATAGTAGCAAAATTAACAATAAAACAAGAGTTACACAATATCCAAACAATAACAATAAAATAGTAGCAATATAATAGCTACCTGAAAGTAAAATAGCTGATTGAGGTCGGGGCCAAAAAATCCTACCCAATGCTTAATTTGTTTAGAAAACGGTGCTTATTTTTTTGTCCAAGCTCATTTTTGGGCCTATATTTTTGCTAATAAATACCCTACCACTTTTCGAGTGAACCTTCGGACTTGGGCGAGTGGCCAACCCATGATTAGGTCAACTGCCCGTTACTCCTTAAATTTCTCTTCACATACAACAGTATTTTCAGTACTCGTTCTTCCCCTAATTTTCTCAACTAGCTATCAATTTGATGCCCATAAATATTACAAGCTTTAGCCTTAGTTGAGTTTTTCCTCTTTTTCTTTTTTCCTACTTGTTGTTGAAACTAAAGAGCTTGTGGAATCTTAAGGGATACACTATTAGGCGAAATAATTTTAAGGATAATGATCTACACACCTCATGCACTATTATTCTAATTTTTATGTTCTTCGGTTGTATTTTCCACAATATTGAGGATACTTATGGATCCCATTGTCATTGTTGATGTTGTTGTTGCTCTTGCTACATCTAATGTTGCTATCAACCTCATTGCTAGTGCTACTGCCAACTTTGCTATCAATGTTGTTGCCAATATTGTGGCAATGCCAATGTTACCTGATATTTCCTATGCCAAGCCCTTCCCTAGCATATTCAAATTTGAAGTGTTCGATAGGGATAATTTCAAGAGATGGAATGAATACACCTTTTCAATCCTAGATATGCATAGAGTTGCCTTTGCGCTCACAAAATGCAAACAAACTAATTTCTCAGTTAAGCAATTTAACCTATGGGTTCATGCTAATATATAGTATATATGCAGGCACACTATTGTTTCCACACTTTCAAATGAAATTGTTGACGTCTACTATTTGTACATGGAAACAAAAGGAATTTAGGACTATGAGATTACTAAACATATTATTGAATTTGTTGGTGAGTAGAAAATTGCAATAGGGAAGTACTATAGGGTGGAGGTGATTGATGACAAAAACATTAAGGTGCAATAGGGAAGTACTATAGGGTGGAGGTGATTGATGACAAAAACATTAAGGTGCAAATCCATGAGTACCACAAATTGTTAAAAGACCTCAAATCTTAGAATATATCTCTGTAAGAAGAGTTTGTTGCTAGACTTCTTTTTGCAAAGCTACCTCTAACCTAGAGTGATAATAAGCAACAACTTAAATGTATGTTGTCAATGTCTATTTCAATTTCTTAACAGAACTTTGTATTGGTAGTTTGGCTATGGGTGAATAGGAGAATAGAGACAATGCTTACGATGAATATGAGACTTATCTTAGGGTGTGTTGGTAAACACATTTTTATTCATTAAAAAATTTAACATTTAATTTTTTATATGCGTCGATAACTATAACAATTCACTTAATTCAATATTTAAAAATATTGAATAAAATAAATAAGTAGATAGTTATTTACCACATAATATTAAAAATATTAAGTTAATTTTATTTTAAAAATATTCAAAATAAATTCTCTTGCTTTTGTTACAAAAATGAAATAATCAAATTATTATTGATAAGTTGTAAAAGTAATATATTTTAATCTCATTGTTTAATCTATGATGAATCTTATTGTTTAATCTTTGTTTTTACGCGATAAATACTTGATTCTTGCTCTCAATTATGTATGCTTATTTCGTGTTTTAATATTTTTAGGATATTACTTCATGTTTAATGTGCTAATTTCAGTGGATCAAAAGTTCCCTAATTAAGAGTAAATCTAACATAATTGAGTGGAGTTTCATGCAATCCTAGAAATAGGATGACATAAATCTGCCGGATTAGAGTCAAATCTAATAGGGGAATCCATAGATCGAGTTAATGTGACAATAGGGGTTTTAATTAGAAAGATATTTCAATTAATCAACCTAGAGTCAGTTGTTCTTACTCTCGAAAGAGATATTAACATAATTTAGGAATTTCTACGGATCAAGGCACAAGTGAATAAATCATTTAATTCAAATTCAGAATAATAGGTGAAGTCCAGGTGGATTCTTTCCTGGGTATTGTCTTTTTCATTGGTTATCTTCGATTGTTTTCCTATTTCATTCTCTGTTGCGTTTTTAGTTAAATTCGATTAGTAAATCTAGATTAAAAACAATCACTCCAATTTGTCGTCTAAATAATAGAAAAATGGTAATTACTAATACTTTTAGTCCTCGTGGATACAATATTCCCTACTTACCATAGCTATACTATTGTTTGATAGGTGCACTTATCTTTATCGTAAGTATAGTTGGTTTAGTAACCATCAAGTTTTTGACGCCATTGCCGATGACCAAAATATTAAAAACACTTGATTTTTTTATTAATTTAGCCATTTATTTTTATTACATTTTATTTTTGTTTTTAGTTTAAGTTTTGTTTTCAAATTTTTCTTTTATTTGCTTCTGGCAGGTTCCTTTAGTTTATGGCTAGATGAAACCCGTCAGAACCACTATTATTTGACAGCGAAATTGAAAGTACAGCTCGTAGAAATCGTAGAAAAGCAAGGCAGAGTCGACAAAGTATAGTAGATGAGCAAGATGACGTTTATTACTGACGAGATGAGTGATAACCAGAATAATCAGCTGACGATTATGCCAAGCCCACTCTAACTGGGGCTGAATAAAGTATTGTAAGACCTACTATTGTTGCGAATAATTTTGAACTGAAGTTGAGCACTATTCAGATGGTACAACAATTTGTTCAGTTCAATGGTTTGCAAGACGAAGATCCAAACACTCATTTGGCTAATTTTCTGGAAGCCTGCGATATTTTCAAGATAAATGGCATTTCTGACGACGCCATTCGCCTACTTCCCTTTTCATTAAGGAATAAAGCTAAACAGTGGTTGAATTCTTTACCACGAGGTTCTATCACTACATGGGATTAAATGACTGAGAAATTCTTACTGAAGTACTTTCCACCAGCTAAAACAACTAAGGTGAGGTATAATACCTCTTCCTTCGTGCAGATTGAATTAGAGACCCTATATGATGTATGAGAGAGGTATAAGGATTTATTGAGAATGTGCCCTCACTATGGGTTACCTCTATGGCTACAGGTTCAAACCTTCTACAATGGTTTGAATCCCTCAACTAGGCAGTTAATCGATGAAGCAACCGGTGGTACTCTGAACAATAAAACACCTGAAGTGGCTTGTGAGTTTATAGAGGAGATGTCACTGAATAATTATCAGTGGCAAGTCATGTGGACAAAGCTGACAAAAGTAGTCGATGTTTTTAACCTAGATGTGGTCACCATGTTATCGAATCAAGTAGAACTTTTAAATAAAAAATTAATGGTTTATGTGTTTCTACGCAGGTACATCCGCTGGTGCAATGCGACGTAAATGGAGGTGGAATAAATAATCCAGAATATTTACCCTACGCCTCTAGTACAGAGAACAAACAAATCAACTATATGGGTAACAATTCCAGGCTTCAAAATAATCTTTATAGTAATAATGAAGGTTGGAGGAACCATCTCATTTTCTTTTGGAGTGGTCAAGGAAATCAAATAGCATAACCCCCTCCAGGCTTCCAACAACAACCTTACCAACAAGAGAAGAAGCCGAACCTTGAAGAGATGTTGACGAAGTTTATCTCATTGTCAAAAACCTGCTTTCAATACACTGAATCAGTGCTTAAAAATTAACAATCATCAATTCAAGGGCTCGAGAATCAAATCGATTAACTAGCTAAACTAATATTAGAACGACCACAAGGTAGCTTACCTAGCAACATCGAAACTAACCCAAGAGAGCAGCTTCATACAATTACTGTTCGTGATGAAGAAGGGTTAGTTGAATCTGAATAAAAACCAAAGGAAGAAGTTGTGGTAAGTAACGGTAAGGTTGAGGTAAGCCAGAATGAACAAAAATTAGTTAGTAAAGATTATAAATGTGGATTCTTCCCCCAACTAACGAAGAGATCTTGGCGGAATTGCCACATATGAAATTGAGCACAATTTTGCAAAGAAATAGCCCACTTGCCTCTCGAGAAGAGATGGGAAACATGATCAATATCATTTGATTGAATAGTTGACCCAGCTCCTTGTTGTTTGAAAAAACCCTTCACTTCAATTGGTATTTTTCCACCAAAAGCAAATATGAGATAAAAAACCTCGAGTGTCATATCTTAAGGTGACGAAAAAAGACCACACGAACGAACAATTTGGTAAATTTCTTAAACTTCTGAAAAAGTTGCATATTAACTTACCGTTTATTGAAGCTCTTTCGCAGATGCCCAATTTCATTAAATTTTTAAAGAAGCTTTTGGCGAACAAACGGAAGTTAGATGATTCGTCGCATGTGGAGCTAAATGCAGTATGTTCAGCCAATTTGCAAAATAAGCTACCTAACAAATTGAAAGATCTAGGGAGTTTTACTATTCCTTATTTAATTGGCAGTTTGAATATTAATAATGTTTTGGCTGATTTAGGGGCTAGTATTAATGTCATGCCCTATAAAATGTTCAAACAATTAGGTCTTGGGAAACCCAAACAAACTAGGATGAGTATCCAATTAGTAGATAGAACCATTAGATTTCCTAGGGGTATTATTGAAGATGTTCTTGCCAAAATTGATAAATTCATATTCCCAATTGATTTTGTTGTTTTAGACATGGATGATGATAGTGACGTACCTTTGATTCTAGGTCGGCCCTTTTTAGCAACTGCTAGAACTATTATTGATATTGGTACAGGTGAATTAATACTTCGTGTAGGTGATGACAAGATTACTCTACAAGCTCGTGATTCTGTTAAGACATCTAGTGATCGAGATAATTATACGAGTTTTGTTAATATTAGTAACATTGTGGCTTAAACTTCTTTGTAAGAAACTCCTCAGAAAAACGTAATAAAGCCACATTCCAATCCATACGACAGAAACAGAATGACTCATGAAGAACGAATGTTACATATCGAGGAACTAGACGAATGGCAGACACATGTCAAGGAGAAACCAAGAATACACGATACAAAACCAAAGCGACGCCATAATGAGCATGTGGATGGGACAAACCAATTTGAGGTTGGGGACAAGGTACTGCTAGATAAAACACATCCACTTATTGCCACTTCAAAGCTTAATGCAAACGGAGCAACTCCTTTTACGGTACTGAATGTCTTCCCATATGGTACAGTTGAGGTAACTCATTCTGAATTCGGCACATTTAAGGTAAATAGTCATCGACTTAAACCTTATTTTGATAATAGAATTGATAGCGAGAAAGAGGAGTTTCGACTCCGCGAACCATCGTAACCGTGCGAATGTGAGGTAAGTCGAGCTTAGACTTTAAATAAGTGCTTTTCAGGAGGTAACCTGAGTGCTAATACTGCTAATTTTCTTAATCTTATTTCATGATATTTTTAAAAATTAATTAATTTAAAAAATACATATATATTGATTATTATTTAGTTCTATGATAATTGAGCTTGAACAGTTAAATTTATATTTTGAGAAGAAGTTTGTGTTATTCTTGAACAGTTTTTGATTGATATAATTGTTTTTAATTCAGCATTTGTTTATTTTTCTAGTTTGGTAATTTATCAATTCGATCTCGATTTTAACCATCTTTTTCAACATTTCTTCACACCTTTAACCTAAGTCCCATTACAACCTCTTAAAGACTTTTCGATTTGTGTATCATCTAATTTTATAGTGGTGGAGATTTGATTTTCATGCAAGCCTATGGTAATGACTTTTCATGTTTAACTATTGAGTGCTTATTCCTGAAACTTAAACACTTTGAGTGATTTGAGTAAATCTTTAATGAGGATGTCGATTCTTGTCGATTTTGAATTAAAGGTAATTAGTTAGATAAAGGGAAATACCTATGTTTTCATGCGTTAAAATGTTTGACTTGGGTTGTTTAAATTTTTAGTGCTCTTTTAGTTGAATTATCAATGTATGATTATTTATGAATTATGAAGAAACATCATTGATAAGAATTATGAGTTGAGAAAATTTAATTTTAATTGTGAGTTGAGGATTTTGCTTGAGGACAAGCAAACACTTAAGTGTGGGGATATTTGATAAGCTGTAAAAGTAACATATTTTAATTTTATTCTTAATGCATTTCTAGATGATTAATTATGTAAATTAGTAAATTTAATACTCCTAATCCTTTAAATTCATGGTTCTATACTTAGGAGAGCATTTGGGAGCGAAAAACAAGCTAAAATCAAATGAATAGAGCTGTTTCTAGGATCCACACGGCCTGGGCATTTTCACATGGGCTGGCCACACGCCCATGTGCCATCTCGTGTCGATATCGCACCCTGTTTCCCAAACACGCGAAAAAACCCAATTTTTAGGCTTTCTAAGCATTCTAAAGTCTATAAATATCAATTAGAAGAGGATCTAAGGGAACACTCAGAGAAGCCTGGAGAAATCACTCAAAGAACGCCATCAGAATCAACTCAAAAGCGGATTTTCTTCAAGATTGAAGATCTCCACTTAATTTCCTTCAAAGTTTTATTGAGTTTCTTTATATCCTATTGTTATCCTAACTTTGAGATGTTTTCATCCCAGATTATGAACTAAATTCCTTGGATACCTAGAGAGGATGAAACTTATGATGAATCTTATTATTTAATCTCTGTTTTTATGCGATAAATACTTCATTCTTGTTCTCAATTATGTATGCTTATTTCGTGTTTTAATATATTTAGGATATTACTTCATGTTTAATGTGCTTATTTCAGTGGATCAAAAGTCTCTAATTAAGAGTAAATCTAATTGAGTGGAGTTGCATGCAATCCTAGAAATAGGACGACATAAATCTATAGGATTAGAGTCAAATCTAATAGGGAAATCCATAAATCGAGTTAATGCGACGATAGGGGTTTTAATTAGAAAGAAATTTCAATTAATCAACCTAGAGTCAGTTGTTCTTACTCTCGAAAGAAATATTAACATAATTTAGGGATTTCTACAGATCAAGACACAAGTGAATAAATCGTTTAATTCAGATTCAGAATAATAGGTGAAGTTTAGGTGGATTCTTTCCTGGGTATTGTCTTCTTCATTGGTTATTTTCGATTATTTTTCTATTTCATTCTTTGTTGCGTTCTTAGTTAAATTAGATTAGTAAATTTAGATTAAAAACAATCACTCCAATTTATCGGCTAAATAATAGAAAAAACGGTAATTACTAGTACTTTTAGTTCTCGTGGATACGATATTCCCTACTCACCAAAGTTATACTATTGTTCGATAGGTGCGCTTGTCTTTGATGTAATTATAGTTAGTTTAGTGACCATCAATTATATTTTTCAAAATTATCTCAAATAATGTAAAATGTCCTATTAATAATATTAAAATCATGAAATAAGCAATTTTGAAATTTTAAAATGTATTAATATCAAATAACATAATTATATTCGATACTTAATTTGTATTAATATAACAAATAGTTTTATAATGAAAATCCAACACTTACTTTCTTTTCACTTAATTTTAAATTATCAAAAAAAATCATAATTCGCTTTTGACATTGTTGACTATTTTTAGAATTAGGATCCGTTTGATTGCCAAGAAAATGTTTTTCAGTAAAATGATTTTGAAAATATTTTACTTTTTCGTAAAATGATTTATTGAAAAATATTTTCGGTGTTTGATTGAATCATGTAAAATATTTTTCATTGTTTGGCGATTTCTTGAAAATATTTTCCGGAAAAGTTGTTTTACATATATTAAATATATAGTAATAATTTTTATATTTTAAATTGTTTTTACATATATTGCAATGATTTATTTATAATAATACTCAATTATTAAGCTACAATATTAATCGTTATAAATTGAAAAAACTAATATCAAATAAATTATTTGTAATTGTGTTAAAAAACAAGTATTGAATAATTTTTGAGAAATTAAACTACTTTCTTTGTACCAATACTTCAACAAATATTAATGTATTTATAATTGGAAGAAAAAGAATCACATTATAAGTTATAATTGGAAGAAAAAGAATAATTGGATATTAATGTTCTAAAAAACTAAAGGAATCACATTATAAGTTATAATTTTCAATATCAAAATTTATAGAGACCAATTTAAAATCTTGATTATAGAGACCAATTTAATATCTAGATTATAGTTTGAGGATGTACTAATCAGATTTTTTGTAAAAGATTTTGATATTGATTACTTGTAAATAAAGAAAACGAATAAATTCACAAAAAAAGATAAAGAAAAACGAATAATCCATATTTCATTATGTTAAGTATCTTAATTAAATTATTATCCACTTCGAGTAGAAATAATTAACATTTATGAGATAGCAATTATTATCAAAGAAGATTGATTATTAAATCATAAGAGTTGAATTCTGTTATGATTTGCCATAAAAGTATAATGTTCCATACACATTTGATGCATTTTGTATCACATGAGTTGCTGATAAAATTTTCATTTCTCAAGATTTGACATAATAATCAATGCCATTAACATTGAAATCGGAATCTGGATTTTGAAACTTCTAAAATTAACCCTAAACGAAAATTTATCCCATAAGAAACAACACAAGCTAATTATATATATATATGAAAAAACTCAAAGAAGAGACCAAAGTAATGAACAAAGCTGAGAAGAGGCTCAAATTGTTGAGGAAGAAGCTTGAGTCCCTCAAGTTAGTGCCTAGTTAGGAAGATTCAGAGCACTCTGCAGCAGTTTCTTGTATTTCATCCACAAGCGCTTCAGTATTAAAACCCGAAAAAACGACTTCCAATTCTCAAAATGCAGTTCTAGGAATTTCAAAAAATATGGAGAAAAATGCATCAGACACCACTACATCTATACCAAGCTTTAAAATTTCTTTCAGCAGAGAAAATTGTTTTTATTCACGTGAAAAATCCAGTTCTAAATCGAGTCCATAAATATCCAAAAGTTGATGACACAAGGACAAGGTAATAGAACACAAAGTGACAGAATTTCTCTCGCGCATTGAAACATAAATGGGGGAATGCAGGTAATAGAACTATGATGTAGCTATGATGTAGTAAAATCCTTATTAAAAATTCAAAGTCTAATAATTCCATGGGAACCTTTACCAAATACAGATTTCAGATTTCAGATTTCAGCATATACAAATTTCAGAAGCTCACTCTTCAGCAAATAAATCATATAGGACTTTAATTAAAGACTTCATATAGGACTTCAGCAAATAAAAAATTTATGAAAAAATTAAGTAATTATAAATGTAATTAATTACTATTAATATGTTTTTCCACTCGTCTTCTTTTGTGACAACTATTTCTTCATTTTCTAATAGTTCCGGTGCATCTCCTGTGTCAACTTCTTTACCTGAACTTTCTAGTTCCTTACCTACAGTTTCTATGTTTGTTCCAATTGTGTCATCACCTAACAATTCTACTCCTAGTTCGTCTCAACCTCATTCACCTCTCTTACCCAAGTACATATTCCATGATCACTTAAAGTAAAGCTGGTATCTTTAAACCCAAGGTTAACCTCACCAAGGTAGTTTGTTTGTCAGATTCTACTCCTACTGATATTTATGGGGCTATGACTCATTTTCATTTGCAGGCTCTTATTGCAGCACATGGTCTATAGGACTGCCAATATCAAAGGAAGCCATTTTCTCTAGCATCAAATACTAACAAATTTATTAACTTCTAACTAGATAAGTAATAAACTGCGACCAACGACAAAACCATGGATTAAACTACATTTGATACTGTTAGAACATCAAAAGCATGGTTTAAAATCTAAGCTGCGACCAACGATACAGTGGTAACCAGAGAAGACTGTAGGCACAAATCAGTGAGAGCAGAGGTGACATTCAGCATAAACAGAGGCCAAAATCTTTCTAATTATGGACAAGAAATCGATTCACAAAACTATGGACAAGAAACTAATAACATAATGGAACTAACCCAGAAACCGATTCACAAAAATATGGACAAGAAAATATACCTTTCTAAAGCAAGTCTGCCCAAGACAAGCCAAACACCACAGCCAAACTAGCAGAAAACCCAAGCAAGAGATCTCAGACAAAAACAAGCAGAAAATCCCCAAATCAATTTATAAAAAGAATAAGAAATCAAGGGGGAAAAGGAGCCCGAAACCAGATCAAGGGAGAACGAAAGGGAGAGGGGAGAACGAAACCAGATCGGTGTAGAGAGGAGAAGGGAGAACGAAAGGGAGAACGAGAGTGTAGAGAAGGGAGAACGCTGGAAATTTCGAAAAATGTCTTACTGATTCCAAATCGGTAAGACGTTTTCCATAAATTGGGGCCTTTTTTACCCGTGTTTGTAAAACATTTTCCCTTAGGATTTCATTTTACACCAACCAAACGCTGGAAAATCCGGAAAATATTTTCCACCAATCAAACGGAGCCTTATCATATGAATGATTCAATATCAATTATAGTTCTTGATTAACATACGTTGTCTTTAAAAGGAGAAGTTCTAGCTTGTATTCTGAATAGAGTAAGTGCTAGAAGAATAGTGACAGATTTTATGGTCTTGTTTATCGTGGGTTTAACACATTAAATAAAAAACACGAATGTGAAAAAGTTCAGAACCTTTCCTCTCCTATCTCCTAGTTTGCTTGTTTTCACATAAGGTTATATTTCCCATATTGACTTCCCCCATTTTTTGTAGAGTTTGGGAAACCCTTTTCGTGGTTGTAAAAGGGTCTCCGAAACTTTTCGTGGTTGAGAAACACTACTATATAGGTCTTAATAGAGTGAGTATCGTTAGATTAATGACATCAGTTTTATTAAACATTGACTTAAACACCAAAAAAGTGGGGCAAGTATGCCAAATGGAGCCATAAAGTTTTCAATGAGGTTGATGTAATATAGTTTCTTTAAATCTGATTCTTTGGTTCAAGTAAGAAAGAAAAAAATTGTAGTCTAGGAACACATTTTCTTTCAATCAAATTGTTAGACTTATATAATTGATATTTCCTTCTTTATCTATAGTTTTCCTGAAAGTAAGGTATGGACCATTTTGATGCTATATTTTTTTTTGCAGTTGTTGCTTTTTGTCTTCCATGTTTCTAAAACAATTTATTCTTTTGAAACTCCATTTTTAATAACATAATTTCAAAAATAGTTTCTTACATTTGACTGATTAGTTTAAAATGAGTTACTTTGATAACATAATATAATATCACACATCTAGATTTGACGATTGAGTCGGGTGTTAGATCAAAATTTTCTACTTTTAATTTTGTGTTAAATCCTCATAACATCTTCGTAACCTTTCCCAAACATAAAACATTAGAGCTAAAAAGAATTTTTCGTCGACCAATAAGAATCAATCACTTAACCATCACGATCCGTGTCTTCCCTCTATAATCTAATCCCAACCGTCCTTCTCCTCTCAGAAAACACAACTTGTGGCAGTTTTTACCGTCAGATTTCATACAAAAGAAACACACGGATAGTAAATCCTAACCGTAGATCAACTTCATTAACAACCCCCCAAACTTCTACAAATACCTCTTAATTGCATCGCTTTTCAAACGTTTGAACCAGAAGATAATAAACCGTTTGTCTCAGATCTCAGAGTTAGTCACCTTCTCTCGCTCTTAGCTTTTATTTATTTGTTTACTTTTGTAATAAATTAGGGTTTGTAAATTCTGATTCTGTCTAATTTGTTTTTGTATCTCATGTAGTGTAAGTTGAATTAGGGAAATAGGGGAGGTAAGGTAGAATTAGGTTGTATTTGTTTATAATTAGGGTACTTCTTATCGGTTCTGAGTTCATTTAGGACATTCGACTTCTGTTTTGATTCTTATTCTGATTTTCTTTTTTGGCTTAGAATTTTTCTAGTTTGAAAATTAGGGCTTTTGGGAATTATACAGTAATTATCTAAGATCTGGCTTTTCTGTGTTATGTTTGGTTCATGAGAAAATGTAACTAGTTTATTTTATTTGTCTTCTGAAATTATTCATATTTTTGCAGAGATGGCCCGTACCAAGCAAACCGCCCGTAAGTCGACTGGTGGGAAGGCTCCTAGGAAGCAACTTGCTACCAAGGTGATTCATTGTATTGCATTCAAAACATTATGCGGTTTACCAAATTTGAGCTTTCTTGTTCTGTATTGACTTCTGATCTTTACCTCTCTGTTGCATTACCAGGCCGCCCGTAAATCTGCCCCAACCACTGGTGGTGTGAAGAAGCCTCATCGATACCGTCCTGGAACTGTTGCTCTTCGGTATTCTTTCATATTTTCTTAACATTCTTCTTATTATTTTGAGTGTGGGTGTTTCGTTTTATGGGTTTTAACATATTATAATTTATTTGTACAGTGAAATTCGAAAGTACCAGAAGAGTACTGAGCTTCTTATCAGGAAATTGCCTTTCCAGAGGCTTGTTCGTGAAATTGCCCAGGATTTCAAGGTACGGAGTATCTCTATTATTGTGTCAATTCCTTGGCAATTGATGGTATTGACTTCTGGTTGACAATCGTTGATATGATATTTGTTTGCAGACTGATTTGCGTTTCCAGAGCCATGCCGTTCTTGCTCTTCAGGAAGCTGCAGAAGCATACCTTGTGGGTCTCTTTGAAGACACCAACCTGTGTGCGATCCACGCCAAGCGTGTTACTATAATGCCCAAGGACATTCAGTTGGCTCGTAGGATCAGGGGCGAGCGTGCTTAATTTCCAAGTGTGTTAATCACTCACTTAGAATGGAGAAACTATTGTTTGTTGTTAGGCAGATGTGTTGTACTATTTTTTTATGTTTATTTTTAATCCTCTTTTATTACTAGATTGAATGATAGGTTTATCTTAGTGCGTAGGTTCAATGTTATGATGAAATGGGGTTATGGTGGAGAGTGTGATGTCTGATATTTTAATGGATAAGATCTCATGTCTGGTATAGTTTGTTTTAATGTGCTTCCTAATCAAAACTAGTGACTTCGAATATTTTTTCGTGTATTGTAAATGCAAATGTTGTTTAGTAGTGTTGTGGAATCGGTCCGTTAAAAGAGGATATTGTGGAGGGGACATGTTTAGGTAGTGCCGTAGTGGTAGGTTGGGGAAGCGAAAATTTATGGGCTTAAATTTGTTGACTGGCCGGAAAGAGCGATTACCCTCTCATGTCGGTAATGAAAATGTGTCCCATGTGAAAAGTGGGACGCGTGTCTTTCAGCGTATATCTTATTACTATGGTTAGCGTAAAATAGACGAGTGATATTGGGGTAATTTATCAATAAAAGTTTTTTTTTTTAATTTATTGAAGTGGGCTGATTTTTTGATTATTTACCGGAAGAGGATATTTTTTGCGAAATCGCATTCACGTCTGTATAATGTCAGGGTACGTGTCAGGACATTGCGTTTACGTCAACGTGATTTGCTTACGTGGACAGAAATTGCGCCTATGAGGACGCGATTTGCTGACGTGGATGAATAGTTTATATTTTTAAGTTTGTAAAATTTTGAAAGGCCATAAATTTTCGCTCGGTTGTTCGATTTTTTTTATTTTAAATATTTTTTTTATTTTAAATAATTTTTTGAGATTTACGCGCTGATAAATTGTTGAAGGTGATTTGTTGCAGATTTTGTCAAAAAAGATCTTTTTTGTCCCTAAATTTTGATTTTTTCGGTTTAAAATTAAATTTTTAAACATTTAAATTATTATTTTACTTATTTATTTGAAGTAAACACTGGATATTTTTTATAAGTCAGCTCATTTGACTTTTGAGAAGTTTCCTAAAATTTTTATTTTATTCAATTTAGTCTCTAAAACCTAAATAGTCATATTTTCAAATCTAAGCTTTGTTTTTCAATTCAAATTCAAATTCATCCTTCCATAACATTAAAATATTCTTAAATACAAAAATTTCATGTTAATTTTGAAATAATTATATTTTAGTCCCTATACTCGTAACTAACAAATTATACTTTACAAATTAGTCCCTATTCATCTCTAAGAAGTTTGTCAGTGCGTAGATCTCGAAAAGTTATTCGAAATAAAAAAATCGTCTCAATTGGACAACCGAGCCAAAAGTTATGGCCTTTCAAAGTTTTTTAAGCTAAAAAAATAAACTGTTCATGCCACGTCAAAGAATCGTGTCCTCTATATGCGATTTACATCACGTCAAGAAGTCGCTACCGACGTGGACGCGATTTCTGGCGCTGCACTCGACATCATACTGACGTGGATGCGATTTCGCGAAAAATAGACCATTTCGGTAAATAATTAAATAGTTGGTCCATTTCGATAAATTTTGAAAAAAAAACTTTTATTGGTAAATTACCCTGATATTGGTGCTTTTGTTAACTGGATCAAGATGTTTTGTGCTTACAAGTGGCATCGAGTAATGGTGTGAAAATCCTAATGGAATGTTTTTTCAAATATAGGATGAAAAAAAGCATTTAAGGTGAATTTTTCGGTTCAAGATTTTGAAGTTGAATCTATATTTAATTAAGATAATTCTTGTTTGATAATTTGAGATATTAGAAAAAATCTATAATTACTTATTTAGGCTCTAACTTCGTAAAAAAAAATCATTTTAGCTTTTAAATTTTTTTATTTTTAATATTTATATTTGTAATTTTTCAAACTACTCGATATTGGATGGAAAAATTAAAGTTAAAACTATAACATCAACAATTAATTATTTTTAAAATATAGAAAATTCTTAGAATTATTTAAAAATTTTGTTAAATAAATATATTAAAAATTAATTAATTACAAATGTGGAGATTCACAGTGAAGTGTTAAAATTTCAAGATGTTTTGATAAAAGAAACTTAACTTCTAGAATTGAAGAATGGAATAATTAAATGGTTAATTAAACTAACTTTTTTTATTAAATTGGTACGTAAAAAAATCATTATTTCTAAAAACAAATTTAGCCAAATGAGCCTTGGAAAGAAATTAATTAGGTAATGTAGTTTTCGGGGAGTAATTTGTGATGAGAATGGGAATGGGTGTCTGGCTATAACCGTTACTTAGGGAAGTGTTCGTTCATTGACACCGAACTTCAGGATATTTTGGACGGTCTCAAGCTAACCCAATGTAGAGGCTATGAGGCCTTTGATGATGGAGTAATCAAATCTTATAGTTTGAAAATTGTTAAAGCTAATCAAGGAAGCGTTCCTTGCAGTCTAACATGTCGAATTCAACTTTGATTAGATGTATACAAAATATTTTGGCACAAAAAAAAACGGTGGCTCTTGTTTTATATTTCTAGAGAGCAAAATCAAGCTACGAACTGTTTAAGCAAACTAACTTTAATATAAAAGAAAAAAAAAGGATTTGTAGATTTTTGGTACCCTTCCTATGTCGTTTCTAACCTTTCTAGGACTAGACAAGTGAGAGGATGTTTTTTTTCTTTTCTGAGTACTTCTATATAATTAATTAGTTAATATTTTCAGAAAAAAAATTTGCCCAAAAATCAATCTTAGATAAATAAAGGCTCAACCTAGTTGAAAATATTATAATATATTTAAAATCTTGTATGAAATTATAAAGAATGTTAAAAATCATTAAAGATTATAAATATTGTTAACTATGAAAAGATTTGTCAAAATAGTCAATTATAAACCAAAATATCACATGTTATTAAGGACTAAAATAAAAGAAAAGAAAACACTTCTTACTCTTTTTAAATTTTATTTATTATAATTTTTTACCATTTTTTAGAATATATATTTGAATTGTGTTTGGAATGAAGCGAAACAAATTTATATGTTACATCAAAAGGAGCTTAGATGTCTATTTCTCCCTCTTTAAACAGAAGTTTTTGGTAATGAAAGAGTTTTATTTTTATTTTTGCTTTTGGGACTTTAATTGTGTGCATTTTTTTTAAGATGTAAATTGATTTATTAATTTTTATTAAGATTTTATTTAATCCCTTTTGCCAAAAAATTTATGGTGTTTATAAATTTAAATAATCTTATAATTTTAATATCAAATTTATAATAAAATCTAAGTTCAAAATATTCAAAATTCTTTCTTAAATCTATTAAGGACTAATACCAAATTACAACTTTCATAATTTAACCCTATTTATAAGTAAATGTTAATGCCAAATCAAATTTGCTATATATATTTTTAATAATCTCATTAGAGACTATAATCATTTCTGTTTTTTTACACAATATTTAGAACTATCCAAAACCCCTCCCAACTTATAAATAGAAGGACAAAATTTACTACTTTTAATTTTGTGTTAATTCATTAATCCAACCTTAAAAACATTTGTGCTAAAAAGCAATTTTAGTCGACCAATAAGAATCAAGCACTCAAACCATCACGATCCGTGTCTTCCCACTATAATCTAATCCCAACCGTCCTTTTCCTCTCAGAAAACACAACTTGTGACAGTTTTTACCGTCAGATTTCGTACAAAAGAAACACACGGATTGTAAATCTTAACCGTCGGATCAACTTCATTATCAAAACCCCCAACCTTCTATAAATACCTCTTAATTGCTTACCTTTTCAAACGTTTGAACAGGAAGATAATAAAGCGTTTGTCTAAGATCTCAGGGTTAGTCACCTTCTCTCGCTCTCTTAGCTTTTATTTATTTGTTTACTTTTATGATAAATTAGGGTTTGTAAATTCTGATTCTTTTAATTTGTTTTTGTATTTCATGTAGTGTAAGTTGAATTAGGGAAATAGGGGAGGTAAGGTAGAATTAGGTTGAATTTGTTTATAATTAGGGTACCTTTTATAGTTTCTGAGTTCATTTAGGACCTTCGACTTCTGTTTTAATTCCCTTTCTGATTTTCTATTTTGGCTTAGAAGTTTTCTAGTTTGAAAATTAGGGCTTTTGGGAATTATTCAGTAATTATCTAAGATCTGGATTTTGTGTGTTATTTTTGGTTCATGAGAAAATGTTTTTTTTTTTTTGTTTGTCTTCTGAAATTATTCATATCTTTGCAGAGATGGCCCGTACCAAGCAAACCGCCCGTAAGTCGACTGGTGGGAAGGCTCCAAGGAAGCAACTTGCTACCAAGGTGATTCATTGTATTGCATTCAAGACAATATCCGGTTTACCAAATTTGAGCTTTCTTGTTTTGTGATTAACTTCGAATATATCTCTGTTGTATAACAGGCTGCCCGTAAATCTGCCCCAACCACCGGTGGTGTGAAGAAGCCTCATCGATACCGTCCTGGAACTGTTGCTCTTCGGTATTCTTTCATATTTTCATTACATGATTTTTTGTTCTTGTGAGTGTGGGTGTTTCGTTTTATAGGCTTTTGACATATTATAATTTATTTGTACAGTGAAATTCGTAAATACCAGAAGAGTACTGAGCTTCTTATCAGGAAATTGCCTTTCCAGAGGCTTGTTCGTGAAATTGCCCAGGACTTCAAGGTACAAAATATCTCTATTCTTGTGTCTATTCCTTGACCGTTGATGCTATCAACTTTTGATTGACAATACCTGTTACGGTCTCTGTATGCAGACTGATTTGCGTTTCCAGAGCCATGCTGTTCTAGCTCTCCAGGAAGCTGCAGAGGCATACCTTGTGGGTCTTTTTGAAGACACCAACCTTTGCGCGATCCATGCCAAGCGTGTCACAATTATGCCCAAGGACATCCAGTTGGCTCGTAGGATCAGGGGAGAGCGTGCTTAATTTCCGAAAGTGTGGATCAGTCGCTTAGAAGAAACTATTGTTTATTTTTAGGCAAATGTATTGGTTTTTTGTTTTTTCTGATCATCTTTTAGGCCATGATGGTAGTGGTAGGTTCAATGTGATGTGATGATGAAGTGGGGCGTCTGATATGTTAATGGACAATAACTCATGTCTGGTATAGTCTTGTTTAAATGTGTTTTTGCTTAATCGAAAGTTGCTTTGCCACAGTAGTGGCTTTGGTTGTTTATTTGTTGCGAGTAAAAACTTGCTTAATCGTGTCAGTTCTTGATTTGGCTTAAGAAAATGTTTTATTTGTAATGGTAATTAATCGGCCTTTTAGTGAATTGGCTCCGAATTTCCGGTGGTGATTACTCAAGTAGCCATTAACCCAACTAAGTGACAACAAAAAATGTGTACATTTGGAATGTGGGCCGCCTTTTTTTTGTATTTTTATGGAGTGGCAGCAGTCACAAAGCTCTATTGCTTATGGTCATTTTGGATAGGTTAAAAATAAATACATAATGTTGGTGCATTTTAGTATTTTAACTCACACGATGTTTTGTGCTTTAGATGTGAACAACAAATAGTGGTATGAAAATCCAAATGAAAAATTTTAGATTATAAAATGCAAAATAATGTTAAAATATTTAAAAGTTTGATTATCGTATGGGAGGCCTAATGGATGGTTGGTATTAAAAACAAGTTAGGGTTTTCTTTAAATAAAGAATTAAATGAGCTGGAAGAAATAAAATGAAACTGATCGAGTCCATAGTGGAAATAAAAGTGGGTTACTAACGAAACTAGATAAACGTATGACATTCATACCTGTTGTTATAAGTAATTCAATTAAATTATAAAAGAAGTATGGAACTTCATTAGAATCATGAAAAGGTTATAATATTTTAAAATTCTAAAGAAATTGTGAAATTATAAATATTATTAAAAGGTCAAAATAATCACACGTTATTGAGGACTAAAATAATATTTGGCACAAATATACATAGTTCCAAATTAGTGTTGATATTTCATCCCACCATCGAAACACATTTTACTTTTGATTCTTTTAAGGATTTTATGATTTTTACAATAATTATTATTTTTACTATTTTTTCATAATATGACAAATCATGTTCAAAACAAATTTAAACATATATATGCCCATATTTAAATGAACTTGAACATTGGTTTGTCCAAATTCATTTTAGACGTGGATTGTTATATTCTTTTAATTATCTTTTTCTTCTTAACTATGTATTTATATCTCATGGTATGTGTTAACTTTTCATTGCTTTTATTAATCATGTTAGCGATCATTAATGGTCAAACCGGTGAATAATAGTTTTGTTAATGGAAGGGCTTAATAGATTTTTATTTTGCCTGGATGCACATTTTTCCGGCTGAGAGATTAATTTGTTTATTTTTTTTACTGAAAACCTTTAGTTCCATTTGTTAAAAAAAATAATCATATAAATTTCACCTCAAAATTATAATAAAATAAAATCTACAATTTTCAAATTCATTGTTTTTATTGAAATCTAAGTAGTCTTCAACTTATATGGGAATTGTAAGGAATCTTATCATATAAGAAACATTTTAAAGTACTCTTAATAAGCGTACATGAAAGGTCAAGTTCAAATTGAACTTATGCATGCCATTGATAGTATACATAATCGTTTAATCGTTCAAACTAGGCCTAACCCATAATACCAATCTCATATTTTATTTAAAATTTTCTATATTTGTAAATGGTTAACTCGAACTAGTTTAAACTTGCTTGTATTATTATTTTTGGAGGATTATATTTTTTTTGGTGATAAACAAGAATCGAGTTACATCAAATTAAATTGTTCGAAAGCACTACAAGCTTTATCTTGTTCGAGAATTTTTAAGACTTCATTAGGGGCGTCATCATAAATCTGTAAGCTTGTCTTTCATCCTAAGCTCAGCTTAGCCAATCAGTGAGCAACTAGATTAACCTCCCTCGGAACATATCTAATCCACCACTGTCCTTCAATTCTCGTAATCCTTTGGACCCTCTTGAGCACCGTATTCCTGAATCCATCGCCACACTACCTTGTAAGGCTCTGACCACCTCTAGATTTTCAGTCTAAATCGTAACTCTTTTAAAACCTTTGCTAAGCAAAATAAGTATACCATCTAAAATACCTCATAGTTTAGTCTCAAAATCTGTGCATTTTCTCATATAGTGATTATACCCCAAGATCCAATTCTCATTCTAGTCACATAACACTCCACCATCAAAAGCACTTACAGAACCTTTATCCACTGCACCATCAGTGAATAAATGTACCCATTTACCTATTAAGGGTGCTCGAGTATCAAAAGTATGTTCATTTGCTTGTATCCATTATGGCTTAACTCATACTGCTGTGCCCAACTATAGGAAAGTTTAACAATTTTAAGACTGTTCCAAGTAATACCTTGGAAGATAAACAAATTCCTATTCTTCCAGATGCGACAAGCAATTAGTCCAAAAAGACAAGACCAAATTATTCCTCATCTAGGCAACCTTGCGGAACAACAAATGTTAGAATTTAAGCAATCCTGTAGAGTCCCAAAGAAAAAATTGTGTTGTTGATTAAGTAGGGCAATATGCATCTACACTTTCTTCGTTGCCGAACAATCCCAAAGCACATGATGAGTATCCTCTGTTTCATGTTCGCGTAACGAGCAAGAGCTGTTATACCCAATTCCCTATCGAGTACGCTCCACATTAGTAAGTAGCCTTTGCTTAGATACTAACCAAAGGAAACTTTTGACTCTCTGCGACCCTTAATATTTCCATGTGTTCTTCCATAAGTCATCTCTAGATTTCAAAGAATTTTCCTTTAAAAACCAAAGGGCACTTCGAACAGAAAAGGACCCTGATGCTGTACGTGTCCAAATAACCTTATCCGATCCCGAAGAAGGGTGAGGAGGAGGAATACTTACTATTTGCCTGACCACATCCTTTGACAACCATACACTAAAAAGGTCAAGATTCCAAGTTCCATCCGGTGTAACCATTTCACTAAGAGGGCAATCTAAATTAAGATTATCAAGAGCATGTATTTGCATTATCAAAGGACCTACTGTCGGAACCCATAAATACTTCCAACAACAAATGTTATTACCATTTCCTATTGACCAAGGTAAATTCTCTCGAAATAAGGGTCATACCTTAGAAAAAGCCCTTCAAAGATGTGAGCATTTACTTTGAGCAATGCTATCCGATAATTATTCTTTCAAATCATACTTCGATGAAAGGACTTGTACCCATAAGGCACTGTCCTTAGATACCAAATTCACCCAATCTTCATAAAAGAAAAAGGTGTTTTGATCTCTCATATATCGAAGTCCAAGACGACCATGAGACCGAGGTTGATAGATAGAGTCCCACCCAACTCATGTCATCTTCATATTTGTTTTAAAGTATACATTTGTATTTCATGTTTAATAATTTTTTATATAAACATTTTTCTTTTATTAAATTGTTAAATTAAACCCATCTTTCTTGCACAAAAACTCGCCCGACTCAAAATTCCAATTTCTATTTCTTCTCATGTAATAATAATTGAGTATTTTGCTATCATGCTCCTTCGCTTTTCCCTCCAATCCACACCCATAATCTCTCCCTCTCTTCTCCCCATATTTCATATTCCTTTCGCTTTCAAAGCTCTTCTTTACCCAGCTAAGCACCACTCCTTCTCTGCTCCCCGTGTCTATGATTGCAACGTTAGGATCCGGGAACTTTCTCGGGCAGGTTACATTAAAGCTGCCCGCCAACTGTTTGATAATATGCCAGCTCCCGACGTCGTCTCCTGGAACTCTATCATTACCGGCTACTGGCAGAATGGCTTTCTTCGGGAATCGAAGAAACTTTTTATTTCAATGCCTGATAGAAATATACTCTCCTGGAACTCCATGATCGCCGGTTGTGTCGAAAATGGATACTTAGATGAAGCTTTCCAGTATTTTAAAGCAATGCCTGAGAGGAATACCGAGTCGTACAATGCGATGATGTCAGGGTTTATAAGATGGGATAGAGTGAAAGAAGCTGAAATGCTTTTCCAAGAAATGCCTAGAAAGAATGTGATTTCTTATACAGCAATGATGGATGGGTATATGAAGGTAGGGGAATTTGAGAAGGCGAGGGCTTTGTTTGATGAGATGCCGTATAGAAATGTTGTTTCTTGGACGGTGATGATTAGTGGGTATGTTGATAATGGCAGGTTTAATGAAGCCAAGGAGTTGTATGAGCGGATGCCCAATAGGAATGTTGTTGCTATGACTGCTATGATAACTGGGTATTTTAAGGAAGGGAAGGTGGAGGATGCTAGGACCTTGTTTGATGGAATTTGGTGCAAAGATCTACCCTGTTGGAATGCAATGATAACAGGTCTGTTTGCTTCTTTATCTACAATAGAGTGTCTGTTTTGCTATGTTTGATGATAATATAATGACAAAATTGGAATAAACTTGTAGTAATCGTACTTTGATCTGAATCAGAAGATGTAGAGTAGCTGCACTGTGTTCCTTTCATTTCTTGAGGGAAAAAATGCTTGGTATGTACTAGTTGATGCAGAATATAGTTTACAATGGCTTTGCAAACATCTGATACAAAAAAGTGTCGTGGTTGTTGACTTTGGAAATATTGCTTTAGATATTGAAAAGCTAAAGATCCTTTCTTGTTTTAGAAGGAAGATTACTTTTTTTTTTTTCAAAAGTTTGAAGGCTAAGGTGATTGTAATATATGGTGCAGGTTATGCACTAAATGGGATCGGAGAGGAAGCACTTAAGTTGTGTTCAGAAATGGTTAAGCTGGCTATCCAACCGGATATTTTCACCCTTGTTTCTGTTTTCACTGCTTGTTCTGGTCTTGCATCAGTTAAGGAAGGCAGGCAAATGCACGTGCTTGTTATAAAATATGGCTTTGAATCAGATGCTTCTTTGTGTCATTCCTTGATTAATATGTATAGTAAATGTGGTAGCATTCTTGATGCTGAGCAAGCTTTTAGACAAATGAATGGAGCGTGCCTTGTTTCATGGAATACAATCATTTCTGCATTTGCGCAGCACGGTCTCTGTGAAAAGGCTGTTGAATTCTTCAACCAGATGGAAGTGGTTGGTGTTAAACCAGATGGGGTAACTTTTCTTAGTTTATTATCAGCTTGTGGTCATGCAGGGAAAGTAAATGAAAGTATGGACTTCTTTGACCTAATGGTAAAAGAATATGGGATTTGTCCTGGACCTGAACACTATTCTTGCTTGGTTGATACACTGAGTCGAGCAGGTCAGCTGGAAAAGGCATCAGAAATAATACGATCGATGCCTTTTGAAGCTGATGCTGGAGTCTGGGGTGCTCTTTTAGCTGCCTGCAGTGTTTACTTGAATGTAGAATTAGGGGAATTAGCAGCTAAGAAAATTGTGGAATGGAATCCACATCATTCTGGCGCTTATGTTGTTTTGTCTAATATATATGCTGCGGCTGGCATGTGGGATGAAGTCACAAGAGTGAGGCTACAGATGAAAGAGCAAGGAGTGAAAAAGCAATGTGCATATAGTTGGATGGAGATTGGTAATAAGGTGCACCACTTCCTTGGAGGGGATATCTCTCATCCGGACACCAATAAGATTCATTTAGAGATTAAGAGTATTAGCTTACAAATGAAAGCACTGGTTAATATTGCAGAAATTGATTTGTTGTGGAGTAGTTTTGATTGACATATATCTCAATGTGAGTTGTGATTCCAGATAGAAAATGTGCATTCATTTGGTTACAAACCAACAATGATATCTTATGCCAAGGGGGGAAAACACATTTCACTGTCTCTCTAGTTATAGAATTTTAGGAGAAACAGGGAAGCCACAACTGTTGGTAGGAACTTGTGAAAACAAGTTGTGAACATAGCCTATTGTTGTTCTACTTATCTGCTATCAACTCCTTGGCTGCTCTGTTTGTGACTGACAGCAGTGGTGACAGTTACTGATTATTTCGGCGTATGCAACAAATTTGGTGACAGGGAAGAAATTGATCTTCAGCCTTCTACTCATATACTTAGATACTATGTTGGCATAGTTCCACTTTGCATATTATCAGATAGGGAACGGAATTTATGGTGGAATTCATGCTAAAAGATAGTGCGAGTGTGTTCTACCTTAGTTGTTTCTTACCTGTGAGTGACTGTGACCAATGTCTTAAAAATTGTCTGATCAATGAAGGAACACATGTTTTAAAGTAGCTATGTTTGGCCTTCAATTGCATTGGCTCATAACTCTGGACAAATAGTTATTATCATCTAGATTAGGTAGGGTGGATTATGATCTGGCAGGTGGTGCTGGTGGCTGGTTCTTCCATTGGATTCTGGCTTCATTTGTTGCATTTTACCTTATCTTCGCAGGGATGGAATTGGTAGGGATTACTAGGTATCTCTTGCATACCTGGCGGAATCATTGGAAGAGATGGGACTAACTGAATGATATACCTCCATGCAACTGAGAACATGAAAGCCGGTATCCACTGCATTTGCTTGAAGGACATCAGTAAAAATTAAGGATCTGTTCACATCCTTTGTCATAGCTTTGTTTAATTCCTATTCCTTCAATCTGTTGTCTATGGTAGAAAGTTGAAAAGAAAATGGGATTATAGTTTTAATTGTAAATCATGTTAAAGATGAATGACGAAAGAATGGAGCAATTGGAATAGATTGTGTTACATGTGACCACTTAGTTCAAATCAACTACTTTGACCAAGAGAAGCGAAGAAGGAGAAGCTCGCTCTACTTGTAGTCAAGGGGCTCACTAGACGCCCCGTGATCATCATACTCAAACTACGTGTTTTTGCAATATTTGTTTGCAACATGTTCAGCTTGTGGTTAACACTTCAAATCACATCAAACACACTTCGGGGTTTCATACATACACCATGACTCAATTATCTGTTCTCTTTAGCCAAGGTTCAATTTTATTATTAGTCCTTATATTTTACAAAAGTTGTAAATGTAATCTTTCTACTTTAATTTGGTCATTCTTATTTCTTGTACTTTTCAATTATTAAAATTTTGGTCCTTACCATACAATATTTTTAGTTTCACTAAGTTAAGTTACACTATTTCCAAAACCTGATGCACCAAACATATTATCGTATGTATAGTGTCATGTCAACTTGTTATTTTAACATAATACTTATTAAAAACCCGGTTAATGGATTAACTGTTGTCATTTTATATCAGGCCTAAACTTTCAAAATTCGAAAAGTATAAGGACTTAAAATGATCCAATTGAAGAATGTGGATCAAATTTTCAGTATGTATAGTACAAGACTAGTAATTGAATTTAACCAAACGGATATAAATGATGCTGTCAAGACTAAAGTTTTAAAAGTTTTTTAAAATTCAAAAAGTAAAAGAATTAACTTTAATTAAATTAAAGTATAAGAACTAAATCCACAACTTTCTCAAAGTAGAGTAGAATTTAAGAGTCAGCCAAACAAAACAATCTAAAAGGACCCGCTTCAAAAGTTATACATACCCTCTCCACTAATCACCAAAAACACTTTGAAAACTCTATCAAACTCACCATATAACATTCATTCTGTACTTTTCCCAAACCACTAAAGCAATCTTTGGAGACCCATCTCAGCCGGCTGGCTAATAAGGCCAAACCCACCAATTTTCTAAACCATTAATTTAAACATTTTTCATCTACCATTTGAACCGCCTTGTTTGGTTGTTACAACTTTATCGTTGCGACAAAGATTCGATCACTCTTATGAGAAGGGTATTTTACGTGTGGTAGTACTCCAACATTCTTAGCATTGGTTTTAACTGATTACCCCCCACCAACTTCGGATTTTCTTACGAAACCACCCATTTTCTTTCCCTCTAGATTTGGAACATTTTATTTAACCAATTTTATCCTTTTAGATTTTGGTCCCCTTTTTTTCTCCAATAGGATTTTTCTTGTTCATCATAGATTAAATTTAACCAATTTTAAAACATTTTAACGTTGTTTAAACTGGTTTGTTTTCACTTGTATCTGTTATTAGAAAACAATGGAGTCAGTCTAATCTCAATCACCAAATCTTGTTTATTTTTAGAATCGTTGCCCCCCAATGGTGCTTTTTCAAAAAGAACAACCCCTTCCTCCCAACAAATAAAAAAAAAAAAAACACTTCAACATCAACATTTTCATGCCAATCAAAGGTATATCGATGTTATCATGTTAGTATGTTTTTTTTTCAATGATCATCAATGTCTGAAACTTTTCATGTTTGTTTTCTTTAATGATCAGAAATGGAGGAATCAATGAATGGGTATGAAGATGAAATTGGGATGAAGTTAAGTGAAGATGTCAATCAAAGGTATATACATCAATGGCGTCTGGGAAAGTTGCAGACATTCATACAGAACTTAAGAACAAGGAAAGGTACATCCAATCCTTGAAAACTGAACTTGGGAAAGCTAAAGAATTGGAAGTGAAATAGGCTGAAAAAGAAGCGTCGTTTCGTAAACTAAAACAAGAGTTGGTAAAATCAAGATTATTCGAGTCCGAAGCCATGAATTTGTTGTATCAAGCGAAGAAGAGAATCCAGGAATTAGAGGAAGAGATTGAGAGAAGGAAAGAATCGGAGAAGAAGATGCACGATTCGTTCGTTGCTCAATCAAAAGAACATAAACAAACCCAGATTTCTTTAGAAAGATCCAAGCAAGAAATCAAGCTTTTGTTGGAAAATCTGGATAAATCTGAAGGTTCGTCAGAGGTTGCATCACAGGGTTCAGTGGGGGATGATCATTTAGAGAGACATGAATTTGAGCTTCAATTGACTAAAACTAACTCAGCTCGCGCTCTTGAAGATGAACGAGCTTCGTCATTGAAAGCAAAGAAATTAGCTGAAGAAGTGAAGTCGTTAAAGAGTCAACTAAGATCCACCATTGAAGCTGAAGAAAACAACCAAAAGGCCATGGATGATTTAGCCTTAGCATTGAAGGAAGTGAAATCCGAAGGAAACGAAACAAAAGAGAAGCATTGTTTAACGATCCAAGAGCTCGAGAAATCGAAAGAGGAAGTCGAAAACTTGAAGCTGCAACTGAAGAACGTTGAAGCACAATACATGGAAGCAAAGAAAGAAGCTGATAGATTCAACAATACTTCAGAGAGATTGAGACTTGAAGCTGAAGAAACCCTTTTAGGATGGAATGGAAAAGAGAAGGGATTCGTTGAATGTATTCGAAAAGCCGAAGATGAAAGGAATGCAGCTCAAGAAGAGAACAAAGCATTGCTTGAAGCACTCGAGGAATCTGAAAACATGTATAAAATAGCCAAGGAAGAGAATCAGAAACTACGGGATATAATGAAACAAGCCATAAATGAAGCTAGTGTAGCTAAAGAAGCAGCTAGTATTGCCAGGGAAGAGAATTCCCAACTCAAAGACACCATTGCTAAAAAAGAAGAAGCTTTGAATATCCTTTCACAAGAGAATGAAAGTCTTAAGATCAATGAAGCAGCAGCAGTTGAAAACATTAGGGATTTGAAACTATTGTTTTGTGAAGCAAATTGGGAAACTGAGGATCATCATGAACAAGCCACGAAACAAAAACCAGTCAATACTAGTTCTGCAGATAAGGATCATAGTAAGAAAGTAAAGCGTTATCATAAACGCAGTCGTGGCCCTTTGAGCTTGACATTCCCAGTGAGAGCAAGTGATGAAGATTCGAGTTCGGATTACTCTGATGATCCACTTAAAGGATCCATTTTTGATGTGGCTGAAACCCCAAAGTCTGCTCCTGCCGCTGGTTCAACACCAAATGGTGGAACCCATCAGAGGAAAAAGTCATCTTCTGTGTTGACGGATGATGAAGGAATGAATGGCGAGGAGTTTGAGGGAATTGATACAAGCCATTTTGATGAAGAAGGTGATAGGAGCACTAGAAAGAAGAAAGCTTTGTTAAGAAGGTTTGGTGATCTTATAAGGAGAAAAAATATTCCCAAAAAGGAACAACCTTTAGATCAAGGGGAAAAATAAAATGAAGTGTGTATACGATTTTCAACTTGTTTGTTCATTTTTTTTCTTTTTTTAATTATTTTTCTTTAATTATGTGTTTTTTGTAAAAGTGTAATGTGTCTTACTATTACACATACACTTATTAGTAATATATACAATTAAAACATATATAATAAAATTAAAATTAGAAAATGTATAAATAAATTAAAATTAAGTTTTGGTTGGTGATAAATTTAAAGTTCTTTTAATGTGATTGATATGGATTCAAATCCTACTAAATTACCTTGAATTATATAACTTATTTTAAATTTGGAAAGTCATTTTATAATTTTTAATTGAGTTGATGTCTAGTTGACTCGTGACACCTACTTACTTAAGAATTCTATTACTAATATATATATTTTAAGGATACGTGTCAATTTACTAATTTATATTTCGATTTAACTCCATGATTTAGTTGGTGTTACGAGTCAACAGACATCAACTCGGTTAGAAAAATTATAGAAATGTAATTAAAACAAGTTATATTATTTGAGGTACTTTTGTGTTTTATTTTAATAAAAATCAATAAAAATATGTGTATGGTAGAATTTAAACTCATACTAATTGAATGAATATTTACTACTCAACTAAAACTTCATTTAATTTTTTATACGATTTTATTTTAATATACACAGAGTATATATATATATATATATATATATTAAATATTAATATTGACATATTTCATAAATGAATTTAAATAAATAATTTTATTAATTAAAGAATAATCGAAATCAAATTTTGAAAATAACTCAGTCAAGAACTTTCCTTTTTAAGTCTTCCTTCTTCGTGAGATTTATCTCCTAGTAAATAATTTATTTATTTAATATTTTTAATTTAATGCATTTATGTATTTAAATTTTATTTTAATCACAATTTAATCTAATTTTGTTCATTTTAATATCATGTATATTTTTTATGAGTTATTATTAATTAATTTTAAATTATATGTTTCATCATTTATTATATATTATTTTCAAACACTTATTTGTGTTTTAAATACATGGTTTTCATATGCACATGCATGTGATAAAATTTCTTGCATTAATAATTTTGTTAAGCGAGTTGTTATTATAAGTTAACTCAGCACTAACTCATGATTAATGACAACACTATGATTGTTAATATGATGTATTTATGAGTTTAAATTTTGTTTTACTTACAATTTAATCTAATTTTTAATTTTAATATAGTACATATTTCTTGTGTTGTTATAATTAATTAATTTCAAACCACGCGTTTCATTATTTACTGTATGTCATTTTAAATACACATTTATGTTCTAAATCTATAATTTTCACATACATACCCATGTGATAAGATTTTTAATTTTATTTATAAAGTTGTTACACTTGGTCTAATCAAATAAAACTACTACACAATTAACCATTTAGAATTTTCTTTTATTTCAACATATTTATAGAATATAATCTGCCCTTTGTTTTATAAAGTATTTTATTTTTAATTGAAAAAATTTGAAAAATAGAATTTGATAAAACCACCCATGGAGGTTATAGATTTTCAAATTTCGATTTTTACTATTATTTTTTTCTAAATTGTTAATGGTTGATTTTAGTTTTTTAATAAATTTGTGCTTATGATTTTCATCAAATTTTTTAATTTTAATTATTGATTTAAGTATTTTCAAATCTTATTTATTTTTGGTTTTGTTTTTTTCCCTGCACATAATTTCAACGTTTTCCCCACAAAATTAGAGTAAAGCGATTATAGTGGGTCCAAGTAAGCCCATTTAACCAATTAACCCAAAGCCCAAATTGGAATTCAGTACCCATCAAATGTCCACATGTATGAGTCTAAATTGTTTCAGATGAAAGTTATGGTGGTCACTAGCAGCACCCAATCATTCCCCTTTTATATATATAAATATCCACAAATAAAAACCCTTTAACAGAAGCGAAACCCTAACCTTAAGGCTTAAAGCTAGCAAGAGCAGAGCTGCGGCATTTCTTCCTCAGAAGACCCATCAAACAGAAATGAAGGTTTTTTCTTTTTCTTTTGAACTAAATATAAATAGATTTCAATCCTTTTTTGGGGTTTGTTTATTCTTTTCGTTTTGCTGATTTTTTTCTTTTTTTTTTCTCAGTTCAACATTGCAAATCCGACTACTGGTTGCCAAAAAAAGCTGGAAATTGATGATGACCAGAAACTGTAATTTTCTTCTCTCTCTGTCTCATGAAATAGTTGGGTTTAAGTTGAATTC
This sequence comes from Gossypium raimondii, assembly GCF_025698545.1. Taxonomy (NCBI): domain Eukaryota; kingdom Viridiplantae; phylum Streptophyta; class Magnoliopsida; order Malvales; family Malvaceae; genus Gossypium; species Gossypium raimondii. The sequence continues at coordinate 4,642,316 of NC_068566.1, read as the reverse complement.
GTTGATTTAATTTCAATATTTAGTGTTAAATTTAATGCTGCTTGTCTTAACCATGAAAAGACCCGTATGAAGGATATGGCTTCTTTTTGGTTATGTTGTCTATATATATATATTCAGGTTTCAGTTATATTTTGTTTGGGGGGGATTCAACTTTGCTGAGTATTTATAGAATGTGAAAAGTCAATTATGTTGAAGCAAAATAAAATGTATATTATTTGCTAACGAAGTTTGGATATCTTCTATTTGAGGCATAATTTTATGCAAATGTGAGAAAGCAATTAAAAAAATTCTGATGGTCTTCTCTTTTATCTTGCAACACAAAATCAACAAATGGATTTGATTTGTAGGTCTTTTCTTTTTTCATTTAGTTATGAAGTGGAACTTATAATATTATGGTGTATTAGCCTTCTGGATATAGTTCACTTGTATCTAAAATAATAGCTCATCTGTTAAATTTGTAGCTGATTATTATGTTAAAATAATAGTTTCTTTTAAGCAGCTTGGCTTGATTGTATTTGTGAGTATGTATTTACTCTCTTGCGTCAATGCGAGTTGGTAGTTGCTACTTTGTATTGAGAAGAAAGTATTCTCACATTGACATTTGAAAATGCAGTCGAGCCTTTTTTGACAAGAGGATCTCACAGGAAGTCAGTGGTGATGCCCTCGGTGAGGTATGTTTACAAGTTACCTTTAGCTTTTCGTTCACTGCCTCGAGTTTCTGCTGGTGCATCTGGACTTCATAACTGCAATTTGCTCACCCCTTAATTATCCTTCAACAGGAGTTTAAGGGCTATGTATTCAAGATCATGGGAGGCTGTGATAAACAAGGTTTTCCAATGAAGCAAGGAGTTCTCACTCCTGGGCGTGTTCGTCTTTTGCTTCACAGAGGTCTGTGGACTCTGAAATAATTTTCCTTGGTTCTTATTTGTGTAGAAATGTTTTTTTGGTTAATTAAATGTCTGCTTTTCTAATTCTTTGAACAGGTACTCCCTGCTTCCGTGGGTATGGTAGGAGAAATGGAGAGCGTAGGAGGAAGTCAGTTCGCGGATGCATTGTTAGTCAGGATCTTTCAGTTTTGAACTTGGTTATTGTGAAAAAGGGTGAAAATGATCTTCCTGGACTGACTGACACTGAGAAGCCAAGAATGAGGGGTCCAAAGAGAGCATCAAAAATCAGGAAGTTGTTCAACCTGTCTAAGGAGGATGATGTTCGGAAGTATGTTAATACTTATCGCCGAACCTTTACAACCAAATCCGGTGAGTACAAAGTGATACATTTGAGCTTAAGTTTGCAGGTGGAGGAATTCTTGTTCATAATATTTGAGTTTATGACAAGCTGCACTTGAGTTGGAAATAACAATCACTTTCTTGGAATGCAGGTAAGAAAGTCAGCAAGGCTCCCAAAATTCAGAGGTTGGTGACTCCTTTGACCCTGCAGAGGAAGCGTGGCAGAATTGCAGAGAAGAAGAAGAGAGTTGCAAAGGCCAAGGCTGATGCTGCTGAGTACCAGAAGCTGCTTGCCCAGAGGTTGAAGGAGCAGCGTGAGCGCAGGAGTGAGAGCTTAGCCAAGAAGAGATCCAGGCTCTCTGCTGCTTCTAAGCCTTCCATTGCAGCTTAACTGTGGTTTGGCATTTTGGTCAGTAGTTGAATGTTTGATTCTGAAACTGTTTTTATTTGTCGAGGTCATTTTGATTATTCAATTTTCTAGAGTCCGCCGATGGTTTTTTGGGGTATTGTTTTTTTAGTGTATCAGTATCACATGAACAATATGTTTTGAATGTGTTATGACTATGTTTTGGATGTTTACCTACTCAATTACTTTATGAATGGTTAAATTTACTGATTAGATTACATCATGACACATTTATATAGACAGCAAAGGAAAGCTTTATATAGAGTCTGAGGGAACGTGGAAAAGGCTTTTGGTTCCAGTTTACAAGTCCTTGGGTTACATTTTCATCTCCACCAAGTAGACAAAGCTTGTCTAGCTTTCCTCTAAACCATCAATTTGGTTAGATATAAAATTGTTAACTATGCAGATCTTTGATTGATTCGGTACACCCTTGCTTGATTAAAGAAGTGAAAGATAAACCAAGTTCGTAACTGTCTTTTTAAACAAGGAATTCTCGAAAGCAAAAATACCTGCACAGATTCATCCAATGCAGCACAGGGTATTTTAAGAATGGTGAAAAAAAGTAGGGTTAGATATAATTTTAGTCCCTTGAATATGGCAATATTTTAGGTTCATTTTGACTTTAAAATTTGTAAAAATATAAAAACTTGATGATGTGATATTTTAAGATTGACTCGAACTTTGATTTTCCAAAAGTAGTTTTGAAGCTATAAAACTTAAGGGCTTCTACATTTGGGAAAAACTTTTTAAATTATTATTTATAATTTAATGTATTTTATGTAATATTTGTAAAAATGTTTTTCTATTAAAATTTATTTCAAAAATATAAATTATATATATTCCTATTGAGTTTTACAAATAAGTAATATTTCACATATCAAATAATAATAAGTTACAATAATTTTTTATATTTTATTGAGATATCGTAATATTAATGATTTAAATTGTATTTAAATGCAGACATCTCATTTTTCAAAAACATTTTTTAACAACAATACTAAAAGCATTTTCCAAAATCAATACTAAACTTGTATCCATCTCAAAGTGATATTTGCTAAGCTAAAGAGAAGCACAAATACTTCTATGGCAAAATTGCATTATCCTAAAAAGTAATAAACCAGGGGAGCTTCAATTCCCTGTTTGACCAATCTCTAACTATTGGGCCTGGGCGAACTTCAAAGGTAGCCTGTTAGCTAACCTTCAATGTCGTCAACCATCCAACAACAGCCAATTACTGGATTAGGTTTCAGACATGGCAGGACCAATATCTACATCCTTCAAAAACTGCCTTTCAGCCGTTTCTGGCAGTTGAAGAATACCAGATGGGCCATGTTGTAAAAATAAACAGTAGCAAGCCCATGTTCTTTTGTAACTAAATATCTGAGAACAAAAACTAAAACAGATCCCACTCTCAATCTCAAACTCCCCCTCTCTAAACCTCAGCGGCGGCCACCATCGTACAGAACAACTGAAGAAGCAGAAACAATGGGAGGTCGAAGAGGGTCTCGTACTCAAAGGAAACATTTTAAACAAAGCAGAGAAAATGTTTGGAAACGACCAAAAACCGAGTCTTCATCTGACCCCAATAACCCCAACTCTAATAACCCTGCTTGGCAGCCTTTTGCTACTCAAAACCCTTCCTTTGATGAATATTACAGAGTAATTTTTATATGTTCTTTTTCTTATTTCATTTATATGTGAAAGATGGAAGTGTTTTATGTAATTCCTTTTTCTGGCAGGAACAAGGGATTGTTTCTCCTGAGGAATGGGATGCTTTCATGGAAATGCTTAGAAAACCATTACCTGCTGCTTTCAGAATTAATGCCACGTATGTTTTTCTTTTCTTTTTTTTACTTGTTCAAGATTTGGGGTTTGAGGATTGATTGTGAAACAATCATTTCTCTGCTTAGTAATATCTTTACTAATCTTTTGCAGTAGCCAATTTTGTGAGGATATTCGTTCACAGTTAGAGAATGATTTTATGAAATCTCTTCAAGCTGAAGTGCGTTGCTGAATTTTCCTTGTGCTACGGATATCTTAATTAAATGGTATTGTAAGTAACTGTCTTTTGGCCTTGTTGCTTGCTCTTTTTTTTTTTTTGCAGGCTATTGAAGGGGGTGACTTGGAGCCTATAAAACCTTTGCCTTGGTACCCTGATAACCTTGCTTGGCAATCGAATTTTTCACGCATGCAGCTAAGGAAAAACCAAACTCTTGAGAGGTAAGTCGTTTTACATGATCATGTATTCGGCAATCCTAAGTGATTACACAGTGTCAATATTGTCTTACTCGTCGGGTTGAGTTATTTGCATGTTCTTGAATTTTACTTGTATAGATAAGTTAATGCTTATCTTATCTGGGTTATATCTTTTCTATTTCAGCAAAGAGGAAGACTGATATGATGCATTTTCAACATTTCAATGTCTTCTAGATTTTACTTGTATATCAATTATGTGATTTACAAGTGCTGGTTTTGTCATGTTAATGTCTTGTTGCTTTTCATATACTAAGCATATATGTTATGTCCAAGCTGCCTAGTATGATTTTAAATCGAATTTTTCACGCATGCAGCTAAGGAAAAACCAAACTCTTGAGAGGTAAGTCGTTTTACATGATCATGTATTCGGCAATCCTATGTGATTACACAGTGTCAATATTGCCTTACTCGTCGGGTTGAGTTATTTGCATGTTCTTGAATTTTACTTGTATAGATAAGTTAATGCTTATCTTATCTGGGTTATATCTTTTCTATTTCAGCAAAAGAGGAAGACTGATATGATGCATTTGCAACATTTCAATGTCTTCTAGATTTTACTTTATATCAATTATGTGATTTACAAGTGCTGGTTTTGTCATGTTAATGTCTTGTTGCTTTTCATATACTAAGCATATATGTTATGTCCAAGCTGCCTAGTATGATTTTAAATGGTTTCCATTCTCAAGTTATGTGTTATTATTATTATTGTATGGTCGTTAGACAATTCATGATTTGGTTAAATAACTTTCAGGTTTCATGAGTTTTTGAAACTTGAAACTGAAATAGGGAACATCAGTAGACAGGAGGCTGTCAGCATGGTAGGTGGATGTCACTTGCAAGTACTTTGCTGTTATACATTTGGCAAGTTTCTGACTGTTTTCTTTGACTGATATTCCACTTGTTCATGATGTAGGTGCCTCCTCTATTCCTTGATGTACGTCCCGATCATTTTGTACTTGATGGTAAGCAACTTTCATTGTTTTTTATCTTCTTTCTAAACGTCACCCCCTTATTTTGTGCAATTTTAGTTAAGAAACTGTATCTGATCTATGTTGGAAATATAGTTTACTATTTTCTGCTGTTCCCTTGTGCAGTGTGCGCAGCACCTGGTTCAAAAACTTTTCAGTTGCTTGAAATTATACACCACTCAGCTAAAGGACGATTTTTACCAGATGGCATGGTTTGTTTACTTTTTTTTTTCTCTGAACTTTGGGTTTTAGTTGGTCTGCCCATCATCACCATATAATCATGCATTGCTTGGGTAGCCTCTTGGCCTGCTCGGATAACAACTCTTACCCCTTATTTAATATGCTGAATTAATTGTTATATGCACAGACATATATAACAATTTTTCATTGTATTTTGCTTTAGGTTCTAGCAAATGATCTTGATGTACAAAGATGTAACCTTCTCATCCACCAAACAAAAAGAATGTGCACTGCTAACCTGATAGTTACAAATCATGAAGGTCAACACTTTCCTGGCTGCCGTTCCCACAAAAATATCTCAAATGGTTCAGACACAACAAATAACTTGGAGCAGAGCATTCCTCAACTTCTCTTTGACCGTGTATTATGTGATGTGCCCTGCAGTGGTGATGGTACTCTCCGCAAGGCTCCTGATATCTGGCGTAAATGGTTCGCCATTTCTTGCTCTGCCTTCTCTTCTTTCGCACCCCTTCACTTGCTAATATCACATTTCATAAGATCTTATTTATGTGCATTCATACAGGAATGGAGGAATGGGCAATGGACTTCACTGCCTACAGATTCACATTGCCATGCGAGGTATCAATTATAGAACTTAGACTTTTATTAGTGGATGTTATCAATTATAGAAGACCTTAATTTTTAATTAGTGGACGTTCCAGTCTCTAATTTGTTGCTCTATGGCAGGTCTATCTTTGTTGAAAGTTGGTGGAAGAATGGTTTACTCAACCTGCTCCATGAATCCAGTTGAAAATGAAGCTGTGGTTGCTGAGGTAATTTATGCTGCCCAAGAGACAAAATCACTAAACCGAAGTAACTTCTTTGGTTGTTTTTACTTTTGTGTCTTTTAGAAAATGGAGTTACCTTTTTAAAAAAGAGAGGGAGAGGGGAGAGAGAAAGAGATGGTATGTTTATCTCTTTATTTTCGTGGTCAATAATGTAATATATAGGGACGCTAATTGCATCAGAGATTTAGAATATCATCTCCTCTTTGGAAAAGAATAACACCCATTAAAATATGATGTGTTGAGCTGCATTAAGATGAAAGTTTAAGGCCCTAGAAGGATCCTAATTTGTGAAGGTAACCAATCATGTCAAAGCCAGATGAATTTTAGGAAAGATGAAACAACGCAACTTCTAATTGTCATGTGAATTTGAAAAGCTGATTAAAGTAATTAGTGTAATTCAATCCTCCAAGATGAATCTTTGATGGAAGCTTATTGATAGAGTCTTGCCAGTGATGGTAAAACATTAACAGATACGAACTGGTCAGTACACTAAAGCATGAATTGGTTGTTCAGTTTGAGTTCAGGTAGCTGATAAGATGTTCGTTATTAAACATGTATTTTGTGGTTTTATATTTAAATTAAAGTATTTTTTAGATGAACTTTAAATTTTTAACCCTGGTCTTAGTAGTTACTCCTACACTTTTAAGTTATGTTTTACTATCCATATATATATGAATTTTTTTCCTCAGTTTCTTGATCTTACTCTTTCCTCATCATTCAATTTTGCTGGTTTTTTTAAATTGTGTTTAAACAAGTTCTTTGTCTCCCCTTTTTGCTTCAGATTTTACGAAGATGTGGAGGGTCTGTTGAACTAGTTGATGTCTCAAATGAACTGCCTCAATTAATTCGCCGACCAGGTCTAACTAAATGGAAGGTTAGTATATGGTGCCTCATCTGTTGACTAAATGTGCCATATTTATTCCCTAAGTGAGGGTCTGGATATTTATGTTTGAAATGCTCTCCCGATAAGATAGTGTAACTACCAACTAATAACAATAATATGATACTTTTCATGAAGATTTTACTTTTCAACATTCCATTTTCTTCTTTTCATGTGATAAGGTTTTATGTGTTCATCAGGTACGTGATAAGGGAGTCTGGTTACCATCATACAAGGATGCTCGCAAGTTGCAAAGAAATGGGATTGTTCCTAGCATGTTCCCTTCTGGCAAAAATTATGCGGATCTAACTAACAACAACCAGAAGAGTGAGAATGGTGAAAGTGTAAATGCTGAAGATGTAGTTCAGCCTGATGATACCATTTCTTCGATTGATGATTTGGAGGAAGAAGTTTCTGATCTCTCACTACAACTCTGCATGAGGATAGTGCCTCATGATCAGAACACAGGAGCCTTTTTCATTGCTGTCCTCCAGAAAGTTTCTCATTTGCCAGGTAAATTAAAACTATCAATTTTGATTCCCTAGCTTTTCTCTTTCATTTAGCTTGCCTTATTGGGCTTTTACAAATTGGTTTCATAATGATTGCTGCAGCAATTCCTGACAAGTCTGCTACTTCACAAGGAAAATTATCAACTAGAAGTGAACTGCATGAAAATTTGTCAGACCAAGCTGCTGAGGAAATTAATGGATTAGAAGTTAGTTCTGTGGATGGGGCAGATGAAAAGATCTTGGAAGTAGCTTCAAAGGCTGAAGAAAATATCTCTGAGATGGCTTTGGAGGCTGCTGATGAAAAGATCTCAGAAGAGACTTCAGAGGTTGATGAAAAGATCTCTGAGGTGGCTTTAGAAGCGGATTTAGTTGATGATGAACCAGCTGGAGGTGCTCCAGAGAGCAATTCTTCTGAAGCAGCTGATAAGAAAACCGATTCTGCAAAAACAGGAGAGAAGAGGAAATTGCAGATTCAGGGCAAGTGGAAAGGCGTCGACCCTGTTCTTTTCTTCCAAGATGAAACTATAATAAACAGCATTAAGGCATTTTATGGTATTGATGAATCCTTCCCATTCACTGGCCACCTTGTTACAAGAAACAAGGATGCTAACCATGTGAAGAGAATTTATTATGTTTCAAAATCAGTTAAGGATGTTTTGGACCTGAATTTTCGAGTTGGACAGCAACTGAAGATAACTTCCGTTGGCCTGAAGATGTTTGTGAGTATATTCTTTTTTCTTTTAATTGCCCTATTTATTTTTCCGCAAGGAAATTTTCATTTTATCAGAATTTGCTTAGCCTGGTTTGCTTCTGAGTCACTGAGGATTTTCTCATTTTATTTGATTTTGTTCTAAAAATAGGAGCGCCAATCATCTAGAGAAGGTTCCTTGGCACCATGCTCATTCAGGATATCATCAGAAGGGTTGCCTGTGATTCTCCCATACATTACCAAACAAATACTGTATGCTTCCCCAGCAGATTTCAAGCATCTTTTGCAATATAAATCAATCAAATTTGCTGACTTTGTTGATGCTGATTTCGGTCAGAAGGCAGCAGACCTGATTTTAGGCTGCTGTGTGATTGTTTTGAGAGAAGGTAAGTAACTTCATTTGATCTGCCATTCCTGCCAGAACAATTGGTTTCCATGATTCCCTTCCTAACCTTTTCTTGGCAGGTGACAAATTATCAGACCATATCCAAGCAGATGCATCGGCAATAGCCATTGGCTGCTGGAAAGGCCGGTCGAGTTTGAGTGTGATGGTTACAGCAATGGACTGCCAGGAACTGCTGGAAAGGCTTTCAGCACGTATGGAGACTGAAAAGAATGGAACTTTGGAACCCGAAAGCCTTGGCGTGCTAGATAAGAAACAAGATTTGAGTGGTGAAAATAGAACCCCACTGGAGGATCACAATGTCGAAGCAATGAAAATACAGGATACCAATGCTAGTGAATAGGACTAAAGATGAAAGAGTTTCAAGGTTCTATAGATACTTTAGTAATTTGAAGGTCTTACTTACTGACTGCTAGATCGAAGCTTTGATTATTATTGAGAAATTTTAAGGTTTATTTATTGCCACCTTAGGTATAATGGAACATAACAGTTTAACAAACAATTTGGTTCACGCTATCAAAGTTGTCGAATGCAATTTTATCTGGCCATTTGTATGTTTGAACTCTTATCATGTAATTAGAGGGAATCCTTAATGTTGTTGTATGAAAAAGGTGATGCTAAGAACTAGAGTGAAATAAAAATACAATATAAATGGAACCTATTATTGAAGCTTCAAAATTTTGGTTTCATATTATTCCTCAATCTCAAAAACATTCAATTAATTAGCTGCCCTTGCAAGCTTAAAGCTATAGCAATGTAAATATACAAGCAGATAAAAATGTGAAAGAAAGAAACTGACATTAGGAGATAAATCCAATTGCATCATGATCTACAACACATGTTGCGCTTTGCTGGAATTTCTTGAGCTGGACCTGGAATGATGATTTTCTTGCCTGCTAGTGACGTGGGATTGCTATTGCCGTTCCCTTGATTCTCACCGGCAACTAGGTTTTTCTTGTTCACGATGTTGAAGATCTCGGTAAGCACAGTTAAGAATGCGGTCTCAACATTTTTCGCTGCAAGAGCTGAGGTCTCCAAGAAAAATAGTCCTTCCTTTTGAGCAAATTCGGTGGCATCCTCTGTTGAGACTTCCCGCTGCTTTTCGAGGTCACTTTTGTTCCCAACCAGCATTATAACAATGTTCTTGTCAGCATGACCGCGCAACTCTTCTAGCCAGCGTGCGATGTGATTGAAGGTCTGGCGTTTCGTTACATCATAAACCAGCATTGCGCCGGCAGCACCCCTATAGTATGCACTCGTAACCGCCCTGTATCTGTTCCAATATAACATAAGAAGCAAAATCACCGACTACTCTTTAAAACTGTATTCAAACCAGGAAAATAATACCACCAAAGGAATCCCCATAACCAAATAACCAATGCCCTGGACGAGACCAGCAGATCAGACAGGACCAAAGCCATTATATACCTTACCGAACATTCATTTTCAAGGTAATGTGATAAATATCTAAATGGTTGCAACTTAACGGCTCAAGTTCAAGGACATCGGTCGCAAGCTACTGCAAGCACATGTTTTTCAATGTGTAGGCCAGAGATCTGTTGCAAATTTATGAGATCAAGGATCTAATACAATACAATACTTTGCAATAAAGGCGACACCAAGGTTCAACTGATATGTCAAGATTGTGACCGAGATCCATGTAAATGTTTACCAATCCCATGGCCATCATTAAAAATAAAAGGATATATATATATATATATATATATATATATATATATATATATATATATACACGATCAACAGTAAATATACAATTCATCCATCGAAAAATCCAATCCAATCCACTCCTGATTGAAATGGCAAACATCTCACCAACCATCCATCTAGACAAGCTAAATACAATCAATACATGTCTTATCAGTCCACAGTAAAACTGGCAAAACAAAATAGTTCTATCTACAAACATACAGATCTATGAACGAACAAGAAGAAAAATGCAAATGCAAATAAAACGAAAAAACAAGAAAAAATTTCACCAAAAACAAATCTTTTTTTCATATCTTTCCACAAAACAAATTGCAAGTGTAAGAAAGAACAAGAAAAAAAGATGCAAATGCACATAAAAACGAAAAACCCAGAAAAGAAAAAATATATAAAAGAAGCAAGGAAAAAGGTATGAATTTGCATGAAAAGTTACCGTTCTTGACCAGCAGTGTCCCAGATCTGAGCCTTAACACTCTTGTGCTCAATGAGGAGGGTTCTAGTCTGAAACTCAACTCCGATGGTAGACTTGGAATCTAAGCTGAAGTCGTTTCTAGCAAAGCGAGCAAGAATTTGAGACTTACCCACACCTGAATCACCGATCAACACTACTTTGAAAACGTAGTCAACCTTCTGGCTTGGGTCTGCATTTGCCATTTTCTTGTTCTGCTTTCTTTTTCCACTTGATCTTCTCTTGTTTTCAACTTTTCATTTGCTTTCTCCGCCTCCAATATCATATATATATATAATGTATATGTATAGCCAAGAATTAATTCGCAATACAGTGAGTAAAGATTTTGATGTCTGATGAACAGTTGGATTTTTGTTGTTTATTTTCGTTTAATAAGTTAAATAAATAGACAGGAATAAAATTTTAAGCTTCATGTATAATTGTTGTCGCTGAAAATATTTAATTATTGTTTTTAATTAATATTATTTTATTTATATAAATAAAATAATAATTATGTAATTATATAATAAAATATATATTTTATATATATGTGAGAAAGAGAAGGAATAAAGTTTTGGATTAATTATATATAGGTCCTTAAATTTTAATCAAAAGAAAAAACAAGTCTGTGTCAATCACTCATTGTTATGTCGACAATTTATTAAAAGAAAACAAAAATTTTAACGACAATAATTAACTTGCACAATTATTTTATTTAGAGTTGCCAAATTGAGAAAAAATTTAAAGTGATTAAAATAGGACAAACCCTATTTTAAAATGGCTAAAATATAATTTATCCTGGAATTTATGTTGAATTTTATATATAATGTACATAAAAACTATATAAATACATATATTATATAAAACCAGCTCCTAAGGGGCCATGCAGTATAAGCTACTTTCAAATTTATTTTAATATATATTTTCACTTTCTAGGAAATAAATAAAGTTATAATAGACTTTTAATATGTTAGAATTTGTATATCTATATAATATTATCTATATATATACATAGCTCTTATTGAGTTCATAAGAATTAATAGGGTTAAACTTGTCATTTATTCGTAATTTCTCTTTGGCTTATAAAAATATCTAAGATCAAAATTGAAATATCTCACGTCTGACTCAATCACTCAATCCGAATCTGTGATGTCACATTACATCGCCGAAACAACTCAAGTTACTATAACACAAATATGTTCAAATCAATTGTCAAAATAATTTTTATACATGCATTTATACACTCATTGATTTCATTTAATTAATTTACGGGTCAAAGTTAAGACCTGAATCTAAATTCAAAAGTCAAATTTCAAATTTATGTCTCGAGATAGGTCATAAATTATTTTGAGATTTTTAGCTTCAAAGTTAACATGTCTCAAGTCACTACAACTTGTGTCTCGAGACCTAGTTGCGAGACCAACCTCCCATGTTTTCCTTTTTTTACTTCTATGTTTGAAAGTCTTAAGACAATGGGTTCTTGTTTCGAGTCTTAAAGCAAGACAATATCTATTTAGCTTCAATGTTTTTTTTTTTTTTGTCTTCAGGCAAAGACTATTTGCCTCGAGACCTAGGGATAATTATCTTGATACTACACAAATAAGTCTCAAGGCCTCAAGCACTTAAATGTAAAATTTAGGGTCTGTTTGATTGACAGTAAAATATTTTCCGTAAAATAATTTCTGGAAAGTGTTTTACTTTTCGTAAAATGATTTCTTGGAAAATATTTTCGGTGTTTGATTGAATCATGTAAAATATTTTCTCTTGTTTGTGATTTCTGAAAATATTTTCGGAAAAGTTGTTTTTACATATATTAATATATATTAATAAATTTTATATTTTAAATTGTTTTTACATATATTGCAATGATTTATTTATAATAATACTCAATTATTAAGCTACAATATTTATCGTTATAAATTGAAAACAACTAATATCAAATAAATTATTTGTAATTGTGTTAAAAAATAAAAACAAGGATTGAATAATTATAAATTAGCTTCGAAACCACAATGAATACTAGAAATTAATAATATTATCCAAATGCATGATTAGTAGTACACCACCTATACTGAATAGATATGTGCAATATACTGAGTACCAATACATTAAGAATTAATATCAATTGAAAGCAGTTGAACAAATTTATATATATCAACTGAAAGCAAATTATTAGAATATGAAATGGCAATATTCACATATTCTAAAGCTTCTATCAAGCTTTGGATGTGAGCTAATGGTTTCTTCAGCTGCAAAAACCCCAATCCTCCTGAGCTGAAGTTCCAAGATTTTCCTAGCTATCATGCTCTGCAGACATATATTAGCATGGTTATGGAAGTAAAGAACAGACACAGTGTGGTAAACAAGAATAACATGTAATTACATGCATGTGTGCATACACCTCTCCTTGAGTATGTATCTGTCTCAGAGAGAAAGATCTATATTGCAACTTAAACAACAAAAGAAACATAGATATGAAAAGATAGTCCTCATACATCAAATTCTAAACTTAAAAGAGTCATTGATTTACAATAAGCAATTTCAGATGTCAGAAACATCCATCTAGTATATATAATAATAGGTGCAATTCATTCTAGCATTTAAAATACTTCTTATGACATATCTTGTATTACTCATAGACGTAACAACCATAGCACTCCCTGAATGAAGGTAACTGTGGTAAACAAGAATAACATGTAATTACATGCATGTGTGCATACACCTCTCATTGAGTATGTATCTGTCTCAGAGAGAAAGATCTATATTGCAACTTAAACAACAAAAGAAACATAGATACGAAAAGATAGTCCTCATACATGAAATTCTAAACTTAAAAGAGTCATTGATTTACAATAAGCAATTTCAGATGTTAGAAACATCCATCTAGTATATATAATAATAGGTGGAATTCATTCTAACACTTAAAATACTTCTTATGACATATCTTGTATTACTCATAGGCGTAACAACCATAGCACTCCACGAATGAAGGTAACTCTTGAGGTTAAAAGCAGGGAGTTGAAATTGCCACAAGAGTAAGCATTAAGCATAAATTTGCTGCTACCCAAAAAGAAAATGCCTGCTACATGTTTACCACTATAGACAAAGCCAAAATGTGAAATATATCTCCACTATAGACAAAATGTCTGCTTCATGTTCTAAAAGCACTTATCATCATCTACATACCTATTTTTCCATACAACAATGTATATCAATATACAGTTTGCAGGAATTAGTACAATATATGTACAATATATGAGAAAAAAATGATCGTTTAAAACGAGAAATAAGCAAACCAATCCATGATTTGCAAAAGTACTAATCAACAAAGAGCAGTTACGAACCAACTACTATTGGTGATATGATAGCCAATGCACCGGGCTTTATCATCTCCCTCAAAGATGCCGATGCTACAATAGCAACACAGCGACCATAATCTGGTTCCTCCTTGTAGTCCTGTAGCCAGAATAATTGAATTCAACGTCACTTTCATTACTTCAATTGAAAAAAATGCACAACTTTAAACAACAGCAGATAGAAGAAGTTCCTACTCTTGTGTTCAATCCTACTTCATTTGTCGAACCTCAGCAATTGAACAAAATAAAAAATAAAATACTAACAAATATGCAGAAACCCCTAACAATCAAAACTGAAATTAGAAAATAACTGAAATAAAACTCAATCAAAGAAACAAAAAAAAAAAAGATCAAGAAAGTAGAAAACAGAAAACCCTAGAGCTTCCAATCAAGAATGTGAGTAGAAATCTACCTTCGATGAATCGCGAGAAGAGGTGACGAACAAGGCTGTAATTTTTTAGCAAGCTAATTAGATTTTTTAAAATTAGGGACACGATTAAACATATTAGGGAAGAAGATCTAGAAAACCTAAGACCAAAATCTATTCATACAGAAGCATTTTGCTTGACACCTTTGCAACAAATTAACAAGATCCTTCAATATAAAACATAGAGGAGGAAAAACAGCAGAGAAAAAGAGGAAAGGCACATCCAAGAAAAATCACGATCAACAAAAATAATAGACAGAGAAAAAGGAGAACAGAACCTGTTGATAACCCAAGAAGAAGAAGCACACCGATGAGGATGAGAGGCTGACGTTGATGGACGGAGAGGAAATGAGGAGGAAATGAAATGAGAAGGAAATGAGAGGTTGAAGCTGTGTTTTTCGGAAAATGTCTTACGAAAAAAAATCTGCAAGACATTTTACGCAAAGAAGGGGAGATTTTCCTGTGTTTTGAAGTTGCTTTTCCGGAAAATCAATTCCTTTGGTCAATCAAACACCGTAAAAGAGGGAAAATATTTTTCGAAAAATGAAATACTGCAATCAAACAGACCCTTAAATTAAAATTGTTTTAGCGGTCTCGAGACAATTGTCTCGTGACTCTGTGTCCAAATGGTCAAAATCTTGCACTTTTAAGTGTTCAAAGCTTTAACCAAATGAACCTAAACATACTTAAAATATACCACAAGACATATTCATCCAATTAACCTATTCAAACATTTCCAAATCATAACCTCCAATATAACATTACTAAACCAACCAATTTGCACATTCAAACTCACATAATTAAACTTAATTAACTAGTAATCAAAAGATAAACGATTATAACATTATAGGTTACTCATAAAAAATGCCAAAACTAACTTAGATAACAAACATACCAACCTAGGTACATGCCATATGACTTCAAGCATACATATACACATAAAATAGGACCATAATGGTTTCCAAGCTAAGCCTAAGAGTTGGATGCTTGGCCGAGAAACTTTTATAGCTTTTATCTGAAACCTACGCATGGAAACAAACTAATCAGTACACTGGGTAATGGTTACTCAGTGGTGCTAACATAATTTAAATTTAATTAAAAACATAACAAAATCAAATAGAAATAAGTAACAAGATAAGTTGTAACACCCCTCACCCGATTCGATGGTCGAGTTCGAGTTATGGGATGCTACATTCATTGCCAGAGCAACTATAGTTAAATATGTAGTAATTATTCAATCACACATGCTATTAAACATCGATCACATTCAATTTATGTTAAACACTCATTTTCGAGTCTTAAATGAGCTTATGAAAGCTCTTTTGTCAACCTGAGCTCGATTAGGATCAAATTGTAAGGTTTGGAAAATTCAGGGTTGACATCGCCGAAACAGTAAGTCACGTTGTGACCTCGAGCATTCTGATGTCACAACGTTACTCATTGTTGGCACCACATTGTGACGTTGACAATCTTGGTCGTGATGTGAACCCTATTTTTGGTAAAAATGTACAATTTGGTACCTAATCCAAAGATTCCAACCAAATCTTTCAATACACATATTCATAAATCATTTTCACTTATACCAAAACATGTTTGTTTAACCTAGAACAATGTCTATAAGACATCAAGAATATGACCATTCAAATGGCATCATATATATATAGTCAAAACCAAAACATATTCAATCCATCTACCCATTCAACTTACCATTCTTTTCATATACAATTTTTAGCATACCTATGTGACATATTCAAGTTTAAAATCATCAACTAAACAACTTCAACCATAGCTAAACCATACACCATTTGTCACATACCACTTTACATACAACTCAACACTTGCCACAAACATCAAAAGTACCATATGAACAAGAAAGTAACAATTTCCGTAACATCTTGTCTCTATATACATGCCACAATCCCAAAACTAATATAAACATTTTATTAACATTTCGGTGATAGTGTGAGCTTCGAGATGATCCGACTTGTTGTGTTTCGCAAGGTAATGATCTACAAGGAAAGGAAAACAAACAAGGTAAGCATATAGGATGCTTAGTGTGTTCATATGTATTAAACAAAGCTTACCTTATTCATGCATAACATTTTTAAGTTGCTTTAGATTGACACAACATTTGGCTAGACATGACAATAAAAAACACCAACACTGTAAGCGTTTACTTAAAATCTATACAATATGATACGACAAGTACTTAACATACCAATTCATGTCACATCAGGTAACAATCTCAAATTCACATTTCATCAAGGGATAATATAATTACATACATGTCAAAGGCATTACTCTAATCAATTTTTCATGCTCAATTCATTCAATAACTTTCCATTTGAATATTAAGTTCATTTCATTCCATTTCAATTTCTCATTTTCATATAAACTGTTTCTCCTGATGAACCCAAATAAACAGACTCGGATACACTGGTATCTACACCACACCAATTGCTCATCCGAGTTGAATATATACATGTCAAGTTACCTATTCGGGCTAAACCTTTATAATAACAGATTAGGTTACTCGTCTGAGAAAAACTTATGTCACATTCACTTGAGAATCTGTAACAAATGTTGGACCTTGATAACATTTGTAATAAATTTCATACAAGCGTGCACAAGACCCTATTAGCATACGAGTCATATCCTAACCTTTTCTAAGTTCACACGGGCATATTTTACACGTACAAACGCCACATTTCAATTTAGTCTAATTTTAACTTTTCATACCAATCTTCAATTAATTATTCCACAACCAAACATACATATACAAATTAAATAGATAACAACCTAAGTAAATAAATACCATATGAACTTACTTGATCAAAACACCGAACAAACTGATTCTTTAGGGAGTAATCAACAATTTTAGTTTTTTCTCGACTAACTCTACTTGGATCCAGTTCTTGATCCAGATAATTATTTTATACAATCCATCAATACCAAACCTTTTCATATTATGTCATGACATAAACCTATATAATTTCATTTTTCTAGTACCCCTAAAATTTTACTTTTTATTCAATTTAGCCCCTAAAATCGAAATAGCCATACCTTTTAAATTTGAGCCTCGGTTTAAAAACCGACTTCACATACATTCATTAGGGACCCATATACTCTTTATTTACACCGAAATTTCAAACAAAAAAAATCACATTTTATTCACTTTAGTTTTTATGTGCAAAACTAATAATTAAATGTTACAATCTAGTCTTTTTCATAATCTAAGCTTAAAATCTATCAATTTCACACCAAATTATTCAAGAAATCAACAATGAAAATTTTCAAAAACTTTAACAATTTTATAAATTGGTGCATGGGCTAGCTAAATCAAGCTCCCATGACCTAAAATCTATAAAAATTACAAGAAAAGAACTTGAATTCACTTTAAAATGTATGGCCAAATGCTTAAAACCTTTGGAAGCTTTCTTGTTTTTCTTTTCTATGGTGGTGGACAGTTTAAAGGCAGGGGATGAAGAGAATTCTCTGTTTCTTCCCACCGAAAATGGGTTTTATACCATAATTTATGTTTGATTATTTTTAATTAATCTTACTTAACTAATTTATTAATCATGTTTTAATGCATAAGTCACCACCATCATCTAATACTTATTTAAAAATGGTTTAGTTACGATTTTGGACCTCTAATTAATTGCTATTTAAGTCTCCATGTCTTTTGACAATTAAAACTTATAGGGATTGGACTTTACAATTTAGTCCCTACACCTAAATTAACTATTTAATTGATAAAATTGATGGACCAAACATCAATATACTTTTATACCAACTTTGTAAAACTTCATATTTAATATTTACGAACTCGGTTTAGGGAATTGAGTTAACCAGCCAACCATTTCAACATTACCATTAAGGATACATATATACCAATAATTCATTTACCATTTCAAATGATTCTCATCAATGCTTTGCTCACCTATTCGATATAATTCTCGATGCACCTCAGGGTATTTGTATCTAGTTTAACATATTATGGCATGTAACATTTCGACATTTTTATCTCATTGCAGTTACACATGTATATAATAAGTAGTATTACATTTTTAATCCCTATTAGCCAAATCGGATACAATAATGGATATACAGATCAATCCACCAGCACACCAAATACACATTGAAATGCTAATCAGGCATAAATGCACTAATCCCATCAACCACACTAGAATATGCTCGTACCCTAAGGGTATTTGAGTGGGTGATATGTTCTCAACCCCAGGGTATTAGAAAACTATAACAGTATGTACGTGCATAGCTTTGGATCTTCCACTTATCAATACGGACCCTATGTCATGCCAACCATGCCTGTGACTCTATCCAACAACGTTAATAGGGAAAATATCATCATTGTTAAACGTATAATATCATCAAACATATATATGTATATTCATTCAACCAATATATCACAAACCACTCAATCAATTATATACATACATGTCAAACACATTCTTATTGATAGTTAACCATTCCCAAACATATACCGGATCAAATAGTTATATATAATTATTTAATGAACTCAAGTTATGAGAGCACAAACTATAGTATCTATTCATCGATGACTTTGGATTTCCCTTTGTCCCGGGATGGTCCTACGTCGTCTTTAACTACGAAATTAAATCCAAATATGAAATATTCCATAACCACCCTGATATTAAATTGACTTTAATTTGAGATTATAATATTGTGATTGAAAAATATTTTTATGAAATTATTTAAATATGATTTTGGATATATTAGTTAAGTACACTATTATTTATAATTTAATGGTACCTAAATTGATATGAAATATTTATTTTTTTATTGAAGAGCAATATTGAAAATAAGATAAATATCTTATATTTTCAATTCAAATTTTAAGTAATGTTATTTTTTAATTTCACTTAAAGAAAAAGAAAAAGAAAAAGAAAAATGAAATTTATTTTATGAAATTTTATATATAAGATGTTTAAAAATAAATTGATTTTAAAAATTCTAATTAGAAATAACAATCAATCTAATAAGCCAGTTTGAGCGAATAAATACATTTATAATATATATAGTAAAACGCAAACCTAAAATGTGAAAAATATAGGTTTAGCGTAAGCATTACTTCTTTTAATAAGGTTTTCACATGGTGTAAGCATATATTCACATGTTTGTGTTGTTTATCATAAAAATTATAAAGCATTAATAAATAAATGAAAGAATTATAAGTACGTGCTAATACTCAATTGTTTGGGGTTTCAATTTTTATAATTTATTTAATTAGTTATAATAGTTAATTTAAAATTATTTTTAAATGATAATTATTTTAAATTTCCAAACTTTAATTTATTATGATTATTTATGATATATTAATCTTAAATTGAATAGTGAGCTAGCACGTGGATTAATTATTTTAAATAATATACTTTAAAAGTGATTTGTGTTAGAGTTATGTGATCCGGATTTTTGTTAAAGAAATAATTCACGTAAAATCTCGTGTTTTATTTTTATTTTTATTATTTTGTGATCATTCTATATTGCTATTATCGACGTTCAATTTTAACAAATTGTATACTGAATCTTGAATTAATTATAAGTGATTGTGTAGATTAATTATTTTAAATACATCACTTAAATTTAAAATATAATTAAGTACTAAAGTGAAATTTCCTAAATTGAATTGTTATAAAATAAAGTTTCCATCCACCCTTAACAACAACAATTATACCTGTTTTAGGATTAAAAAAAACAAATTGAGTACCAATAAGGCATTAAATTGAGGGTCAAATATAAGAGTAAGTAAAATCGATTCGATTTAAAAATTTGATAAAAAATTAAATTTTGAATTAAAAAGTTCGAGCTAATCGAGTTATTCAGATAAAGTAGAATAAAAAATCAATTTTTCGGTTTAATTTGAATATGAATTATACAATTGAGTTATCCAAGAATCCGAATAAAAAAAGGTAAAACTACGTCGTTTTAATAAATATTTACGCATTAACTTTACTTATGTAGTTAAATATTATTGTAATTAAATCTACTAGTTAAATAATCAGTCCATGTAAACACAACATTGAGTATAAATAATACGATTAGTTAACTCGACTCAAATTTTTAACTCAATTTTTAACTCAATTTGACTCCTAATTCAAATGTGTGTTGAGTTAAATTATATTATTATAAAAATATGTATGAAATAAATAAATAAAATAATTACGGGTTATATATTTTCAACATTACCAATTAAAATAGAACTTAATTTAAATTTTACATAATTAAAAAAATAATTTTCATGAATATTATAGGTGGAAAAAATAAATAGAAGAAAATAACAGTATCAAAGTCCATTAGAACTGAAGGAGGCCCAAACCCAAGAAATCCAGCAGCAGGAAGCGACATCGTTTAAATACCTTGGAGTTGGAAAGGCTTAATAACATTTGCAAATTGCAAACAAAAAATAACCCTGGGCCACTTATCACCGTTGATCTTCCATCATCGTACGGATATGATCGCATGAACCGAAATCCTTCGTTTCTAATAGAAGTTTAACCACTGAAGAAAGTACTAACAGGCTTGGGAGACTCTTTCTAGAAGAATCAGAAAAATAAACAGAGAGAGGGAAAAAAACAATAAAGAGAAAAAATGGATGAAGAGGAGCATGAGGTGTACGGAGGGGAAATCCCCGACGAAGGAGAGATGGAGGGCGAATTGGACCCTCAGAACGCCGACGTCGACATGTCCGCCGCCGATGAAGACGCTGTCAAGGTAATTATTAAAAAAAAGAAGAATTAAAAACCCTAACCCAAGACTGTACTTTGTCTTTTTTGGTTACTCTTGTTGTTTGATTGTGGTAGGAATTGGACGAGATGAAGAAACGGTTGAAGGAAATGGAAGATGAAGCGGCGGCACTCCGGGAAATGCAGGCCAAAGTCGAGAAGGAAATGGGTGCTGTTCAAGGTTTTTCTCATCTTTCCTTGCCTTTTTTAGTGTTTTTATTGGGATATTTATATGATCTGAATTTTCTTGTTAAGTTATGATGTTAGGGTGTAAGATTTTGGTTCTCTGGATTATATTATTTTCTTTTTTAGTTTGATAAATCTATCGAATCTGAAACTTCAAAGTTAGTTTTTAAAATGATAATTGAATATTATTTATTTTTTCAAGTGGTTCTATCGTAGTAATAGTTTATAGATTTTAGTGGAGAATTCTAACCGGTAGTTATAGCCTGGATGTTTGTCAGTTCTATCTATATTTCAAGGTGTGAGATATGTTTAGTCTTTTTAATCATTTTTGTCTAATATTAATCTAAATTTGACATTTGTTCGAAAACGAACCCTTTACCCTTTCTATCACAGATCCCGCTGGTGCAACAGCTAATCAGGCGAGCAAAGAGGAAGCAGATTCACGATCAGTTTTTGTTGGCAATGTGAGATAAATAATGTCTATTTTCATTTTAGTTTTTACCTTAAGACTTGTAGCATGTTGTCTTTGTAGATATAACATCTACATGGTGAACCTTGCATTATTAACTGCTTTGATATTTCTTGAAATTGGGGTGGGTGGTTTTACTATCTTGTCTGTTAACTTTTTAACATCCATTTATGTGCTGGTATGTTTACCCTATCTTATATGTTTCCCGTCCTACTGTTGACATTTAGTACATGTTTTCTGAATTGCACCATAGGATTATTTTGTTTGGTATAAGTTGTGTCCCTGAACTTATAAAAGAACTTGAGACATCATCCAATACAGGGTTTGCCTGGATAAGATCTTCCAGATATATTATCATTCATATGAATTACGTCATTTGGCATGATTTTTGTTTTAAAATTATTACCTTTAATTTATGGGATAAATTCCAAGGGCTTAGGGAGGATGTGGAACTACTAAAACTCCTAGATTTTTTAGATTTAGATCGGCATAAACTCTAAAGAGCAGAGCGGAATAAAAAAAAATCTGTGCATGAGCTGATGTCTAAACATTTTCTTTGAAAGAAATTCCTTTTTAGCTGCAAACACTAAAATATTTGGAATGGATACACTACTCAGTTCTTACTCTTTGGTTGTTTTTCCTGCATCTGTAACCTTTTCGTTTATCCGTTTTGAGTTATCGCTTTTTGTATAGGCCATTATTGTATAAATATGTTATCTTGTATTCAACACCTTTTTATCCCGTATTCTTCTCCTTTTTATGTTTTTAGTTACCTATAGTAATAGTTATTCATGACTTCTGTATTTTGTTTTTCTCTACCTTTCCTTCTTCTAGGGCTTAACTAAATGGCTTCAGATGACATTTTCTATTCATTTCTGGGTGACTTTGGATTGGATGTGGGTACTTCTCCACAATAGAATCATGGTTTGACCTTAATGTCTTACTATGATCGCAGGGTTGTTAATTTTCCTCGACCTGCCTTTGTGTTATCGCTGGAATAGTTACAATGTTTTCGAGGGTTGGCCAAAAGCTTTTTTTTCCTTTTAGACAACATTGTACTTAAAGATAGTGAAAGTGATTTCTATATGTTAAATTTCAAAAAAGCAAATAAGAGAAAAAAAAAGTGAGAAAATGAGGGGTAAAATTCTTCAAATATTTCATGGAAAAAAGAAAAAGAAAAGTGATGGAAGAACATGTTGAATGAGAAAAATATAGAGAAAAAAAAGAGGAAAAAAATTGAAAGAAATTGTATGTGAAAAAAAGGAGAAAAAAGTATCAATATGATGGAAATTTTGATTAGTTATATGTGTTGATTATATAAAATTTAGTGTAAAAATCAGGGAGATAAATGCATTATATACCAGTCCCTGAAAAGTGTAACTGGGCTTGTTTGGACTGGATGGATGGATGGAAGTAGCATGTTATTTAACATGCTTCAACTTCTTGCAAGGGATTTAGTTTGCTTCTTTTGAAGAGCTAAGCCAAGTCAACATATGCAATCTAAGTTGCAAGAACATCGTTGCTGGTGGTCGTGGTGGTCATTGGAGTATGAACCTCAGATATTTGTGGTCATTTTTGCTGATGCGGTGAGAGGCGTTTGTTTGCTTCTTTGTAGCCTTAATCTCTTGTTGCCTGTTTGTGGAAATACATGTGTTCTTGTTTCTCTCGATTAGTTGTTGCTGTGAATCTTTTGCGCTTTTAATGTTTTTTTCCCTACTGAGGAAATGCATCCTGCAAAACTGTCCTTTTAAGAACTGTCTGCATGAATTCTCTTTCTGGATTTCCTTTAAGAACTTAATTTTTTTTTCTTCTGGTGGATCCTAGTCGTTGGAAATTTTATTCTATAGTTAAAGAAAACCCTTTCTGAATCATTTATTTTTCAATAAATGTCTGGTTTCCGTCAACCTGTGTGTTCTCCCCTTTGTACTTTGGTTGTTATATCCCAATATAAGGTGTTAATCAAATTTCTACTTCTCAGTACCATGCTTCTGAAGACTTCTCTTATTTGAGTTACCCTTTTTTTTGAAGTCTACAACTGTCTTCATGTTTTAGCTGCTTTAAGTTCATCGAGTATTGATAAAAAATTGTATGTTATAAATAAATGCAAGGTTTAGATTTAAAATTATTAGAATATGTAGTAGGTACTGCATATTATGCATAAAATTTATAACCAACATTGATAACAAGATGGGAAATGTTCGAGTTACTGTCTCTCCCAATATTTCAGTGTAAAAAATTGTTTTACTGCAGTTTGCAAGGTGCCACATTCGGCCTTTGCATTGTGGTGTCCATTAGACATCACGAAATAGAATTTAGTAAAAGCATTGAATCATATTTCACTTAGCATTTCAAGGAGTTTGAGTAATAGGAGTTGAATGGTGGCATTGCTTAGAGAAAATTATGAGTGCCAGAAGATTGATATACTTTTTTAAGCCGAATTGAATGTGACATTGCCTAGACCCCTAAGTACACATGTAAACATTTTGTTTAATTAGAGTTTTGTCAACAGTAAAAAAGGCCCTTATATCTCTAAGCTCCCCCTCCCCCCTCCCTTAAGAGGAATATATTGTGTCCTCATTTTCCGAAGCTGCACAAGGTCTAAGGTGAAATTATCATGATAACCAAGCATTAACGGTGTAGCTTTTCTTTGGTACTGCTGTCTGACTCACATTTCTCTTTGAAATCTTTGGTTTGAATTTTACCCTGCAGGTTGATTATGCATGCACACCTGAAGAAGTGCAGCAGCATTTTCAATCTTGTGGCACTGTAAACAGAGTAACCATTCTGACAGACAAGTATGGTCAACCGAAAGGATTTGCTTATGTAGAGTTCCTGGAAGCAGAAGCTGTTCAAGAGGCTCTTGTGCTGAATGAATCTGAATTACATGGCCGCCAGTTGAAGGTTATGTGTTTTCTTTATTAAATATTAAGAAGCTTGGTCTTTTGTTTCTTAAAACTAGATCCTGGTCCTTATAATTAAGGCTTTGTTCTTTCTTTAGTAACTAATACAGCCTCACTAAAACAAATTTCGGGTATTCCTTGTGATATTCAGGTTATGCCAAAAAGGACTAATGTTCCTGGGATGAAGCAGTACCGTCCAAGGCGATTCAATCCTTACATGGGCTACCGGTCCAGGAGGCCCTATGTACCGCCTTATTTCTATTCTCCTTATGGATTCGGGTGTGTTTTTTGGATGCTTGGATTCTCTTCCACCCATTCATTAATTGGATTCTTTTTTTTCTTACCCGCCTTCATTAACTCTCTGCAGGAAGATTCCTAGATTCAGGAGGCCAATGCGGTATATGCCCTACTACTAGAAGACTGAGCATCTCATGACATAATTACCGAGTATGGATGGTTTGATAGAGAAAGTATAATCTCATGTAAGCCATTCTGCTCAGAGGATATAACCAGGCATTTCTATTTGCTATATGCAATTTGAATCATGTACTATCTGCTGTATGACATTGCAAATGTTTTCGAGTTGTTTGAGTTAAATAAATTGGACGATATATGATTATGGATGGTACTGTTTCTCATCTTTTGCATGTTTCTAATTAATTGAAATTGATGTCGTACTTTCATGAATCATGATATCCTAGTTGAATTGTTTAGTAGAGGACTGAAATTGTCTGTCCAGTGGAATTATTAGACGATTGATATGTATAGGGTTAAGCTGTGAAATTCCCATCCCTCATTTTCGGTGCTCAAGGTTTTTAGTGTATGAAAATTATGAAAGGTCCTATAATATTTTATCTAGTTCTTTTTTCATTTATTTGTTGCTTATTTGTTTGAGGGTTAATTGAACCATTCATCCCAGAACTATGGTGGTCTAGATTCTAAATTATTTCCTAAGTTTCAAAAAATTCTAATTGAGACCTCAAATTAGTAGTATTGTATCAATCAAGTTTTTTTTTTTGTTAGTGTCGTCTAGTTAGCTTGAGCATTAATGCATAGTATATTTAGAACATGCATGGAATTTTGTTTTGATGGAACATGTATGGAATTTTAAACATGTTTAAATATGGTTATTAAGAAGATTATTTCAGATTCAAGTTGTTCATGGGGTATTATGCGTGTTTAAAATTTGATTAATGTGTTTTAAGTATGTTCAATGCCAAAATTAAGCTAGCATTAAATGCTTAAATTTTTTCTTTTTATTTTAAGCTAAAGAGAAGGATAGATATTGATATTTTGAGAATTTTTTGGAGTTTGAAATCATTTAGAATTTAGACCATAATTTGAAATTCTGGTGTAATTAAACCAAGTGAAGTTTAAATAGTGAGCAATGGCTAAGTTACCTTATTGACACAATAATAATCAATAATTAGGGTTTAAATCTAGTTGATGTAATTTATGACTTTATTCTGTAAAAAAAAAGTGTGAAATTTAATTATTTTTTATTTTAATATTCACAATTTATTATCTCCATTAGTTATATATATTAATAATGTTGTTAATTGGGTTAATGTCATGAGTTAATTCATGCTAATTTATAATTGTAGTGCATTTAATATTAATAATATAATGTATTTATGTGTTTAAATTTCGTTTTACTCATCATTTAATTTATTTTTTAATATTGTATGTATTTTATGTATTGTTATAATTAAGTAATTTCAAATAACGTGTTTCATTAATTATTATATGTTATTTTTAATACACAAATTTCTAGTAATAATAAAACATTTTGGGTAAAAAAATATTTTGCAAGCACATCATGTGCCACATGCAAAAAAAGAAAAAAAAGAAAAAGAAAAGGATAACTTCCACTTTTTGTATGAAGTTCAAAACCAGAGAAACAAAACAAAATGTTCATGAAATCTCTAATGGCAATTTTTGGATTCTTGGATCTGATTTCAAGACCATAGTCAGTTCCAAAAATCTTTTAAATAGCGGTGCTTCCACAGATTCAAACAATAAATTTCAATCAACCTTGTCAGTGAAGTAGTTGTGCAGCGTCATGTTCTTTATAATCCAATGTCTAACAAAGTAGGATGCACAAGGCTCATCCAAAGACTCATAGCAACTGGACAAGATCTTAGAACATGGCCAATCGATTCAACTTTCTTTATGCAAAACGAACAGTTCATTTCTGTAGTCATCTTCCTTTTCAAGTGTTCTTCATTCATGAGGAGTTTGTCATTACAAACTAGCCACAGAAACATGCGCACCCTTTCGTCACCCCGACACTTACAAAGCTTCCGCTATATATCCGCTTCACCAGTAGCAGCAACTATTTGTAATGACGAATAAGCTGGTTTTATTGTGAAACGACGCTTACCATCCCAAAGCCACCTTGGAGTATCCTCAACATCCATCTTACAAGGTAATGTCGCTGCTTTTCTTCTTAAAGCACCGGTAGGAATAATGTCGACAAATCGATTCCAGTTCCACTCGCTAACCCGATTTACCATACTAGCTACAGATAAACAATGATTAGGAAGAGCGCGTGGAAGTAAACACATATAAACTAGAGGAGACTCTAAGCCAAGCCAATGTCTCGCAAAAAATCAACCTTCTTACCATTGCCTAAATTCCAAACAACGTTAGAAACGACTTGTTCAAATCCGACATACATCGAAATCCAAGTCCCCCTTCCTTTGGTGCCTCGCAAACCTGTTTCCAATTCACTCCCCTCTTCTGATCCGAGTGGTGGATAATCCTTTCCATTTCTAGGCAAACACTAGAAGGAATGACAGATTTCTGCATAGCATAAATAGGCATTGATGAAAGAACTGGTTTTGCAAGCATAATACGACCTGCTAATGATAAAGAATGTGCTTTCCACCCTACTAATCTCTCTTGCATTTTCCCCACCATATAGCCATAGTTTCTTTTTGACTCGACTACGTAGTAGAGGGACCCCCGAATATCGACCAAGGTCCTCAACAACCGAGACACCCAACCCTCTACCAATTTTATCTTTTAAACCTCCATTCGTATTAGCTGAAAAAAACACTTGGGTCTCTCGATTCACTGTATGCCCGAAGAATTTACCAAAGTCATTTAGAACGGTGTTAACAACCTACATTTGCTCTTTAGAGGCTTCCATGAACAGAACTAGGTTGTCCCAAAAAAACAGGTGCGAGATTGCTGGACCACCTCAATTCAATCTACTAGGCTCCCAATTCCCGTTTGTCACCTCCCAATTAATAGCTAGTCAGTTTTTCCGTGGTTTAATGATAAATTTGGTCACAACTTTTGCATCTTTTGTCAATATAGTCCTAATTGTATCTTGAGTCCTTTTTAGCCATAACTTTTTTTTTTTCAATTTGCTTTTTCCAACGATTCAACGAAATTACCGTTAAAAAAGTTAACGAGGATGATGTGAAATTTCATATGTGGAATATTTTTATGACATGTGAAAAACAATAAAATAAATAAATAATACATGAAATTAAAAAATAAATTTGAATTTAAAGAAAATCAACATAAGTATCTAAAAAAATTAAACTTAGTGGAAAACCTCTCAGTAAACAAATGTATGAAAGATTGAAACTTTTTGAAAAAAATAAGAAGAAAGATTAAAACCTTGAATTTATTCATTAAATCCGTTAGAAAAAATAGTTTGAAAAGAAATCAAAGGTTAATGGCCAAAAAAGGCTAAAAAAATACAATTATGACTATTTTGACAAAATATGCAAACGTTAGTGACCAAATTTATCATTAAGCCTTTTTCCATACACAATACAAAAACATATGGCGATTAAGGGTCACCCTACCTTATACCCCTAGATGGTCTGAAGTCCTCAGAGTAGCCATTAAGCAAAACTCTCATTGATGGCGTGTAATACAACTCATAATAACATTTTGTATGTAACATCCTTAATACCTCCTGAGATGTGAATTGTGTCGTGTTAAAATTTTCGAAGTAGATAAATAGTTGTTATTATTATTATTAATGGAGAGGATAGTTGGATATTATAAGAAGTTAAAAAGACTTTTGAATTTAGGAAAATTAATTTGAGGAATGGACTAAATTGTAAAAGTGTGAGAAGTGTTAGCCATTGTGTAAAAATAAAAATGATTAAATTAAAAAATAATAAAAATTAATAACATATTGAACTATTATAAAATATTTAATTTTAATTAAAATTTAGTTATATTTTAATTTTGAGTTGAATTTATTAAATTATTTTTATATAAAATTAGTTAGTTATCATTATTTGGAAGTGTGATTAATGAAAAATTAATTAAAATATAAAAAGTAAAAAATCTCAAAATTAATATTATAATTTTAAAAATGATCTCAAAATCAATATTATAATTAAATTAAAATTTAAATATTTAACGCATAAAAATATTTAAAAAATAAAAAAAAATACCTTAGGCTTTCAAATAACATGTCATCAAACTAAGTGAGTAATTTTCAAATGATTTTTTCTTTCCAAAAGGAAAATCCATTATAAAAATATGGATCCTTAAGGCGCAATTTAAAGTCATTTGAACTTTGCTAAGCTAACATACGCAGAGAGACCTAGGCGCCCAAAACCATTGGGTGCATCGCCATCTCCATATCTCTCACCAAGAAAATTACCCCTAACAATGTCTTCCCCTCTCAATTCAAATCCTCCCCCCTAAACCCTAATAAGAAACCCCAACACGAACAATGTCAATCGCGTTTCAAAACCTCCTTACCCCTTCATCTTCCCTTTTAAACCCTTATCTCAAAACCCCTAATTCTTTCCTTCCAATCACCTCCCCCCATCTCACCTTCCCCTCCGCTGTTCTACATTTCCGGACCCGAAATTTTCTCAGTCTCAGCTCCCGCCATCCTTCTTCCCATTCCTTTATCAAAGCCTACGACTCCGGTTCTTCAATTGCCACCTCATCAGAGCAAAACCCTACTTTTGATTCCATCAATTTAGATTCTTTTCTCTCAGCTGCTGAACTTTTTTGCATTTTTTCTTCGGCTGTTGTTTCGGTTGTTTATGTCATTTCGGATTGGAAAGGTGTCGTTTTGGGTGGGGTTTGGAGGAGGGTTATGGCCTGGAATGTCTTAGGCTTGGTGAGTGGGTTTGCCATCGGGGCGTGGATTAGGAGGCGCCAGTGGCGGAGAATTTGTGTGGAAACAGCAAAGGCTGGTGGAAAAAGGTTGAATTTGGTTGACAGGATTGAGAAATTAGAGGAGGATTTAAAGAGTTCCGTTGCCATTATTCGTGTTTTGTCTAGGCAACTTGAGAAGTTGGGGATTCGATTTCGAGTAACAAGGAAAGGTTTGAAACAGCCTATTGAAGAGGTAACACTAAAAAAAACATAGTCATTTGTTGAAATTCTTGTTTATAAATGTTAAAGCTTTTAGTTATATAATTAAAGGAGTTGACTAATTCTTGATGCTTAAAGTTATAAGGTTTGAATTAGAGAATTAATGATGGAGTCGAAGAAATAGCGGAGGGTAGTCGAAAATTATATGCATTTTGATGTTCAGCAAAATGATTGTTTTGTTAAGGCTAAGAGTATTGAAGGCAAAATGTTTGCGTTGCAGTTCTATTTGATTGTGCCATCTTTAGTCTATGTAACCCTGCCTTTGATGCTGAGACTTTATATAGATGAGTAAACTAGCATTAGCTATGGCTCCAATTTGATAATAATGAAGATCTCATTCCCCTTGCTGCTTCTATTATGAATAAATGGGAAGGCAAGCCGATGATAACAGATTATATTTACTAATTTGTTGTGATTTTTTGTATTTATAACTTCCTAAGCATTTTGCTGTATCTAAAGACTGCAGCTTTGGCTCAAAAGAATTCCGAGGCTACTAGAGCGTTAGCAGCTCAGGAA
Organism: Gossypium raimondii; assembly: GCF_025698545.1. Taxonomy (NCBI): domain Eukaryota; kingdom Viridiplantae; phylum Streptophyta; class Magnoliopsida; order Malvales; family Malvaceae; genus Gossypium; species Gossypium raimondii. The sequence goes on along the minus strand of NC_068566.1, from coordinate 4,611,773 downwards.
GAAATCCTGGAGAAGGAGCTTGAGGAAATTCAGAAAGTTTTGCTGGCAATGCAGGTAACATTTTAGCACTGATTAATTCTTTTAATTTTCTGAACTTGTTAGTACATGATGCTCCATTGCTGTAGAAGTTCCATGATGGCACTTTAAGTGAAGTTAAATTTGGTTCTGATAGTAGCTAAAGATTTACAGTCTTGTACTCTTGTTGTTCCAAAGGGTTTTCAGAGATCAAATATCCCAAGCTCTATTCTGTCTTTTATAGTTATTTTGAATGATAGAAATAGAGTGTCGCTTGGATTTAGCAAAGCTTTAAGCCTCTCTAAAACTGAATTGCTCGCATTTTGTTCCAAAATCGTTGTGCCAATAGAAAACTTGTTGTCTTCATTGGCAACTGGTAATCAGTAAGAACAGTCAAGCTTGTGGCTTTTGGATTCTCAACTTGTACTTAATGATTGATTCAACACATGGATTTTCATTGGATTCTCAGCATGTGATTAATGATGATGTATTCTATAGGAGCAACAACAAAAACAACTTGAGTTAATCCTTGCGATTGCAAAGTCGGGGAAGTTGTTTGAAGAGAAGCGGGAACCTAGTCAAGAGAAAGATATGGTTGAAGCATGTAAGTCAACTGAGGAGGCAAAACAAATGGAAGTCAACCAGACTCGACCTTTAGGTACAACTAGGGGATCTGGCAATGACAGAACATAAGAATTGAAGCAGTAGATGTTGTCAGCGTGCATGTAATTAACAGTGCATTGCCAATTTGTCTGAACCTTACAACATACAAGGCCCTTGGACTGCCATAGATGCCACCGGAGCTTATGTTTGAGCATTAACATTTTTTCCCTGAAATTCTGCTTGTCTGTTGATAGTTTCCCCTTGCAGCCCTGCTGCAATTGAAGATTGATGAAGAGCTAGAAATGTATAAAAACATAATAAAATGGTACACTTGCTTAATTTTCAGTTGAGCATAGAAACTTGCCTAGATGAAAAAAATGGCTTTTTTTGTGCTTAGCTTGTGTCTGTAATTCTTTTGCATGATGTTCCTGATAATCATACAAAGCGGGTTATTGTTGTATTTTCTCTATGTTATAGTTCTGTTTTGGTACAACTTGGTGGCAGCCTTCTTCGTACTCACCACTCTCCAGTTCTGCAAACTTTTTATATTGTACCAGTTTCTTTTTATCAGAAGCGTTCTCTGGAGAATAATAGTACATCTTTTATATTCAATATCCGACTCTAACATGAATATTGTCCTAAGCATTATAGTTGCTTTAACTTAGCTCCTCTGCTTTTTTTTCCATACTAAGATTCTCTCTAATCTTTGGATGAAGAAAATTACTTAGAACTCATAATATGATATTACAGCAGTGTTAAAGCATATGTTTCTATGCGGTCGTGTTTCACATGTGCTGATTTATGTACCATTGATTTACATGAGTCCACATGGTATTCCACTATCATCATTCAGGTGATTCGGTTGAAAAGATGTTTTCTTCATGGTGATTGAAAACTGCAGCCCCCCATCGAATCAGATGCTTCAAAATGATGGATTATAATGCAATTATGAGAATAGCTTTCTTCTCTAGCTTGACGACAATGGGACACACGGCTTTGGCTTAATGATGAAGCATTGGAAAACAATGCTTTAAAGACAAGCCGTGGTTCTTTTTTTCTCCTAATCCTCAAAATTGACCTTTTTTGAAATACTTAATTGATTATAAACGTAAGCATTAACTCAAAGTCAAAAAGGATAAAGTATGACAATCCTCCTTTTTGTCACAATCTGATCAATTAATTTCTTTGATATTCCATACAAGTCATCATACACACCATTTGGACCATCTTTACAAATCCCACTAATTGTATAATTATTGTAGGTACAGTACATAAAGCATGTGACATGGGGCATGGAAATGCTATGACATGTCCATCTCAATTACTAGGGAAACACATTCTTTTGCTACATATTACAAGTTCTATTTTTTTATTATTACAAATACTCATAGGAAAACTTGTTTTATATACTACTACCTTATAAGAACAATGTTTGTGCATAGCAAAGGGGAAGCAAAAAAGTGCTCACCGCAGTCTGTGTGGAGCTCGAATGGATAACAATCCCTTCAAGGGGAGAGGGGCCAATCGAACGCAGCATTTTCCAAGTCAAAACCGTCGTAGAACCTCATTTCCACATCTTCTATACTTTGGTCGTCTTCCCAATCCACATCTGATATCACATCATCGTAATCAATACCGACATCTCCAGCAACAAAGTCCCAGGCCAAGTAACCTGAGGAACCTGAATAGTTTGAACAATCATCCCAGCCCTTCATCCCAAAATAATCCACAACGAGAGGTCCGACCACCTTCAGCCGTGAGAATTTCTTGACAAGATTTTCATCCAGCTTCACGTTCCAACATCCTCTCACGTCCAATAATTCAAGCTCAGGGCAGTTTTCAAGTATCTTAACCACACCTTCTGTGCTAATAAGCAAGTATGCTACCTCGAGTTGCTTGAGCTTCGGCATTGTGGTAGCAATAGCAAGGGCCTCATCATCTTGAGACAGTTTGCCAACTACCTCTAACGGGTGCATTGTTCTCCTCAATCCCATTAGTAACTTACAGTGCTTGCCTATTGCTTCAAGTGCCGGAGCTCCAATATTCCTGCAGTAACTAACATCCAAGAAAGTCACCGAAGAGAGCCTCCCAGCAACCTGTTCCACTACTGAATCATTTATTTCACTTCTTGGCAGCCGTAAAGTCCGAAGAGATTTCGCACTAGAAGCAGCAGGAAGTAAGAGTATCCAATATAAGTCACAAAATAGAACAGAATGTAACCATTGATAATAGAATCTTCTGCAGATTATTTACCATGAAATTGGTTATTGTTCCCTAATCTATCAGAGAGATATTCAAAATACAGAAACTCAGCAAATTCAGAAGGAAATGAAACTTACAAGTAGCTCCATCTAACTATACATTAATTTTCAGTTTCATATTAGTTGCCTAAGCTAATATTTCAACAACACTATGTACTCCCATGCCATCTTTTTCCAACTAAACCGGTTAAACTGGAAGTGCAGATTGAGCTCGTGAAATAATTCATATAGAATCTATAGTGTTGTGTTTCTATGTTCTTCCAATCATAGTGCCAAAGGGATATAAATAGAAAATGCAAATTGAAAGGCATAGATGAAAACATGTTATGTCCTTACTTATCTGCAATGAATGAAAAACTCTGGCCATTAGGGAGACCAGTAACACAGAGCTTGCGGAGTGAACCCGAACTTCTAGTAATCAGCATTTGAAGCATGCGATCAAGGGTCTCGGGCCGGCATTGTTGGCTCCATTGTTCGATGTCGATGTCCTGCCAGCAATAAGGTCCACTAACTGCTCTCTGCCATGATTTGCACACCCTTGGGATTACAGTGAGTATCTCCTGGAGTGAAAGATTATTGAAAATCAACCCAAGTGCATCTGGAATCAATTCATCCCAGCACCTGAATTCACCATCCTCTTCCATCTGCAAAAAGTAAGGCATAAAAATATTTCAATAAACAAATTACTGAAAATTATTTCTTAAAAAAAAAAGACAAGCTAATTGAAACTGAATCATAATCTTCTAGTAGGAAGAAAATAAAGATACATGTAGCTCAACAGAAGCTAAAGCAAAATGGGGCCTAAATTGGATTAAATGAAACAACAACAATAAATAAAATCAGGGTTTACTAGTAAAAGAGAAAACTGAAGAACAAACACATTACCCGTGCACCACAAACCTATATAGTCTTTTCAAGCATCTAGAAACCCAAATCCAAACACCTTTTGAAAATTTCTACTCAAACCACATTGATCAGATACCTAAGAAAAATAAACAATACCCATATCAAGAAACAGCTAAAAGAATCCAATTATGCAACAAAAAAAAAATTAAAGCAAGCAAGCAAGAAAGAAGACTTTTTACCCAACAAACCAAAAAGGTCTTTACTAGTTAGAAAAAAATGGGATCAAAGAGAAACAAGTAGCATCATTAAACAAGTCAATGCAATAACACTGTACCACACACACACACACAAAAAAAAAAAAGAACTTTTCTTCGAACAATAAAAGCAAAACTGACAAGAGAAAAGCTTTACACTTTACAGATAGCAAGAAGAAAAGAAAAAGCATAAGAACAAAAAGATTTTCACCAGAAGATGGGTCTTTTTTTTGGTGCTGGATCTTAAAACAACGCGGTTTATACGGCAGAAAGAAAGGGTAAAGAGAGAAGAAAGGTGAAAGAAGAGAAGGGGGGAGTGAGTGACAGCAGATGACAACAGAAAGAACAAGGGAAAAAGCAAAAAAGAGAAACGTGAAAGAAAGAGTTATTAAGTAAAATTATTGAATGAGGAAATGTCGGGTAACAATGGGAATTTAGATATAATATATAAATATCATCAGATATTTCATACTTGTCTGCTATTTTTATATATGTATTTTAATTCTAATTTTTCTTTTTATTTAATTATATTTGAGTTTAGCAGTAGCTGAACAGATAGACGTCAGAGGAATTGATGGTTACTACTGTCTGGTTGGTTTTCACTTGATGATAGATAAATTATGTATTTCTTTTTCAATTTTTATTGGTAAAGTGAATCATTTCTTTTCTTAAAATATCTATATTGCTAAGATGGCCACAGAAAGAAATGCAGATGTACACGTGTCTGAAGACGCTTGCTCTTGAGACAGATAATGCGGTAAATTATACAATTATGATAGTTTAATATAGATAGTTTGTGTTTATTTATAAAAAAATATCTATATTAGAGTGGAGTTAAATTGGATATCTAGGTGAAGATTTTATAAATTTTGGCCCCGGTTCTCTCTAAAATAAATTTTTTAATGCTCTTAAAATTTGGTAAAATTATATTTTAGCCTCTAAAATGATAAAATTTAATTTAATCATTTAAAATTATAAAGATATAAACTATTATTAATTTTTTTAGGGATAAATATCGAAAGGGTAAATTGTTTTTTGGAGTCTGAATTTGATAATTATTTTCATATTAGAGTTTGAATTTTTTTGGTCTAAATTAGGCTTTGAACTTGTCATTATTTTCGTATGGGGCCTCAATTTTTTTTTGGTCCTAAACTTGGTAATTTGTTCCCACATTGGGGTTTATTTATTTATTTTTGTTCATGTTAATCCCTTATATTTCTTTGAAAACTTTAAAGTTCAAGTTGAAAACGATTGTCAAGCTCAGAAACTAATTTTGACAAAAAAAAAGTTCAAGCTCCATTGTGGGAACAATTGTCTGGTTTGGTTCAGGCTCTGAATTATGATTTAACCCAATATCAAATCATACATGAACTTTGATCAGATGTGTAATTTTATACATGAATTTTGATTTTGTATGATTTTATATAAGAAATTTTTATTTGATTCAATTTTCATAAATCACTAACAATATAACCGAAGTAGTATTATTTTACGCAGATATATTATATACGCAAACAATTCTATTAATCTAAAAAATAAATGTATGTATTCATTTCTTTAAATATATATAATTAAATCAAAATAAAAATTTTATATATACATATAAACTACAATCCAAGATTTATATATATAATTGCACTACATTAAAATAATATTAATCTATACATTTAATATTTATTCCAATTTTTTCACTCAATCTAAATATTTCGATTCGATTAACGATTAAAAGATTAAAAAATTTGATTAATAATAATTCGGTTCGATCTGTGTCATTAACTTTAAAAACCATTGAAATTGAAGCCTAAAGCTATATATGACCACGTAATTGATAGTGGAGCCAGATCAGCATGCACTTGTGTTGTTTCTAACAATTTTTTAGGTGATAATGATCAATGTATACATTGATTACTAGAATTGTCATACAAGGATGAGATATGTGATACACATTGGCTACTAACTTTGACCCAAAAAAAAACAAACAAACTTTCTAACAAGTACAAAGCACAAATTCCTTCAAAGATGAGATTTTGCCATCATGGTATCCATAGATAAACTTGAGCCCCACTGGTGGCTCCTGCTAACATCCCAACTTCTTATGGGTGTGCATCAAATCTGCAAAGAATTGCAGACATTTGTGGACTCTGCAAATTCATAATTGTTCTTCTTTGTGCGGGAGAGATTACATCACCATCAAGCAGATTATTTGAGAAGAACAAAGCGGGACATGAAAGACAAGCAAAAAGCCACCTTCCAATCTAATTATCTCTTTTATTGACGAGTAATTGTCTTACTGCATGTTTATTTGACATAATTCTATTCACTATAACACACTATTATTCTTAGGTGTTTAATTAAACCTGAGTTATAAAAAAAAAACATTGCTGCATTAAATATTAATTCGTATATATTATATTTGGTCTGAATCATATCTCATCAATGGTTTTAAAAGAATTATTGTGCATGAAATATTTTATTGTAATTCATTGACAATACATAAATCCGATGCACTATAAATTTTTATTCGATGAATCTTACATCTTCGTATCCAAATCTAGTCAACATAGGAGGCCAATTGACGATAAAAGTATCATGGAGGCTCCTGTATTAGGAGAAAGATTGCATTTTGCCCCCTCCACTGTAAAAATGGGCAAATTAATCCTTATACGTTATCAAAGAGCAAATTGGTCATTTCTATTAAAAATTTCATTCATTTGTGTTGTTAAAACTGACGTGACTGATGGAATAATCAGACAGTAACACGTGGCGTACCATGTGTACCTCACGCTGATGTATAATGCTATATTTTTAACAGTAAAAATGGATGAAACTTTTAACAGAGGACCCATTTTACTCTTTGATCTAACGTACATGGTAACATACAATTTGACTGTTAATACAGAGGTTTCCTTGATACTTTTACCACCAATTAACTTATTAAAAATGAATCTTACCACTTCATGTCCGCATCTAGTTCACGTAGGGTAAGAAAAACAGATGTTACTTTAAAATTTTTGTTGCTCTTTATTTTTTGAACTTTCTCCTCACTCATATCTCTTCTTTGTTGTTGCCTTTTCTTTTTTTAACTTTCCCCTCACGCATATTTCAATTGTGGTCAGTTTGTAAATGAAGTAGAACACAATACACTTCACAACAAAAAGGGAGTAAAAAGAGCTGAGAATCCTCGGCAAGCTCAAGCTCTCTCCCACTCCATCCCTATCATGGTAACAAAGCTCACAATGATCATCAACAAGTCACATGCAGTCCTTTATCTTTGTCAGACGTTCAATTTTAACTATCTAAATAAAATAAGGAATAGATGTGTTGAAGGAAGAAGATGAGGAAAAGGAAAGAAAAAAGAATGAAAAATAAATTATAAGAAAAGGAAAATATAAAAACAATTAAGAATTAAAAAATAAATGGATTTAACGGTTGAATAATCAATTTAATTAATGATAATGACCAAATTAATAAAAAAAATATTGAAATAATCAAAATAAAAATAATTTAATTTTAGAATGACTTACAAAATGATTTACCTTCGTATAAATATTAACCACCGATTAGAATTAATAAAGATATAATTAAAGATTATGATAAACATTACCATTTATGTCATTAATAAACATTGAAGATGGATTCAGCAGTTGATTACAATAAAATAATGTAATTTTAGTTCTAGAATTGATTTTAGTAATGGTTTTGTTGTCGTCCTCTCTAGTTTTGTGAATGCTAGACTTTTTTTTGTCTATTTTTGCTAGCTGCTCTGGACCATTCGAGGTTGATTTCTTTATCGTATTAAGTGCTTGCAATTATTCCAGATATATCGTGCTTGTGTTGTGACAAAGCCAATTGTCAACGTGTCATAATGTTATATTGATACTGAGGCTAAACCCTTTATTGTGTTGATGGAGCTTATCTTTCATCATCTACAACGAGTGTTTGTTATTTTTTCCTTGAATTTTGTAGTTCCATTCATTAAATGAATTAATGGATTTACTTAAAAAAAAAAACAGGGCTAAAATATTCTCCAATTTTTTTGTATATTTAGAATTTAGTCTTTTATTTTTATAAATTTAGTTTCTCTATTTTTTAAAATTAAAATTTAAGTACAATTGTTATCATGTTAAAATTATATTGTTAAATTTCTTGATGTGATATTTTAAAATTATAAAAATACTCACTTAATAACCATGTAACAAAAAATGATATTATAATAAATCTGAATTTAACAAAATAATTTGACGATGTTAATAATTGAACTTACATCTTTTAATCCAAACAAAGATAAATTAAATTCGTAAAAGAATAAAAAAATTAAATTTTAAATATATGAATGGTACATGGATCCGAAGCTTATTTTACCTTAAAAATAATACTTTAAAATAATTAGATGTAGTACAAATGACTTGGGTTGATTTTAAGATTAAATTTACCCCAAATACTGAGTGCAAACTTTTGGGCAAGACCCTCCCTTTTCCTTTTAACCAGTGGCTAAATAAAATTCTAAATTATAAACACAAAATATTTTAAATTATATATTTGGAAAGTGGAAATAAGTCAAATGGTACACTTTTAATTGTAGTTTATATAAGTGACTTCACATCGTTGTTATTAAACTTATACTTACAAATTCACGGTAGATAAATTTATATATTATTATATAAGTATAATAAAAATAATTTGACCCAAGATATAATCTGTAACACCCCTAACCCATATCCGTCGTCGGAATAAGATTACAAATTATTACCGAAATTTATAGATCAAATACAAATATTTCATACCATTTAACATTTATATTAGAAATCAATAATATTCAATCATATTGTCCCTTATATGAGCCATCGAGACTCAAAATATATATTAGAAACAAGTTGGGACTAAATCGGGTACTTAGAGATTTTATTTATTTTTTGCAAAATTTCAAAATTTTTCTAAGGTGCAGGGTACACATGCCCGTGTGGCCAGGCTGTGTGTCTCACACGGTCAAGAGACACGCACGTGTCTTAGGTCGTGTAGGCATTTGAAATAGGGACACACGGCCGTGTCCCAACCTATGTCCAAATTAAGGTGCTCACTGACTTGGGTCACACGGCCAAGCTACATGCCCGTGTGCTAGACCGTGTAAGCATGCTTACTTACATTAAATAGGTGCAGGGGTCACACAGCCAAGTCACACGCTCGTGTGAAAATACCTGAGCACTCTGTTTTGAAAATTTGAAGATGCAGGGGACACAGGCCAAACCACGCCCATGTGTCACACACGGCTGAGACTTACGTCCGTGTCTTTGCCCGTGTGGACAAAATAGGCCATTTTCAAGCCTTATTTCTCACCCCATTTTGGTATCAACCTAAATACAACAATTTGCACAATCACAAGTCACAATAAGACCTTCAATTCAAGCCAAACTCAAGTTCAATACATGTCAATACACCCCATATGTCCAAGTATTCCATATTACCTAATTGACCACATAACATATATGCATATTTTACCAACCATATTATCTCAAACCATTCATCAACATATCCATAATTTATTCATCACTCAACCATATCAAAAACAACATGATAAAACCACACACATATATATACATATCAAAATATGTTCGAACTCAAGTCATTACAATGGCTATTTATAACAAAATGCTATTAAGCCAACATTGGCCAATTTACACATACATGCCATTATAACCAAAATTAGTTTTCTATATGTACCGAAATAGACTGATGGATAATGTGATGATATATCCGTCAAGCTTCCAATCCAACGAGCTTTCGAATTACTATAGAACAGAGGAAAATAAAACAGAGTAAGCTTTAAAGCCTAGTAAGTTCGTATAACGGGAAATTATCTTACCATTCATTTACATTTAAGTTAAGCATACAAAATACATCCAAAGCAATTTGGCCAATAGCCTATACATATATCCTCATCAAACATGTTAGTCATGTATTTCACATTAATTTCAAGAAACATGTATGAACTCTTCAAATATCAAATTTCCATGTTCATAAACTTTCTACATCTTATGTTCATACATCAATTCCATATATTTTGGGTATATACTGGTATAGTTCATTTCAATTTCATGTTATCTCAAGTCAGAACTTTGCCCATTGAATCATTTAAAATATTGATGGATACACGGGTAGTACACACGAAGTGTACAAATCTGTAATCCGTCAATTCATATTCGGGAATGCTCATACGAGCACTTAAACGGGAAGCTCTCTCTCGAGCCATATAACGAAAAGCTCATGTGAGCCACGTAATGGGAAGCTCATAAGAGCCATAATCGAAAAGTTCAAACGATCCAATATCAAGAAACTCCGGAGAGTCATATATCGAGACACTCATAAGAGCTGTGGTGTGTCCACAACACATGCATGATCACAACCAATTGAGATGCTCCGAAGAGCTATTAACGGGAAGCTCGCAAGAACTATATAACGGGAAGCTCGTGAGAGCCAAATATCAGGATACTCATGAGAGCTAATAATGAGACACTTTTTCGAGCTGTGGTATGTCTGCAACACATGCAGGACCATAACCAATTCAGAAACCTTGTATCCATCTAATTTCATTTATTCAAACGAGACTTAATATTTGTCGAACATTGTCGGATATTTGACTAATTTTTATACATGTCAATTACACAATACACATACATAACATTCAATTCAAACATATAATTATATAATTTAGTTACACGAACTTACCTCGACAAGTGTTCGTGTACACAAAATCTACTAATCTGACACTTTTTCTTTTCCCGACCTAACTCTGTATTTGGTCTATCCGGATCTATACGAGTAAATTTAGCTCAATTTAATACAATTCACATTCAATTCAATCCAATTCACATCCTAGGAAAAATTACCATTTTGCCCTATACTTTTGATTGATTATAATTTCGTCTCTAGGCTCGGAAAATGAAATTCATGAAATTTAATTCTTATTCCAAGCCTAGCCGATTTTTGCATGTAACATAGTAGCCTATGTATTTCATAAAATTTAGAATTTTTCCATGAATTTTACATCTTTTCGATTTAGTCTCTAAATCATAATTTCATCAAAATTCACTTTACAAAAGTTGTTTATTTATCAATAACTTTTCATTTTCTACCATAAAATTCAAAATCCATGCATATTCATCCATGGCAAAACTTACAAATTAATCCTCTAGATAGCTAGTTAAGTTATTACGATATCGAAAATATAAAAATTATTAAAAACGAGACAAGAATGCTTACCTAATTAAGCCAAATAAGCTTGCTTGAACTTAGGTTTTCATGGCTAGGGTTTCCATCTTTTTATTTGGGAAAGATGATGAAAATGATAATATTTTAGTATTTAATTAATTTATCATATTTATTTTATCATCTTTCCATTTAATCCATTTCTTTTCTTAAATTTTCAATGATGAATCATCATACTTATCTACTAACTCCACTAAATGGTCTATTTTCCATATAAGGACCTCAAATTTTGAATCCCATAGCTATTTGATCCCTTTAGCTACTAGAATTCAATTTTTACACTTTATGCAATTTAGTCCTTTTTATCAAATTAGACATATAATCGGTAAAATTTTCTTAACAAAATTTTCATACGATATTTCTATCATATTGTAGACCATGAAATAATATTAAAATAATTTTCCTTCTGGACTCGGATTTGTGGTCCTGAAACCACTATTTCGATTTCATTGAAAACGGGCTATTACAACTCTCCCCCTTAAGAAATTTTCGTCCTCGAAAATCTTACCAGTAAAGAGGTTCAGATATTGCTTTCTCATTATTTGCTCAGGTTCCCAGGTAGCTTCTTCTATTCCGTGTTATTGCCAAAGGACTTTTACTAAAGCTACTTTTTTATTTCTCAATAATTTCGTCTTACATGCTAGAATTCTGATTGGTTCTTCACTGTAAGTCATGTCAGGATGAATTTCAACATCTATTAGAGAAATAACGTGTAAAAGGTCTGACCGATATTGTCGTAACATAGACACATGAAAGACATTATGAATCCTGTCAAGTTCTGGTGGTAGTGCCAATCGGTACGCAACATGTCTGATTCTTTCAGTGATCTCATATGGTCCAATAAATCGTGGACTCAGTTTTCCTTTACGACCAAACTGAAGAACTTTCTTCCAAGGCGAAACTTTTAAAAATACTTTGTCACCAACTTGAAATTATATTTCTTTCTGTTTAAGATCCGTATAGGATTTCTGACGATCAGAAGCTGCTTTTAAACTATCTCGAATCACTTTCACTTTTTCGTCGGTTTCACGGATCAGATCTCCATATATCTTTCTCATTTAGCTCAATCCAATACAATGGAGTTCTACATTGACGACCATACAGAGCTTCATATGGTGCCATCTTGATGCTTGACTGATAACTTTTATTATATGCAAATTCAACCAACGACAAATATTTTTCCCAATTGCCTTCGAACTCTAAAACACAGCAGCGAAGCATATCTTCAAGAATCTGAATTACACACTCTGATTGGCCATCAGTCTAAGGGTGAAATGCAGTACTAAAATGTAATTGCGTACCTAAAGCTTCTTATAACTTGTTCTAGAATCGGGATGTAAACCATGGATCTTTATCTGAAATAATGGAGACTGGCACTCCATGCAGCTTGACAATCTCAGAAACATATAATTCTGCTAATCTGTCCAAAGAGAAATCCATACGTACCGGAATGAAATGTTCGTCAAATGGTTGATGATTACCCAAATGGCATCTACTCCAGTATCGTAACCGACTGTAACAGTCCCAAAGGTACTTGATGTTCAACTTGAACTTGCTGACATATCAAACATCTAGATACGAATTTAGAGATGTTGCGTTTCATTCCCGGCCACCAGTATATCTTTTTCAAATCATTATATATTTTATTACTCCCTAGATAAATAGACATAGTACCACTATGAGCTTCGTGTAAAATTCTCTGTACAAGTTTTAAATTCTTAGGTATACATACTCTGCCTTGAAATAATAGACAATCATCGGGTCCAATCTGAAATCCTGAATCAGAAGTCGACTCATATTGTACTCGTTTAGCCTGTAACTCATCATCATTTTTTGGGGCTTCGTAAATCTGCTGTAGAAATGTCGGTTTAGCTTTTAACTCAGCTAAAATTGAGCCATCATCTGCCTATGACAATCGGGTATTCATTGTTCGCAAAGCAAACAGAGACTTTCTACTCAGAGCATCTGCAACCACATTTGTTTTTCCCGGATGATAATTGATAACTAAATCATAATCTTTCAACAACTCAAGCCACCTGTGCTGTCTCAGATTTAAATCTTCCTGTGACATCAAATACTTTAAGCTTTTATGATCGGTGAATATATGATACTTTTCACCGAACAAATAGTGTCACCAAATTTTCAGTTCAAAAATAATTGCTGCCAATTCTAAATCATGTACCGAGTAATTCTTTTCATGTGGTTTTAACTGTCTGGAAGCATAGTCTATCACTTTACCTTATTGTATCAAAATACAGCCTAAACCGTTCAATGGTGCATTACTGTAAATCACAAATTCCTTACTCGATTCAGGATGAACTAGAATTGGTGTTTCAGTCAACAGGGCTTTCAACCAGTCAAAACTTTGCTGACATTTGTCGATCCATTCAAATTTCACATCTTTTTGCAATAGTCGTGTCATCGGCGAAGCTATCATCGAGAATCCTTTCACGAATCTTCAATAATAACCAGCTAATTCTAGAAAACTTCTAACTTCAGATACATTTTCGGGGGTTTCCAGTTAATAATAGCTGATATTTTATTCGGATCCACTCTAATACCTTTAACAGATACTATATGTCCAAGAAAACCAACTTTCCGGAGCCAAAATTCACATTTGCTAATTTTAGCATACAGTTGTTTCTCACGCAGAGTTTGTAGAACAGTTCTCAAATGATCAGCATGTTTATTTTCATCTTGGGGATATACCAGAATATCATCAATAAATACCACCGAATAAAGTGTTTGACTCAAACACTTTAGTATCCAACACATAATTAAGATAAGCATTATACCCTTTTCTGACATATTTCTGTGCCGACATGGTTGATATCACATTAGACAACCCATCTATTTTATCTGATTCAATACAAAGCAATTCACCATTTTGACATTTCAACACAATATGCTTCTGTTTACAGTTTACCACGGTATCATGCTGAGTTAATCAATCTATACCCAGAATCATATCAAATTCATCAAATGATAATAACATCAAATCAGCCAGGAAACAGTAACCCCATATAATTAAAGGACAATTCTTTTAAATTTTATCCACCATCACATACTGGCCTAGAGGGTTTGATACTTTAACCACGAATTCAGTAGACTCGATAGGGAAATTTTTACGAGACACTAAATTCGTGCAAATATATGAATGGGTTGAACCAGGATCAGTTAAAGTAGTTATATCAGTATCAAGAAGAGAAAAAGTACCAGTAATAACATCGGGTGCAGAAGGATCCTCACGTGTATGAATATCATATATTCTGGTTGGTGCTCGTGCTTCAGATCTGACGGTTGAATCTTTTCTTGTACCCTAGCTACCACTCACATTGTCGAGATTACGAGGTGGTCTACCTTTTGTAGTGGGGTTTCTTGGCCTTGAAGTTTGAACAGTATCTTTTTCAGGCTTTTCCGGGCAATGTCTGAGATAGTGGTCAAAAGAACCACATCTAAAGCAAGCTTTACTTTTCATGCGACACTCATCGAAATGCAGTTTATTACAGTGCTTGTATCTGGGTTTGGTGTTTCTAACACTACCCACACTTGCTGCAGATGTACCTTGAAATCTTAGACTGGAATGTTGAATAGCTCTTTCTCTCCCAAAGTACCCCACAGAGGTGGTTGAACGATCATGATATTTCTTTGATTTCTTTGAAGCCGTCTGAAGTGACTTTATCGTAAATCTTTTACTTGAAGTTCATGCTTCAATCTCAGCTTGTCTTTTCTCTTTACTAAGCTTTTCAGCTTTATAGGCTCGATTAACCAGTACAACAAATTCTTTCAACTCAAGAATCCCTACCAATAATTTTATGTTTTCATTCAAAACCTTTTCAAACCGCTTACACATTGCGATTTCAGGGATACATTCTCTGACATACTTACTCAGTCAGAAAAATTCCCGTTCATACTCAGATACAGTCATGTGGCCCTATTTAAGTTCTAGGAATTTTTTCCTTTTCTGATCAAGAAACCTCTGGCTAATATATTTCTTTCGAAATTTGGTTTGGAAAAATTCCCATGTAACCTTCTCTTTCAGTACAACTAGAATTAGAGTATTCCACCATTGGTAAGCCGAATCTTTTAAAAAACATACAACGCATTTTAAAGATTCATCTAGTGTACAAGATAGTTCATCCAAAACTTTGATAGTGTTTTCCAATCAGAATTCAGCTATTTCAAGATCATCTTCAGCGGTAGCTCTGAATTCTTCTGCCCCATATTTACATATTTTATCAACATGAGGCTTACCAATTCTAATAAGTTCAGTACCTTGAGGCATATCGGGAGTTGATTGGGAAATACGATGGGGTAGAGGTCGTTGTACAGCTGGATTTGTTCTTACATATTCGGTAAACCAATCATTCATCATTTGGAAGAAGGCTTCTTTAGCCTTCTCCCCTCGGCCTTCAAATACGGGCCTTCTACTACTAGATACTGCTCTTTGCACAAAAGCTTGAGCATTGCTTTCAGCTTCTTCAGATTCAGCTTGGTTGGATGATATTACTATATGAAAAACATGTTTTAAAATGGTTAGGAGATATCACACTATCATAGGTTATATAATAACATGTATAACTAGACTCATACATACTACGTTAGTCTGAGAATCGACTAAACTGTGGCTTTGATACCAATAAATATAACACCCCTAACCTATATTCGTCCCCAGAACAGGGTTACAGAGCATTACCATAATTTATAGATCAAATACAGATATTTCATACCATTTAACATTTATATTAGAAATCAATCATATTCAATCATAATGTCCCTTATATGAGCCCTCGAGGCCCAAAATATGTATTAGAAACAAGTCAGGACTAAACTTGGTACTCAGAGAATTTGTTTTTTGCAAAATTTCAAAAATTTTCAAGGTGTAGGGGACACATGCTCGTGTGGATAGGCCATGTGTCTCACACGGTCAAGAGACACACCCGTGTCTCAGGCAGTGTGGGCATTCAAAATAGGGACACCCGACCATGTCCCAGCCAGTGTCCAAATTAGGGTGCTCACTGACTTGGGTCACACAGCCAAGCTACATGCCCGTGTGCTAGGCCATGTGAGCATACTAACTTACATTAAATAGGTGCAGGGGTCACATAGCCAAGTCACACACCCATGTGCTAGGCAATGTGAAAATACCTGAGTATTCTATTTTGAAATTTTGAAGATGCAAGGGACACATGGCAAAACAACATGCCTATGTCTGCAACATATGCAAGACCACAGCCAATTCAGAAACCCCGCATCAATCAAATTTCATTTATTCAAACGAGACTTAATATTTGTAGAGTGACTGATTTTCATACATGTCAATTACACAATACACATACATAACATTCAATTCAAAATATAATTATACAATTTAGTTACACGAACTTACCTCGACAAGTGTTTGTGTACACAAGATCTACTAATCCGATACTTTTTCTTTTCCGTGATCTAACTCTATATTTGGTCTATCCAGATCTATACGAGTAAATTTAGCTCAATTTAATACAATTCATATTCAATTCAATCCAATTCACATCCTAGGAAAAATTACCATTTTGCTCTTATACTTTTGATTAATTACAATTTCGTCCCGAGGCTTGGAAAATAAAATTCATGTAATTTAATCCTTATTCCAAGCATAGCCAATTTTACATGTAACATAGCAGCCCATGTATTTCATAAAATTTACAATTTTTCCATGAATTTTACATCTTTTCAATTTAGTGCCTAAATCATAATTTCATCAAAATTCACTTTACAAAAGTTGTTTATCTATCAACAACTTTTCATTTTCTACCATAAAACATCATAATTCATGCATATTAATCCATGAAAAAACCCTAATGCTTTGATAACTTTACAAATTAATCCCCGAGATAGCTAGATTAAGTTATTACGATCTTGGAAATATAAAATTATTAAAAACTGGACAAGAATGCTTACCTAATTAAGCCAAATAAGTTTGCTTGAACTTAGGTTTTCATGGCTAGGGTTTCCATCTTTTTATTGTGGAAAGATGATGAAAATGATGATATTTTAGTATTTAATTAATTTATCATATTTATTTTATCATTTTCTAATTTAATCGTTTTCTTTTCTTAAATTTTCAATGATGAATCATCATACTTATCTACTAACTCCATTAAATGATCTATTTGCCATATAAGGACCTCAAATTTTGAATTCCATAGCTATTTGATCCCTTTAGCTACTAGAATTCAATTTTTACACTTTATGCAATTTGGTCTTTTTTTTTATCAAATTAGACATATAATCAGTAAAATTTTCTTAACGAAATTTCATACGATATTTCTATCATAATGTAGACCATAAAATAATATTAAAATAATTTTCCTTTCGGACTCAAATTTGTGGTCCCAAAATCACTGTTCCAATTTTACTAAAAACGGGCTGTTACATAATCTGGGATCCAATCAGGTATATTCATAATCCAAATATTAAAAAGGAGCATATCTTTACAATCTGGGGACGGTACTAAAAACACCCCATTTTTTATGATTCTTTTTCTCTCTACTCTTTGATTAGGATACCATTTTTCTCTTCATCTTGAGCTCCATTGATATTGTGTATCAACATATATTATTACACTCTTTTTAAGGATCTGAATCTATTATAGTTAGAATCAAGTATTATAAAATATAATTTAACTAATAGAAATATATAGGTGTTAATGATGTTATGCAGCATTAGGTTTTGTCAAAATAGGTTTTGCTGAAAGAATGAATCTGTGTCGAAGACTACCATTTTATCTTTTGGCATAACTCATTTGCAGGACTGGTTAAGTGTAAGATCGGTGTTCGATAAAGTATAAGGTGATGTTGGTCATCTGAGCATTGACGATAGATGCAACAAGCTTTGGGGTGGACCAATCAACTAGTTTTGTAGTTGTTGTAACAACCCGTTTTTATTAAAATCAAAACAGTAGTTTCGGGACCACAATTTTGAAGTTGGAAAATTTATTTTATTATTATTATTTTATGGTCTACAGTATGATAGAAATACCATATAAAAATTTTGTTAAGAAATTTTACCGCTTATATACTTAATTTGATAAAAGGGACTAAATTGCGTAAAGTGCAAAAGTTGAGTTCTAATAGCTAAATGTATTAAAAGCTATAGAATTTTAAATTGGAGGTCCTTATATAGTAATTAGCCATTAAAGTTGTTAGTGGATAAGCATGAGTAGTCACAATTGGAAATTAAATGAGTTATTAAGGTTAATTTTGGAAATTAGTGATTAAAGTTATGATAAATAAAATAAAATCAACTATTATCATCATCTTCCATCAAAAAAAAGAAAAAAGAGAGAAAGAAAACCTAGCCATGGAAGCTTGAATTTAGTCAAGCTTATTTTGCTCAATTAGGTATGTATTTTTGTTCTGTTTTTGATGATTTCTATATTTTCGGGATCGTTGTAACTTAATCTAGCTAGCCCGGGGATTAATTTGCAAAACTGTTAAAGTATTAAGGTTTTGCTATTGATGAACATACTTGAGTTTTGAAGTTTGATGATACAAATGAATGGTTGTTGTTAGATAAACAACTTTTGTAAAGAGATTTTTGGTGAAATAATCAATTAGTGGCTAAATTGAAAAAGGTGATAAATTTATGGTAAAATTTGTGAAATTTGTGAAATTTGTGAAATATATGGGCTTCTATTAATATGTATAAAAATTGCCTAGGCTTGAGTAAGGATTAAATTGCATGAAATTCATTTGTAAGCCTAGGGACTAAATTACAAAGGAATTAAAAGTACAGGGAAAAATGATAATTTTGCCAAAATTTAATGTTAGATTAAATTGAATGAGAATTATATTGAAATGAGTTAAATTCATTCGTATAGATCCTGTCAGACCTCGTACAGAGTTAGATCGAGGCAAAAAGAAAATATCAGATTAGTTGCCTCCGTATCTACGTACACTTATCGAGGTAAATTCGTTTAATTAAATTGTAAATTTATATGTTTTAAATTGAATTATATGTGTGTGATTTGTATAATTTCCATGTATAAATACTGATCGCATATTCGACAATTACTGAGTCCCGTTTGAATATTAGAAATTCATAGGATACAAATGACATGTTATTAGGGTTACCGATTTGGTTAAGGCCCTGCATATGTTGCGGACCCACTACAACTCATGAGAGCTTACCGATTCTCAGCTCGTATGAGCTTATCGATTTATAGCTTGTGAGAGCTTACTGATTCTTAGCTTGTATAAGATTACTGATTCACAGCTCGTGAGAACATACCAATTCATAGCTCGAATGAGCATACATGTATATGAATTGACAGATTACAGTTCAGTACACCTCGTGTGTCCTACCCTCGTATCCAATGATATTCTAAATGGTTCAACGAGCATAGTTTTGTTACGAGTTTATAAGAGTTCAATACGAACTAGTACAAGTAAATACATGAAATACATGGAAATGATATTACATGATATATTAAAACATGAAATGGATGATACATGTATATAAAACTTGCTTAGTGGTTATGTTCATCCTTGTTTATTGGATATTATATGTGTTTTACATGGCTAACATGTTGAGGATATGTGTTTAGGCTTTTGGCCAAATTGGTTTGGATATGTTTTGTATGCTTACCTTAAATGTGATTAAATGGTAACTTAATTTCTTTGTTACACAAACTTACTAAGCTTAAATGCTTACTCTTTGTTAATTTTCGTGTTTTATAGTAATTCGGAAGCTCATTAGGGTTGGAAGCTTGTTGAGCTATTTCACACTATCCATCAGCTCTTTTGGGTACTTTCGGTAAATTAATATCAGTTATAATGACATGTATAGGTTAATTTGACCAATGTTGGCATATAATTGTTTTGTTGAGATTAGCCACTTAAATGACTTGTGTTTGGTATATATATATATATATATATATATATATATATATATATATATATATATGTGGTTTTATCATATTGATGTTTGTTAGAATGGTATATTTGGTACCATTTGAGATTATGCATATATGTATTTGGTTATTTAGGTAAATTTGATTACTTGGTTGATATGTTTTTTTTTTTAAGTTGTCATTTGAGGTGCCTAAGGGCATATTGGTTGTATGTTGTGATAATACGTATTTAAGACTTGATTTTAGCTTGTTTTGAATGCCTTGTTATGGCTTGTTGATGTGCAATATGATAAGTTTAGGTTAGTGTCAAATTGGGTGTGAAATTTGGCTTGGAAAATGACCTATTTTCGTCCACATGGGTAGAGACACGGGCGTGTGTCTCAGCCGCATGTCACACGGCCAAGTGACACGGCAACGTGTCCCTTGTATCTTCTTAAGAATGCAAGTCAGTATGCTCACACGGCCAAGTCAGAGAGTTACACGGGCACAGACACGGGCTGAGACACGGTCGTGTGTCCCTATTTCGAATGTCCACACGACTTAAGACACGGGCGTGTCTCTTGGCCGTGTGAATCACAGGTCTGGCCACACGGCCATGTGACCCCTTACAGTTTTGAAAAATTTCAATGTTTTCTGAAAAATTCTTTGAGTACCAGGTCTAGTCCCGACTTGTTTCTAACACATATTTTGGGCCCCGAGGGCTTGTATACGGGACAATATGTTTAATTTCGATTGGTTTCTGACATAAATGTATATGATATGAAATGTTTGTTTATTTGATCTGTAAACTTTGGTAATGCCCCGTAACCCTATTCCGGCGATGGATACGAGTTAGGGGTGTTACAGTTGTAGTGAGGGATTCTAATGGTGTTCTTGATAAGAGCCTTATGAGTCATCACTGAGCCAACTTAGAGCCTAAGTTGGCTGAGGCTTTTGCGATCCAGGACGCTCTTTCTTGGTTGTAGGTTCTTTGTATGGATAGTGTCTTTTAATAGAAATTTATTAAGTAATTTTATTTAACCAAATATTTTAGTAAATTTATATAATATATAAATAATATAAATATATAATGTTAAAAGGCAAGTTTTTGATGTGGCTTTTTAAGTGTCAATCTTATATTTTGTGAACTTTAATATTTTTATTTATAGGTAAAGAAAACAAAACTCATTAAATGCGAAGAGGCAATAAAGGGGACAAAAGGAAACTATTTTAAAATTTAAAATTTTGATTGAGTTGATGTTATTAGTCAATCAATCGAGTCTTAAGTTAATTATGAATTTATTAAAATTTATTCAAAACAACTATTTTTAGAGTATTTTTATTTTATATTTATTTTATAAAATCTAAAAATATTTATAGAAAAGTATTTAAACCTAAAACATCCTGACCTTCTACATTACAATTTTAACTAATTTTATATTAATTTTATTATAAATTTATTACATAATTGTTTCGCCGACATTGTGAGAATACCATAATCTAATATATATTATATTAGTTTTTTTTTTTATGAAAATGAAAAAAGAAGTTGGTTTCTATGGCAAGAACTAAAATTGATCACATGTTTGAAAATGAAGGTGGGATGGCCAATTTTCTTCATTTGGGTTGGTCTACTCTACTAGTTTTGGAATCTTGGTTTAACCTTTTAGTCCCTTTTTTTCAACTCTACTCTCCTATGTGGGCTTCCTCTTGTCTGCTTCAACTTTATACTACCTTTTATTTCTTTCATTTTAACTATTTTTTTCATAATAAACTGTTAACCTAATTCAAACTATACTTATTTATTTAATCAGAATAACTCAAAAAAAAAAATCTGCCTCATCCCAAAACTCAATTTTCAAAAAAAAATCATGTTTGAACTCATTGGATTTGAGTAGCAATATGAATAGTGGATTCGAATATTATATATAAGTGATTTATTTTGTGTATTTAAATATTATGGAATAATTAAAGAAATTGAAAATATTTGACCCTATGTCATTCCTAAATTCAAGTTATTTTTCCACTTGTAGTTTATATCAACTTATAAAATATTATTTATTTTAATAACTTGATAAAATTTTAAATATTAAAATTAAGGCAAACATTTATATATATTGAAGTAAAAAAATCATACAAATGTCAAACCGAATAACTAATTCAATAATTAACTTAATTTTTACTAATTCACTAGAATAAATCTATATTGAGAATATATACATTTATGTTTCTATTTTAAGTTGTTTATTTGCTTAACATGACAAACGCAATGAAAGTGCTAGATTATAGTGGTCATTACCACTTGACACTACAAAACTGTGCAAATAAAATAACAAGTAATACTGAGGATTTGTTTATGCAATTCGATTTTCCTATGTTTGCGGAGTCTAACTCAGTGAGAAATCCCAGTATCTTTAGTCAACAATGCAACAAGTGACTCGCACTCTATTACTCTACAACTATAGAGGCTTCACCATTGTACCTAAATACTAGAACTCTCACCTCCAAATTGCCTCCCTGAGAACTTGGGCAGTAAATACTCTCAACAATGTTTACAATACAACCTTTACACTCTCACAAAAATAGTTCCTCAATGAATAGGTTTAAGTGCTCTCAATAAGCTCTCTTTTCAAAACATAGACAAACCTTACGATATATATTCAATTTGGCTTGCTAACATAGAATCTAATTGAGTACAAAATAACTTGTTAAAAGTAGCTATTACAGTTACAATACAATTAATCGAAGATTTGATTTCCAAAACAACTACATAGGATCTTCCATGTTTTTTATAAGTGAATCATAGTATCTTAAATAAACAACAAATAAGCAAATCCAAAAATTTTATTCATTAAATTACCAAACCAAATAAGGCAAGTATTAAAACTACCTTAGTAGCAGTTTGCAGTTGACACTGATGAGTGCCACTTAGCAACTATCAGTTCATTTTCTACTGTTAAAATTTTCATCCATTTCTACTGTTAAAAAAAGATGTGGATGATAGAATAACCTCATCTATTTTTAATAGTAAAAATTGATGAAATTTTTAATAGAAAACTCGTTTGCTCATTAATTCAATATCTAATGACTAATTTATCTATTTCTTAAATAGATAAAGACAAAATACCATCAAAATTCTAATACAAATTACTCCATAACACTTTATAATTTATAAGTACATTAGTAAATATAAAAAAATCAAAATTATTTACAAAGTGGAGGTCGGTTGTTAGCATATCAAAATCAAGGAAACAAATACCTAAGAATCTTTTTTTCTACATCTATTGTACTAGGACAAGACGAATAATATATATTCTAAAGGCATGCGTAAATCTAAATACTGCTCGCTAGGGTCATCCAACGTGTTTAAAGTTGGTGAGTAAAATGGAATCTCAATTTTGTACGATTGGTTTCTTCAATTTCAAGAAGATTTTTTCCTTCAAGGTGAAAAAAACTTGTGGATCAAAATTTCAAATTTTAGATTTCAGATAATTAAACCTTCTTCAATCTTCATATAAATGGAATTTAAGTGCCTACGATCCTTTTAATTACTTGTTTTAGCTCATATTTAACCAACATAAATATAATATTAGAATTTTAAATTTTTTAAAATTAGACGAACATAATATTATTAGATACTTATAAATAATTATCAATCAATTCAAAAGCCGAAGCATAATAGAAATAAATTTGGGTTGAATTGGAATACAAATGATTATGTCTGCTCAGCATGCATTACGTAGTCGAATTGGGTTGGTGTGATTAAAAACAAAAATGAAAAATGTGAAAAATTACAATAATGATATGGAAATATGTGAACTTAGTTAGGATATTATTGGCATGTCAATAGGGTCTTATGTGCGCTGGTACGAGATATGTGATTATACGGAAATTATCACAGACAGTGGCGGAGCCAAAAAATTTTTTGGGAGGCTGGAATTAATTTGTATATAATTTTTACGATAGTAAAAATATAATTTTACCATTTTAATAGTCTACATCTTTATAAATTTTAAAGGATTAAATCAAAATTTTTCATTTTAGGGGGGACATGGCCCCTGCCAACTCCCTGGCTCCGCTACTAACCACAGATCATATCGAGATCTAACATTTGTTGAGGATTATTGAGTATTACATGTTTCTATAGATACCCTGGTGTAGTGGAGGGATGTATTGGCATATGAATATGCACATGATGCCTATGGACTTTGCACTTCGGTGTCCTGGTGTGGTGTAATTTTAGCTCGGATGAGTAACCTGGTGTGATGTAGTTTATTCGTGTATCTGAGTCCGCTTACTAGGGTTCTATTGGGCAAAATGTTAAACTGAAGTTGGAAACTCGAAAATGTGATGATATAGATTAACAATCAATTTGATATGCTATTGAAATGAATCATATGTATTTTGTGAAAATTTAAAGATTGATAATGGAACACGTCATTGAATTGAACTATGTGTATGTTTGATATAATCAATAGATTAAAATGGATTGTGGCATTGAAATGAACCATTTGAAACTTATATGTTTTTAAGGATTAGCAATAGAATATGTCTTTGGGATAAGTTACGTGATTATGATATGAAATGGTATCTTTTAGTTTCTTATGTTATCAAATATACATGAATACTTATGTTCACTTGTTGATATTTATAAGTGTTGTGTTCTAAATAAACTTGTGCCAAATTAAGGTAGCTAACATGCTTGTGAACAAATAAGGTAAGTATGGTATTTTCCATTTGAATTTGCTAAGCATTCTAAATGCTTACTCTAGTTGTTATCTTCTCTTATAGATCGCCACCTTGCGAAACTTGCCAAGCCGGATCAACATAAAGCACATACTATCAAAAGACAGTAGAATTATGCTCTTTTGGGTCCAAATTTTGCGGCATGTATATAGAGGCACCTTAGTGTGCAAATGGTCATTTCGGATAGTTGGTTATATGGCAATTGTGACATAGCTCATCTTGTGTAATATGTTTTCCTTGTGACTTAATAAATGTATGACATTGATCATGTTTCATGCTAGAATGAGTGATTATATAAACTTGTATGTTTTGGCATGTAGAGTATTATAAAATATGATAAATAGGGTAACTAAGTTGATGAATAGTTGGAATTAATATATTTGAATGTTACGCTTGGAAATATAGTTGATGAATGTTTTGTTTTGGCTCAAACTAAGGTCATATAGGTTCATGGTGTACAAAAATGAAATGTATAGGTAAGCTTGTGGTAAACTTGAATGCCATATTTGATATGCTTTGGTGAACAAATGGATTGGTTAAGTTTAAATGATGAACATGGATTGAAAGTCATGTTAAATGGTTGTATTCAAATGTTATAAACTTGTTATAATAGGTTTTGTCATGATCTGGCATAAGTAGAATTGGTAAATTGATTCAATGTGAAGATATGATTTGGTTCAAAATTATTGAATAAGTACAAAAAAATTGTACCTTGCCAAGAACATGGGCAACGTTGCAACCAAGAAATTCCAACATCGCAACTTCGTTCTGCAGTAAGCGGCGTTGCGATGTGGAGAGGTTTGACGTTGCGATGTAACTCACTGAGTTGAAGTGGTCGCGATAAGGAAATTATTGAGTCGCAACGTCGGATTGAAATTTTTAAAACTTTATAATTTGGTCCTAATTCATGCCCAGGTTAGCAAAAGAGCTTTCGTAAGCTCGTGTGGAACTCAGAAATGATTGTGTAACATACTTTGAATGGGAATGATACTTAGGTTTTGTGATGATTTGGCATAAGTAGGATTGGTAAATGATTGAATGTGAACATATGATTTAGTTGAAAATTATTGAATAGGTACAAAAAAAAAGTGTATTTTGTCAAAAATAGGGGCAACGTTGCAACCAAGAAATTTTGACTTCGCAACTTTGTTTGACAGTAAGTGGTGTCGCGATGTGGAAAGGCTTTCATAAGGTGATGTGATTGCATTGAGGAAATTATGAAGTCATAATTTGGTCCTAATTCATGCCTGAGTTAGCAAAAGAGATTTTATAAGCTCGTGTGGGACTTGAAAATGATTGCGTAACATGCTTTGAATGGGAATGATACTTAGTTACGAGTAGGAATGACTGAATGTTGCAAAACTGTCTATAATTGCTCTGATGATGGTTGTGGCATCCTGCAGCTCAGACCCGATGATTGAGTCAGGTGAGGGGTGTTAGAAGTTATTAGTGAAGGGTAGATTAATGACTAATGTAGAAAGGCTTTGAAGGGGTTTATCTGAAATTGAAGAATGTGGTATATGTGGTGCAAGCAAAGAGACAGAGTCGCTTGTAGTTTGCGACTGTCCCATTGTGATAACCATGCGGATGAGAGTCATTTTGCAACATATGTATGGGGAATTTTTCTTCCCGAATCCGAGTAATTGGATCAATAGCAACATTATTAATAAGAATAATTGATAACATGTTAATTTGTATGACATTTTGTGTTTAATTCGGTTAATTTTTGAATTGATCCTTGCTGAATTAGTGCTTTTATGTTTTAATCTTGTCAGGGATGCAATCGGGATGCTATGAGTAAAAAACGAGCAGAAAAGGACCAAATTGAAACACAGTCAATAAAGTGAAGCCGAATAAAAAATGTAGAAAAAGCCAAGGACTCATCAGATTCTTTTAACTTTGTAAAAGCCAAAATTAGAAAAAATCTTATTTTATTTTTATTTAATTTTAATTATATATTAAAGTGGTTGAAGCCAAAATTAGTAAATACCATGTATATAAATAAGGCTTTAATGTACTTAGAAAAGACACATTACATTTTACATTTGAATTCATTTGGAATTAAATAAAATCATTCTTTTTTTTTTCTTTCCAATTTGACGCGTTAGTAGCCTGCTACTTTCATTTCCATTTCTTTGTCCTTTACCAAAATTTGTCTAATTTCCTTTCAAACCCTTTCCCTTCTCAATTTCCTCCATTATCATCAAATCACCTTTCAAAACTTATGAAGCATGATTAAATCCATCTTTCACTAAATTCCATCTTAGCTTTAGGTCGATGTTTTTTCCGGTCAGGAATCGTGAGATAAGTATCCATACTAAAAATCTTTCTAATTGGTATTCACATTTTTCTTAAGTATCGGGATTAACAACTCATTCCTTAAAGTTAACTCGATTTCAAGTCAAAAAGTACACGTTGGGTTGGAGTCGTGTTTGCTGACAGTTGGAGAAACGAGTCAGTCTTCCTATATTCGAATCTCCAAGACCAAATCAAGGAAGAAGTGATCGGGTTTAAACGACTCACACGGTTGAGGCTGTTAATTCGAGTTGGGTTCTTCAGAGCGCAAGGCTGCCAGAATCTTGAATCAGGAACACGTGTATCTCGGTTAGATAATCGGTAAGTGTTGGTTTGCAGGTCGTACCGGGACCAGTTACGAGAGGAAGAATTGGTGGTTAGGACGTTCTTAACTGTTATAACCAACTTATTGTTTGGAGGAGAAAATTAATTTTCAAGGATCAATTCTAAAATCCGGAGTCCACCGAGTCTATGGCTAAGACTTATTATCCTTGATTACAAAATCTGAATTTAATTTCCAATTTAATTAATTAATTATTTATGCTGTTTCAATTATTTAGTTTCTAAACATTTCAAAACTCCCTTGATTTATTTGTTTATTTTTTAGCAGGTCCATTGGAGTCGTGGGCACGACTTTTGCCACGACAAAAATTCTGATCACAAGTTAAACACGTAAGTTGATTATAACATTCAATCCCTGTGAACTCGACCCTACTACCACTCTTTACTACTATTAGAGTTATTTTATTGTAGGAATTATTTTTGATAGTTTCGACACCCATCAATAATTTAAAGTGGACGGGGAGGATTGGAGCAACCTTTTCGAATTCTTTTGCTGGAGACTATGGAAACGAAGTAATGTTGTGGTTTTCTCGAGTGAGACTCGTTGGTTCGAAGATGCGGTTGAGTGTAGTATTAGCTGGGCTAAAATTTTCAAGCAATATAACCATGTTTATTCTTCTACTTGCGTGCTAGATTCAAGGCATGAAGAATGAAGACCACCACTTGCAGGATGGGTCAACTTAAATACGGATGGTTCGTGCCAATTAAATTCTCAATGTGTAGGTTCCGGTGGTTTATCGGGAGATAGTACAGGTAGATGGTTGTTGGGATTTATAAGGTGTTTGGGGGCTAATTTCCACTCCAAGTAGAGTTATGGGCTACGTTCGGTGGTCTCTCGTTAGTTTGGAACGAGGGTTTTCGAAATGTGTTTCTTGAGATGAAAATGATAATAGCTGCTCCGTTGTTTCAAGCATCAGGGGATTATTGGACTGTCAATGGAATGTTAAAATTGAACATGTGTATAGGGAAGGCAATGTGGCTGCAAACTGCTTGGCTCATGGGCTCTAATGCTGGTTATGATTTATGCATTTTAAGGGATGTTCCTCATAGGTTAGAGCCCATTCTGTTTGATGATTAATCTGGTATTGCTCGTGTGCAAATGTGCCCCGATGCTACGCCTAATAGTTAAGGCTGTGTAGCCTCTTTTATTGATCCAAAAGAGAAAAAAGGTCCAAAGTCTTACAATAGATACTTTGATCGGATCGAAGATCAATTAGAGATTAGAATTTTTCTTAAGCTCATTTTGTTATTTTATTTTGCTAATTATTCTTTATAATTTTAATCGAGCATAGGAATGCATAGAAAATTCGGTAAAATTCTAATTCATGTACCCTAAGAGCTATGCACTTGTTTAAGGTGCTGGGATCAAAGTGAGTCTTGAAGCAAACCTTCCCTTCTTTTTTGGGGTCAAATTATTGAAGCAAAAATGATAATTTTGTAGTTATTAAATGCTGGAAATTAATTACTACTACCTCCCCTTACGCATTTTTCACCCATTTCCAAGTACCCCAAAAAACAATTTAAATTGTACGATTTAGTTTTAATACTTTAATTCGGTTAATTTTATTTTTATATTTTCTGAATTGGTCAATTTTAATTTTTATACTTTTTAAAATTTAAAATTTCAGGCTTGACCTAGATGGTAACATTTAAATTGTTTGGCTAAATTTTGTTATTGACTTTGCACTATAATAAAGTTGTAAATTTAGTCCATAGTCTCCAATTTGATCATTTTTAGTCGTCATATTTTTCGGATTTTGATATTTTAGTCTTGATTCAAACGATGGTCATTAATTGACTTTTTTGTGAGTAATATATAAAAATAATAAACAAACATGACATTACACATGAAATAATATATTTGTTGCATAGTATTTTAGAAATAGTAGAACTTAATGAATTCAATAACTACTATTGGTCAGGATTGAAATTTTAAAATTCGAAAAGTATAATGACCAAAAATGAGGAAATTGAAATATATGAACTAAATTTTCATGCACAACACACAAATTGATAGTAAAATTTAACCGAAAGAACCTTTAGCTTTCTTAATAGTTAAAATGAGATAGACATGACCATGAGATGTGATATGGTGGTTGCGCACATCATCCCTTAACAATGTGGTTGGAGTTTGAACCCCACTCATGAGAATATAACATATTTCATAGTCAACTGATTTTTTTTAGAAAAGCATCAGCTGTGAGTAAATTAACTTGATTATGACTACAATCAGAGATAAACCCAATCCAATGAAGTAAGAGAAAAGTGATTAAAGTCCTTAATGGTATTTCAACCACGAAAGTTGAAACATTTGCATGTAATTCCCAATTTATAAAAGATAAAATTAGAGTTATTTGGTCCCCTCCCCTTTCCTTTCTAATGCAGATTCTCCCAATTTGTTTGCCAATTCTGTATTGTTCTTTTCACTCTTCTGCCACACTTCCCGCCCCCTCTCTCTCTCTCTCCCATGTACATTAATGCTTAGACCACCACCCACCACCACATACACCAATTTATGAAACCTTCCCTTCCTTTTCTTCCTACTCACTTTTCTCATCGCTGACCCTATTTCTTCTCTATCTTGCTTTGGATTTTTTACTTCGCAGCAGAAGTAAGTTAGTTTCATATGTACTTGAAGTTAGAGTTCCATTACTATTCCCATCTTTTTAGTTTACTTCCTTGGTTACATGAAACCTTTTCATCATCATGACCTCACTTGTTTCTCCCCTCCTTAACACCTTCACATTTCTTTTGGCCCTTTCCTTTCTTCTTCTTTCCTCTCCAACCTCTTCCCTTGTTCAGGTTAGGTTTCAGCTCATATATCTTTCATTCTTTTCACCATGTTTATATATTTGATCTTTGATGATGTTTGGGTTTTCAACAGGGTTTATATTTTGAAGACAAAACAAGGTTGGGATCAACTCCTCCAAGCTGCCACAACAGATGTAATGGATGCCACCCTTGCAAGGCAGTTCAAGTACCTACTACACCATTACTTAGCCATTACCACCAATTTCAACCACCTAGTTCGAGCAAAGCAATCACTAATCCCATGGAGGTTTTTTACCCATCATCAGGCAGTCAATACTCTAATTACAAGCCCCTTGGTTGGAAATGCCACTGTGATGATCACTTTTACAACCCTTGAAAAAGATCAAGACTTTTAGCATGTAGAAGAAAATTGTTTAATAGGTGATTTTGGTGTGTTTCTGGGAAGTTTTTTCTTCAGATTTTTAGCATTAATGTATACATTATTGTATCTTATAATCATTATGTACATAACTTAATTCTCCTCAACTTAGCTTTTGATTTTGTCCGCTTCTCCCCTTATCTTCTCGGGATTTTCACGCCCTCCTTGCTTTGGATATACCTTAATTACTTATTTGTTTTGAATATAACAACTTTAACCCTCAACATTTTTACATTATGTTAATTTAGTCTTGATTCTAAAAAATTTAACCCTCAACATTTATAAATTATGTGAATTGGTCCATTTATTTTTCAATTTTACTTTTCTTTATGATCGTTTAAAAAAATAAATTTATTAACTAAATTTAAAAATATACCAAAATATAACCACTAAAAATTTAAAATAATAATTTTCATCTTTTCTTATTATTTTAAACCTAATCTTCAATGTCATAAATAAAAATAAAATTACAAAAATAAAATAAAATTGCAAAATATGTAAATGCTGAAATTTTTTTTTTGAAATTAAGACTAAATTGTCATAATATAAAAATATTAAAGGTTAAAATTACTATTATACTAATTTTAAAATCTGTAAAGATATCTTCGATAAATGACCCAAAAAAAATTTTAATAATCGAGTGATCAGCATTGTAATTTATCCTAAAATTAAAAACTCTAATAATATTTTAGTTCGGGTCGGGTGACATCTCGGGCCAAGCAATGCCCGTATTACCATTCGTATAACGAACTGAGCTCGAACCGGATTTTAAGAAGAGCAAGGGTTTCGCAGTGAGCTTACTGGTTGCATTTCTTCGTTTAACATTGAAAAAAACTTGTAAAAATGGAGTGCGTAGTTCAAGGAATTATAGAGACACAGGTAAAAAAATTCACACCCAAAATCATTATTTTATTTCTATTTTAGAAATTTTCTAAATTTGGGGATTGATTTAAACAGATTTGTTTTTGTTCTCTTTTTTTTTGGGTGAGATTTGCAGTATGTTGAGGCACTTGAAATTCTACTTCAAGGTCTTTGCGGTGTAAATAGAGAACGCTTGAGGGTACATGAAATTTGCCTTAAAAGTGGTCCAAATCTTGGTAAGTCTCTCACATTTTCATTACACAGAAGAGTTAATTATAGTCTACTAATCTATCCATGACGTGTTTGATGGTATAAGCATTTTTCCCTGTTTAGTTAATGTTGTAAATAACTCTCCTGCTGAATCATGTACTAATTTATAATTTATAAAACAGCAATATAAATTAATTGATCAAGTTGTTAGGTTCTGCCTTGCTAATGCCTAAGAATTTTACAGGATTTGTTACTTCCGAGGTCAGATTATTGTGTGATCTTGAACAGTCCGAGCCTACTTGGTAATTTGGAGTTTTTAATTGTGCTTTTATTATATCAATTCTATATAATTCGGACATGGATGTGTGAGTGTTTAGGATGGATATATTCAATTTTTTTCAAAGGTTGCTCCGTGTTTGGGGTTTCATATTCTCATATCCATGTCTAGATATACGGTGGATACAGTGTCGGACATGAATACTTCAAAAAAAGTAAAGGGTCAAGAATAACGTAGTTGGTGTTATTTTTTGTTGGGTGGTTATTAGGTTTATATAATGTTTGTAGGACTGTGAAACTGGGTGGTTATTAGGTTTATACAATGTTTGTAGGACTGTGAAACATGTTGGGGGTGCAATGAGGGGTGCTGGAGCAGAGCAAATCTCTGTGCTGGTTAGAAGTATGGTAGAAAGCAAAGCCAGCAAGAACGTGCTTCGATTATTTTATTCACTTGGATATAAGTTGGATCATGAGTTGTTGAGAGTGGGATTCACCTTTCATTTCGAAAGGGCTGCTCAGATAACCGTGACTGTCTCATCGGTTAATAAGATGCTGAAACTGCACGCAACGGATGAGGCTGTCCCGGTAACACCTGGTATACAGATGGTTGAAGTGACCGCGCCTGCAACATCGGAAAATTATAATGAAGTCGTTGCTTCTGTGTCTTCTTTTTGTGAATATCTTGCACCGTAAGAGCCTTTTTTCTTCTTGCTTATTAAGATGCATGGCTATTATAGAACTTGTCTACATGAAAATAGGATCCTCAAACATGATTTTGTTATCGTTATTTCGTGGTTTTGATTCTTGCCACTGATGATATTTACTACAATTGACTAGACAGCATTCATTACACCATGCAACTACTAGGGGGACTGTCGGATATTGGTCACTGGTCACATGAGTGTTAGACATGTGTGTTCCTGGGAAAATGAGAAGTTGAAATAACATAACTTTGCAACTGTGAAAAACGCGATGCACAACAAGAATTTAAGTAATTGGTCTAATCAAAATTTAGTCTTTTAAGCTCATGATGATTGTATATATCATCATAAATACGAATTATCATTTGTATTAGGCAGCAGGAAAACCTGTTTCTAGTGATTATAATAGATTAGTGTTTCTTATACTATGGTTATGATTTTAGATATTCAGCTTCTAGCACATAGGATATGGTATTTTGATGGATCCTGAATGAAGGATTTGTGTTAGCGTAAGAAATTGGTGGCTTTGTCATCTAATTTTGATTGTATTATTTGTATCTCGGACAAAGCTTTGTGGTGTTTGATTTTGCAGGCTGCTGCATTTGTCAAAGCCAGGCGTTTCAACCGGGGTTGTCCCGACAGCTGCTGCAGCTGCCGCTTCTCTTATGTCAGATGGTGGAGGCACAACTTTGTAATAGGATTTGTAAGGGTTGCAGAATGTTTATAACAGGGTACTTTTTGCATAATTGATGATTCATCACATTTCCCCCCTCTATTATTATGGCTATCACTCAAAGATGCTATTTTTGATCCCATGTTTCAACTTCAAGACGATTTGTGGAGTTTCCATATTGTGTTGGTGGAACTACGGTGTAACTTAGTCGTTTATGTTAGGCTTGACTTGAAATTAGATTCAAATTAAATTTGATTAAATATAAAACTAACTTGAATCATGGTATTTGAACGATTTTTGAAATACAAATTTAAAAAATGTGGTTTCTTAAGCTGAGCCAAAATTTATTTTCATTTAATTTATAATTAATATTTACTTTTCTTCGACTTCATTTGTAATCATACATCGAATTGAGAATCAATTGGAGAGGGTTAGAGGGATTGGCATGCAAATCCAATTGCAAAATTGTATGCGTTAAAAGGTAACGTTGAGGCTGGAGAGATATCCACAGCCACACGAACCAAACCCGCCAAAAAATTACCTCCTTTTTAACTCGAAAACTCTCCATTATAGACCCATCAGTGAAGCAAATCAACCATGGCGTCTCACTCCACACTCTTTATCTCTCCTCAGAACCTCTCCTCCAACTTCTCTTCTCTCTTTTATTACTCACCACAGTCCCTCACTTTCAGAACCAAAAAGTCTTCCTCCCTTTCCTTAACCACCACAAAGCCCCGACGACTCTCCCTCTCTGTCTCAGCTTCCCATTCCCTTCAAGCTCTCATTTTCGACTGCGATGGTGTCATTCTAGAATCCGAGCACTTGCACCGCGAAGCTTACAACGACGCTTTCGCTTACTTCAATGTTCGTTGCCCTTCTTCTTCACAGCCCCTTAATTGGGACCTTCAATTTTATGATGTGCTCCAGAACCTGATTGGTGGTGGCAAACCCAAGATGAGATGGTTCTTTCTTTCGTTTTTCTAAATATTTCTGGGTTTCTTTTATTGTTCTTAATTTTTCTTGTTGCTGATCGGTTTAATGGAGATTTTTGGTGTTTCTGAAGGTACTTCAAGGAACATGGATGGCCATCATCTACCATATTTGAGACGCCTCCTGAGAGTGATGAGGAACGAGCTAAGTTAATTGACACTCTTCAGGTATTATTAATAATTATATAGCTTTGATGTAGTGACCGCCAATGCCAATGAAATCAAGGGGAAACAGGGAATGGAGGTCTAATTAAGCTTTAATTTGATCTCTGTATAGGAATTATGAAATTCTCTTTATTGAAGAACTTATGTATGTGGTGCTGATACATCTTTGTAGGATTGGAAGACTGAAAGGTACAAAGAAATAATCAAATCTGGAACTGTAAGCAGACGTTATTGTTTACCACATTGCATTTTCTTTTATCTCTTCATTGATTCTGAATTGGTTATCCATATTATTGAATAAAAAGAGAGTGGTATTGTTTTGATCAGGTGGAACCTAGACCTGGAGTTTTAAGATTGATGGATGAGGCCAAGGCAGCTGTAAGATACTCTACTTATTTATCAATTGAGATTGATAATCAATTCATGATCCTTTCATTGCAATCAATCCAAATGAATTCAATACAATCCTTTGTTTGTGATGCCATTTTCTTTCTCCAATCTGCAGGGGAAAATGCTAGCTGTTTGCTCTGCAGCAACTAAAAGTTCAGTTGTACTCTGTCTTGAGAACCTTATTGGAATGGTAATTCTGGTGGTGATTCATACCTAAACTGCGAGGTATTGTCCACTTTGATGCAAAAGTTTCGTGGTTTGTCTCATTAAAGACATCTCTTGTGAGACAAAACCATGAGAGTTTCGAGTGAAAACCAAACAATATATCGCAGTTTCGATTCCAAAATTATTGATCAACAAGTATCCTCACTTCTGTTTCCTTATTCTTATTATTTTCCCCTTGTTATAGGAGCGATTTAAGGGGCTTGATTGCTTCCTTGCAGGTATGTTGACTACTTCTAAAACATATGTTTTTGTTGTTAGATATATTTTAGACCTGTGTGAATCAAAATATGCACTGAATACTTTCACAAGTCTGATTCTTCTAAATGAACTGAGCTCCTTATAAAAGTCTTCTTGACAAGCTCATTTATAACCTTGACCTGTTTCTAAAGCAATAGCTTCATTGGTTGCCTTTTGTTCTTTGGTCCCTCTAGCTATGCATTTTGGCCCATTTCATTTTGCCATTTCTTTTTTTTATGATGATTCTGTTCTTAAA
Source organism: Gossypium raimondii (assembly GCF_025698545.1). NCBI lineage: Eukaryota > Viridiplantae > Streptophyta > Magnoliopsida > Malvales > Malvaceae > Gossypium > Gossypium raimondii. Next base: position 4,576,100 of record NC_068566.1, on the reverse strand, counting down.
ACCCAGTCTTCATTTTGTTTTTCTTTATGCTTGTAGGAGATGATGTGAAGGAAAAGAAGCCAGACCCATTGATATATCTGACAGCTGCCAAGGTAACTTACTAGTTAACTCTATCATGTGCACTTAACCATAATGTTACCTATGCTTATATTTTTCATCTCAGTCTTTGCTTGCTATATCTGTATCTGATTGAGAAATCTTATTTATGACAGAGATTAGGTGTGTCAGAGAAAGATTGCTTGGTGGTAGAAGATAGTGTGATTGGGCTTCAGGTAATGCTTCTATTCTCTAGAAAAGAGATACCATGTCTCCAAATTTTAGTTTGGGCATTGTATGCACTGAACAAATATATCAACCATAGTTAAAGTTTTAAGCAAAACTTATTCCATCTGTGCAGGCAGCAACTAAAGCTGGGATGTCATGTGTGATTACCTATACTTCTTCAACTGCTGACCAGGTAAGTTCTCGAAGCACTACTTGCTGACAGCCAATGTTACATCGTTTAACACTCACATCTGATACATATATTGACATGAAAACGGGGACATGGCTTCACAAGGACCCTCCAAATACATGGAAACATACTTGTGTTAAATATACGCTTCGTATCCAACACTCGCACCCTAATCCGATTAACATAGCTAACAAGTGGTAGCTCAATAGTTTGCTCATTGAGTAACTAAGTTCTTTTTCCAAATTCAATTCAGGATTTTAAAGATTCTATAGCAATTTACCCTGATTTGAGTAACGTGAGGTATGCCACCATTTCATTTCAGGTAGTCTATTTTTCCTTTTTCTCTGTTAACTTTTTTTTTTTAAATTCTGTGGAATCTGTTTTTCTATGCAGATTGAGTGACTTGGAGTTATTGCTCCAAAATAAGATTGCTGCTAGCTAAGGGATTCAGCCATCAGCACAATCCTTGGATTACAAAGTAAGATCTGCCACTGATCTTATAATTTTTTTTTCTTTTTTCTACTTGCCTTTAAGCATTTGTTGTTATAATCATACAAGTCAGCCATTTATTTTACTTACCTTGCCCCCTTAAAGAAAAAAAAAGAGGAAAATGCATGGAATTTTGAGAGATTGGTCGCGTACTTCTATATGCATGTGCTGGGAAATTGTAAATGTATAAGAATTTTAACATTTGAGGCAGCAATATATTGGAATGATTTGATTTTAGATGTCTCTCTTTGTTGGTGCATATTCATGCATACAGTTGATGTCTTGTTGGTTGGGAGTAGGTTGTGCTCTTAGATTGCGTTTGAGCCGGCGGCATATCCAACACATGCATATTGCTGACACCATTTTTTTGATAAAACGGGGTCGACTTGGATTTTAAAAACGAAAACGAAAACGGGAGTCGCCACCAATCTTTTTTGATAAGGTGTGATCAGATCACCTTGAAAAGTGGTTATTTTTAATAAACGATTTGATTTTATTAAAACAACGATTTTGGTTCACGAAATTCAAAAAAACGGGTTTGGGAGTCAGTTACGCACGAGGAAGGATTAGCACCCTCGTAACGCCCAAAAATTGGTACCAAGTAGATTAGTTAATGTCTTAGTGTCGAAGATTGAAAACTTTAAAGAAATTTAAAATACGATCCTTAAAAAACTTGAATGACATGGATTAAGATTCAAAAGGATATTTGGCTATTTGGTCCAACGAGAAATCGAAACCTAGCACATTAGGACACGTTTTCTCGAATTTTCCAAATGCAAAACATTGCCTTATTTTGAAATTTTATAAGGATTTTTGGCTATTTGGTTGAACGAAAAAATCGAAACCCAACACATTAGGGTACGTTTTTTCGAATTTCCAAACGCAAAACATTGTCTTACTTATTATTTTTTAGAGAAATCCTCATATCGAGAAAACAACATGTCTTATCCAATGCATTAGGACACAACGTGTTGAATTCCCGATACGAGAATACATGTCGAAAATTTACTTATTCAAAAGATATTTAGCTATCTTGGGGTTTTTTTTTAAAAAAAAAGGATAATGCCCAGTAAGTTAGGACACAATCTTTTCTTAATTCCTGAGATCGTTTAAAACTCGAGTTTGAAAAGATTCATGTATCTAGATTTATTGCGAAAATCGAAACCCAGTAAGTTAGGGTACGACTTTCTCAAATCTAAACACGAAATTTTGTTTATTCAAAAATCATAATTTATGCATCAAATGAATCTAACACGGAATAGTAGAAATAAAACACGATGTTAATATGCGTAACAAAACAATAATAAATATGATGATGTAAGCATGAATAATATGAGCAACCGCAGATAATAATAATAAATAAATAAATAAATAAATATAAGATAAAACAATAATAACAATACGAAGATAAGATAAATAAAATTATAAAAGTAAAAATCTATGTATGTATATTTATATATAACAAAGTTTAAAATGAAAGAAAAGATATAAATAAGTAAATAATAATATTAATATTAATAGTAGAATAACAAATAATATAAAGTTTTAAAAGAAAAGATATATATATATATAAATAATTACGTAATAATAATATATAATAAGACAAATATATTTAAAATTTAAATAAGTAAATATAATTAAAATATAGTAATAGTACTACTTTGGAGGTATAAAAGGACATAATAAATAATAAATAATAAAATGATATAATAAGATAATTATATACACAAAGAAGAAAAAAAGCATATATATATAAAATAAAAAATAAAGCTAAAATAATACAAAACTGATTAATATATTAATACGAAAAGGAAAATAAAACTAATAAATAATAATAATACAATATTAGTGGTATTATATAATAATAACAATATTAAAATAATTAATTTAGTAATAGAATAATTAAAATAACAAACGGAGGATTAAAATGAAACTAGACAAAATTTTAGGGCAAATTAGTAACAAATAGGAGAAAAAGGACCAAAATTCTTCCTCCGATTTCTTCTCATCTAGGGTTTCCGTCGCCACAGAAATCACCAGTAAAATTAAAGGAGTAGCTATGGTGAGTGAATTTAGTGCAGTGAAATGAAAAGGAAAAAAAATGATGGGTAATTTCCAAAATTTTTTCTTTCACTGAAAATAATCTCAAAAAAAAAAAATACTAAAAGCAATAGAAATAAAAAAGAACACCTCTTGAACAGGAGGAAGTGCGGCTCTTCTTAGTTTTTCTCTTGACATCTTCCCTTGATATCCTCTTTCACTTCTTGTTCTTCAATGGAAAGAAAGTACTGATTTTCTTCTTCTTATTCGAAAGATCGATTTCTTTTCCTTCTATTGATTTCTTATTCAATGGGAAGTTTCAGTCTCTCTTTCACCTCCTCTTCCTCCGGTTTCTTGTCATCTAGGGTTTCCGTCTCCATAGAAATCACCAAGAAATTAAAAGGAAACCGTATGTTTCCTTGAAAGCCTAAAATTAAAAGAAACCCTAACAGATTGAGAGAAAATGAGCAGCTATGGTGAGTGAATTCGGTGCAGTGAAATGAAAAGGAAAAAGAAATGTAATTGGTGTAGGTGTATTTACTTGGTGTTGCTGAAAATGGGAAATTTGGGGGCAAATTTTGAGATTAAAAGGGAAAAAGAATCAAGTAAAAACTTTTATTTGGGAGATGAGAAGAAGAGGGAGTAATGAGCGGGTAACCAAAAAATTGAGCGGGATTTAGATTACCTTTTGCGGCGTTTTTATAAAAACGCCGCTATTGCTTTTTACTTGTGGCATTTTAGATAAAAACGCCACAAAAAATGATTTCATTTTGAACAAAACGATGCCGTTTTATTAAGTAAAATTAGTCTTTGCGGCGTTTATTATAAAAAAGCCGCTATTGCTAATTTTTGCAGCGTTTTTTTAGAAAACGCCGCAAAAAATTATTTTTTTAAACAAAATGACACCGTTTTGCTCTACTAAAAAAATTTTATTTTGTCTACTAAAAATTATTAGTTAAGTAATTTTATAAAACATTTTTTATTACTATTTTTTATAAATTGATTTTTTATAAAATAAAAAAAAACCAAGTACTCTCAAAATAAATATTTTTATTTTAATAAGAAAACAAATAATAAAATGACTTTAATTAATTATTAAGTTAGAATTATCCAATATAAGCAATTAATCTCTCACATATCAAATTTCTATTAAAGATTGAGTCTTTAATCATGATTTTAAATTATTCTTTTCCGATCTAATCTCCATTTTATTAGAGATATTTTTCTAACTAAAATATAATTACTACTATTTTGCTAGATGTTCGATGTGGAATGATTTTAGTACTTATATTTCATTTTTATTTGTTATAATTTGGTCCTATCCAAAATAGATAGTTACCTATCCACATCAATATGTTACTTTTATTTATTTATTTATCAATTTTTTAAAAATCTAATATTTAAATATATCAAATGGTTTAGATTAAATATTTTTAAATATAAATGCATTAATTATTGATTGTATAAAATTTCATCATTTAACAAATCTCAAGTAAACCTTAAATCCTAAACCATTTAATATATATAAAGTTTATCGATTATCTCTTAAATAATTTAAACTATCATCATAATTTTAATATATCAAAATTAATATTATCTCTTTCACAATTATATAATAAATTATTTAATATATGAATTAAAAATACTAATTAATCTAAACCCTAAACTCTATCCCTAGACCATAAATCATAAAACATAACCACAAACCTTAAACCCTAACCCCTAAAATTTAAATCTCAACCCTTAAACAATAAACCATAAACCATAATACTATCTCTTTTACGATTATATAAATTAAAAACAATTAGTCATGTACCAAGAACACTATAATCATTATTTTAATATATTAAATTATTTAATATATATATATATAAATTATTTATAAATAATTTAAACTATAATCATAATTTTAATATATCAATTTAATATTATCTCTTTTACAGTTATATAATAAATTATTTAATATATAAATTAAAAATCTAATTAATCTAAATCCTAAACCCTAAACCCTTAACTCTTAACCCTCAACCCCTTACCCCTAACCCCTAAACCTTAAACCTCAACCCTTAATCTATAACCTTAAACAATAAACCATAACCCCTAAATCCTAAACCTTAAACCATAAATTGTAAACCATAACCCCTAAACCCATAATCCATAAACCTTAAACTCTATACCATATACCCTAAACCAAAAACCTTAAACTATAGAGATAATTAATTCAATATTTTAAAATTAATATTCTCTTTTACGATTATATAAGAAAATTTTTAATACGTAAATTAAAAAACACTCAGTAATATTGTACAAACTTTAAAATTATTTTAAATAATAATATTTTAATATTTCCATTTTTAACTAATATTTTTCTATGTTTTTATTTCAAATTATTTCTACGTGCCATTGTTTCAAATTTATATATTTTTAAAAAATATTCAATTAAAAATAAATTGAATTTTAATTAATAAAAATAAACAAATTAAATAGTAATTAGACATATAAAATGTTTTTGCGGCGCTTTTACAAAAACGCCGCTAAAGCCCTGAGCATTAGCGGCGCTTCTCCAAAAACGCCGCTAAAGCCCTGAGCATTAGCGGCGCTTCTCCATAAACGCCGCTAAAGGCCTGAAAGGTCAAAAAACGATGCCGTTGGGTTTAGGTTTTTTGCGGCGCTTTCCTTAAAGCGCCGCTAATGCTTGATCTTTAGCGGCGTTTTATATAAAGCGCCGCTAATGCTCGATCTTTAGCGGCGTTTTATATAAAGCGCCGCTAATGCTCGATTTTTAGCGGCGTTTTTTATTCAAACGCCACTAAAAATGCCGCTAAAAGCCTGTTTTGGTGTAGTGGTGGTACATAAAAACTCTTTACCTTCCACTAAGATGTTCTCTATTAGAGAATTGTTAGTAATTTTTGTGGTTATTTTACCAGCTTAAAACCATTAAATATTTGTAAGAATAACTCGGGTTCAAAAATATTTATGAGAATGATTGGAAAGGAACAATATCTTAGAGTTATAGTACTCTTATGGTCGGCACTCATATCCCCAATCCCCAAATAACAACCCGATGATTGAAATTGTGATTAAAATAATATTTTTTGGGTGTAGGTAGTGCAATAGTTGATATCCATGTTTTTTTAACCTGTATTTTGTAACATATGTGTAATATCGAATTTTTAAAAATATTTTTTTGGGTGCCATGTAATAGGTGGTTGATACTCATTTTTTAATTTTTTTAATCTTTTGGATGCTGACACTAAGGTGATCGGCATTCCTTTTTAATAGATTTTTTTTTTAATTTTTAGTGTCGGCATTGTGATGGCCTGCATTTTTTTACTCTAATATTGTCTATTATTGTCGTTTAGTAATTTATTTTTTACTCTAATATTGTCTATTATTGTCGTTTAGTACACAATAATCTAATTTTATTCACGTGGGTATAGTATGTCCAACGCAGATGGAATCACAGAGTAATTAAAATCATTCATAAGGCAAGTTTTTGAAGGTGAAGAAGGCGGAAGAGAGTGCTGGAGGAATTGATGGAGCCATAAAGGCAACTGCTGCTGAGATCCAGGCCTATCACCAGACCAGTGTTTTGGTCACACTCTATGCCAGCCCATGAACAGCAATCAACGCTTTGAGGATCCCAATTATCAACCTTAGGATAAGCACACAAACCAGCAGCAAATGCCTGCTTCTCGATGATGAAGCTATCCTTCTCGATGATGCAGCAAAGCAAGACGCTCATCGCTGTGACAAAGTACTGCAGGCTGCTTGGACAAGAAAGAAAAGGCAGTAAATTGGAAAGAGTAATATTGAAAAGAAAGCATGCAAATGCAAAAGAGTAATATATAGACGTTAAAGTGTAATAAACGACAATAGTAGACAATAGTAGAGTAAAATTCTTTTTTACTTTGGGGTGCCGGCACCAGAAATTAAAAAAATATATTTTTTTTTATTATAAAAGGGTTGTCGACCACTTATTAAAAAAATTTTAAAACCTAATTTTTTTAAAATCTAGTATTACATATATTGTATAAAATATGGATGAAACAAATACATGTGAGTGTCGACCATTGAACTGTCGACACCCAAAAAATATTTTTTTAATCACAGTTCCAATCATCATATTGTTATTTGGGGATTGGGGACATGGGTGTCGGCCATGAGGGAGCTATAACCCTAAGACATTGTTTCTTTCAAGTTATTCCCGTAAATGTTTTTGAACCTAAGTCATTTTTATTAATGTTTAATTATTTTGGGATAATTTGATAAAATAACCCATTTTTGTGGAAGCATGTAAGAAACACAGAAGGCAAAAAAGGAAAAACAAAATCCCACCACAAAGAATATATTACCATACTAACCCAAAACAATTAAATATTTATAAAAATAACTAAAAGTTCAAAAATATTTACAAGACTGACTTGAAAGTAACAGTGTCCGGGGTTATGGCACCCTCATGGCCGACACCAATGTCATCAATCCTTAAAAAAAATTTTAAGGTGCCGGCCGGCACCTATATGTATTTTTTCACTCGTATTTTGTACAATACATATAATATCCCCATTTTTAATTTTTTTTGGGTGCCGGCACTATGGTGGCCACTACCCGTTTTCAGTAAAAAACTGTGATAAGCTTGCAACAGAGATTTCATTAGATAAAGCAAAGATTGATCGAATGAAAAGGACTAAAATACCAAAAGATGCAATTTTTAGAAAAAAAGTTACAGAAAATTGCCAAAATTTTGAAAATTTACAGGAATAGGCCGATTTTGGTAAAACGCTTGCGTTTTTAGGGAAAACCCAGAAAAACGCTTCCAAAAGCGTCTTCAGCATATTGACAGAAAAACGGTTCCAGTTGAAAGCAATTTTGCCACATCAGCACTAAAAGTGATAGCACTAAATTTTTTATTTATTTTGGTGCCACCTATTAATGTGAAAATAAAACTTACAAAACATGCCTTTTTATAGACCCAAAGTCTCATTTCCCTTGTTTTTTTAAGCAATGTAAGATATGAGACATGTGTATATATAGACTCATGAATAGATTTGCAGCTTGTTCCTAAATTGTGATATATATAAATAATGTGTATATATAGAATCATGAATAGGGGTCTTCCACCACTTTGCCTAAATAATTATTTTATTTAGATAAAAACTCAAATTATTTAATTTAAATCTTTTTTCACCAATTTTTGAGTATCACAGTTCCAAATTATTTAAAATAATAATATGTATGGATAAAAACAAAGATGGTAGGCCATCTTTGTTTTCATCCATATATTATTATTATTTGTTAAAATAGATTGAAGTCCCTGTATTCTTGATAAGTTTGAAATTTAGGCCTTTTATTTTTATTTCAAATAATTTAGTTTCTCTATTTTTTAATTTAAAATACAAGTCTAATTGTTAACATTGTTAAAATCATTTTGTTAAAGTTATTGGTGTGACTATGTGACACCTTATACCCAACCTAGTTGTTGGATCTGAATATAAAATGACACATTCCGTTGTCGAAACAACTTACTTTTCTATTTTACTCTTTTTAAAAAAAAAAAGGAAACGTAGTGGTAAAATTATTTTACAAAAAATTCGTAACATTTCTACCTATTTTACATAAAACCCATTGCAAAATTTAGATTTCACAAAATATCCATATTCAAATAATCTCCCAAATCAATTCACTATACTTGATTTCTCAAAACATATCCATAAACTAGATTTCTACGCTTTATTGTTTCATCAAAACATTAGTTATAAAGTACTAGCAAAGAAAATATAATAAAAATATTTAAATTCAGTTTACGACATAATATATATATATATATATATATATATATATATATATATATATATATATATATATATATGCAAGCCTAGATACATGCCATTTACATCAATTATAAAGTAAACTTTTCACCAACATTATTTGAGCTAAACTTGATTCTTTGGATGTCTTTGGAACGACCTAATGAATCTAACTACGTACTTGCGGAAAAATAGACAAAGCATGACGCTAAGCAATTTTTATGCTCAGTGATGCTAATATCATATAAATTATTACATAAGTATTGGACATAAATTAATTGATAGAAATAAATTAAAACATAATTATAAATATCATTAATAACATCATAATAAAAGAAAATTCTAATATTAATAAACTTTAATATTACGATATTGACAAATCGAATAAAGAAAATAAATTTTTTAATCTAATTCAAAATCGTGTAATTAATTTAATTCGCACAATATGGAAATTCAAATAAATTCAACTTTTGTTTTTACTTTTCTTTCAAATTAGACCCTGTACTAAAGTTTAGTGACAAGTGATAATAGTAACATGTTTTAATCCCGTTCTTAATGTATTTTTGGATGATTATTCTGTGTAAACTTCTTCTGTGCGATTGGAATGGGTCAGAAGATTTCTTGCTAACCATTAAAAATCATGGTTGTGTTGATGATATTTTGATAACTTTTTGTGTTTGTAATATTTGTATGGTATAATAACATGATAGAATGTCATTACAATATTGTAACTTTTTAATGCTGTAAAATTTTATAACATATGGATTATGACATATAAACTAATGAACTCATGTAACTTTTTGTTAATATATGAATATTATGTTTGAATGTGAAATATGATTCTCAAGTTATTTATTACTTCTAATATTTTGTTTTTTATTGTAGAATAATTAAATTATTTGTTTCACTAATGATATTTTAGCACATTAAATATGTATTGTAGTTTAAAAATAATAAAGTAGATTATATATTATTTTATTATATTATATATTATGATTTTTTAATTCATATGATAATTATATTAAGAATTTTATTAAATTATATTTAATAATAATTATGTTAAAATATGGTTAAATTATTTATTATTTTTATTAAATTATTTTAATAATAATCTTATTAAAATTTAATAACAATAACAATAATCATCTACCTAAAAAATTCTATTAAGAGTATTCTAGTCATTTTAGTTTTTTTCTTATGCTATTAGAACATCATTCCATTCATCCAAATACAAGAATACTATTACAGTTCTATTCTATTTCATTCAACTAAATAATTGAATTACTGATTACAAGTTTATTCCATTACAATTCTATTTAATTACAGTTCTATTCTATTACAGTGAACCAAACGTACCCTAAATGAACATTATCGGCTGATAAAGAAGATAAACCACCACCAGAATTCACAACCAATCTTTCTGGGGAATTTTCGAGGTTATCTTTCAGCAAAAAAGCATCATCAACCTGTAATGATTCATCCATGGCAATTCAACGAAAAGCACCCGCAGAAACAGAGAATCCTCACATAAAACGAGAGATCAAAGGGTTCGTTGAATTTCCACGAGCAGTTCGAACGGTTGGATCAAAAAGTAGACATTGGGGTTCAAAGCTTGAATGTCAAAAGGCTCAGCTAAGGGTTCTACTTAAACAGAAGAGTCCCATTCGATCAAATAATCTTATCATGAGTTTAAGATATATTATGAGTTTTCTGCAAGTAATTTCACTTCTGGGTTTTTCTTTTTTCGATTAAATTTTGTTAGTTTCTTGTTTTCTTTCTTTCAAAACAGGGTCACTTAGTACCCATTACCCTCAAAGCTCTTGGTCTTGTAAGATTATAAAAATGGGGGTAAATTAAATATATGATTTGGCTTTTGTAATTTACTGTAATGGTGTCAGAATGTATATGAAATTGTTGTGTTTTTAATATTATAGGATTTGAAATTGGAAACCGGAAAATTTGCCGGTTGGAACAGATCTGAGTAAAGAAAATGTTGGAAAAACTACACAAAATTCATTGTAAAAAAGCAAACGGGTGCCGGCCTAAAAATTTGAAAATGGGTGCCGGTCATCTATTACACGCCATCCCAAAAAGATAAATACTTTTATACTCATATTATATATATTAGGGCAAATTACATATAAAAGTCATTTTTTTTAAAATTTACCGAAATAGGCCCGTAAATAATTATTTACCGGAATGACCCAATTTCCCGAAAGCGCGTCCACGTCAATGGGATGTTAGGGGACGTGGCAGGAAAAAGCGTCCTTGGGGAAGTGTTTTGCCTACGTGGACAAAAAGCGTGCCCTCAAGGACGCATTTTCCTGCCACATAAGCGCTCCATTGGGGACGCGTTTTGCCCGCTCGTGAACAGTAGCAACGGCTACTTTTTTTACTATTGGTGACCCCCCAACGGTAAAAAAAAAAAACTATAAAACCCCCCTTTCATTTTTTTTCACAACTAAATCCTTTCTCTCAATTTCTCTCTAATATTCTCTCAAATTCCTTTCAAATTCCTCTCAAATTTCTATTTAAAAGAACTTTAATTTTTTAGTTATTTTTAAAAAAGTTTTAAATTTTATTTTTTTGAATTTTTTTTAAATCGTACAAATTTGTACCAATTTAGCAATGGCCGGAGAATTGATTCGTCTTGATAACAAGCACATATCCGTCGAACAAATGAAAATGATAAGTGTTAAATTTAATTTTTAAATATTATTTAAGATTTTTTATTTATGCAATTTTAAATAATTATTATTTTATTATTTGTTATAAAAGTCTGTAGATCGGATATTGCAATGCTATATCCGTAATATGCATGGTCCTCCATCACCGTTGGTAGAGAATTACCTGCAGGAGGCAAATTTTTGGCACGTGGCGACGGTAGGCCGGGGATGCAAGTTGGACCCGAAACTTATCAGTGCGTTGATTGAGAGGTGGAGACCCGAGACGCACACATTCCATCTTCCATGTGGAGAGTGCACTATCACTTTGGAAGATGTCAATTTGCAATTGGGATTGCCGGTGGGCATGCTGCGATCCGGGTCATTCAATCTGGTGATTGGGGAGCGGTATACTACGAGCTTTTGGGCGCTATTCCGGAGAATATTAATGGAGGTCGGATCGAGATGGGCTGGTTACGAGACACATTCCCAAATCTGGATGATGATTCAACCGAACTAGAAAGAATCCAATATGCTCGGGCATACACTCTTCAGATAATTGGAGGTTATCTGACGCCGGACTTGTCACGAAACCTCGTACATCTAAGCTGGCTGCTGAAACTCGTTGATTTTTGAGCAACTGGTGAATTTAGTTGGGGGTCTGCCGTGTTGGCAACATTGTACCGGGAGATGTGCGGGGCGGCGCTACCGAATAAAACGAAAATCGGAGGTTGCCTGTCACTACTGCAGTCATGGGCACGGTTTCACTTTCCATTTTTACGTCCTCTAGTGGACCACCTGTATACATTCCCACTCATAAAGAGGTAAATTTTATATTAGATTTTACAATTATTACGTAGATTTAAAATATAATCGAATGCTAAAAATTTATTTAATTAGGTAGAACCATCCGGCATGTTATGCTCGATTACCTACCTCTCTTGAAGATATACGGCTTCTATTAGACCAACGGTCGGAAGCACAAGTAAGTATTAAATAAAATAGATATTTCTATCATGAGATAGTCGATTGGTATTTAGTATTTAGTATTTAGTATTTAGTATATAACTAATATTTCCATCATGGTCATATAGTTTCAATGGACACCATAAGAGGATTTGGCAATTCGGACAGTAATTCCGGATGACTACTTCCAAAATCCAAACGCTTGGCATGTGAAAGTCCCATTGGTCAACTTTGCGACTGTGGAGATGCACCAGTTGGACAGAGTGTTACGACAATTTAGATTCCGACAACCGATTCCCGTGGCACCTGAGGTGTTGGATGATCATCACAAAATTGACCTACGGCAATTGCATACGGATTGGCCGAGATTCTGGTCATACTACATCCAAATGTGGGAAGACCGGTATGATTATATACCAACTCGAGAACCAATCATCGTTCCAGAGTTAGTGTGCGTATCGGAATACATGCCATGGTTTAGGATCCATGGCAAGCCATATTTACTGTCGGTAGAGGAGAGGTAGCGGTAATTGAGTGTCCAAAGGGAACGACGTAGCCCTTTAAATCCAAGAAGAAGGGACAACAACGCAAGCCCATCAACGAGGCCCAGACAATCACACGGCCCATCATCATCGCCCATACAATCACCAGGCCCAGCAACAGCAACAGCACCGACACAATCACCTGACCCAGCAGTTCAACCGGTGATACCCACGACACAACCTTTTCAGATAATGGCAGGTGCGTATCCCAGCTCTTTTATGTATCCTAACTCTTATATGTTTCCTTCTTCTAGTGCTATGGTAGGTTGGAGTCAATGGCCCGGTTCATATCTATTTTCGATTACACCGAGTGGACTGCCGATGTATATACTAGCGTCGCACGAGGGATTGCAGGAGGGGTCGTCGGGGAGCTCTTCTTTTTACCAAACCCCATCACCGTATGAGTTTCAAACAGCTTCGCCGTTGGTGATGCAAACACCTCCACAGTCACTATTCTATCAAGGTGGCTCATCGTCCCAACACCGACAACCAGATCCCCAACCGGAGGAACCAGAATCCCCGCCGAGCAACCACAACCTTTGCCGAAAGTTGGACAAAAAAAGAATCCAGTGTGTAACCGTCGACGACCGTCATGTGGCACTGAATCCGGCGGGCAAAGAGATTGATTTTTATTTGTACAAACATTTTAAATATTTTCATATTATTTGATGTAATAAAATAGAAATTTTTCTATATTATTTCATGTACTAAAATAGAAATTTACTTTTACATTTTTAATATAATAGAAATTCTTTTAAATAAGACAATATGTTGAATATTTCTATATTATTTCATTTAATAAAATAAAACGTCATTTTGAATAAAGTAATTGTAATTTACTTTAATATTTTTAATAAAATAGATTTTCTTTTAAATGAGTCAATATTCTAAATATCTGTACCAATTTTTGATTTAAAAAAATATAAATAATACAAAGTTTTTTACAATAACGTTCAACTATTGCGATTTGGGCATGATCGACTTGTATGGCCTGGGTTCCTACACCATCCGCACAATTTTTGTTGACTGGCTGTTTTTCAGATATCCATATTGTTACGTATTCTAGTCGAGCAAGGTCGACCCTTTAGTTTGTGACACAATTCTTTATCCTGTAACAGCTTAAAGGGAGCAAGCGATCCAGACGGCCACTTACGTTCATCTGGGATCGGTAGGAATACGTCTCCAGACGGAGATTCTGACAAGCTGTAATTACTTGAGCGCATGGATAACGAAGTGCATCAAACATCCTACAGTCGCAAGTCATATTTCGCAAGTGTACACGATATTGCCCGCCAATTACACCTTGGTGCGGTCTGTCAAACTCTGTCACGCGAAACCATAAGTTGTCTCGATCGTGACAGACTGTGTGCATGGTGTTCGCCCGTGCTTTGGCCTTGTTAATTTGTTGCACTACCTTACTGCACCATACATGGCCTTCCTGCATCTGGCCTGCATAACTCCCTGCTCGCTTTGGAAATAGCGCCGCTAAACGAAAATATGTCACTCTCACAACCGATGTTATAGTTAGATGGCACATTCCTTTTAGAACAGAATTTATGCATTCAGCCAGGTTTGAGGTCATATGACCATATTGTAGGCCGCCGTTCTATGCTTGTGCCCACCGTTCGAAAGGTATGTTACAAAGGTAGTCCGCGCCTTCGCCGTTAATTGAACACAAAACTGCCAACATCTCATGAAAATGATCTTTATTAATTTCATACCCTGCCAATATAAAGTCACAGCGAATATTACATACCACTCTTTCAATTAGAATAAATCTAAAATGACAAACGCAATTATATTAATAGAGACTAAATACCCATGTTGGTCACTTGTCGTCGTTTACTCTTAGATGGATATTGCCAGTAGTAGTTGGAAGCAATGTGCCTTAGACAATACCGATGGTGTGCGCTGCCATAAGCTTCCCTGTCGATCAATTACAGCTAGTATGATGCTGCCCCAATCCAAAAAAACACAGATATCAGGTTGGGGGCACACATGCCTCCTTAACCTAGATAGAAAGAAATCCCAGCCATCAGCTGACTCTCCCGGTGTTATTGCAAACGCAAGTGGAAGACCATCCTCGGATCTGCCTTCACCGTGGGTAGTATCAAGCTAGTTAACATAGCTGAATCCATCTTGGGATGATCTTGTCAAATACCTATAAACGGAGTACATTAAATAATGCAACATTACATAATAACAGTATTATTCAAAAACCCTAAATACTGTACCTACAACACATGTATGTAGATTTTCCATGAACATGTACCGTCTTGCACTGCACACTTCACCTTAAACTTATCAGCTTTGGACTTAACAACATGGTATTTAATGCCATTATTGATGCTATGTTGTTTCAAAGCACCAATAAAACTATCCTTGTTGGAAAACTGATTACCAACTTCAAATTCACCCAAATCCAGTACCGAACCTGTACGATCATGCAACCAGTATGGTAGATCTGGAAGCTCCAACGTATCATCTGCAGATAGATCGACATTATGCTTGTGGGCTGGAGGTGAGTATGCCCTGAATCGTGGATCTTCTTTTTCATCTGAACCCCCTTCAACATCTTCAGGTTCGGCTGGAATAGACTCTGGTTCAGGAAACAATACAACTTCTGCACCATCGGGCCCGAGCTCTTGAGGTGGATCCACATCGGAGTTATATTCTAACCCACCATCATCTGCAACGTATGAGGTCCCCTCACTGGTAGACGTCGTAGGGAGTACATCATCCCTTTTTCTGGGCGTTTCATAACATCCCTAATTGGATATATATTGCCAACCAGTAGAAGTTGATGCCGTTCCCCAGTACGTATTTCCAGCATCAAACATCGACCCACCGAGGTACATGTCCCATCCACTGACAGAGTGTTGTGCAGGGGTTGTGTATTCCACGTAGGAGCTTCTTTCAGTACTTCTGCTGACAAAACATCCTGCTTAAAGTGTTTTTGACACTATTTTCTCAGAAACGTCTACTCAAAATTATTTTTTCAGGAGCTACTGTAGCAAAAGTGCGTCCACGTGAGAGCTTCTTTGAATTAACAAATAATTTAATTAAATAACCCTAAACCCCAAACCCTAATTTATTTGATTTTTTACTTAAAAACCTTAAACACTAAACCCTAATCTAATTTTATAAAACTTCATAATTAATTTACTTAAGTAACCCTAAACCCTAATTTAATTGATTTTTCCTTAAAAACCCTTAACTCTAAACCCTAATCTAATTTTTAAATTTTTTTAATTAAATTACTCAAGTAACCCTAAACCCTAATTTAATTAATTTTTTCTTAAAAAATAATAAACACGAAAGCTAATCCAATTTTGAAAAATTTATAATTAATTTAATTGACAAACTCTGAACCTTAAACCCTAAACCCTTATTTATTTAATTTTTCTCTAAAACCCTAAACTTAAAAACACCAAAACCTTAACCCTAAACCAATAACCCAAAATCCTAACCGCAGGAGACACGGGCAAAACGCGTCCTTGAGGAAGCGTTTTGCCTACTTGGACATAAAGGACGCCGTTAAGGGTGCGATTTCTGTCCACGTTGGCAAAACGCTTCCCCAGGGACACGATTTCCTGCCACGTCCCCCGACATCGCGTTGACGTGGACGCGCTTTCGGGGAAATAGGGTCATTCCGATAAATAATTATTTACCGGGCCCATTTCGGTAATTTTTTTAAAAAAGGGCTTTTATATGTAATTTACCCTATATATTATACAAAATACGCGTGAAAAAAAATATATGGATATCAGTAGTGCACTGTCGACATAAACTGTGCCTTTCAAGTTATTCTCATAAATATTTAATTGTTTTAGATTATTTTGATAAAATAGCCCATCACAAAAGATAGGGACAAGCAAAAAAGAGGGTTTTTTAATGAAAATAATCCAAAAAAATAAAAAATTATAAAATAGTATAAATTTTTTTATTTACTAAAATTGTATAAAAAAATAAAAGTTAAAAAAAAGTTGGGGATGAAGTGACAGGACCCTGGTGGAGGGCCTGCCACAGGCGGCACCAGCCCTTATATTGGGGGGACCATTCGGCTGGAGGAGAAGAAAGAAGGAAAAGAAAGAAAAAGAAAGAAAAGGAAAGGAGAAGAAAGGAAAGGAAAGGAGAAGAAGAAGAGGGAGGGAAGGAAAAAGAAAGAAAAAAATAATTAAAGGTAATTTTTTTGTATTATTTTAATTTTTTTTGTAATATTTGTGTAAAAAATCTATCTTATGTACATTGTATGTGTTTTATTATTTTGTTTAGCATATATATTTTATGAAATTTATTTAGCATGAAAAAACCCATGTTATGTACATTCTATGTTGATTAGATATATTTTTTATGAAATTTATTTAGCATGTTGTAATGAGTTTTTTTTACAAAATAGCATTAAAAATAAGATAATAAAAAAATATGTTTAAGAAAACATAAAATACGAAAAGAAATAAAAAAGAAATAGTATATTCACCGAAAGTAATAAAATCAAAATAAGAAAAATACGAACAAATAGCCAAAATAAAGGTTTTTACTAAGTTTATATAAAAACACACTAAATTAATACATTTCAAACATAATGTACTAAAAGAATGTAAAATAATAAAATACGAAAATAAAATATTTTTGAAAGTAATAAAATCGGAAAAAATACGAACAAAGGGTTGAAATAAGAGTTTTTACTAAATTAATGCATTTCAAACATAATGTACTAAAATAACGTAAAATAATAAACTACGAAAATAATATGTTTTTGAAACAATGAGGCTTCGGTAAAAATTCGAGCAAAGGGCGAAATAAGAGTTTTTACTAAATTTATTTAAAAACACACTAAATTAATACATTTCAAACAAAATGTACTAAAATAATGTAAAATAATAAAATAATAAAATAATATATTTTTATTGAAAGTAATAAAATTCGGAAAAAATACGAACAAAGGGCGAAATAAGGGTTATTTTTGAAATTTATTTAAAAAACACTAAATTAATACATTTCAAACATAATGTACTAAAATAATGTAAAATAATAAAATTAGAAAATAGTGTATATTTTTTAAAGTAATAAAATTCGGAAAAAATACGAACAAAGAGCCAAAATAAGGGTTTTTACTAAATTTAAAAAACACAATTAATTAATACATTTCAAACATAATGTACTAAAATAATGTAAAATAATAAAATACGAAAATAATATATTTTATTGAAAGAAATAAAATCGGAAAAATATGAATAAAGGGTCAAATAACGCTTTTTAAAATTTATTTAAAAACACAATTAATTAATACATTTCAAACATAATGTACTAAAATAATTTAAAATAATAAAATTAGAAAATAATATATTTTTATTGAAAGTAATAAAATCCGGAAAAAATACGAACAAAGGGCGAAATAAGGGTTTTTTTAAATTTATTTAAAAACACACTAAATTAATACATTTCAAACATAATGTACTAAAATAATGTAAAATAATAAAATTAGAAAATAATATATTTTATTGAAAGTAATAAAATCCGGAAAAGAATACGAACAAAGGGTCAAATAAGGGTTTTTAAAAATATTTTTAAACACACTAAATTAATACATTTCAAACATAATGTACTAAAATAATGTAAAATAATAAAATTAGAAAATAATATATTTTTATTGAAAGTAATAAAATCCGAGAAAAAATACGAACAAAAGGCCGAAATAAGGATTTTTTAATAAATTTGTTTTGAAGTTGCAGGCATCACAATGGTTCGATTGATTAATGACGATCCTCACATATTTGATGCGGCTAATAATATGGTAATATACTATTATTTGTTAATCATGGGTTCTATTAAAAAAAATATACGTAATATATAGAAATAAATCATGTTATCCTAATATTTATTTTTTGTAATTTAACACTATTAGGGCTCGTACAACGTATTAAGGGGCCGGGTGAATGGTATAGGATATCCCCCGGATTCACGATTGATGCCCTACTTGGAGCAAGCTGGATTCGGGTCAGCAGCATTGATCCGGATGTTCGACTTGCGGTATGATTTAATATCTACACTAGTGGAGCGGTGGCGCCCGGAGACCCACACATTTCATTTTTCGTGTGGGGAGTGCACAGTGACCTTAGAGGATGTTACACTGCAGCTTGGGCTCCCAATCGTCGTGAGTCCCGTAATGGGAGTAACTGCATTTACTGAGCTGGTTGCACTATGTTATCAGCTACTAGGAGACTGGCCAAACGATGATGAATCAAATTTTATGGGCTTGAAATTTACATGGCTGAAAGCCAAATTTGGACAGTTATCAGCTAATGCCACTGAATGAGAGTTAATGTGCGCTGCTCGAGCGTACATCATGCATATTATAGGGGGAGTACTAATGCTCGATTCAAACAACAACAAGGTTCATATCATGTACTTACCCCTATTAGCTGATTTGACCAATGTTCGCTCATATAGCTGGGGCTTCGCCGTTCTGGCAGTGTTGTATTGGGAGCTTTGTCGGACGACAAAACCTTATGTTGTAGACATGGGCGGATGCCTTACATTGTTGCAGTCTTGGGCACTTTATTAGATGCCATTTTTGGCATCGGTTACTCACCAACCATATGTTTATCCACTAGTTAACAGGTGATAAAATATAACTTGTCATTAATTGTAGTCATACTATATTGACTGATGTTACCAACCATACTATATTTGTTTTTGTAGGTGGAGCATTTATCCGGGTATCGGGAGGTCGTACACTGTCCCGATATACCGACTGATGATCGAACAACATGTCGGGAAAGGGGTAAGCTATTCTAATATTCGTGACATCTTACTTTCTATATCTTACTCACACCGTGTTAAATTATAACCATGTTATTAATCATGTAGTTTATATGGATGCCATATCATAGACCGAAAATTGCAGCTATGATACCCTCGTCTGCCTACGTTCATTCTCAAATGCGGTGTACTAACACACCAATTATAAATTTCAATGTAGTCGAGTGGTACCATGGGGATTGAGTGATACGACAGTTTGGTTGCGTCCAATATATCCCGGATCTGCCATTCGATGTGGGGGTGGTTCACGGCATCAACAAGAGAGGAAAACCGTAGTTGGATGGGGGGTTAAGCACTGAAAATTTGTTACGCTGTGGAACGATCGGATGGGTTGAATACCTCAGATGGTTATGGCTTCCGATTTGCAACCATCATTAGAGTACATACAATGGTACTCTAGTTGTGGAAAGCCATATCTACTTGTAGGGCAGTCGACTGTAGTCCCTCCGCACATGCAGCGACCTGGGGGATCGTACCCAGCGGGCCTCATGGAGGCAGAGCCTGCGGCAGATCATGATCTCGAACCAGAGCCCGAGCTAGATCCCGAGCAATTACATTTACATGGGGATTCACATTGCTATCATTCAGATTTGGCGGGCAATGACTATTTTTCGAGCTCGTCAGAAGGCGAATACGTATACGAGTTTGATATCTTTGGATCGCACTTGCCGTAGTACAGCACTCTTAGCCCGTATCCACAGCATCATGAGACTCCTTCTGATTCAAGTTCGTCAATACCGATCAAGCCACATGATTTTTCCTCTATGTTTAGCACACCCCTACCTGCGCCTAATGAGGATGTTGGTCATTGTAAACACCCACAACGTGACCGTCGACCTCCGCATAGGTATACCCCTAGGACCACACCATCGAACCATCAATTTTAGGGGTTTATTGCATTTTGTTGTACATTACAAAGTTTGTACTTTTTGTATAAATTTAATTTTTCTAATTTTAGGTATGCTTACTACGAAACTTTTCTTCCCTTTTTGCATTATATTAAAGCTGCATTTAAGGTTAAATGGCTCCATTTTGGATATAATTTTAATTATTCCAAATGAATTATTCTTTTTATAACTTAATATGGATACAATTTAAGCATATGCATAAGCATAAGCTGAATTTAAGTTAATGGGTGTTACAACAACATTGCAACATAACAACATTACACATAACAATTTTACAGCATAAGCTCAATTCCGACCTGATCCTGATGACTGTCCAACATGATAGTTTCGCTGAGGGCATTTATTCCGATTATGACCATTTAACCTGCATAATCCACAACGCTTACCGTCAGATTTCTCCTTAATGTCCATTTCATTATGGATTCAGGATGATTGCGGATGACTTCTTGGATTCCTACGTAGCCCTCTGTCTGGGACAAGCTCGAAAGTCGTCGGAGGCACCTCCCACGTAGACAGGTCAGACAGGACAGGGAACTCATTTTTCTAGACACGCAATGTTCGCTCGAGCGTGTACACATCATCGACAAATTGTCCAACATTAAGGTTCACTTTAGCACACGCTGTTACGACATGCACATATGGATAATGAAGTGTTTCGAACCTACTACAGCCGCACCGTCTATTCCGAAGATCAACTCTATAGGACCTAGGTGATATACCGGGTTGACGACCGATGGTCTCAGTAACTCGAAACGTTTCTAGACGTTGTGAATATATTTCTACATTCATCGACCTCGCCATCCGACGGTTTACAACCATTGCATCCCTGACATCTTAGACAAACATGTGTCCGTCCTCCATCTGGTCGACTTGTTGCTGACCCATTCTTGGCATCAAGGTAGCCAACTTGTAGAATGTACCTGAGAAGACAGATGTAATCGGAAGATGTCGTATTTTCAACAACACAGCGTTGACTCCCTCCACTAAGTTTGTGGTCATTTGACTATAACGAAAGCCCCCATCAAAACTTTGAGACTATTGCCACGACTCCATTGTACCCAACCATTGTCGAAAAGATGTGTTTGTTTGACCCTCCATGTCACTCTCAAGTAAAATCATTCTTTGGCAGAAAATATGTGGCTCTAACTCGTACGCTGTATAGGTATTAAGAAAAGATAAGTTCCAGTAACTCGATAACATAAAATATTACAACTTATATGGAAAAGATAAGGTTATCATTTACCCATTGCCACTACTTGTCTCTTCCAGTCTGCATTCTTATAATCTTTATGGAAGTTAGTTGCAATGTGATGGATGCAGTAAACGGATCTCCATGGTACACCGGAATGCCTAATTGCTGCAATTAAACCTTTCCCTCTATCGAAGATGATGCAAATATTATCGTTGCTAATAACATACCTCCGCAGGTTGGTAAGAAAGAATTCCCAAGATTCCAAGTTCTCCTTATCTACAATGGCAAATGCTATCGGGAGCACGTTTCTATTACCGTATTAAGCAACCGCAATAAGTAGGATCTGTGTATATTTTCCATATAGCCAGGTCCCATCCACCTGCACAAATGGCTTGCAGTAAGGGAATGCCTGCACACATGGATCAAACGTCTAGAACATCCGATGGAAAATTCTTCTTCCCGACAGTAATTGGTCGTCTGGGCCGTAATAAGGTTTTGTCTGTAACTCAATCACAATCCCTGGTACGTACTCTCGCATAGTAGCTATCCATTCTTGTAGCTCGTTATACGACGAATCATAATCCCCATACAATTGCTCAATTGTCATCTGTTTAGCTATCCACGCCTTTCGATATGATACTCGATACTGGAATCGTGCTTGCATTTTGACAATCAGTACCGAAACTTTAATGGTCGGCATGTCCTTCACCATTGGCATGATACACGTACAGATAGTTTTCGAATCAAGTTTTCGATGATCTTCTGTCATACGTGTTGATGTGCCTGTATGAGGCCTAACAAATTTTCGTATCTCCCACATCTGCGAACTTTGAATGAATGCAGCTCGTACCCATCAATTGCAGCCTTCCGTTGCCTTCTAACACTCCCTAATATATATTGTCGGTTTAGACACTGCGACTTTATAATCCACTGATATGTTCATGCTATACCGTTTAATAGCAAGTACGCACTCTTCTTTACTTTCGAATCTCTAGCCTAAGAATAACTCCTCATGATCAGAATTTACGGCCAGTCGGTGAGCAGGAACTATTTCAGGATATTCTGAAAACTCAGCTATATGCGCTGCATCGGGGTCTATAAGCGACATGTGTGGCCCAGGATTATTGTGTATCAAAATACCTCGCATTTGGTTCCCGACCGAAGAAGCGTTAATGTTTTCATCGTTATTCACATCTTCATCGTCAATATCATCAGGTACATCGTCCACATCGGGATCACTATCACTATCAATCTCTTTATCACAATGATCGCTACCATCGTATCCATCATCACCAACCACATCAATATCGGGTGTAATATTTAGATCGATACCGATCCCACCTATAGTTGATTCACTATCAACGTACGATATTGGAGCCACCATGCACGGTTCTTGAGCTCTGTGTTCTTCACCATATGCATTGACATCTTCATTTTGCTCCATACCGGTTAACTCAGCAAATAAGTGAATCGGTGCATTTTTGTCACTCTCATTCCCACAGTAAAGAGCGACCATTGTCTCCACGTCTTTGTCATCTACAAGTTCCATTTCGGTGAATTTGATCGGATTTGTCGAAACTGAAAACTTGTAGAAAATTTTTGATATCTTTCTCCCATAACGTCTAACAATTTTTGCATTAATCCTTCCCTTCATATCATCCAACGAGACATTTCTATTAAATCTCATTGCTATTTGTTGTCGACATTCAAATATACATCCAACAGTTGTTGTCAAGATGATTCCATCGAAATAAACGCATACAAAAACTTATCATCCATCTTCAATATTCAATCTGTCAAAAAATAAACAAAATTTCAAAAAACAATCTCGAACAGTAAATAAATTACTTAAATAAAAAATTAATGTTTCAATATGCAATTTTTTCATTCTTAAGCTCATACTATTTCAGTTATCATTTTGTACATGAACAACGTTTAACCACTAATCCTAATAACTAACACAATAATAATAGTTTTTACGCAAAATAATACTAACTAACAATAATAATTAGGGTTTTACTAAAATAATAACTAACAATAATATAATGTAAAACTAACAATCATACTAACTAAAATAATAATTAGGGTTTTACTAATCCTAATAACTAACCATAATAATAATATTAGTTTTTACTAACAATAATACTAAGTAACAATAATTATTAATAACTAAACCCTAAAACTAACAATAATAATACTAACTAAAACCATCAATTTGAGTTTTATTAATCTTAATAACTAACAATAATAACTAAACTAACAACAAAAACAATAAAATTATACAAAAAACATAATAACAAGATAATCCATTATTATTTTTTAAAAAGATACCTTATTTTTTCAATTTTTTTCTTCTCTTTCTCTCTTTTTCCGGCACCACATTCTTCTTCTTCTTCTTCTTCTTCTCCTTCAGCTGGATTGAATCGGGCCTTATAACTGAAGTGGTGCCGCCTCTGCCATGGGCACCTTTGGTGCCGCCTGTGGCAGGCCCATCATCCAGATTTCTACTTTTTTTAACTGTTTTTTATACCATTTTGGTAAATAAATAAAAAGGTATACTATTTTGGTATTTTTTTTATTTTTTTAGATTATTTTAGTAAAAAACCCCAGAAAAGGATAATAAAAGGGATACCAATCTACAAATACAGCACGCACCCTATGTATTGTCAGTCAATAATAGACAAACACACAAGTAGAAACGACACCTGCCTCTACCATCAATCAAGAAAAGTCGCACGTTGAAAAATCCCCTCACTTTCTGTATTCACAAGTTAGGAAGGAATAATCATACATGGTATCTTCAATTTTCACTAGCTACTTGATTTCTTTGCTTAATTATTATTTGCAGAAAGATGGGTTCAATTAAATCGCATGCAGTATGTCTTCCATTCCCAGCACAAGGTCATGTTAACCCCATGATGCAACTGGCCAAGCTCTTGCACTCTAGAGGCTTCCATATAACCTTTGTCAACACCGAGTTCAATCATAGACGGTTGATACGGTCTAGAGGGAAGAAGTCATTAAGGTGCGCCTGATTTTCGGTTCGAAGCCATACCCGATGGGTGCCACCTTCCGATTCGATGCGACTCGGCGCGCTCAAAGAATATGCAATTCCACGAAAAAATTGTTTGGCTCCATTCTTGGAGCTACTATCTAAGCTTAATTCCTCACCCCAACTCGCCCTCACACTTGCATAGTTTGTGATGGAATCATGAACTGTGGTACCAAGGCGACTCAACTCATTGGGGTGCCTTATGTTCAACTCGGACTTCTTCAACCGTTAGCTTTCGGGATTTCGACTACAAAGAACTAGCTCAAAGAGCCATTGTTCCATTCAAAGGTTACAAATTTTATGTTTTCTTTGTGCTTTATGTTCATTCATAATAATCTCTTTGAGGTTCTATATGTTACACGCACGTCCATGCATATTCTTTTGCATATTGAAACAAAAATATGCGTTTTATTTTCCTTGTAGATGAAGGCTTTGTTAGCGATGGGACACTTGAGATGGCCATTGATTGGATCCCTGGTATGCCTAACATGCGCCTCAAGGACCTTCCAAGCTTCATAAGAACCACCGACCCCGAAGACACCATGTTTAATTACCTCATGGAAGTATCACAAGAATGCTTAGAATCTTCTTCAATAATCTTTAACACATTCGATGAGTTCGAGAAAGAAGTGCTACAAGTAATTGCTTCCAAGTCCCCTAATATTTATGCAATTGGTCCACTCACCTCCCTAAGTAGGAACCTACTTGAAATCCAACATAACTCACTAAATTCAAGCCTATGGAAGGAGGATACAAGTTGCATCGAATGGCTTAACACAATGAAACCCAAGTTGGTGGTGTATGTGAATTATGGGAGTGTAGCAGTGATGTCGAACCATCATTTGGAAGAATTTGCTTGGGGACTTGCAAATAGTAAATACACGTTTTTATGGGTAATTAGGCCTGGTGTTGTGATGGGCGAATCGGCTATTTTGCCAAGAGAATTCATGGAGGCAATAAAAGGAAGGGGATTCATAACAAGCTGGTGTCCCCAACAACAAGTGTTGTCCCACCCAGCAATTGGCGTTTTCTTGACACATTGTGGATGGAATTCTCTCTTGGAAGCTGTGTCCGAAGGAGTGCCTTTAATATGCGTTGGCCTTTCTTTGGTGATCAACAAACGAATTGTCGATATTCGTGCACCACATGGGGCAATGGAATGGAAATCAACCCGACGTAAAGCGTAAGGATGTGGAGGCTCTTATTAAAGAGATAATGGAAGGAGATAATGGGAAAAGGATAAGACAAAAGGCATTGGAATGGAAGAAAAAAGCTAAATCTGCCATTAGCGTTGGAGGATCTTCTATTACCAACTTTGATAGAATGATCAAGGAGGCCCTACGTCAAGGTTGAACATTAAAATCAAAATACTGTTGTGTTGTATGTTTTGTGTATGTTTTTTTAATTTTATATTATACTATTAAATAAATGGGTTAGCATTTGATAAATCAATATTCTACTTTTTTTAATTCCACAAGTAAACTTAAAAAAATTGTTATGTATTTAATTTATTTAATTTATTTTACAAGTTGCATCGAATGGCTTAACACAATGAAACCCAAGTCGGTGGTGTATGTGAATTATGGGAGTGTAACAGTGATGTCGAACCATCATTTGGAAGAATTTTCTTGGGGACTTGCAAATAGTAAATACCCGTTTTTATGGGTAGTTAGGCCTGACGTTGTGATGGGAGAATCGGCTGTTTTTACAAGAGAATTCATGGAGGCAATAAAAGGAAGAGGCTTCATAACAAGTTGGTGTCCCCAACAACAAGTGTTGTCCCACCCAGCGGTTGGCGTTTTCTTGACACCCTGTGGATGGAATTCTCTGTTGGAAGCTGTATCCAAAGGTGTGCCTTTAATTTGTTGGCCTTTCTTTGTTGATCAACAAACAAATTGTCGATATTCGTGCACCACATGGGGCAATGGAATGGAAATCAACCCTGACGTAAAGCGTAAGGATGTAGAGGCTCTTGTTAAAGAGATAATGGAAGGAGATAATGGGCAACGAATTGTCGATATTCGTGCACCACATGGGGCAATGGAATGGAAATCAACCCTGACGTAAAGCGTAAGGATGTGGAGGCTCTTATTAAAGAGATAATGGAAGGAGATAATGGGAAAAGGATAAGACAAAAGGCATTGGAATGGAAGAAAAAAGCTAAATCTGCCATTAGCGTTGGAGGATCTTCTATTACCAACTTTGATAGAATGATCAAGAAGGCCCTACGTCAAGGTTGAACATTAAAATCAGAAAAATTGTTGTGTTGAATGTTGTGTGTGTACTTTTTTTTATAATAAACTTTTAAATGTTGTGTTAATTAGACATTCCCGTTATCCAATCTAATTCAAGGCTCCTCTAGTAGCCACTCCATTAGTAAGGGGGGCTCCCATATCAAGATTTACTGATTCCCTTCCACTACTTTAGTTTTTCCTTGAATCCTAGACGTTAGGAGACGTTAGGATTTCGAGTTTTTTTTTGATCGGGCGACACCCGGATTTGAACTGGGGAATAAGGGATTTGTAGTCCCCCACCTTACCGCTCGGCCATGTGCCAGAAGGCTACAAACAAAAAAAGGAGAGTATCTCCCTTTTCTTTTTCATTTTTAGATCAGATCCATACCTTCAATTGGTTATAGTATCTCAAGACACACAATATCTAAAAACTTTCCCTTTCTTTTCTATTGAAAATGTGGATTCTCAGTTACAAAAGTCAAAATTTAAGACAAATAAATTGGAACCATTAACTATTGACTGCAAATTTATGGACAATTCTTCTTCACTTGTCTTTTTCTAATGGTATAAGAAAATAAATTGGTTATAGTTGTAACACCCCTTACCCGTAGTCAACACCGAAATAGGGTATGAGGCATTACCAGAACCCATACGCTTGTAAACGTATTTAACCGAGTTATAAATTTCATCTAAATTAAAATTTTTAAAATTATTAACATGTTTTTATAATTTTTCATAATATATCCTCAAAATATTATGATCATAATAATTAGGGCCTACGAAACCCGATACATACTCAGGCAATTTAATGCTTCATTTCCATTTCATTATTTCGATAATTCAGGTACCATCATTTTCATGAATTTTGTACATACCAGTAATAGTTCATTTCAAATTCATGTTATCTCACTTCAAAAATTTACCCGTTATATCATTTAAATATCAATGGTTACATTTATTTCAGATCAATACCAATAATAATTCAATTCCATATTTTCTAATACCCTTATTATTTTCCATATTTATCC
The DNA here is from genome assembly GCF_025698545.1 of Gossypium raimondii. Taxonomy (NCBI): domain Eukaryota; kingdom Viridiplantae; phylum Streptophyta; class Magnoliopsida; order Malvales; family Malvaceae; genus Gossypium; species Gossypium raimondii. Next base: position 4,547,900 of record NC_068566.1, on the reverse strand, counting down.
CGTTGAATTTCTCAGAAATTCGATGGATTTTCAGAGGTACACTTTTAGTGTACAATTCCGGGTCCGTCAATTCATATTCATGTGCGCACATTTCCATTTCAGAGAGCACACTCCTGCGAACCTCATCCTTATAGCGGGATTACCAGTCCAGGCTAAATCCCCTACAAGATAGCACACTCATGAACCTCATCCTTACAATGGATTACCATCGAGTTAAATCCTCAGAATATAAACTCATAGAGTATTGTCGGGATTACCGGTCCAAGGCTAAATCCTCGCAACGACAATTACTCTAATGAGCTTGGATCCGACTTACCACCCGAGCTAAATTCAGACCCTAATTCAGATTACCCGTTCGGGCTAAATCCATTTTCCACATATTCTTCGGGAGGGCTATATCAAGATCATCCGTCTAGGCTAGATCTTTTTCACACATATTCTTCGGGAGGGCTATATCAGGATAGGATCACCCGTCCGGGCTAGATCCTTTTTACCGTCAATTCCTTTTTAGAGATCCATCGAATTTTCCTTTCATTCAACCGGGATTTATTTTCTCTTTTCATTAAGAATATCAATACTTCATCAATTATCATAAAATAAACATCCAAATCATATTCACATCAATAAAAATACATTTCAAGCATTTAAGCATATAATTCAAGTTACACGAACTTACCGGGCTAAATTGTAAAAATACTAAAATACAAGAGCATTTTGGTAAATTTCCATTTTCTCGATTTTCTACCCGATCTTGATCTAAATTAATTTTTCATTTTAATAAAACAACTCATTTCATGCAAATTGGTCATTTTTTACATTTTTCCAAAATTGCCCCTAAAGTTTTACTTTTATTCAATTTAGTCCTCAAACTCAAATCATGCAAATTAACCATTTGTAATGCAAATCCATGATAGCATAATATTCATACATTTATTTTCCTCCTCCTCCTCTCCATTCCACATCCTTAATTTATATAACATGCTTATAAGTAATATTGTCTATAATTTTCACTATTTTCTTGTAAATTTATTCAAAGCTGTCCATTTGAGTCATAGTCACTATATTATTTGTATATTGAGCTAAAGAAATCAAAATTAAGATCCGTTAATTTTCCCTGAAACTAGACTCACACATCTTCTTGCCATAAAATTTTCAGAATTTTTGGTTCAGCCAAATGGTACAGTTTATTCTTTAAAGTTTCCCCTGTTTCACTATCTGACAGTTCCGACCACTCTTTACTAAAAATGAATTATCTAATTGTACAGAATTTGGCTGATGTTTCTGTTTGTTTTATTTGAAAATAGACTCATCAAAGATTCTAATAATATAAATTTTATCCCATAATTATTTTTTTTACAATTTTTAATGATTTTCCAAAGTCAGAACAGGGGAACTCAAAATCATTCTGACCTTATCTCACATAACCTATTATATCTCATAATTTATAATTTCATTGCTTACACTATTTCTTCTATGTGAAACTAGACTCAATAAGATTTAATGTAATATTTTATTCATCCTATAATTCGATTTCCACAATTTATGGTGATTTTTCAAAATTAACCTCTGCTTTGTTGTCCAAAACGCTTTAGTGCGAATATTGATTACTAAGTCTATAACACTCTTATTTTCTTTTTTTTACACTATTTCTCAACACTTGCTCTTATTTTCTCTTCACTAACATATCAATAACATATAAATTTATATAATAAAACCCTACATTAACATCAATCTCACACTTTTCAATAATATCAAACTCAAAAATATATTGAAATCATGATGTTCTTACCTTGCTCAATTGACTTCAATCTTTAACTTGATTTTCTCTCTCCTCCAGCCTCTATTTCTTGAATCTAACTTGATATTCTAGCTCCCCATAGTCTCTTTGTCAATTTTCTCTCTTGTTGGCAATGGAAATTTCTTTGATTTCTAAGTAAAAATGGTGGATTTTTGGTGAAAGGACCAAATTGTAAAGAAAGCAAAGCTTTCTTTCTTCCCATCTTCTTCTCACGTTAATGCATGAAAAAATGGTGGGGATGGCTACTTTTCATCCTTCTTTCCACATATATATATATACTAAATAAATTAATAATAAAATAATATCATTTTAAAAAAATCAAATTAAAATATTAATAAACTAATATTTATTTATTTATTAATCTAAAATATCTCCAACATCATCATTATCTTCTAGATTTCTCTCTCTTCTAATTGACCATTTTGCCCTTTATGATATTTTAAAATTCCATCATTGAGTCATCACTTAATTTGGTAAAATTGTGATTCAGTCCCTCAAACTTCTTCACCTTTTTCAATTTGGTCCTAATCCATCCATTTTTCTTAGTTTCTAGATTACTCCACCCTTAAAATATTAACACCATTGGTCCTTCAACTTTTTCAAATTTACACTTTAACCCCTCAACTTTTAAGTATTTACTCTTGGGTAACAAAACTTTTCTCAGTTTTGCGATTTAATCCTTTCTTGAATTAATATGTTATAATTTACTTCCCAATATTGCCATAACTCAAAATTACCTCTTTTTAGCACTTTATTTCCTTATTTTACTATATCAGAGATGTTATCTTACTTTCCTTACTGTAGAAATTTTCGGGGTATTACAATAGTATCTCAAGACACACAATATCTAAAAACTTTCCCTTTCTTTTCTAATGTCCATACCTTCAATTGGTTATAGCATCTTAAGACACACAATATCTAAAAAATTTCCCTTTCTTTTCTATTGAAAAAGAAAATGTGGATTCTCAGTTACAAAAGTCAAAATTCAGGACAAATAAATTGGAACCATTAACTATTGACTGCAAATTTATGGACGATTCTTCTTCACTTGTCTTTTTCTAATGGTATAAGAAAATAAAACTGGATACATAACTAATCAAGATTGATTTTTTTCAATAAAAAATCTTTCTCAATTTCAAGTATATTATAATAATATAACAAACAATTATGAGTATTGTGTAAATTGGTAATATACTTTTTCAATTCCACAAGTAAACTTGAAAATTTGTTATGTATCTAATTTAATTTATAAATTTATATTTAATATTTTATTATATTTTATAGGACACTTATAATCACTCTAACCCTACTTTGTAAATTGTAGATCATATAATCGGATTTGCCTTATTTGCCTTATAATATCTTTTTCTTAGCTTTTCTTTTGGTTCAAAGAAGAAACCAAACATCATAAAGTTCCCCATGTAGAGAGGGAAACAAATACAATATAAATTAATACATATGAACTTACTTAAATATGATTCTAAAATTAATCTATAATTTTTTCTACTTTTATATTTCGATTGATTTAATTCTTGATCTATATAATAATTCTAATTCAAATTATCAATTCCAAAAATTTAATATCATAATATGATATGCATGGATCTATTTTCTTTATTTTTAAAAATTTTAAAGTTTCACATTTTATTCAATTTAGTTCTTAAAACTGAAACAATCATATCTTTCACATTTAAGCTCTGCTTTTTAACTCCGCTTTTAATTTCTTCATTTTATAACTCACTAAAAGCCATAAGTATAGAAATTCCATGACAGTTTTGAAATAATTTCATTTGAGTTCCTAGAGTCAAAATTAACCAATTTTTCTTTACAAACTAGTCCCTATTTTATTTCCAAGCTTAACATTCATCTATTGAACATCAAAAGCTTCAAAGAACAACAATGGTAACTTTTTAAAACTTTAATAGTTTTACGATTTAATACCCAGGTTAGCTAAATCAAAATAAAATGATCTCAAAAACATAAAAATTACAAGAAAAGAATTAAATTTTCGTACCATGCACAAGGCCAAAAGTTCAACTTTAAGAGCCCTAATTCTTTCTTCTTGTTTCGTGAAGAAGATGAATGAAAAAAGAAAAAAAATGGAATAGCCCTTCTCTCTTTCGTTCCACCACAATATGTTCTATTATTATCTCATTTCATTTTATTTATTAATTATAAAATTTGCATGATTTAGTAAACAAAGCTTACCAAACCATACACTATCTATTAAAAAGAGTAATTTGCCATTTCAACACTTGGCTTAATACTTTTCAAGCCTTTAAACCAATAAAATTAATAACAATTAACTCTTTAAGGTTTTTATGGTTTAGTCCTTATACTTTAATTACTAATCGTTTCACTAAAATTTCAGGACAAAAAATCATATGACACTAAGATAAACTCGTAAATATTAAAAAATAATATTCACAAACTCAATCATCAAAAAATGAGATTTTGAAACCGTCGTTTCCAGTACCACTAAAAATGGATTCTTACATGAGCAATGCATGTTGTATTTCTACCAAATGAGATGTTCCCCTTTCATGAACCCTTTAGGACCTTTGGCAAATACAAAAGACAAAACCTTACCGGGAACATTACTAACCATTGTTGAGAATTTGACTAGATGCCCAACAAACGACACTTCAAATATTTTTCTCCAAAAGTTAAAAGTTGTTCAACAATATTTAATTTAAAAATACTCTATAATAAGATGAAAAATATTATTTATATTGTTTTTATCCCTCAACAAATTATGTCTATTTCACCACGCAGGGAGGTTTGATAATGGGTAGCTCATGAACTAGCAATATTAATGAATTTATTTCTTTTAATAATAATAAGGGTAATTTACACTAGTAATCACGTAAGTAATAGTATTTTTTTTGGTCATTCAACTATGAAAAGTTACAAAATAATCTCATAACTATTCAATTTTATCTTTTTGGGCCACCAGTTGGCTAAAGGTGGATACTTTTAAAATTGACATGATAACGACTTTAACCCTCAACATTTATAAATTATATCCATTTAGTCTTTATTATAAAAAAAATTAACCTAAACAACACATTGTGTAATTTAGTCTTTTATAGCCGGATCAAGACTGTTTGTTTCTAATCTTTGTTTGTTTGCTATTTACTGCTATTGTTGCTCGCATACTTCTCTGTTGTTGCATTCAAATTTTTTTTGGAAGTGTTAGACGAGCATGGTGATGGCGTGCAGCGGTGGTAGCGCGCGTGAGGAGGCTGGTGTGCATGCGGCGGCGGCTAGGGGTGTACCTAGGTGCGGCGCACCTAGGGTTGGGGGAGTTAGGGTTTTTGCTGAAATGTTTAAGTTGTGGGCCAATCAGGCCTCTAGGTTTTTTTATTATTATTGGGCATTTGGGCTTGTAATTTTGTTTGACTATGGACTGTTTATTTTTTTATTTTGGGTTTTATTTATTTAGTTTTGGGTCCGGGCAAAAATGGGTCATTACAGCTGCCCCTCTTTGCTCGTCGTTGTGTAACGAGAATGGAGTAAAGACTTTTAAGAGTGACCAATTTTGCCCGGTCTTGCCAAATCTCGACTTCTTTGGTGTTCCTCTTCTTCAAGTAGCCTTGTTCTAACCCACTGCAACTTCAGGTGTATAAGAATTGTAGCCTAAATCTACTCCGCTACAACTTCAGGGAGATAAGATTTGTTGTCTTCAACTTGCTCCACTACAACTTCAGGGAGATAAGATTCACTATCTTTAGTTTGCTCCACTGCAACTTCAGGGAGATAAGACTTGCCATTTGTAGCTTTTAATATGTTCCACTGCAACTTTAGGGAAATAAGATTTGCTACCCTTAGTCTGCTCCACTGTAACTTCATGGAGATAAGACCTGTAACTTCAACTTGCTCCACTACAATTTCAGGGAGATAAGGTTAGCTATGATCTACTATACTGCAACTTCAGAGAGATAAGATCTGTAATTTAGCTTCAATCTATTCCACTGCAACTTCAGGGAAATAAGATTCGCTATCTTTAGTCTGCTCTGCTGTAACTTCAGGGAGATAAGGCTGGTGGCTTCAATCTATTCCACTGCAATTTCAGGAAGATAAGATTCACCATAATGACTTCAATCTATCCCACTGTAACTTCAGGGGTATGGGATTTGTAACTCCATTGATCTATTTCACTATTCTCTGGATAACATGACATGTAAAATTCATTTCATGGGCCTATGTTTGTGCCAAATGATTAGGATGTCATGATCAGAATGAATCAAATGCTCCTAATTGGATGTATATGAATGATATTTGCATGAATGCAGAATGTCATGAGAATGATCCTTTTTTAATGTATGGGTTATTATTGCTCGTTGTTTATCAAGATTCTATCATTGACGCAATATCCTGTCTTCTTGTTCAGCTGATATCTTTGACAGAAAATCCAAAGAAATAGTCACAATTTGGAATCTTCTTTCTCAATATTTCCAACCCTTAGGTTTGGTGAGTTCTAAATAATAGTCATGTTTCAGGTTCTCGTACTATTTAGAAGCTTTCAGAGTAATATGCAGATCTTCTTCTGCTTGAATATTATTAGTCCATTAATCGTTATTTCAATGAAAAATGCTTGAACAAGATTAGTACAATGGACAAGATGAAATTTTATTGAGAGCAAAGTTTGAAATGAATGAATTAATCAAGATAGCAAATTTTGCTAAGATACGAAATGAATAAGATGAAAATAGGTGCCTCAGATATCGTAGCATGAGCTTTTCTACACGAAACTTCTCGAGGGCCCTTTAAACTTGATACGTGTTTAGAAGATCCAGAGTATTTTGTTGATGCCCCAAGATGTAGCATCCATCCTTCCTGCTAATTCAGGCATAGTAAGACTACCGTATGCCCCACCTTTGATCAAAATTTGAATTGCCCTTTTCTTGGGTTTTCAATTCAAAACCCCTTTGGTCTCAAGGCGCCCTTTGCGGGTTTTTGCCTTGGCCTCTCCCTTTTTTTAGGTGAAGTACTTCTTGACTGAATCCGAATTCACAGGATTAGGCAGGTTCTTGCCATCCATCTTGGTTAATATCAACGCTCCTTTAGAAAAGGCCTTCTTTACCACGTAAGGTCCTTCCCAATTTGGCATCCTTTTTCCTCTAAAGTCCTTTTGTAATAGGTAAGTCAATTAAGCCTTTTCTTTCAATTGTGATGTTTTAGAAGCTTTAGAATAGAGTTTTGTTGAAATCAAGTTGAGGTTTTGGAAGTTTTCTTTGGGTTTTTGAACATGATATATGTTAAACAAATTGTTGAATTAGAGGTTTAATTGAATGAATTTTTAGTTAGAATTAATTGAAGGATTAAATTGTAAAAGAAGCTAACAGTTCTAAATAGTAGAGACTAAATTGCAAGAATTTTAAAATTAGGGTTTTATGATAAAAATTTAGATAGTTATGTCTAAGTTTGGTTGAAATTTGAATTGAAATAAAGTATGAATTGAGATAGAAAAATAAGTGAATTTAGTTAAGACTAAAATGAAATTAAAGTAGAAAATTGAATAGAAATTCAATTAATTAGATATAAATTAATAGTGTATTGTTGATTGTGAAATTATCTTAATTTTTCGTAGCTAATAAAGAACTCGAGGCATCGGCATAGAAAGGAAAAGAGAAAATCATCGAGGAGTAATCGCGGATTTCGGGTTTGTATTAATATAATTCAAATAACTTACTATTAAATGCTATATTTAAATTTATATTTATGGTAAGTGAAATATAAGGTAAGTATTATTATTAAGTTAAAGAAATTCAATTGAATGATGAATATATATGTGGAATTGAATTGAATATTGATTTGAAAAAAAATGGAAAAGTGAATTTTGAATTGAATTGTGATTGAAAGTGAAAAAGTGGAATTGAATTGAAATGTGAATTTGGAGACCCTATTAACTAGTCAAGCTGAGTTGGATATAGTTGGCATGCCATAGGATTGGAAGAGTTCAGGGATACTTTGACCTCGAGTCGATGAGACACTGGGTGTCATTATATTTCTTTGGATAGATTCGAAGAGGTACCGGGTACCAACTTTTTTCAGCTTTGCCGATGAGACACTAGGTGTCAACTATTGCTTCGAACTATCTGATGAGGCACTGGGTGCCATACTGGAGTGTTTGGTTGGATCCGTGTATCCTCCAAAGTTTGAATTTTGTCAATAAGGTAAATAATGAAATGATAAACCGAATGAGTTGATCAATCAAGCTACTGAAATGAGATGAAAAAGTTAAATTGTGAATTGAAATGTGATATGAAATTGAGGAATGAACCTAAGGTTCATGATGTGTCCAAGTTTAAAATTGTGGATATATGATATTAATTGATGAATTGTTATTGTTGAAATATGAAATTTGAATTTAAATTTGTATGTATGATTTATGCATTACATGTTTATTATTGTTATAATTTGAATTATTGTAATACCACTGAGTATGAAATAGTCAGTGTACGGTTGTTTCTGTGTGCATGTCGATAGAAGTCAAAGGTCCCGGTTTAGCATCCAAATCAATCTCGACTTAACATAACTTTTGTGATGTATTTTTCCTTTGGTAAATATGGCATGTACTTCAGTCTTATTAAAGAGTCTTGTAAGTTTTGGTTGTAAAGAATTGGTCTATAATGTTTGAATGATAAATGAAACGTTAAGTTATATAATGGTATGTTTGGTGCTAAAACCTGAAATTGAATGAATGAAGTTTATTTATTTAAACAATATATGCGAATATTTATTTAGTAAATTACTAAGTTAATGTTTAAGATATGTTTACGTTATTTGAACATGAAATTGTATGAATTGTGAATTGGTTGCGGTTTGAAATTGCAGGAAGGTTAACTATTTATAAAGGGTTATATTGAGTTTTTTAATCACATAAAATAAAATAATAAAAAATGAACTCAATTAGTAAAATAAATATTTATATAAATTTACGATTATATTATAATATGTTTGTTATTTATTTAAGAAATTATTTATAGATTGTCTGATATGTCCGGTAATGTCTCGTAACCCTGTTCTGGCGACGGATTAGGGTTAAGGGGTGTTACAAAAATATGACAATTATTATCTTGAAATTTTGAGTGTTTTCATCTTGTTTTTATTATATATTTTTAATCAAATTTAGTTGATAAAATTGGTTTTTTAGCTTTTTAGGCATGGACAAAGCCAAGAAAAAATTGTAGGGGGCAAAATTAAATTTTCTATATCTTTATATTTTTCAAAGGATTAAATAAAAATTTTATCATTTTTAGGGGGCCAAAGTGTAATTTTACCTTTAGCAATTTAAAATTTTAAAAAAATTTAAAGGGCCAAAATGGCAGATATTCTATTTTTGGGGGTTTAGAGCCCCTGCCAACCCCCCTAAATCCGTCTCTGTTTTTAGGTGAAAAGGGCAAAAAGAAAAGAAAAATTGAAAAAAAGACCAAATTACACAATGTTAAAAGTTGAGGTTAGAATTTTTAGAATCAAGACTAAATTGATAATGTACAAATGTTGAGTGTTAAAATTTCCATTATGTCAATTTTAAAAGTGTCACCTTTAGCCCGTTGGTGAAAAAAATAAAATAAAATAGTTAGGTAGTCATCTTATAATTTTTCATAGTTGGGTGATCAAAAACGAAATTTGGTATTAGTTGAAAGACTATTTTGTAACTTTTTATAGTTGACCGACAAAAAAAAAACAAACTAATAGTTAGGTGACCACAAGTATAATTTACCCATAAAAACTAGAAACATAATATCCCTAATAAAGCCTTACTTCAATCTAGAATCATACAAACTTCAAAACTAAAATAAAAAAAAGTATTGGCAATCATCCATATTATGGAAAGTCAAAGATATAGGTATCAAATATTGAAAAGTCAAAAAAATGGGTATCGAAATATTGGCATAAGAAATCTGAGATATTTGCAATATTGGTCCCTAATTGTATAGTGACTTTGCAAGTTGATCCCTGAACCTCAACTATAAATAGGCTTAACCATCTCTCATTCATAGTATCCTATATTTTCCATTCTCTACTTAAGGCATTGTTCTCTCTCTCTCTTTTTAAATTTTCACTTGTATTTTGGAGTGAAATATATTTGGTAGTGCCCGAGGACGTAGACAAAATTTTAGTGCCTGAGGACGTAGGAAAAATTTGCTGAACCTCGTTAAAATTCTTGTGTTCTTTATGGTATTATTCTGCATACTTTGTGAGTGTGATTGTAGTGATTTATTGTGCTATTAAATTATGATTGAGAGATATTATGGCTAGGAAAGGCCTGGTACTTAAGCAATCCTTATGATCCACCTCTCTTTCCTGGGAATTAAACTTAGTGTGAATTTTTAGTACAATAATTTTACTCTTTTACACGCTTCCGCACAAAAATTAGTATCAAAGCTAGATTTGTACTTGGGGAATACGATCGTTCACGGCACTGTTCACGTACAATAGTTTGGATTGAGGAGAAAAATGGAAAAGACATCGTCATCAACAAAGACTACTATGACCAATGCAAAATTTGAAGTAGAGAAATTTGATGGTACCAATAATTTTGGTATGTGGCAATGTGAGATCCTGGATGTCTTATGTCAACAAGAGCTGGGTATAGCCCTTAAAGAAAAACCTGACAAGATGGATGACAAGGAGTGGAGCAAGATCAATAGACAAGCATGTGGAATAATCTGCCTATGTTTAGCCAAAAAGCAGAAGTACTCTGTCATGAGGGAGACATCAGCGAAAAAGTTGTGGGATACACTGGAAGAAAAGTTTCTAACAAAAAGTCTTGAAAATAGGCTTTATATGAAAAAGAAACTTTATTGATTCACGTATACACCCGGTATGTCGATGAATAACCTTGTGAACTTATTCAATAAAATTTTAGCAGACTTGCTAAATTTGGATGAGAAATTTGAAGATAAAGACAAGTCATTATTGTTGTCGAATTCTCTTCCTGATGAATATGATCATCTTACCACCACATTGCTTTATGGGAAGGATACAATCACATTTGATGCAGTCTGTAGTGCGTTGTATAGATCTGAGACTTGAAAGAAAGATAAAAGATATCATAGAGATACAACTGTAGAAGTCTTAACAGTAAGAGGTCGTTCGCACAGCAACAAATTTTGTAGAAGGAGTAAGTTCAAAGGGAGACCTGCCAAAGATGAATGTGCCTTTTGTCATGAGAAAGGGCATTGGAAAAAAATTGTCCTAAGTTACAAAAGGGCAAGGTTATTTCTGATGCATGTGTAGCAGAGCATGATGATGAGTCAGACTTTAGCTTGGTTGACATGGCAATGGCATTTTATACAGATGAGTGAATTTTGGATTCGGGATGTACTTATCATATGTGTCATAATAAGGACTGGTTTTCTAGTCTTAAAGAACTAGAAGGTGGAGTTATTTTTATGGGCAATGACAGCGCTTATAAGACAATGGGAGTAGGTACAATCCATTTGAAGAATCACAACGGCTCAATTCAAGTCTTGACAGATGTTCGCTACATACCTAGCTTGAAGAAAAATCTCATCTTATTAGGGGTCCTAGAATCTAAAGGGCTCACAATCACTTTGAGAGATGGATTACTAAAGGTAGTAACTGGGGTATTGACGGTGATGAAAGGCACAAGAAGGAATAACATGTACTATTTAAATGGAAGTACAATATCAACAACTTCTGCAAAAGATGCAGATTCAGAGGCAACCAGGTTATGGCATATACGATTGGGACATGCTGGTGAAAAAGCTTTGCAGAGTTTAGCGAAGCAAGGCTTGTTGAAAGGTGCAAATTCTTGCAAATTGGAATTCTGTGAACATTGTATTCTGGGCACGCAGACGAGGATAAAATTTGGTTCAGTAATCACAATACAAAAGGAATTCTGGACTACGTTCACAGTGATGTGTGGGGACCTACTAAAGTGGCTTCTTTGGGAGGTATGCACTATTTTGTTACTTTTGTTGATGATTATTCAAGAAAAGTATGGGTGTATCTAATGAAAAGAAAAAAAATGAAATTTTGGATGCATTTTTGAAATGGAAGCAGTTGGTGGAGACCGAGACTGGTCGAAAGATCAAACGACTTCGATCAGACAATGGTACTGAGTACAAGAATGATCCATTTCTACAAGTATGTCAAGATGAGGGCATTGTGTGACACTTCACTGTTCGGGATACACCACAACAGAATGGGGTGGCAGAACGTATGAATCAGAATCAACTGGAGAAAGTTCGATGTATGTTGTCCAATGCTGGATTAGACAAAGAATTTTGGGCTGAGGCAGTTATATATGGGTGCCATCTAATTAATCGGTTGCCATCAGCTGCAACAAATAGAAAAACTCCTATAGAGAGGTGGACTGGTAAACCTGCTACTGATTATGATTCTTTTCATGTTTTTGGTTCCACTGCATATTATCATGTAAAAGAATCTAAGTTAGATCCAAGAGCAAAGAAAGCATTATTCGTGGGTATAACTGGTGGAGTAAAAGGATACCGTCTCTGGTATCCTGATACAAGGAAGGTTTTTTTCAGTAGAGATATGACTTTTGATGAATTAACCATGATGAAGAATAATGATTCACAAATGGATGACAAAACTAGTAGTGATTTGTAGCAGGTGGAGCTAGAAAATGTTAATGATGATCCAGCTAACATTGAAGGAACAAATGATGTAGAAGTTTCGACCCAAGAACTTCTACAACAACAAGATTCAATTGCATATAGGAGGCCAAGAAGAGAGATTCGTATGCCTACTCGCTTTGATGGTATGCTGGCCTATGCACTTCCAATTGCAGATGGCGATGTTCCTTCTACTTACACAGAAGCAAGCTATGAATGAAAAAATGCAGTCTCTTCATAAAAATAGGATTTTGGAGTTGGTGACACTACCCAAAGGAAAGAAGGCAATTGGATGCAAATAGGTAAATGCAAAGAAAGAAGAATTTCCTGGTAAAAATGAAGTTCGATACAAGGCTAGATTGGTAGCAAAAGGTTACACTCAGAAAGAAGGAATATACTACAATGAAGTGTTTTCTTTAATTGTGAAGCATTCGTCTATTCGGATTTCGCTAGGCTTATTTGCACAATATGATCTTGAACTAGTTCAGCTTGATGTGAAGACCGCATTTTTACACGCTGATTTGGAAGAGGATATCTATATGACTCAGCCAGATGGATTCAAGGTTGCTAATAAAGAAAATTGAGTTTGCAAACTAACAAAGTCGTTTTATGGATTGAAACAATCTCCGAGGCAGTGGTACAAGCGATTTGATCAGTTCATGAAAGGGCAAAGGTACAAAAGAAGTAAATTTGATCATTGCATGTATTTTCAGAAGCTACAAGAAGGAATTTTCATATACTTGCTCTTATATGTTGATGATATGTTGATAGCATCTAAGAGTAAAGTTGAAATTGAGAGATTGAAGACTCAACTCAACCTTGAGTTTGAGATAAAAGATCTAGGTGAAGCTAAGAAGATTCTTGGCATGGAAATATGTAGAGATAGAGCTCATGGCAGAGTTAGCTTGTCTTAGAAGCAATATTTGAAGAAGGTACTACAGAAGTTTGGCATGAACGAGCAGACAAAAGCTATAAGTACCCCGTTGGCTTGTCATTTCAAGCTTTCTGTACAACTATCTCCTTCGACGAATACAGAACAAGAATACATGTTACAAGTTCCGTATTCTAATGTAGTAGGTAGCTTGATGTATGCAACGGTGTGTACAAGACCCGACATTTCACAGGTAGTTAGTATAGTGAGCAGGTATATGCATAATCCTGGAAAAGGACATTGGCAAGTTGTGAAATGGATTCTACGGTATATTCAGAAGACCATGAATATTGGATTACTGTTCAAGCAGGTTACTACACTTGGTAAAGGTGATATTGGGTACGTTGATTCTGATTATGCCAGTGATTTGGACAAACGAAGATCAACCACTGGTTATGTGTTTACACTTGTTGGAGGACGAATAAGTTGGAAGTCTATACTGCAGTCTACAGTTGCGTTGTCAACCACAGAAGCCGAATACATGGCTGTAACAGAGGCTGTAAATAAAGCTACTTGGTTACAAGGTATGGTTAAAACCTTAGGATTGGTTCAAGAGCATATTAACGTGTATTGTGATAGTCAAAGTGCTATTCATTTAGCAAAGAATCAAGTCTATCATGCACGTACAAAGCATATCGACATACGTTTCTATTTTGTGTGGGAAATTATTGATGAGGGGAAAATTCACCTTCAGAAGATTAAGACTGCAGATAATCCCGCAGATATGATGACCAAGGTGGTAACAACAATCAAGTTCGAACATTGTTTGAACTTGATCAATATTCTGCAAGTTTAACAGTTGAAGAAGGCACTATCAAGTGTTGTTGACAAAGGCAGAGAGAATTGTGTAAAGATAAGATTATTCGAATCAAACCTTCAAGGTGGAGATTATTGGCAATCATCCATATTATGGAAAGTCAAAGATATGGGTATCAAATATTGGAAAGTCAAAGATATGGGTTTCGAAATATTGACATAAGAAATCTGAGATATTTGGAATATTTGGTCCCTAATTGTATAGTGCCTTTGCAATTTGATCCCTGAACCTCAACTATAAATAGGCCTAACCATCTCTCATTTATAGTATCCTATATTTGCCATTTTCTACTTAAGGCATTGTTCTCTCTCTCTTTGTAAATTTTCACTTGTATTTTGGAGTGAAATATATTTGATAGTGCCCGAGGACGTAGGCAAAATTTACTGAATTCTTGTGTTCTTTATGGTATTATTCTGCATATTTTGTGAGTTTTATTGTAGTGATTTATTGTGATATTAAATTACGATTGGGGGATATTATGGCTAGGAAAGACCTGGTACTTAAGCGATCCTTATGATCCACCTCTCTTTCCTGGAAATTGAACTTAGTGTGATTTTTTAGTACAATAATTTTACTCTTTTACACGCTTCCGCACAACAAAAAGACCAGAACAGAGCAACAAAATAAAAAAAAGTCGAAACACAAACAGAACCCATAAGAAACACACTACAAGGCGCATCTAATATGCGTCTCGCTTGAAGCAGTCCATTAGAGACCAGAACAATAAAGCAAAAAATAAATGTCCACCAACCCAAAAACAACTCAAATTTTAATACCCTATCGTTTATTAGCCAAGGCAGCATCCATACAAATAACTTCCCTTGACACATTTGAGTGATATTGTTAAGCATACGAGATTCCACAAACACATTTGAGATTCTGCTATGAGGGATCCATTCTGTTTGCACAAAAACATCTAGAGCAATTCAAATTGCATACACTTTTGAAGTTAGGTATCTAAACCATTAAGTAAAACATGTCGGTACAATTGCCTTGCCATTACGAGTAGCCACTCCATCCTGCAATCCCTAGTCAACCCATAGTTGAGCCGACTACATCATCTAGCAAGCAACTTAGACAACAACATTATGAATTAAATCAATTACAACATCCTCACAACCAATCCACATTTTTTTTGTCACATGTCACGTTGTGTTGCGACACGTGATTACTTTAATTGAAAAAAAGTAGGGTCATTAACTTTAACGATCAATAGTTAAAGGGCCCTTTTGATACATTTTATATTTATTTATGATTTTATAAAATTTTACGATATTTATATTTTTTAAAATTTTTAATAAATTTTAAATATATTTTTTAAAATTTAATAATTTTTATAACTTTTGTTGATTTATTTTTTTATAATTTTTTTTGTCACGTGTCACGCCGTAGTTGTGACACGTGGTGGATTTAACTGGAAAAGTTTAAAGACAACTTTAATAGTCAATTGTTAAAATAAATGGCCAAAAGGTCTTTTTGATATATTTTGGTAATTTAAATACCAAATTGAGTGTAAAAAAACTTAATTACTTTTTCTAAAAAATTTAAGAGTTTCTTCACCCTTAAACCTTAATAATAAATAATAAGAATAGCTACATTCCCTAAAAAATTGCTACCTAATTAATTTAATTGGTCATAAAGTATTTGAATATAATTGAAACCAACTTATTATAATTTTTTATATTAAATGATGATATTTATTCTAATGTTTATTAAAATTTAGATAGATGTTTATGTAAAATAATTATATCTTCAATATAAAATCTAGATGATTGAAATTTTTATTTATTAATTAAGAATTTTAATTAAATTTTAATCAGTAAATTTATCTTTTTACTATATGCAAATTTATGATTTAGTTGCTACATTTTATTTGATATAATTTGTGTTTGATATATATTATATTCGGTCATTTTATAATTATAATTATGATCCTTTTATTATATATGTTTAAATTTGAGATTTAATTACTGTAATTTTTTTATTTAGTAAAATTTGAATTATTTATTATTATAGAAACATTAGTTCATTCAAATAATTATTTTAATTTTTTTTCAATCAAAAAAAAATTTATTCATTAAGGAAAAAGGTGGAAAACAAGAAACAGGGGAAAGACAATGCCTTAATTTATTCAAACCAGGTTTAATTTATTCAAACCAGGTTCTTATTTGGTTGTCCCACATTTTTAAAGGCATTGTTTCTTGTTTTGAGCAGTCAATTTCGAAAAACAAAAAGGAGGCATTGCCAATAGATTAACATATCAAAATTCTTGAATGTATTTTCGTTGCATCTCTCACCAATCGTTATCAAGCATGTTTAAATTCATTCCTTACCGAATTATAACACATTATTTACTAAGCGCAAGTAACTTTCACTTTTGAATATTGTTACTTTTATGGGTTTGAATGAACGGTGTTTTTACTTACGGTTAGTGTAAAAATTTCTGTGGCGGTGAGTTTAGATACTGTAGCGATACTGTAACGTGAAATAAAAAGTAAACTAAACTCACCGCACCACACCCAATCACCCATCCAAACTCACGTGGCTTAGAATTATTAAGCACTATTAAGAAGCAGTTGATATTTTCTCAACCTCATCCAATGGCAATTATTTTACACCATAATTAAATGGAGCCATAATTTTCGCCTGCTTTATCCTGTTTATCTCTATCCCCTCACTTTCTGCATATAATGTCACAAGTTAGTAATAGTATCTTCAATTTTCACTACCTACTTGACTTCTTTGCTTAATTATTATTTGCAGAAAGATGGTTTCAATTAAATTGCATGCAGTATGCCTCCCATTCCCAACACAAGGTCATATTAACCCCATGATGCAACTGGCCAAGCTCTTGCACTCTAGAGGCTTCTATATAACCTTTGTCAACTCCGAGTTCAATCATAGACAGTTGATACGGTCTAGAGGATAAGAAGCTATTAAGTGTTGGTGTTGAGAACAAAGAAACAAACAAGTTTGCAGAAACTTGAACAGTAAGGCTCGAGGCTTGCCTAAGAAACAATCGAACTTAAGACAAAATAAAAGAATGAAAAGCAAAGAAAATTTGGAGAGTATATGGAAGAAAAATTTCTGAATTCATTCAAATTGAACAATGGCACAATGCCAATACATAAACCAAGCATTAAGCTTGTCCAAAAATAGTAAGTAGTCACCTAAACACTACCTACCACCACTAATACATTGAAACTCGAAAAACAAAACTTGTAAGCATGGTCAAAGCTGAGTTTACAGCTCATACACAATCTAAATACATCAATCACAAGCCTAACTTAGTTCAAATTGAACTAAAGTACATTACATTAACTTAGGATTACAAAATGAACAAAAATTGGAACAGTTGAGCTTATTCCAGCAGCTCCTGCATAGCTAGGTCTTCATGGCCTACTTGCTATTTGGTTTATTGTCGCATGCTGATAAACATTCAACTCTCCTCTTTGGTTAGCATGTTGCAAACTCCTAATTTCTCCCTTAAGTGCTAGAACCTTGTTGCACTAAGGGCCTTGGTCAAAATGTCAGCAAGTTGATCCTCTGAATTGCAATGAATCAGTTTCACCTCCTGTGCCTACTCTATTTCTCGAACAACATGAAGTTTAATGTTGAAATGCTTTGTTCTTCCATAGAACACTGGATTCTTTTCAATTGCAACAGCAGATAGATTGCCACAAAAGATCTTTGTTGCTTCCCTTTGATCTAAATTCAAATCAACCATAATTTTCCTTAGCCAAATGGCTTGGTTGACAGCATTTGCTACTGCAACATATTCTACTTCAGCAGTAGATTGAGCCACCAATGTTTGCTTCTTCGAGCTCCAACAGAACATGGCTGAACCGAGATTGAAGGCATACCCTGAAGTGCTTTTCATGTCATCAATCGAACCAGGCCAGTCACTGTCAGTGTATCCAACTAACTTGAAGCTTTCAGCTTTGCTATACATCAAGCCATAGCTTTTCGTTGTTGCAATGCAAGAACCTTGAGAGCAAACTTACTGTGAACATAATATCAGGCCTAGTGGCTGTTAAGTACAACAAGCAACCAACCAAGCTCATATAGGTTGTTTCACAAACCTTCACAAACTCACCATTGGTCGATAACTTTTCTCCAATAGCAACAGGAGTCTTTGTTGCTTTATTGTTTCCCATTGAGAACTTGGTCAAAATTTTTGAAGCAAAGGTTTTCTGACTTAGGAAAATCCCATTGTGCATCTGTGTCACTTTCATGCCTAGAAAATAGGTCATCTTTCCTAGATCAGACATCTCAAACACTTGTTACATTTTGGTTTTGAAATCAATCAGCATTGTTTGATCTCCTCCTGTCACTAGCAGGTCATCAACATACATAGATACTATGAGCTGAGTTTGTGCACCTTCCTTCTTGACATATAAAGTTGGCTCACTCTTGCTTCTTTCAAATCCCAAACTGATCAGATAGCTATCAATACTGCTATACCAGGCCCTTGGAGCCTGTTTTAAGCCAAACAAGGCTTTCTTCAGTTTGTAGACCATGTGTTCTTTGCTAACCACTTCAAAACCCTATGGTTGTTCAACATAGATTTCTTCCTCAAGAAATCCATTTAGGAAGGCTGATTTCACATCGAGATGGTGGATTTTCCATTCCATTTGTGCTACTAAGGCAATCAGCAGCCTAATGGTGTCGAGTCTGGCCACTGGTGCAAAGGTCTCCAGGTAGTCTAAACCATACTTCTGGCTAAATCCCTTAACAACCAACCTTGCTTTTAACTTATTCAAGCTCCCATCAGCATTGTGCTTGGCTCGATAAACCTATTTCACTCCAATGATCTTCCTTTTTGTTGGTCTTTCAACTAATTCCCAAGTCTGATTCTTCTCAATCATGCTGATTTCATCAGCCATTGCTTACTTCCACCCTTGCTGAGCTTCAGCCTCTTCAAAGCAGCTTGGCTCTACTATGGCTACTTGAGCCCTTTCATAGATTTTAGCCAAAGGTCTAGTGCCCCTGACTGGTTCATCATCAATGTCCATTTCAGGACCATTTTGATCTGAATCAATTTGATTTGTTACAAGATCTTCAGAAACTGCCTGTGGCTCATTCTTTTCCCAATTCTAGCATGACTTCTCATCAAACACTACATCCCTACTTACTACATCCCTACTTACTAACACTTTGCTTGTTGAAGGGTCCAAGATCCTATAGCCCTTTTTGACTAAGCTATACCCCACCAGTATACCAGGTTCAGCTTTTCTACTTAATTTGTCTCTCTTTAATATTGGTACATGAGCATAGCATATGCTACCAAAGACCCTTAGTTGAGCCAGTGAAGGTTTACACCCGCACCAGGCTTCGAATGGAGTCTTATGAGCCAGGGCCTTGGTGAGAAGTCTATTCTGAATGTACACAGCAGTATTGACTGCCTCTGCCCATATGGTTTTGGACAGATTCTTCTGAAACAGTAGGCACCTGGCCATATCCATCAAACTCCTGTTTTTCCTCTCACTTAGACCATTTTGTTGAGGAGTGTAGGTGTTGGTGAGCTGGTGTTTGATGCTTGCCTCATCACAAAAGGCTTGGAACTGAGCTGAGGTGTACTCAGTCCCATTGTTAGACCTTATGGTCTTAATTTTGCAGCCGATTTCAGTTTCAGCAGCAATCTTGAACTTTGTAAACACTGAACCTACTTCTGATTTCTGTTTTAAGAAATAAATCCAACAAAACCTTAAGAAATCATCAATAAACAGGATGAAGTACCTGCTTCCATTCAATGACTCAGTCTTCGTAGGACCACATACATTAGTGTGCACTAGCTGCAACCTTTCAAAGGCTCTCCAGGCTTGATTTGAGGGAAATGGGAGTCTGGCTTGCTTCCCTAGCTGACATACCTCACAAACCTCCTACTTTTTAACTGAACCAATGAAATTTTCAGCCAAATCATCTCTGCATTACTGGTCTATTGATCTGTAGTTGGCATGACTAAGTCTTTGATGCCAAAGCTTAGATTCATCTGTTGTAGCTGTATAGGTAGTGTCTAAGTCCTCTGTCCAATCAAGTACAAAGCTCTTATCAGCCATAGTGACTGCCATGAATTTGGATCCACTTGGATCACTGATTTGGCACTCCTTGCCTTTGAACACTACAGAATACCCTTTCTCTAGCAATTGAGCTATGCTGAGCAGGTTTCTGTCAATCTCAGAAAACCAATAGCACATTCGAGATGACCTTGGCAACTGTGGGAGTGCATATCAACACATCACCCTTACCTTCTACTTTTATAAAGTGACCATTACCAATCTTAACTTTGGTTCTGTAGCTTCTGTCCAAGGACTTGAAGATGGCAACATATGGTGTCATGTGGTTGGTGCATCCACTGTCTAGGAGCTAGCCATTTGAAAGCCTCTTCTGAGCAGCTGAGCATGACACAGCAAAAACTTACTCTTTATGATCACTGTCTTCCTTGGCTACTCGAGCCTCAGCCTTTGATTGTTGGGGTTGGTTCTACCTTGGTTTGCCCTTGTTTTTGCACAACCTTTTAACATGCCCTTTCTTCTTGCAATGTTGACACAATGTATCTGGTCTAAACCAACATTTTTCTTCTGGATTACCAAACCTTTTACAATGCCTGCAGGTTTGGTCCCATTTTCTTGCAGCATCAAACTTTGGCTTGTCTTTCCAGGCCTTCATGCCTTTGTAGGCAGTATTGGTCTTTGCCTGAAAGGCACCTTCTTGGTGCTCCTCCAGTCTGCTGGCTCTTTTCTACTCTTACGCATAGAGAGCATTGATCAACTCTGTGAAGGATATGCTGGACAGGTCCCTTGAGTCTTCGAGAGATGAGATTTTTGCCTCATACCTCTTAGGCAAGGTTGAAATAACCTTCTCCACTATCATTGCTTCAGTAAACTGCTCACCAAAGAGCCTTATGATGTTTACCACAACCATAATCCTGTTTGAGTACTATTTGATAGTTTATTCTTCTTTCATCTTCAAATTCTCAAAGTCCCTTCTCAAGTTTAACAACTGTTGCTGCCTTGTCCTCTTTGTCCCTTGAAACTCCTCTTTTAATTTGTCTCAGGCCTGCTTTGGTGTTTCACGGGCCATGATCCTTGTAAAGATCACATCTGACATCGAGTTCTGGATGCAAGACATGGCTTTGCGCCTCTTGGTCCTTTCATCAGCATGCTGCCTGATTTGAGCCATTGTTGGATTGGCTCTAAGTAGCTCTTGTTCAACATCTGAGTTGACCACCTCCTACAGATCAAATGCCTGCAGGTAGGTCTTCATTTTAACCACCCATATGTGATAGCTCTCTCCATTGAAGACTAGTGGTGCAGCTTGTGAGAAGCTTGATGAGGCCATCGTTTTGTATAATAGGTCCCTTAAGATTAAAGCTCTAGATATCAATTGTTGGTGTTGAGAACAAAGAAACAAACAAGTTTGCAGAAACTTGAACAGCAAGGCTCGAGGCTTGCCTAAGAAATAATCGAGCTTAAGACAAAATAAAATAAGGAAAAACAAAGAAAATTTAGAGAGTATATGGAAGAAAACTTTCTGAATTCATTCAAATTGAACAATGGCACAATGCTAATACATAAACCAAGCATTAAGCTTGTCAAAAAATAGTACGCAGTCACCTAAACATTACCTACCACCACTAATACATTGAAACTTGAAAAATAAAACTTGTAAGAATGGTTAAAGCTGAGTTTACAGTTCATACACAATCTAATTACATCAATCACAAGCCTAACTTAGTTGAAATTGAACTAAAGTACATTACATTAACTTAAGATTACAAAATGAACAAAAATTAGAACAGTTGAGCTTCTTCCAGCAGCTCCTGCATGGCTAGGTCGTCATGGCCTGCTTGTTGTTTGGTTCATTGTTGCCTACTGACCAACATTCAACATTAAGGGTCTGCCTGATTTCCAATTTGCAGCAATACCCGATGGGCTGCCACCTTTCGATTCTGATGCGACTCAGTCTGTTCCGGAAATATTCATTGCCACACGAAATAATTGTTTGGCTCCATTCTTGGAGCTACTATCTAAGCTTAACTCCTCACCCCAACTACAGCCTACTACTTGTATAGTTTGTGATGGAATCATGAACTGTGGTACCAAGGCAGCTCAACTCATTGGGGTGCCTTATGTTCAACTCTGGACTTCTTCAACCGTTAGCTTTCTGGGATTTCTGCACTACAAAGAACTAGCTCAAAGAGGCATTGTTCCATTCAAAGGTTACAAAGTTTATGTTTTCTTTGTGCTTTGTAACTTAATTTTGGGATATCTTATGTTCATTGATAATAATCTCTTTGAAGTTCTATGGGTTACACGCAACATACTCCATGCTTATTTTTTGCATATTGAAACAAAAACATGCATTTTGTTTTCGTTGTAGATGAAAGCTTTGCTAACGATGGGACACTTGAGATGCGCATTGATTGGATCTCTGGTATGCCTAACATATGTCTCAAGGACATACCAAGCTTCATAAGAACCACTGAGCCTGATGACTTCATGTTTAATTACATCATGGACATATCACAAGAATGCTTAAATTCATCTTCAACAATCTTCAACACGTTCGATGACTTGGACAAAGAAGTGCTACAAGTTCTTGCATCTAAGTCCCCTAATATTTATGCAATTGGTCCACTCACCTCCTTAAGTAGGAACCTACTTGAAATCCAACATAACTCACTAAATTCAAGCCTATGAAAGGAGGATACAAGTTGCATCGAATGGCTTAACAAAATGAAACCCAAGTCGGTGGTGTATGTGAATTATGGGAGTGTAACAATGATGTCGAACAATCATTTGGAAGAATTTGCTTGGGGACTTGCAAATAGTAAATACCCGTTTTTATGGGTAGTTAGGCTTGACATTGTGATGGGAGAATCGGTTGTTTTTCCGAGAGAATTCATGGAGGCAATAAAAGAAAGGGGCTTTATAACAAGCTGGTGTCCCCAACAACAAGTGTTGTCCCACCTAGCGGTTGGCATTTTCTTAACACACTGCAGATGGAATTCTCTGTTGGAAGTTGTATCCGAAGGTGTGCCTTTAATTTGTTGGCCTTTCTTTGGTGATCAACAAACAAATTGTTGATATTCGTGCACCACATGGGGCAATAGAATGGAAATCAACCCTGATGTAAAGTGTAAGGATGTGGAGGCTCTTGTTAAAGAGATAATGGAAGGAGATAATGGGCAAAGGATAAGGTAAAAGGCATTGGAATGGAAGAAAAAAGCTAAATCTGCCATTAGCGTTGGAGGATCTTCTGTTACCAACTTTGATAGAATGATCAAGGAGGCCCTATGTCAAGGTTGAACATTAAAATCAGAAAATTTGTTGTGTTGAATGTTGTGTATGTACTTTTTCCATAATATGATATGCATGGATCTATTTTCTTTATTTTTTAAAAATTTTAAAGTTTCACATTTTATTCAATTGAGTCCTAAAATTTGAAAACAATCATATCTTTCACATTTAAGCTCTGTTTTTCACTCCATTTTTAATTTCTTCCTTTTATAACTCAATAAAAGCCAAAAGTATAGAAATTCCATGACAATTTTGAAATAATTGCATTTTAGTTCCTAGAGTCAAAATTAACCAATTTTTCTTTACAAACTAGTCCCTATTTCATTTCCAAGCTTAACATTCATCTATTGAACATCAAAAGCTTCAAAGAACAACAATGGTAACTTTTTAAAACTTTAATAGTTTTACGATTTAATACCCGAGTTAGCTAAATCAAAATAAAACGATCTCAAAAACATAAAAATTACAAGAAAAGAATGAAATTTTTGTACCATGCACAAGGCCAAAAGTTCGACGTTAAGAGCCCTAATTCTTTCTTCTTATTTCGTGAAGAAGATGGATGAAAAAAGAAAAAAAAATGGAATAGCCCTTCCCTCTTTCCTTCCACTACAATATGTTCTATTATTATCTCATTTCATTTTATTTTATTAATTATAAAATTTGCATGATTTAGTAAACAAAGCTTACCAAACCGTACACTATCTATTAAAAGAGTAATTTGCCATTTCAACACTTGGCTTAATACTTTTCAAGCCTTTAAACCAATAAAATTAATAACAATTAAGTCTTTAAGGTTTTTATGGTTTAGTCCTTATACTTTAATTACTAACCGTTTCATTGAAATTTCAAGACAAAAATCAATATGACACTAAGATAAACTCGTAAATATTAAAAAATAATATTCACAAACTTAATCATCAAAAAATGTGATTCTGAAACCATCGTTTCCTGTACCACTAAAAATGGATTGTTACATGAGCAATGCAGGTTGTATTTCTACCAAATGAGATGTTCCCCTTTCATGAACCCTTTAGGACCTTTGGCAAATACGAAAGACAAAACCTTACAGGGAACATTACTAACCATTGTTGAGAATTTGACTAGATGCCCAATGAACGACACTTCAAATATTTTTCTCCAAAAGTTAAAAGTTGTTCAACAATATTCAATTTAAAAATAGTCTATAATAAGATGAAAAATATTATTTATATTGTTTTTATCCCTCAACAAATTATGTCTATTTCACCACGCTGGGAGGTTTGATAATGGGTAGCTCATGAACTAGCAATATTAATGAATTTATTTCTTTTAATAATAATAAGGGTAATTTACACTAGTAATCACTTAAGTAATAGTAAATTTTTTTTTGGTCATTCAACTATGAAAAGTTACAGAATAATCGCATAAATATTCAATTTTATCTTTTTGGGCCACCAGTTGGCTAAAGGTGGATGCTTTTAAAATTCACATGGTAACGAATTTAACCCTCAACATTTATAAATTATATCCATTTAGTTTTTATTCTAAAAAAAATTAACCTAAACAACACTTTGTGTAATTTGGTCTAATTTTTTTTATTTTTTATAGTTTCGTGACATTGAGGGTTAATTTGAAAATAATAAGAAAATTGTAATGACCCAAAATTCACAGACATCAGAAAAGTGTAGTATCGAACCTTCGTCTTAGAAAATTGAACCAATAGATAATTATTAGGACTATTTATGAGTCTAGCATTGTGTTTAATTAGATTTTAATTAAGTTAATTTAGTTTAATTAAGAGAAAATAAGAAAAAGGACTAAAGTGAATAAAGGGTAAAAGTCTAATTATAGATCAAAATAAAATAAAGAGGACTAAATATGCAATTGTGCCCATTTTAATAGGTGAGGCGGTATATGTATTACTATTATTATTACTATTATTATTAATAAATTAAAATAAAGACAAATGTATGATGATAAAATTGTACATGTGTAATATATGTATTTGTACACTTGTAATATAATTGTATATTTTCTTGAATTGTAAGTAAAAGATATTTTATATATTAAATTATTATATTAATAAAATATTATATTAATTAGCTAAAAGTATATTATAAATTATATTATATTATATTATATTATATTATATTATATTATATTATATTATTATAAAATCAATTTAACTGTAACAAATGTATGGTAATAAAAATATACATGTGTAAAAAATCATATTGGTACAATTGTAATTTAAATACATAATTTACTTGTAATTTAAGTATAAAGATATTTTATAATTATTAATTATTAATTAAATCAAATATAATATAAAGTAAATAAGATAAAAAGAAAGGAAACAAATAAAGAAAGAAGAAACAGAATAGCGATTTCGAAATAGAGCAGGGAAAGGAGAAAAGAAAATAAAAGGAAAAACTAGGGTTTTAAGGTTTGAAGCTTTAACGGGTAAGTCAATTAAGCCATTTTCTTTTAATTTTGATGTTTTAGAAGCTTTAGAATAGAGTTTTGTTGAAATTAAGTTGAGGTTTTAGAAGTTTTTTAGGTTTTTGAACATGATATATGTTGAACAAATTGTTGAATTAGAGGTTTAATTGAATGAATTTTTAGTTAGAATTGATTGAAGGATTAAATTGTAAAAGAAGCTATTAGTTCTACATAGTAGAGACTAAATTGCAAGAACTTGAAATTAGGGTTTTATGATAAAATTTAGATAGTTATGTCTAAGTTTGGTTGAAATTTGAATTGAAATAAAGTATGAATTGAGATAGAAAAAAGTGAATTTAGTTAAGACTAAATTCAAATTAAAGTAGAAATTTGAATAGAAATTCAATTAATTAGATATAAATTAATAGTCTATTATTGATTATGAAATTATCTTCATTTTTCGAAGCTAATAAAGAACCCGAGACATCGGCATAGAAAGGAAAAGAGAAGATCATCGAGGAGTAATCGCGGATTTCGGGTTTGTATTACTATAATTCAAATAACTTATTATTAAATGCTATATTTAAATTTATATGTATGGTAAGTGAAATATAAGGTAAGTATTATTATTAAGTTAAAGAAATTCAATCGAATGATGAATATATGTGTGGATTGAGTTGAATATTGATTTGAAAGAAAAAATGGAAAAGTGAATTTTGAATTGAATTGTGATTGAAAGTGAAAAAGTGGATTGAATTGAAATGTGAATTTGGAGAACCTATTAAATAGTCGGGCTGAGTCGAATATAGTTGGCATGCCATAGGATTGGAAGAGTTCAGGGATGCTTCGAACTCGAGTCGATGAGACACTGGGTGTCACTATATTTCTTCGGATAGATTCTGTAACACTCCTAACCCGTATACGTCGATAAATTAGGGTTACAAATCGTTACAAGATAAAACGCAACTTAACACAGACATTCAGTAGAATTCAAGAATTTTACATTTATGTTAAATTAGTAAAATATGAAGTAAGTATAATTATAAATTTTTACTTTAACCTTTTATAACAAAACATAACATTTCAGTTCAATTAAACCGTAAGAAAAATAAGCTAGTTTCATATGGCTATTAATTATATATATATATATATACAGTACATTAAAGTACGGCTCCAAAAATATTTTTTTTTAGCCTATACATGCCATAAGTTAAAATTTAAACGTTTTAATACTGAGATAGTAGATAGAGTGATGATCTTCGCTAACGATCCCCGAGTCTGCAACTTGGTTTTTATCTATAAAACAAATGGACAAAAACAATCAAAGTAAGCTTTTATAGCTTAGTAAGTTTATAGCATATTAAAAATACATATAAACGAACATATGTATAAACATTATATGCTTATAATCAAGTTACAAACATAATCATTAATTGCATATACTAATTTCTAATATACTTACCATTTGCATTTAAATGAATGCATATCTATGATCTTACAAATACATATGTCAAAAGCTTATATTTTTATTTATCAACTACATGAACCAAATGCACATTTATACTTCTAACCCACATGTGCCGAATGCATACATGTATATTCAACAATTTTCATAACAACCAATATATGTGCCTATTCACTAAACACATAGATCCAAACATTTATATGCTCATCAAATACATATAAATAAATGTTCATGTACTTATCCATTATATATAACCCAAAATCATTTATATATTTATATATATCAAATGCATATAATCACTTAATTTAACATATTCACCAGCACTTAGCCTGCTAGGCTTATAGCCTGATTCAGATCACCGGCACTTAGCCTGCTAGGTTTATAACCTGATTCAGATCACCGGCACTTAGCCTGCTAGACTTAAAGTCCAAATCATTTCACCGGCCTTAAGCCTGCTAGACATAAAGTCTGAAATAATTCACCGGCATTAAGCCTGCTAGACATAAAGTCTAAAATAATTCACCGGCATTAAGCCTGCTAGGCATCGAGCCTGAATACCACGGATATGAAATTGGTCTTTCACAAAATTCTTTATAAGAAAATCTAGATATTCTTTATATCTCATATAAATCTTTTCAATAATCGTATCTCAGCAAAAATCGAATTATATTCTAATCTTCGTAGCAAACATACATTCGAATAACATATGTATAGTTCATATCAGTAAATTCAGCTCATAGAACTCAATACATGCATTCGGTTATTATATTTTTTATACTATAAGCTTCAAATTATCGAACTCAAAGCATACATTGGCTAATATACATATAATTCATATGATTAATTTCAACCTATTGAATTCTATACATACATTCGCTAACATATATGCAATTCATTAAATTTCATTCACCTTACAAAACTCAGCATATATATATATTCGCTAAATATATATAGAATTTATGCAATTTATTTTATCTTATAAAACTCAAATATACATTCACTAACACACACACATATATATACAATTCATACATTTTAATAAAATTCAAAACATATATATACATTCGCTAACATATATGTAATTCATTAAATTTCATTCAACTTACAAAACCCAGCATATATATATTCGCTAAATATATATAGAATTTCTGCAATTTATTTTAACTTATAAAACTCAAATATACATTGACTAACACACACACACACACACATATATATATATATATACAATTCATACATTTTATTTTTAACTTATAAAATTCAAAACATATATATACATTCAGCTAACACTTTTATACAATTCACACCATTATATTTTTGCTTATAGAACATATATATACTAATGTAATGATGTTTATTTGCTATTAGACTTACCTCGGATATCAGCGGACAAGATCGACTATTCAATTACTTTCGTTTTCCCCCAATCCAAATCTGTTTTCTTCGTTTCTTGATCTAAACATAATCAAATTTAACCTTTTTATTCATCAAAACATTCAATTTAGT
Organism: Gossypium raimondii; assembly: GCF_025698545.1. NCBI lineage: Eukaryota > Viridiplantae > Streptophyta > Magnoliopsida > Malvales > Malvaceae > Gossypium > Gossypium raimondii. The sequence continues at coordinate 4,519,047 of NC_068566.1, read as the reverse complement.
CCAAAAATACATAAATGGGCAAATTACTATTTTGCCCCTAACATTTTACACTTTTTGCAATTTAATCCTTTTTACGCAAAACACAAAATACACAAAATTTGCCCACACTAAGCTAGGGCCGAATATTCCTTGTCTTCATACAAGTCCACACATTTCATTTATTTCACATTTTAATCCCTCAAGAATTCATTTTCACAATTTAGCTCTAATTTCTCAAATTCACTAAAAATTCAAAGACAAAATATGTTAATCTATCACATTTCTTTCATTTTTCATCATCAACTATCACAATGTTCAAGCATTCATCAATGGCACATTTCAAAATCATCAACAATTCACAAAATTAAGACATGGGTTGTGAAGTATTCAAAGCAACAATCTCAAAAACATAAAAATTATCAAAAACCGAACTAAATCTATACCTAAATCCAAACTTGAAAGTGCCGAACTCTTAACAAGGTAAATGACTTTCTTTTCTTCTCACATTCGGCCAAAAAGATGAATAACATGCATGGCTTTTATTTTATGTTTTATTATATTAATATATTTAACTAATTTACAAAACTAACATTAATGATTTTACTTTAATAATTAACTAACCATGTCCATAAAAATCCACTCAAAAATTCAATGGTATAATATCAACATAAGGACCCCACATTATAAAAGCCATGGCAATATAGTACTTTAACAAATTGCCAGCCACTTTTGCATTTTACGTGATTAAGTCCTTTTATAAAATCGAGCACACAAACGATAAAATTTTCACACGAAATTTTCACACAAATAAATTGACACATAATAAAGACATAAAATAATATTAAAATATTTTTTAGACTCAGATTTGTTGTCCTGAAACCACTGTTTCGATTAGGGTCAAAACCGGGTTGTTACAGATTCGATGAGGTACTGGGTACCAACTTTCTTCGGCTTTGCCGATGAGACACTGGGTGTCAACTATTGCTTCGAACTATCCGATGAGGCACTGGGTGCCATACTGGAGTGTTTGGTTGGATCCGTGTATCCGCCAAAATCTGAATTTTGTTAATAGGGTAACTAATGAAATGATAAACCGAATGAATTGATCAATCGAGCTACTGAAATGAGATGAAAAAGTTAAATTGTGAATTGAAATGTGATATGGAATTGAGGAATGAACCTAAGGTTCATGATGTGTCCAAGTTTAAAATTGTGGACATATGATATTATTTGATGAATTGTTATTGTTGAAATATGAAATTTGAATTTAAATTTAAATTTGTATGTATGATTTATGCACTACATGTTTATTATTGTTATAATTTGAATTATGGTAATACCACTGAGTATGAAATATTCAGCGTATAGTTGTTTCCGTGCGCAGGTCGATAGAAGTCAAAGGTCCCGGTTCAGCATCCAAATCAATCCCGACTTCAGCGTAACTTTGGTGATGTATTTTTCCTTTGGTAAATGTGGCATGTACTTTGGTCTTATTAAAGAGTCTTGTAAGTTTTGGTTGTAAAGAATTGGTCTCTAATGTTTGAATGATAAATGAAACGTTAAGTTATAAAATGGTATGTTTGGTGCTAAAACTGAAATTGAATGAATGAAGTTTATTTATTTAAACAATATATGCGAATATTTATTTAGTAAATTACTAAGTTAATTTTTAAAATATGTTTACGTTATTTGAACATGAAATTATATGAATTGTGAATTGGTTGCGGTTTGAAATTGCAGGGAAGGTTAAATATTTATAAATGGGTTATATTGAGTTTTTTTAATCACATAAAATAAAATAATAATAATGAAGTCAATTAGTAAAATAAATATTTATATGAATTTACGATTATATTATAATATGTTTGTTATTTATTTAACAAATTGTTTATAGATTGTCTGATATGTCCGGTAATGCCTCGTAACCTTATTTCGGCGACAGATTAGGGTTAGGGGGTGTTACATTTTATTGGTATCAGAGCTATCAGGTTTAGTCGATTCTCAGTCTAAATCAGGCTCGGAATTGAGTCTAGAGGTACATGCCACTGATGAGTCAAAACTGAGTCGGGATTCTTGGATGCTAACCTAATTGTTTGTTTATGTTTTATAGATTAAAGATGTCTGATGAAAGAATAAATGATACTGATGAAGAAATGTATACCAGAGACGAGTAGTCGTATAGATTAGATGAAACGGAGTCAGTTACATCTAGCATAAATCCAGTAAGAAATCCACCTAGAAGAAATGATAGATATGATTCTGATATATTATGAGTAATTACCGATGCACTATAAAGAGTAGCAGGAACTACTCCTGCTACAACTTCAGCACCTACTCAAATACGGGCCCCCATAAAAGAACTGAGGAAATATGGTGCTACTGAATTTATGGGTCTAAAAGGAGTCGATCCATCCGCAGCTGAAAATTGGATGGAGTCGACTAAAAGAATTTTGCAGCAATTGGACTGTACCCCCTGGGAGTGTTTAATTTGTGTTGTATCATTACTATAAGGGGAAGCTTATTTATGGTGGTAATCAGTGGTTCGACATTTACCGGATGATCAGATAACATGGGATCTATTTCAGAAGGAATTTCAAAAGAAATATGTCGAAGAGATGTATATCGAAGACAAGAAACAAGAGTTTTTAATGTTACAACAGGGTGATATGTCGGTAATAGATTATGAGAGAGAATTCTCAAGACTCAGCAGAAATGCCTCCGAGTTTATTCCAACAGAAGCTGATAGTTGCAAAAGATTTTTACGGGGTTTGCGAGACGAGATCAAGGTACAGTTAGTATCTCACCGGATTATTGAGCTTGTAGATTTGATTGAGCGAGCCAAAATGGTAGAGCAAGTGTTAGGCCTCGACAAAAAGATTGAAAGTGTCAGATTAAATAGGAAACGTGCGGGAACTACAAGTTTAAATCCACAGCCAAAAAGATCAAAGGAATCCCAAGGTGGTTGGAGATCCAGTTTTAGATCAGATAGAGGTGGTAGAAGCAAAGGGAAACAGACAACAGTATCTACTGGTAGTGTGAGAGGTCCACCTCGGAGTGTAGAAATTCCAGACTGTCAGCATCGCGGAAAGAAACACAGAGGGGAGTGCTGGAAATTAACTAGAGGTTGTTTTCAATGTGGTTCTACAGACCATTTCATCAGAGATTGTCTGAAAACTGATAGTGTTGCACCCGTGACATCACAGAGATTAGTATCTACTGCTAGAGGCAGAGGGTCAGGTACAGGTAGCTCGGTTTCCAGAGAAGGAGGTGTTAGGAAGAGCAGTGATATTGTTACCCAACAATCTGAAGCTAAAGTACCCGCTAGAGCTTACGTGGTTAGAACTCGGGAAGAAGGCGATACCCACGATGTAGTAACATGTATATTTTTACTGTATTCGGAGCTTATTATGCTTTTATTGATCTCGGATCTTCACACTCTTATATAAATTCAAAATTAGTTGAACTGGGAAAATTTAAATCTGAGATGTCTAGAGTGTCTGTAGAAGTGTCGAGTCCATTGGGGCAAACAGTAGTAGTGAATCAGGTTTGTCTGAGATACCCGTTAATTATAAAGAATAAAACTTTTCCTGTTGACCTGTTGATTATGCCATTTGGGGATTTTAATATAATACTAGGAATGGATTGCTTATCTGAACATGGAGTGATTTTGGATTGCTGTAAAAAGAGATTTAGCATTCAGACAGAAGGTGGAGATCAGATTTAAGTAAATGGTATCTGTGAGTTTAGGGTTTATGGTTTAGAGTTTGAGGTTTGAGGTTTATTATTTTATAGTTAGGGTTTTAGTACTATTCATGGTTTTAGGGGTTTAGGTTATTAAGGTTTAAGGGTTAGGGTTATTGATAAAATGACAAAAATCAATTTATTTTAAGGTTTATGTAAGCAATAAGATTTTTTTAATTACTTTTGTCCCTTGTAATATATATATTTAGGGTGTAGGTATATGGTTTGGGGTTTAAGGTTTAGGATTTAGTGTTAAGAGTTTAATGGTTACGATTTAGGGTGTATGTTTATGGTTTATGGTTTATGTTTATGGTTTAGGGTTTTATGTTTAAGGTTTAGGTGTTAGGGGTTTAAGGGTTAGAGTTTAGGATTTAGATTTTATGGTTTAGTTTTAAGGTTTAGGATTTAGGGGGTTAGGGTTTAAGGTTTAGGGTTTAGTGTTAAGAGTTTAATGGTTATAATTTAGGGTGTAGGTTTAGGGTTTAGGGTTTATGGTTTATGGTTGTGTGTTTAAGGGTTAGGGTTAGGGTTTTAGGGGTTAGGGGCTTAAAGTTTATAGTTTAGGGTTTAGGGTTTAGACAGTAATATAATTTATCAAAATCATCAAATTGGATAAATTCTATCAGCTGCACAAAAAATTAAACTCGTGGATACAAAGTCTTCGTAAGGAAGTTTGGTTTCATTTTTTAAAATTAATTTCTTACACAATTACAAAATTTACAAATTAAATATATTGTTTGAGACAAAACAAACTTAATTTAAAGGAATTTAAGAAATAATTAAACCTTTCAAATATATAAACAAGAAGAAAATTGGATTGAATCTTAACTTTAAATATTTATTAGTATCAAAGGCATTAGCGGCGTTTATGAGAAAAACGCCGCAAAAGGTAAGCAAATAGCGGCATTTTATCATTTTATTTTAAACAAAACGTCACCGTTTTGCTCCCTGAATTCTATCTGTTCTCCTTTCCTTAAACCATAACCCCAAAATCCCTTACTTTATATCCCTAAAGCCCGAATCCCTTAATTTTTCCCTTAAAAATTTGGCATTTCCAAATCCCTTAATTTTTCCCGCAAATCGAAATCCTGAAATTTCAAAATCCCTTTGATTTTCGCCGACCATCTACTGCATCGCTATCAACTGTCTCCTCTGCCGCATCACCGTCACACTCCTCTGCCCTAAAATTACCGCTTCTATTTCTGGAGACAGTCACGAACACCAAAAGGACTAGGTTTTCTATTTTAAATCTTCTAATGTTTTATTATAATCTTAATTAATTTAATATTTGTTGATTTAGGGTTTTATTTGCGACAAATAAGCTCATTTTTAGTTCATTTTGTTTTCTAATTGCTCGAAAAACTATCGGATGTGGATAAATTAGGTTTTTTTTCTTAAAATTAAAATAAAATTACTTATTCTAGTGAATCAGGGCTTTGCGAAGTGTAATGCGCAGCTAAAAAGTTCATTTCTTTACAAATTTGTTTTTGTATATGCAAAAGCTTAATTTCCAGTTCAAATTGGAGTTTTGAGTATTGGGAAATCAGTTAACGACACTCATCAAGCATCGATTGTTTCTTGAGTCAAGAGCTTGAACTGAATTTTGAGTATTTAACTTTGAATCGGAGTTCAAGCTTTCGTGCTATTTATTTTTAAAATTCAATTGTTGTCCTAATCTAATGTAGCGTTGGGTTCTTAAAATAGCAATGAAAGTAATTCCACTAAAAAAGATTATTATTGTCTTAATCTAATGTAGTGTTATCTTTTTTGTAGACTTGATTATTTATCAATTATACTGATGCTGTAATAATGTTTATCCCTTGTTATTTTAGAAACAATATGTTTAAGCTAGTTTCAAATATGATATACTGCTAGATGGTGGGTTTCTTTGACAAGTAATGGAATAGGAACAATATGTTTAAGCTTGTACAGTAATTATAATCTGTTTAATTAATTTGTTGTCAACTTATAAGGGTTATATATTGCCAAAGTAATAGGAATTCTGTTTTATTCAGATATTTGACTCATTCGGCGTCGTTTTCTTCCCCAAATCATATGATTAAATACTATCTTTTCGACTAAAAGTATATATTTAATACTAATTAATTTTTATACTAATATTTAAAATATTAAAATAATTATAAATATTATATTTTAAATAACTTATTACTCAATTTACATTATTTTAAAATCTAAATCCAAATCTTGAAATACTAATTTTAAAGATATAGTGCCTTTCTCATCAATGGATTTAGATTTCATACAAAATATCGCGAGAGATAGAGGAGAACTCAAAATTGTGGAATATTTGTTAATTCTTCAATTACAAGTTATGCTAGTGCTAGGGATAGTAATCCTGTTGATGGAAATGTGGAGTATTACGGACTTCTTACTGACATTATTAAGTTGGATAACTATGGCAAATGGAAAGTTGTCTTATTTCGATGTGATTGAGCTGATGTTAATACTACTCACGGAATTAAAAAAGATCAATTTGGTTTTACAATGGTGAACTTCTCTCGATTGATTCACACTGGACAACAACTGATAGATGAGCTGTATGTATTTTTTTTCTCAAGTGAAACAAGTTTTTTACTCGAAAGATCCAACTGATGAGGGTTGGTGCGTTGTACTCCGTAACACCCCTAGAGACTTGTTTGACATGGGCAATGGAAGTAGAGATGACATCAACGAAAGATCAGAAATTTTGCCTTTTCCAGAACAAAACTTAAATGAAAATATCTCTAGTACTAGTACACAATTTCAATGGGTTCGCCAGGATGTTGATGAAGATATTTACGAATTATGATGTAGTAAGATTTTAATTATATGTAATATCATAATTTAAATCTTGGTCTTGTTAAATATTTTAACTATTTTATATGTACTATTATTGTTGTAATTAGTTACTAAAATTTCAACTATTTTATGTGTATTGCAGATAAAATGCCTAAAAGAAGATTGCGAGATCAAAGTATTGTTCAAAATACTCCAAATTCGGAAGAAACAAATAGTGAACAACAGACTGCTATTGGATCTTCGAATGTTCCAAATACACCTGATGAACCTGCAGAAATTCAAAGTAATGTTAAATTTAATTTACATGTGTGTTGACTTTTATTATTGATTTCTTTTTCAAATTCTTATATTATAATATACCATTTTTCAGCTGAAAGTGGTGGGACGCGCAGAGGTCGAGGACGTACGCTACTTAAAGATTTATACGAGTTAAATCATGTCGAGCGTGTCAAAGTATCTAGAAACAATCTTGGTCAGCCTGTTGGATCAGAAGCTCGACTTTTAGTAGGATATTTGTGCATTATAGCACGAAATGTCAATATGTTGCCTATCAACTATGACTCATGGCATCAAATGCCTGATAGTAACAAAAATGAAGCTCTCAATAATATTAAGGTAACAAAACGTGAATGTAATTTATAAAACTTTGGTTTAAGTTTCATTTATATTTACTTTTTAAACTTGTGTTTTTTGTAGGAGAGGTTTGATTTAGAGGTCTCCGATAATTATGTCAAGAAGGCATTGGGAAAAAGATGGAGAGACCATAAAAGTACTTTAAAGAAAGAATATTTTAAGACAAAAACAACCCTCGAAGAGAAATTGCAAAATGTCCTGTCGGGAATGCTGAGGTACCAATGGGAATATGCGGTTAGATTTTGGAATACAAATAAAGGAGAGGTATTAAGTACTTCCAAACTTTTATAATTGTTTCAGTTTATAGTATTTACCATATACGTAATAATAATTTCATAATGTAGGATTGTGAATGAGTTGGAACAAGCAGCAGGCAAAAACAGAAATTCACTCACACAGCTGGGTCAAAAAGTTTTGCTTGTGTAGCTGAGGTCGAGGTATTTTGAATTTATTAATTGTGTCAAATATTTATTACTTTCTATTAAATAATATTTTTACTATTATATTGTAGGAACTGTCGTCTAGTCAAAAAGTCGGACGCCTTCAGCTTTTTGACATTACACATAGGAAAAAAGATGAATCTCCTATGACTTCTGAAGCTACAGAAATTATGGTATGTTTACTTAATAAAATTTGAATTATTTTGAATATTTATAGTGTTTAATTATAATGGTTTAATTCGTCGTTTGTAATGCAAATAATGTTAAGTTATGTTGCATTTGTTTTTATTATATATTTCGTTTCTAACTCTTTGATTGATTTTTTTAGGAGTAACTAAAGGATAAAAAGGAAGAGTATGAAGCGATTGCTTCGGGTGATAGTTCTATTAATGTTGACGACATTGATAATTAGATTATTACTGAAGTTTTGAGTCCTGAAAGGTATGGTCGGGTTCGATTTCAAGGATCTTTTGTTAACCCAACCCAATAATTTGGATCCAGCTCACAACAATACATGCCTTCGGGAAGTCAGGCTCAAGCTGAAGATCAGAGGTTAAGAGACCAGATGGCTCAGGTGCAAGTGAGCACAGTTGAGCAAATTGCTCAACTTAAAGCAAAGGCATCATCGAGAGAAGTTGAGGTTCAAAGAAAATATGAAGAACTCCAGCTACAATTTAAAGTGAAGGCAGTAGCGAGGGAAGTAGAGCAGAGCAGAAAGTACGACGCACTCCAACTACAGCTTTAGAATATTATGAAGATGTTTCAGTAGTCGCAAAATCCACCATTTTAGACATTTGTTTTTCTTAGAACTATTTTTATTTTTGGAAAAAAAACAAAAATTAGTTGTCGATTAAAATTGGAAGAATTGGGAGTCGCCACCAATCTTTTATTAAGGTGTGATTGGGTCACCTAAAAACGACTTTGGACTACGAATTTTAGAAAAACGGGTCCGGGAGTCGGTTACGTATGAGGAAGGATTAGCACCTTCATTACGCCCAAAAATTGGTACCTAGTTAATTAATTAATGTCTTAATGTAGAAAATTTGAAAAATATAATCCTTAGCAAAAACTTAAAAACGTTACGTATTAAGACCCTTACCATTTCAATGAAAGAAAATGCCACACCCAATGCGTTAGGGCACGACATTCTAATTTCCTCAAAAATGAATTAGGCCAGAATACTCGTGTAATAAAAATTTAAAAGAATATCCATTTATTCAAGATTTAAGAAATCGCGGCCCAATACGTTAGGGCATAATTCCTCCAAAATCCCAAACTCGGAAAATTTCCTTTATTATTTTTTAGAAAAAATCTTCATTTCGAGAAATCAATGCGTCACATCCAATACGTTAGGACACAACGTGTTGAATTCCCAATAATGAGTTCTTATTTTTTTGATTAAAGAGAAATGCTCGATTGTTAGATTTAACGAAGAAAATCGGAACCCAATACGTTAGGGCTCAATTTCCTTGAAAATCCTAAATACGAGCATTATCTCAATTTTGAAAATTTTCTATTTTTAAATTTGAGTGAAAGATGATGTAACGTTATATTATATGTGCAAATATCGTGATAACAAATACAACAATAGCATAGAAATAATATAAACAAATGAATAAGCGAAACAAATATACATAAGGGAGAAAAAGTTAATGACATGCAAAGTATTAAATAAGCGAGCAAGATAAAAAATTAATGAAAACATAAATAAATAAATAAATAACAAAAATATAAAGAATAAAAGGTACATGACATATACATTAAAACTATGAAGAATAACATGAATTTATACATAAAATTTAGATTATAAAATTTATATAAACAAAATACATATTTGTGAAAATAAAGAAGAGTATAGAAAATATATATATATATATATATATTATAAAATATGTGTTAAAATATAAGTAGATATTTAAGCATTTTTGAAAATAAAAAGGGATATATACGTGTTCATAAATATAAAAGAATATTTGTTTTTTAGAATATATATATATATAGATTAAAATAATAAATACATGATCGAAAATAAATATGTGTATATATAAATATAACAAATATTAGCTTGAAAAAATAAAAATAAATATGTACATATATACATTTATACAATTATATATAAAAATAAATTAAATAATAACTACATTATATTGAAAAATATACGTATATATACATGGAAATAAATATATACATAAATATACATATATATAAAAAGAAAAAATAATTACATATGAAAATAATAATTACATTATCAATTAATAAAAAAATAAAAAAAACTAAATTGAATTGTAAAATAAAAAACTGGGGCAAATTCGCAAATAATTAAAGCCCAAAGGACTGTATTGAACGCGCAAATAATCATGAAAGGACTGAAGGGAAATTTTCCCTTTTCCTCTAAACGGCGTCGTTCCACAGAGGCCAAATTGAAATTAAAAATAAATTAAAGATGAAATTTAAAAATAAAATAAACTTAATTGTAAAAATATTAAAAGGCGGAGGGGCTAAAAGCGCAATTTACCCCTCCGCACAAAAACACGCGGATCCTAGGCCGGGTCGGGTCCGAGTCGGTCGACCCATGTCCAAAACGACGCCGTTTTGGAGGGATATTTAAGCCACTACTTCTCTAAAATTTTTCATTTGCAGCCTCTTTTAAAAAAAACAAAAAAAACACTTCAAAAGCTCTCCCCTTCCCCAGTCGTCCGGCCTCCAGTCCGATCATCGGCCAGTCGTCGGCCACCTTGCCGGTCGCTGATCTCCAGCGCCAGTACTGCCGTCTACGGTGGTCGAAAAAGGGGAAAATTCCCTATTCGGCTCCCTTGACCTTTCTAAACCCGAATCCGGGTTCAAAAGTCCCAAAAAAACCATCAAACTCCGCAAGGGAGTCCAGAAACCTTTCAGTTTCCGGCCACTAATCCTCGGGGGTGGCACCCTCGATCGCCCGCAATGCCATAGGTCCGAACCAGATAAGTTCTCTCTTTTATTTTATTTAATATCAGTGTATAAAAAAATAACAAAACGAAAATATCCACCTTTAGTTTCGATTGATTCTTTGTTGGTGCTGTAAAAATGCTTCTTTTTTATTAATTTTTCGGCCCCTTATTACAGTGTATCAATGGCTTTTTTTATAGCCACAATAAAACAATAACATGGAAAGTAAATCTGTTCATATCGATCTTGATTCGCAATCTTTGGATTTTTCTTTCCATGTACTATTTATTTCTTTCTTGATGTGCAGATATGGTTGGAGGTGCATATGCGACATTTGCGGCGGCGTGCGAGGATGAGATTGTTGTGGTGGCTACTAGGGTTTCTGCTATACTCTTTGTGTTTTTTGGGCTAGCAGATTAGGGCTACCAATTTGGGCCTTATTGGGCCGAATTATTTAGGCTATGTAAATGGTTTTTTAGCCAGGACAAAATTGTCCCATTACAGCTGCCCCTCTTTGCTCGTTATTGTGTAACGTGAACGAAGCAAAGACTTTAGAAATGGCCAATTTTGCCTGACCATGCTAAACTTTGGGGCTCTTTTCGCTTCAAGTAGCTTCATTCCCTCCTACTGTATAGGAGCTAAAGCTTCAATCTACTTCATTGCAATATCAGAGAGATAGGATTTGTACGTTGTAGTTTCTCAAGAGCACAAAATTTGCTATCTACCCCACTGCAAATTCAGGGAGACAAGACTTATGGCTCTTAACTCGATCTGCTGTAACTTAAAGATAAATCTGATGCGATCTGCTCTACCGTAATTTCAGAGAGATAAGATCTGTTATTTTAATCCGCTCCGCTATAACCTCAGGGAGATAGGATTATCGGTTTTAATCTGCTTCACTGTAACCTCAGGGAGATAAGATTTACCATCCTCGATCTGCTCCACTACTGCTTAGGGAGATAAAATCTGTAATTTTCAACCTACTCCATTGCTATTTAGGGAGACAAGGCTGGGGACTTCGATCTGCTCCACTACTGCTTAGGGAGATAAGATCTGTAATTTTCAACCTACTCAACTGCTGCCCAGGGAGACAAAGCTGGGGACTTCGATCTGCTCCACTGTTGCTTAAGGAGATAAGATCTGTAATTTTCAACCTACTCCACTGCTGCTCAGAGAGACAAGGCTGGGGTCTTCGATCTGCTCCACTACTGCTTAGGGAGATAAGATCTGTAATTTTCAACCTACTCCACTGTTGCTCAAGGAGATAAGGCTGGTGTCTTCGATCTGCTTCGCTGTCGGTGCAGGAAGGCAAGATCTGCTATTTTTAACCTACTCCGCTGCAACCCAGGGAGGCAAGGCTGGTGTCTTCGATCTGCTTCGCTGTCGGTGTAGGAAGGCAAGATCTATTATTTTTAACCTGCTCCGCTACAACCTAGGGAGGCAAGGCTAGTGTCTTCGATCTGCTTCGCTGTCGGTGTAGGAAGGCAAGATCTGCTGCTTTTAACCTGCTCCGCTGTAACCCAGGGAGGCAAGGCTGGTGCCTTCGATCTACTTCGCTGTCGATGCAGGAAGGCAAGATCTGCTATTTTTAACCTGCTCCGCTGTATCCCAAGGAGGCAAGGCTGGTGTCTTCGATCTGCTTCGTTGTCGGTGCAGGAAGGCAAGATCTGCTATTTTTACTGATCTGCTCTCTGGGGAACACGACCTGTATAATGAACCTATTTATGCCTAATGATTGGGATGGCATAAAATGCTCCTAACTAGACATGTGTGAATGGTGTTTGCATGAATGCATAGTTTTTTTTTTCGAGAATGATCCCACCTAGGTTGTCATTATTCGAAGATTATTAAGGCTTTAACATTGACGTGCTACAACACCTTCTTGCTTGGCTGGCTTTTCTGAAGAAACATTTAGTCATGTTGCCCCCACTGTAAACCTCAAAGTTTAATCTATTGGGGCGCAAAAATTCATACCATCGTTCTCCCACTATAACCCAAGGGTAGAAATATATGGCTTTTTCTCAATCATTTCCTATCACAATTCAAGGACGCAGGATCTAAATCTCTCTGGTCCCTTACACCATTCCCAAGGTATCGTACCAAAGGCTCATGCACAAATGAAAGCTTTCCTCTCCGAGAAAACCTCTTCTCATTGTCTGGTGATCATTGCTTGCTTGTTCATTTAAGCTTTTTCACCAACCTGACATCTTGTCATTTTGTTCCATCAATGCTTTGACAACAAAATCTGAAGGGATAGTCTCAATTTAGACTTTTCCCTCTTAGATTTCCAACCTTTAAACTTGGTGCATTCTAAACAATAGTCCTGTTTCAAGTTCCCGTATTATTTAGAAACTTCTAGGGTAATATGCAAAACTTCCCTTGTGAAAGTTATATTAGTTCATTGATAATTATTCCAATGCAACATGCTTGCAAAAAATGTCATAACAATGGATGAGAATAAAATTAGTTCTGAGCATAGCGCGAAAGGAATAAATTATCAAAAATAGTAAAAAAGGATAACAAATAAATTGATTGGGAATGTGAATCTTTGAAAAGAATGAAGTATTCCAAGAATAACAAATTCAATAGTATGAAAATTGGGTGCCCCAGATATCCCAGCTTGAACTTCTCTGTACAAACTTTTTGAAGATCCTTCTGAGTTTGACATGTGTTTAGGAGATCCACAGTACTCTGCCAATGCCCCAAGATGTTGCCTTCCATTTCCTGATAATTCAGGTATAACAAGATCACCACATGCTTCAATCTAGTTAAAATTTGAGTTGCTCTAAACACCTCATGCCCCATTCTGATCAATATTTGAGCCACCCTTTTCGGGTTTTCAACTCAAATCCCCTTTGGTCTCAAGGTGCCCTTTGCGGGTTTTCAACTTGGCCTCTCATTTTTCTTTTTTTTTTGGACAATATGGCATTAATCGTGAGCAGACTACAAACTTTTGATATTGAGTTGTTGTTCAAATTTAGTACATTGTCAGATATGATCCTTTTGGCGTTCCATATGATTCTTTAAGAAATTGCTAACTGTCAACTTTGTGACATTGACATATGAAGCAGCTTCCACTCATTTAGTAAAGTAATTGACGATCACAAAGATGAATTGATATTCGTCAGACTCTTTTGGCGAGATCGACCAAATGACCTTCATGCTCCACATAAGGAGAAGTCATGTATCCCAATGATTCTTTGTAGGGTAAGATCCGTTTCTCGACTTGTTCTACCATCCTTAACAAGTCCAAAAATAGGCTACAATCTATGTCATCTTCAAAGTCATGAGATTCCTCTAAACACATATCTCGCTCAAAAGAAGGTTCGAAATCTGTAGCAGCATCACTCATGTCATTGATATCTGAAGACCTATAGTAAGCGCAAAAGAATATACAAAAGAATGTGTGAATTTACGAATAATTATTTGTACAATATAATTATGAATGAAAGAATGATGTGGAAGAAAATCCAAAAGAATAAAATAATAATTACTCGCAAAGAATGAAAGAATATTGGCTCAAAAAATAAATGCAAAGATGTATTTTATTAGAATAATGATGTTCAGACATGAGCCTATTTCACAAAGGAATTCCTATCATTTTTAGGCTAAAAACAACAAGAATATTCTGAACATTACTCTAAATAAGCTCTAAAAACTACAGAGATTTCTTCCGCAATCCAATGATTTTGAACACTTCCAAATTTATAAGGGCAGACATCTAACAAGGTCCCTTTTCAATTGTGTCTTCATATATGACATTGATGTGAACCCTTCCCAACACATCTTCATATATTGCATTCACTCCATTATCGATCATGATTGGGTAGCGGATTAGATGAATCATCCAACTTGACAATACCCATGTTGATGAATTTTTCAATTAGCTTTTTGAAGGTAATGCAATTCTCTATTAAGTAGGAAAGGGCAACAATACCCGTAATTCTCGCATGGTAATCACATTGTGCACTCGCATCATACCACTTGGGGTACGGAGTTTGTCGAGGTTTTAAGTAGGAAAGGGCAACAATGTGTGCATTGAACAAGTTTTGATACAACTCCTTATACGACATCGGAATTGGTGTGAACTGGAGCTTCTCAGTACCTTGTTTCACTCCAAGTTCTTGTCTTAATGAACCTTGCTAATTAGCAATCGATTTGCTGTACGTATTCACGCTATTCACCTCACTTTCTTTTTCCTTTGAGGCTTGCATTCTATTATTTCCTCCAGCATCAATCTTTCCGCTCCTTATGGCGCTTTCAATCATTTCACCATTCATAACTATGTCAGAAAAGTTTTTGTAGCACTTCCTAACATGTGTGTGATGAACGGGGCTTTCAATGTATTTATAAAGAGCATTGTCATTTCTCTTTCCAAGAGCGGTGGCTGAACTTGGACGGCGATCTCCCTCCACCTCTGTGCGTATTGCCTAAAGCTTTCACCGGACTTCTTTTCCATGTTTTGTAGAATGATTCTATCTGGTACCATGCCAATTACATGATTGTACCGTTTCATGAATGCTTGTGCTAAATCCCTCTATGAACCAATCGTGCTACGGCTGAGTTGATTGTACCATTTAGATGCTGCTCCTACGAGGCTATCTTGGAAACAGTGTATCAATAGCTGGTCATTGCTAACATATCCAGCCACTCGCCTGCAGAACATGGTGATATGAGCTTCTGGGCAAGTTGTCCCATTGTACTTCTCGAATTCTGGCATCTTAAACTTGTGAGGGAGTACTAAATCTGGAACTAAGCGCAGCTCTTTAGCATCAATCCCGCGATAGCTTTCAGTGACTTTCATCGCCTTGAATTTCTCCTCGAGCCATTTGCACCTCTCCTCTAACTGCCTTGGTAACTTCTCCTTTAATCTTTCCTTTTCATCCACTTCATCAAAGTCAGGAATGGCGGAGTTAGTAAGGTTGTTTCCGGGGTTAGAGCCCAATCCAGCTTGAAAGTTTGAAGCACCGGCCTAGGACTGCTGAGGCCTGATTGTGACAGTAGGTTTGTGCGTATATTCAGCTTGAGCTCGCACATGTGGAGGAGTAAAGCCTGGAGGATAGAGTGGTTCATCCTCATTACCCTCTTCGACATCAGCCATGGGACCCTTTCCCTTATCACCTCCTCCAGTCAACAGTTGGGTTAGCTTTGCCATCATATTATTTTGGGATATCATTATTTTATCTATCATTTTTTGTTGAATCTTCTCAAGCTGCTAATTCACTTGTTGTTGAAACTGATCCTGCATTTCTTTTTAGAACTATTCTAGCCTTTGGTCCATGTCTTTAGTCTTTGATCGAGTACCGTAGCAGTGTTTGGCAAGTTGGTTGGTTTCCAGATTAACTGAGGAATGATTTTAATCGATTAGGCTCTTTTAGTGGACTTTAATGTTTATGATGTCATGCAATGCGAATACATGCAATGAATGCATAAAGAGATGTTGATTCTGATTCAATTCCATTTAGAAATCTTTATTAGAAAACAAATCTCTTTACATAAAATGGATATTTATACGGCCTTGCCCTCATAGGCGGAAATATTCGATCCTCTTCTTCATTCGAGCGTTAAGATAAATCTCACGAACTCTTCAAAAAAAATGTCTCTTCTATCTCCTTTTTGCTCAATCCGGGTCGTAACTTGTTGCTCACTCATCCTCGTGATGCTCGTTGGCTTCTCTTTAAGAAGGTTCAGCAGCTCTCGAATAATCTTTACCATCTTGAATGCTTGGGCAACGGAGCCATAGTCGTGTAGTCCTCCATTAAATTATCATCCTTCTCTTATCACTTGTTCTTGGACCATATTCGGACAACCATATTGTCATCCACTTTATCAAGAAACATATTTTCTTATGGCAAGCTCTCTATTTAGCAACTGAACGTGAATCAACACCTCTTTTTTAAGATGCAAATGTAATGCAATCATAACAAAAACAATATAAAAAACAAGTTAGTACAAAGTAAAAGCAAATAAATAAAGTACCTACTCGGGTGACCTCTAGGGGTTTGGCATAGTTCTACGTAGGACAAGTTCCTAAGGCTCACTATATGCGGTTCAGTTCTAAAGTAAAGGTACCCGAACCAGCAAAGTCCTCGATCTTCACTCATTATAGGCTCATATAGATCAAGTTCGGTTCAGGGGGACACATTTTCCCTATGACTATACGGAGATGAAAATCTCACGAAGGCATAGGTACCGATGTATCCCAAAAGCGATCCACTATCCTATACGAAGGTGAAAACCTCACGAAGGAATAGTTTCTCACTTCCACTTAGAGGGTAAAATTATCCAACATATGTAATGTACAATGCAAAAAAAACAATTTAAAGTACTTAGATCAATTAAGCATGAAAATAATGAATGCAAGAGGATTTTTAAAACAAGTTTCATTTTTTCGACTATAAGACAAAAATTAATCAACTTTGTGGCTCGACTCTCAAAAGTCCCCAGCGGAGTCGCCAAGCTGTCGAAACCATTTTTATTTTTGGAAGAAAACAAAAATTAGATTTCAATTAAAATTGGAAGAATTGGGAGTCCTCACCAATCTTTTATTAAGGTGTGATTGGGTCACCTAAAAACGAATTTGGTCTACGAATTTTAGAAAAACGGGCCCGGGAGTCGGTTACGTATGAGGAAGGATTAGCACCCTCATTACGCCCAAAAATTGGTACCTAGTTAATTAATTAATGTCTTAATGTCGAAAATTTGAAAAATATAATCCTTAGCAAAAACTTAAAAACGTTACGTATTAAGGCCCTTATCATTTCAGAGAAAGAAAATGCCACACCCAATGCGTTAGGGCACGACATTCTAATTTCCTTAAAAATGAATTAGGCCAGAATACTCGTGTAATAAAAATTTAAAAGAATATCCATTTATTCAAGATTTAAGAAATAGCGGCCCAATACGTTAGGGCACAATTCCTCCAAAATCCCAAACTCGGAATATTTCCTTTATTATTTTTTAGAAAAAATCTTCATTTCGAGAAATCAATGCGTCACATCCAATACGTTAGGACACAACGTGTTGAATTCCCAATAATGAGTTCTTATTTTTTTGATTAAAGAGAAATGCTCGATTGTTAGATTTAACGAAGAAAATCGGAACCCAATACGTTAGGGCTCAATTTCCTTGAAAATCCTAAATACGAGCATTATCTCAATTTTGAAAATTTTCTATTTTTAAATTTGAGTAAAAGATGATGTAACGTTATATTATATGTGCAAATATCGTGATAACAAATACAACAATAGCATAGAAATAATATAAACAAATGAATAAACGAAACAAATATACATAAGGAGAAAAAGTTAATGACATGCAAAGTATTAAATAAGCGAGCAAGATAAAAAAATTAATGAAAACATAAATAAATAAATAAAATAAACAAAAAATATAAAGAATAAAAGGTACATGTCATATACATTAAAACTATGAAGAATACACATGAATTTATAAATAAAATTTAGATTATAAAATTTATATAAACAAAATACATATTTGTGAAAATAAAGAAGAGTATAGAAATATATATATATATAAATTATAAAATATGTGTTAAAATATAAGTAGATATTTAAGCATTTTTGAAAATAAAAAGGGATATATACGTGTCCATAAATATAAAAGAATATTTGTTTTTTACAATATATATATATATTAAAAATAATAAATACATGATCGAAAATAAATATGTGTATATATAAATATAACAAATATTAGCTTGAAAAAATAAAAAATATGTACATATATACATTTAGACAATTATATATAAAATAAATTAAATAATAACTACATTATATTAAAAAATATACGTATATATACATGGAAATAAATATATACATAAATATACATATATATATAAAAAGAAAAAATAATTACATATGAAAATAATAATTACATTATCAATTAATAAAAAAATAAAAAAACTAAATTGAATTGTAAAATAAAAAACTGGGGCAAATTCGCAAATAATTAAATCCCAAAGGACTGTATTGAACGCGCGAATAATCATGGAGGGACTGAAGGGAAATTTTCCCTTTTCCTCTAAACGGCATCGTTCCACAGAGACCAAATTGAAATTAAAAATAAATTAAAGACGAAATTTAAAAATAAAATAAACTTAATTGTAAAATTATTAAAAGGCGGAGGGACTAAAAGCGTAATATACCCCTCCGCGCAAAAACACGCGGATCCTAGGCCGGGTCGGGTCGGAGTCAGGTCGACCCATGTCCAAAACGACGCCGTTTTGGAGGGCTATTTAAGCCACTACTTCTCTAAAAATTTTCATTTGCAGCCTCTTTTAAAAATAAAAATAAAAATAACACTTCAAAAGGTTTCCCCTTCCCCAGTCGTCTGGCCTCTAGTCCGATCATCGGCCGATCGTCGGCCACCTTGTCAGTCGTCGATCTCCGTCGCCGGCACCGCCGTCTACGGTGGCCGGAAAAGGGGAAAATTCCCTATTCGGCTCCCTAGACCTCTCTAAACCCAAATCCGGGTTCAAAAGTCTCAAAAAAACCATCAAAAACCGCAAGGGAGTCCAGAAACCTTTCAGTTTTCGGCCACCAATCCTCGGGGGTGGCACCCTCGATCGCCCGCGACGCCGCAGGTCCGAACCCAGTTAAGTTCTCTCTTTTATTTTATTTAATATCAGTGTATAAAAAAATAACAAAACGAAAATATCCACCTTTAGTTTCGATTGATTCTTTGTTGGTGCTGTAAAAATGATTCTTTTTTATTGATTTTTCGGCCCCTCATTACAGTGTATCAATGGCTTTTTTATAGCCACAATAAAACAATAACATAGAAAGTAAATCTGTTCATATCGATCTAGATTCGCAATCTTTGGATTTTTCTTTCCATGTACTGTTTATTTCTTTCTTGATGTGCAGGTATGGTTGGAGGTGCATATGCGACATTTGCGACGGCGTGCGAGGATGAGATTGCTGTGGCGGCTACTAGGGTTTCTGCTATACTCTTTGTGTTTTTTGGGCTAGCAATTTGGGCCTTATTGGGCCGAATTATTTGGGCTATGTAAATGGTTTTTTAGCCAGGCCAAAATTGGCCTATTACAGTTTTCTTATTGTAAGAATATTTTTAACATTGTATCTTTTAACATTATTGTAAGAATATTTTGAATTATACTTTAGTTACCACTTTATATCATATATCTTTCGTTGAATTTGAAGTATCATTTAGATTTGTTGTTTTTGGTTGGATTTCATGCTATAGAAAGGGTTGTATATGGATGAAAATTGAATGTTACAAATCTGCCAAAATTAGTAGCGTTTTTTCTAAAATGCCGCTAAAGAACGGTTCTTTTAGTGGCGTTTGTGATAAATGCACCGCTAAAGGTCATGTTCTTTAGTGGCGTTATGTGAAAAAAACGCCGCCAAATTTAGCGACATTGTCTATAGCGGCACTTGTGAAAGCACCGCAAATACTTTTAGCGGCGCTTTTAAGCGCCACTATAGGCTTAAAAAATGCCGCTAAAAGCTTGTTTTGCTGCAATGATGATTTGATATTAGACTTGTCAAACATTATTCAAAAATGATTATTTTGGTCCATAAAAAATTATTATATTATTTTAATAAATTATTATTCTATATTATTTTCACGAAAAAAATTTAGAAAAAAGATAAAATTACATATTTTGAGTGAAAGGACACTTCATCGATGTGGAAAAACTATATATGCCCTCATGTTCTATCACACCTAACCTTTCATTTTTGACCATACAATATTCAAAATGGTAGGTATCATGCCGTAGTTGCCTACTTCATCATCTATTAACATGCCCTCATGTTCTATCTCACCTAACCTTTCATTTTTGACCACACAATATTCGAAATGATAGGTGTCATGTCGCAGTATCCTACTTCATCATCTATTAACATGCCCTCATGTTCTATCTCACCTAACCTTTCATTTTTGACCACACAATATTCGAAATGATAGGTGTCGCAGTTGCCTACTTCATCATCTATTAACTATGTGGTTGGAGGTTCGATTCCTTACAGAAGAATACTCGTGATGAAGGGATTAGTCATTATTGCTAACCTTGAATATCTTGATTACTACTTGAAAGGAAATTAAAAAGAAAAGACAATAAACAAAAGATTTTTTTTTTTAATAGTAGGGACAAGCAACATTTGAGGAGTCAATATATTAGAGCAGCCACTTTAGGAAAACGAAAAGGAGCCATTAATAGATTAACGTATCAAAATAATTGAGTGTATTTTCGCGGCATCTCTACCAATTGTTATCCACCATGTCTAAATTCATTCATTACTAAATTATGCATTATTTTAATTATTAAGAATAAAAAACTTTCATTTTTAAATATTATTACTTCTAGTTTGGATCTTAATTTCATTCAAACGGATAGTCTTGAAGTGGTGATGGCTATTTGGGAGAGTTCTACAGGAGAGGCCAATACAGCTCTAATTAGAAGGATTCTTCAATTACTGTCTCAGATTTTTCATTGGAATATTTATTATATACCCAGAGCAGAAAATCACAAAGCTGATAAACTTACCAAGATGGCTCACTCGGGAAGCTAAGATTTGCGAATGTTTGGAAGACCCCCACTTGGAGAGTTAGGCCAGTTGGCATAAATTAATTCTTGTATTTTTCTATTTTCCACCAAAAATAATTGAATCACTATTTAATTTTATTTTCATATATTATAATAAATTATTTATTAATAGTAGATGAGTATTAATAATTATAGTTATTAGCACTTGATCCGTAATATGTGTTTTATATAAAATAATAGAGTAAACTATTCAGTTAATTACCTAACTTTTATAAATTTTAGGCACTTTCATTACAAACCGTTTTCACTTTGGTCACCCACCATTAATTTGAGGTTAGACAATGTTATTGTACATTTAGTCATCTAAATTTAATAATTTTTCATTTTAGTCTCTTATATTTTTGAATTATTTTTATTTTTGAAAAACCTATATCTTTCATTTATTGAGAAAAATAAAATAATTCTAAAAATAAAAAATAAAGGAAATTAAAATTTTATTAAGGGTTTTCCTTGTTAAAACCCAATGATTTCCTTATAATAACCTAGGTGGTTCATATAAATAAAAATAAATTGTGGGACCAAAATAAAAATTACTTACTAAAGTTGGATTATAAAATAAGTGTACGATAAAATGGTTTAACACCAAATTAATGACAGATGATCAAAATGAAAACGATTTGTAACAGTAATGCCTTTTCTGAAAATTTTTCATTTACAGTGGCAAAAAGAACTTACTAAAATTACATGACTAGTTTATTTAAAATAATAATATTTTACGAATACTACTAATCATTATTTCATTATTGCATTTGATATGTTTATAGTAAATATATGTTTTATTTATTAATAAACTTTAATATAATTTAAGATTAGTTTTTATATTTACTTTTGTTTTATTGAATATATTTTCTAATATTTAATTAATTTTTATATATATTGTTCTAGCAATTAAATATACATGTGCAATGGAGGAATGAAAACTAATTATTTTAAATAAAAAATAGAAACGTGTATCCTTCGGGTTTGATGACACAAGATTCAGTCATATATAATACCCAGCACTGGAGGGAAGCAGTTGATATTTTCTCAACCAAAAACATATTATCTTCAATTTTCACTAGCTACTTGACTTCATTGCTTAATTATTATTTGCAGAAAGATGGATTCAATTAAATCGCATGCAGTATGTCTTCCAAGCCCAGCACAAGGTCATATTAACCCCATGATGCAACTGGCCAAGCTCTTGCACTCTAGAGGCTTCCATATAACCTTTGTCAACTCCAAGTTCAATCATAGACGATTTATACGGTCTAGAGGGGAAGAAGCTGTTAAGGGTCTGCCTCATTTCCGGTTCGAAGCCATACCCGACGGGCTGCCACCTTCCGATTCTGATGCGACTCAGTCTGTTCCGGCACTATGCAATTCCACACGGAAAAATTGTTTGGCTCCATTTCTGGAGCTACTATCTAAGCTTAATTCCTCACCCCACCTGCCGCCTGTTACATGCATAGTTTGTGATGGAACCATGAACTTTGGTACCAAGGCAGCTCAACTCATTGGGGTGCCTTATGTTCAACTCTGGACTTCTTCAACCGTTAGCTTTCTGGGATTTCTGCACTACAAAGAACTAGCTCAAAGAGGCATTGTTCCATTCAAAGGTTACATATTTTATATTTTCTTTGTAATTTGTAACTTAATTTTGGGATATCTTATGTTCATTGATAATAATCTCTTTGAAGTTCTATGGGTTAAGTTACACGCAACATGTTCCATGCTTATTTTTTTGCATATGCGTTTTATTTTCGTTGTAGATGAACGCTTTGTTAGCGATGGGACACTTGAGATGCCCATTGATTGGATCCCTGGTATGCCTAACATGCGTCTCAAGGACATACCAAGCTTCATAAGAACCACCGACCCTGATGACTTCATGTTTAATTACATCATGGAAGTATCACAAGAATGCTTAAATTCATCTTCAATAATCTTCAACACATTCGATGACTTGGACAAAGAAGTGCTACAAGTTATTGCATCCAAATCCCCTAATATTTATGCAATTGGTCCACTCACTTCACTAAGTAAGAACTCACTCGAAATCCAATACAACTTATTAAATTCAAGCCTATGGAAGGAAGACACAAGTTGCATCGAATGGCTTAACACAATGGAACCCAAGTCAGTGGTGTACGTGAATTATGGGAGTGTAACGGTGATGTCTAATCATCATCTAAAAGAATTTGCTTGGGGACTTGCAAACAGTAAATACCCATTTTTATGGGTAGTTAGGCCCGATCTTGTGATAGGTGAATCAGCTATTTTGCCAAGAGAATTCTTAGAGGAAATAAAGGGAAGGGGTTACATAATAAGTTGGTGTCCCCAGCAAAAAGTGTTATCCCACTCGGCGGTTGGCGTTTTCGTCACACATTGCGGATGGAATTCTATTTTGGAAGCTTTATCCGAAGGTGTGCCTTTAATTTGTTGGCCATTCTTCAGTGATCAACAAACGAATTGTCGATATGTGTGCACCACATGGGGCAATGGCATGGAAATCAATCCAGACATAAAGCGTGAAAATGTGGAAGCTCTTGTTAAAGAGATGATGGAAGGAGATAATGGGCAAAGAATAAGGCAAAAGGCACTGGAATGGAAGAAGAAAGCTGAAGCTGCCATTAGCCTTGGAGGATCTGTTGTCACCAACTTTGATAAAATGATAAATGAGGCCTTAAGTCATGGTCGAGTAGTAAAATCATAATACAATTGTGTTGTATGTTGTGTGCATGTTTTTTTTTCCCAAAATAAATTATTAAATGTTAGATTCATAAATTTTTGTTGTGATGTTGTTAGATTTTTGTTGTTGTTGAAATTAGGAGAATGAAACTTCTATAACCTCAACTTTTGGAATTCAACCAAAACTTCATTAGAAAATGTTAGAATTTAAATACAATACATTTAATAAATTCATTATTCTATATTAAACATATTGTTGAGGCAATTTATGAAGAGTGCTTAAGTGCAGTGCCTACTGGTGTCTAGCACTATTTGACTTTATAACTTGCCATAAATGGTGTTGGCAAATTTTGGTGACAAAATTCTTGAGCTATGATCTTTTATGATACTTTATATGAGTGTAAGCGCATCTATGATATTCAAACCTATTATAGGAACATATATTGTAGATTGGTTTGGATTGGATCAAGCAAATTGGCTTCCCTATTTTGAAGAGTTTGGATCGAATCGAATGGACTCATAAGTCTTATTGAAGATATTCACTAAACTTATTATCCTACTATTTTGATGGGAAGATTTATTCTAATTGATCTAGTATGTTAGTTGTAACATCCCAAATTTTCCAATACAGTAAATGATATTGTTTCAAGGACTGCAATAGTGAATTTTGAGAAAATTCAATAATGAGACCAAAAAGATAATTTTTAAAAACAATTATTAGGATTTATTGTTAGAAATCAATGAAGTAAATATTAGGTGTGAATTTGTGGGAAAGTGGACTAAATTGTAAAGTTGGAAAAGTTAAGGACAATATTATAATTCAATCAAATTAAGGAAATAAGAGTTGATAATGATTGAGGAGCATAAGGATGACTTGAATTGAGTATTAATTTAATGAAATTTACTTTTGGGACTAAATTGGAAATTTTGAAAAATACTCTGTGTAAATTTCTCAACAATCGAGAAATGAGCCAGAAAGCATGAAGAGAGTGTCTTATGATCAGTATTGTAAGTAAGTGAAAAAATAAGGACTTATGGGACTAAATTGAATGAAAACGTGAATTTATGGACTAAATCATAAATTTTCCATTTTTATCGAGGAAGGTCATAAATGCGAATTTACATATGGATAGTTATGATCGAAAAGCATAAATAAATGAAACTTCAAAGGATTAAGTGCCTTGAATGGAATAGAGAATAGTGGTAAGACAAAAAGGGAGACTAAAGTTCAATTTTACCTGGCTTTCTATAGTACGTGCCTAGAGATAGTAACAAGGATGTTGATTGTGTAGCTAAAATGGCTTTAGATAGAGAGGAAGTCTTGATTATTATGGAAGAACCTCCAAAGGGGATTTCCCGTATTTTAAGTTAATGTAATTTTTATTTTTTTTAGCCACCAAAAAAAAGTTTAATTACCACACAAGGGGCATTTTGATCATTTTGAATGGAATCTAAATATGAAATATTTTATTTTGAGATATTATGTTATTGGGAGTTGTTATGAACCATCGATTTGGGGTATTAAAAGAAAGGTGAACTTTGATTCACATGATAAATTGACTTTGACTTGGACTTAATATTTTTAAATGAAATAAAAG
This sequence comes from Gossypium raimondii, assembly GCF_025698545.1. NCBI lineage: Eukaryota > Viridiplantae > Streptophyta > Magnoliopsida > Malvales > Malvaceae > Gossypium > Gossypium raimondii. Next base: position 4,493,668 of record NC_068566.1, on the reverse strand, counting down.
AGATGAAGATGAAATTTTTATGTCATCTTCTTCATTTTCTTCTTGATTCAAACCAAATCTCACCAAAATACTTTGGTTTCTTGGTAAAATCAAGTAGAAAACTTGGTTTTAAGCTCACCTCCTCCCTCATTCTCTTTAATTTAGCTTAGGATTCCAAGTTAGTGAAAGAAAGTTGAAGTTAGAGAGAGAAAAGTTCAACAAGGTAAGAAATGGTGTTCTCAACATCTTCTAAGTTATTATTTGTAATTATTTTTGTAAGAAAGCTTCTAAAGCTTTTATATTAACTTTTTTTGGATGTTGAGAAAATGTGAAAATGGTGGAAAGAGAACTCCTCGGCTTGTAATAGTGAAAATTTAAATGTTAGAAAGCTAGATTTTAAACTATGGTGCATTCAAAAGGTAAGTAACACAGATTCTCTTGATTTTCTTTAAATAAAATGTTATGAAAATTGTTAAAATGGTGACAAGAATCATGTGTTGTCTATGTATATTTAAAATATGAAAAATAAGGTAGCTTAGTGTGTTGAGTAATTGGAAGAAACATGGTGAAATTCATGAACTTGATTAAATAGCACTAAAATAGGCTATAGAAATGTCAAAAGAATTAATGCTATAACATAAATTTGAGGAATGTGAATTAGTGTTAAAATGATTTCAAAGTGAAAATCCATATAATGAAATAATCTAATAAGATAAAATAAAAAAATCATGAAAAGTATATTATGTTGTATATGTACATGTGGGATGTATTGATGAGAGCATAATGTAGCTAGAATGTTTCAATAAATGAACATGTGAAGTTGAAATATGAGATATTAAATAAATGCTCAAACAACACTAATCATGAAACTTTGATATGCACCTCACATCATTAAAATGTAAGATGATTTTACTTGTATGAACATCCATGTTGTAAGTGAAATGTGAATGTATTATGAAATTGAAATTGCTTGAAAGTGTTGATAAAGTGAAATGTCCTAGTATACTTAGTAGAATAGTTAGGATATAATTGGCATGTTATAGGGATTAGTGTATGTGCTTATGTTGAAGACATCGTTTAGTGTTAAGACAGTGATTTCTACCTTATGGCATAGCACGTAAGTGCATCTTTTGCAAACATTTCAGGGTGTTTGGGTGGATGTGCCTTTCACACAATATGTGTTAGGGTGTTCAGTTGAAATCTCAAGTAGTTGAGTGTATATTACTAAGGTTTACTAAGGTTGAAATAAATCAAATTTTTGATAATAATACTTGCTAATAGACATAATGAGCTATAAGTGTAACAAAAGTAATACATGTTAAAAGTGGGGCTAATAATAATGATACACAAATTGAGCAAGGAGTTTAAATACTTGGCTAATGAGAAAGAGAAATCAAAACTTATTACTTGTTAACTTTTCATAAGAATGAGGTGAGAAACTTTAAAACGAAAACCACTGAAGTTAATTGGCTAATTATTGAAAATATGTATGCACTGTGTAAAAGAAGTGTAATTAAATTGTGGATAAAAGAATGCTCATTGTAAGAGCAAGAGTAGCAGATTAAGTACATACCCTAATTGTATAGTAGAAAATAAATTATATGAATTGGTCTTAGGAGGTTTGAGCACTAGTGTTATGTTAGTAAGAAATATAGAAGGGAGTTTTCTTAACATATTGTTTAAGTGATCTCTTGCAAAAAAAATTAAAATATTGAAGCTACTAGTGGTTAAGATAAGTTATGATAATCTATGAGTATTTACTAAGCTTTCGAGATGGACGTGTTAGTGATTTCAACACATAGGTGAAATCCATTTCGAGAAGATTGAATTAGTGAGTTAGAGGCATTGCATTACCACATGAGGAATAGAAGGTTTAAGCTATGGTATTGTATAAGATTTTCTTAGTGGTGGAATGTACATAAGGACTTAAACCTTGTAAGGAGTTGTACCTCTGATGTTTTATGATTTTGAGTGAAGAATGTATTTAATTCGATAATTTTTAGGTTATACTTTGGCTTGGAATTGCTCTGAACTTAGTTTTGTGTTGAATGATGGTCCTAAATCTCATTTGAAAGTGTTTTAAAATTATTTGAAACACATTGATTTGTTATGGGGATGTTTAGGGATGTTTTAAAGTGTTTTTAGCCAATTTCCCACTTTAGGTGCTTGAGTATCGATACTTGGCTACTATGGTATCGCAACAAGTCAAACAAAATAAGCTATTTACATTAACAAGGACTTGTATTGCCACAATGTCGAAACCCTTTTTTGGAAATCGATTTTTATTTTAAAAAATGAAAAAAATATAGTCGCCACCGATCCTTTTTATTTGGTGTAATCGGGTCACCTCAAAACTCAATCATCTTAATAAAAGATTAAATTTCACTAAAACGATAATTTTAACCTACAAAATCCACGAATGTGGGTTCAGAAGTCAGTTACGTATGAAGAAGGATTAACACCCTCATAACGCCCAAATTTGATACCAAGTCGGTTACTTGGTGCTTTGATGTCGAAAATTAAAAATTCAAAGAAAATTTAAAATACTATCGCTTTACTAAATTAATTTTCGCGAAAATGTCTTATTTCAAGTTAATCGAGAAGAAAAGATCATGCCCCGTAAGTTAGGACACGATGCTTTAAATCCTTGAAAATAAGAATAATCACCATTTGATCATTACTTAAATATCGTTTTAGAAAGAGGCCATACTCCATAAGTTAGGAGCACGACTCCTCTAATTCCAAAAAATAATGAACTTTGCGTTGCTTTTCAAATATTTCTTATTCATTAGGTAAAAGAATGCAACCTTTTAAAACGATATGTTTTTTAATTTGTCTAGGCCTAACAATAAAATGGATGAATATGTTTTAACACGATACATGGCATGGATATTAGCAAAATAAAGTAACATAGTAGCGGGTAAAAATGAAATGATGATATTAAAATGATAAGCAAATAAATAAATGAACAAATAAATAAATAAATAAAAGATAAAATAAAGATGCTATGCTAGTGAATAATAATGATGCAACTATAATAATAGTAAAATGTCAATTTATAATAATAATATCATGTTATAATTACTATCATAATATTGATATGAATAATAATAGTAATAATAATAATGATGATAAAATAGAAAATACATAAAAGGAATATAAATAACATAAATTTGAAATGTTAAAATAAATGATATAATAAATAAATAGGCAAAATTAAATAAATGAGGGATTAAATTGAAGTTTAGACGAAATTTGAAGCATGAATTGTGAAATAAACAAAAAAAAGGGAACAAAGGATTAAATTGACAACATAACAAAATTTAAAGTCTTAATTACAAGAAAACATAACATAAAGAACTAAATTTTTAAAAAAATGGAAAATACAAGAACTCAGAGGGCAATTATCCTAACGCTATTTACTCGTGTCATTCCCAGAGGGATCATCAATGGGTTAGGGGGACCAAATTGCACAAGAGTAAATTAAAAGGGCAAGAATAAAAGTAAAAATAATAAGCAATAGGATGAAATTGAAAAATAGCAAAAAAGCGGAAAGACCAAAGTAGCAATTATACCCTCCCTTTTAAAAACGCGCGGATCCTAAAGTAATCCGAGTCGAGTCATCGGATCGACCCCAAAACGGCGTCATTTTGGGGCATTTAGAACCACCTTGAAACGACGTTGTTTTGTGGGTCTATATAAGTTAAAAATATTTTTAAAAAAATCATTTCAACCTGTTTCTTTTTTTAATTCTTTTTCTTTTTTTTCTCTCAAGTTGATCCCTCATCCAGCCAAGGCCATCGGCGCACCGCCATGGCCACCGGTCATCAACGACAGAGGCCATCGCCTCCGGTGGCTGAAGTTTTAAAAAATTTTCCTTTTTTTCTTTTTTTTTTTATTTTTTTGACTTCTTGGTCCCGATCTAAAGGCAATGCCTTCAAAACTCGAAAGAAAAAAAAACTAAAAAACTTTAGCCCTCCTCGCACCTCTCATGCCTCTTTTCCGACAGAATCCAAGCGAGCTGAAAGGAGCCCAAGGGTCTTTCGGAGTCAGAGAAGATCTCTGACGATGGAGGGAAGCGAAAGGACATCGGTAAAAGAAAAATGTATTTTTATTTATTATGTTTTTTCTGCAAAAAAAAATGGACTACGTTTTGTTTAACTTTTCGTATTCTATTTCGATCTCTCCCTCCCCCAAATACAATCTGTTCATTAGGCTTTTAGAGTCGATTACATTTTTTTTCTTTTTGCAGGCGTCCATGGTCAACAGTGACGATGGGAGTCGTACCTTTGCTATTTTGGTGCAACAGTGGTAGAAAAGGCGTCAAGCCTCGAGCGACACATCCGCTAACGTGGCCAGGAGCAGCGACACATAGAGGTCTAGGGTTTTTTTGATTTTCTAAAAAAAGTTTAGGTCGTGGGCTTGGGCTTTGATTTTTAGGGTTTTTGTATTTGGGTCATTATCTTTGTAAATAGACTTTTTATTTTTATTTTTATTTTTTGTTTAGGCCAGACGAAATTGGGCTCTTACACACAACTTTGGACTTATGCCTCAACAACTGCCCTTGGTCCAAGCCACTGCACTGTTTTGCATTATTTTGACTTTCTAAGGTTCGTTTTGGGTCTTAGACGCGTCAACAACTACCCTATTTCTCCTTTTCCACACAGGAATACCCATGCACATAAAATCATAAACAAGTAATCTCGAAGAATACGGTGAGTATCTTTTCAAAGATGAATTGACTTTAAATACAGATATTATGAATTCAATTTCTATAACAATTTTTTATTTATATTTATTACAAAATATAACTTAAATATAAAAATATTTTCAATTTTAATATTATTCTAAATAATTAATTAAACTCAATCAAAGATTCACCTAGAAATAAAAAATTATGGGCCACTATATAACCAAATCCCATCTCTTATTTGCATGGTTTCTTTTATTTAAGTTAGGAAAAGTAAAAGAGTTGAATTTCCCTTCTTTACCTTAAAGTTATTTAAGCTTCCTTTGATTTCAAAAAATAGAGATTATTTTCATTGTTATTTTGTTGGAGAAAACAGATAATTTTTTAAATGAATTTTTAAAAACAAAATGAAATATGTAAAATTAGATGTTCTATAAACACAAAAATATTCTTTTTTCCAACCGTTTTCAAATACTAAATTAGATGCCTTGGTTCGAATCCATATAAATGTATTTTTTTATTTCTATTAAATAAAAGTAGTTATCAAACAAATTTTCATTCTTGTAAAAAGAAATTGTTTCTATTTACCAAATATAATTTTGAAAATGAAAATAGATAATATTTTCAAGAGGGCCTTAATTTTATTTACCTCAATTAAGTAACAAAGCTAAAAAATAATAATAAAATTACTTTTAATCAATAATTTCATTAACCAAACATGATTGTTAATATTCCTTTACTTCATTTCTTTATTAATTTTAATTTTCCAAACAAAATAAACAGATCGTTTACTTTCATAATAATAACAACAACAGTGAAACATAGATACGTGTCTTGGCATATTTTCATCATAATCTAGAAGCCTCGACCTCATCCACTTAATTGCCATCTGCTTTATCGTTTTTATACCCCTCATTTTATGCATATAAATGTCACCACGAGTTAGGGAAGGGGATTCATCATATCTTGAATTTTCACTACTTGACTTCATTGCTTAAAGATGGATTCTATTAAACCGCATGCAGTATGTCTTCCATTCCCATTGTAGAAGCCCAATTTTACTCGGGTCCAACCAAAAAACTAAACCAAATATAAAAATAAAAAACAACAAATAATAAGAGTCCAAATCCATTTAAAAAAATCAAATCAGGCCCAAATTTACAAACTCAAATGACCCAAAAAAAAAATCTTAATGGCCCAGTGGCCCACAACCTAAACTGTTTTCAGGAAAAAAACCCTAATGCCCCTTGCGCCGCTCCTCGTGCCACATCAGCACTCTCGCACCCCGAGGTCTACCACCGTCAATGCCTCTTCCACCATTGACTCAACCACCACCTGCAAATAAAAAGCAACGCGCAAAGAACAGTAATAAGAACAGTAGAAAAATAGAAAAATAATGTTGTAATTTGGCTATAAAAGAGCCTACAAAAACCGATTGTAAAGGGGGATTTTTTTTACCTTTATCATCGTTGCCGTCTTCTCCCTCTATTTTGAAAGACCGACGGATCCGCGGAGATTTGCAGAACGGTCGCGACGGAAGAAGATTGAGAGCCGAAAGGTTCTGTTGACACCATTTTTTGATAAAATGGGGTCGACTTGGATTTTGAAAACGAAAACGAAAACGAAAATGGGAGTCGCCACCAATCTTTTTTGATGAGATGTGATCGGGTCACCTCGTAAAATGGTTGTTTTTAATAAACAATTTGATTTTATTAAAACAACGATTTTGGTCCACGAAATTCAGAAAGGCGGGTTCGGGAGTCGATTACATACGAGGAAGGATTAGCACCCTTGTAACGCCCAAAATTGGTACCTAGTTGATTAATTAGTGTCTTAGTGTCGAAGATTGGAAACTTTGAAGAGTTTTAAAATACGATCCCTTGTTAAAAAAACAACTTGTGTAAATCAAATTATATGTTAAGACCCTCTCATTTCGGAGAGAGAAAATGTCATACCCAATGAGTTAGGGCATGATATTTCACATCTTCAAAAATGAACTTGTCCTTAAAAAACTCATGCAATAAACTTCAAAAGGATATCCAGTTGTTTAAGTCAGACGAAGAAATCGCAGCCCAATGCGTTAGGGTACAATTTCTCAAAATTTCAAACATTGAATATTGCCTTTATTATTTTTTTAGAAAAATCCTTATCGCGGGAAAACAACATGTCATATCCAATGCGTTAGGACACAACGTATCGAATTCCCGATACGAGAATACATGCCAAAAAATTTACTTATTTGAAAGACATTCGATTATCTCGATTTTAGAAAAGACCACATTCCGTAAGTTAGAACACGGTCTTTTATTAATTCTCGAGATCGTTTGAAAACTTAAGTTTGAGAAGATTCGTGTATTTAGATTTATCGTGAAAATCGAAACCCCGTAAGTTAGGGTACGACCTTCTCGAATCTAAACACGAAATTTTGCTTATTCAAGAGTCATAGTTTAAAAGGATATTTTGCTATTTAGGTTAAACGAGAAATCGAAACCCAGCACGTTAGGGCACGTCTTCTCAAATTTCCAAACGCAAAATATTGCCTTATTTCGAGATTTTTTAAATTTGGATAAAAAGTAAATGAAATGCTTAAAAATGTACGTTTAATTTATTAGGTTTTTAGAGAAATCGTTTAATGCGTAAAAGGAGTTATACGTGGCTAAATACAATAGTGCGACATACATTTGAAATAGCAATGACATAATGTACATAATAAAATGTAACATGCATAACATTATCACCAATGAATCACAAGGTTAACAAGCACAAACAATAATAAGGATAATACTAATGATAATACAAGTAATAATAATAATAACAATATGAGTGACATGCCCAACAACAATAATAATAAACTACGATAAAGATGATAACAAGGAATCTAACATTTGAAAATATTTGAAGATTAGCAAGTAATTAGACAATAAAATGATAGTAATAATAATGACATAAATAAAATACACAAACTAATACATATATATAAAAAATTGAATAATAAATAAAATAAATAATGGTGTAAGTTTGATTAAAAATTGAAAAATGAGTAAATAGAAAAAACATTAATTGAATTATTTAATGAAACTGGTTTTTTTAAATAAAAAAATAAAAAATAAAGATTTGATTAAACAGGGTGAGGAATGAATTGAAATCAGGCTAAAAATCAAGGTTTAAATTGCAAATAAATAAACAAGGTCGCAAGGGCAGAAATAGAAGGCGCTTAAAGGCTGAAGGACTGATCGGGAAATATTCCTCAGTCTTAAAACGCAACGTTCTGCGCAGACCAAAATGGAACAAACGCGAAAGAAGTGGGGTCAAATTGAAAATGCTAAAAAGGGCAAAATGACCGAATTGAAGCCAAGCATAAAAGCGGAGGGACCCGAAGCGCAAATAGCCCATTCGGCCTTCAAAACGCGCGAATCCTCTACTAAACGAGTTGGGTATTCGAGTCAGACGTGAAACGACGTCGTTTTGGCCATTGTTGCCTAAACCCAACACGGCGTCCTTTTATTCCCAAGATAAATGTTAAAAATCAGAAAAAAAAATAGTTTAACCTTATTTAAAAAAAAAAGATAGCTCAAACATTCTCTCTCTCTCAGCCTCAAATCCGGCCAATAGGGCCGTTGCATACACCGTCGTGACCCCGCTGTAGGTGGTGGCCGGAGCAGCAGAAATTTGGGTTTTTAACCCCGCTTCAAGGACCGACTGAAGGTCGAGCCTTCATGGCCCTAGGGTCGTGGGAAGAAACCCAAACGCCACCCTCTCCGTTCGATTTTGGCAACCGAAATGGCTCCGGCGATGGACCTCGCAGGCAACCCCAGGTAAGTCTTTTTCTTTTTTATTTTCGTTTAAAAAAATAAAAATAAACAATAATGAAAATAAAGAAAAAGGAAAAATTGAAATAAAAAAAATAGGAAATCACCTTAGTTTTTGCTTTTTTATTTCTAATGTTCATAAGAAAAGCCAGAAGAAATTACAGTGCTCGTATTCGGCTGATATAACCGATTCTAAAATCCCTAAACTTCTATTTTTTTGTCGTTTTGTGCTTTGGATTGTTGTTTGTTGTTTGCTGCTTCTCTTTTGTTTTTTTTTTCTTTCGTTGCATTCTCTGCTTGTGTGTTGTTCACTGCTTTGCAGTGTCGAGGTTGATGATCGGTGATAAGCGGCGGTGGCGATGTCTTGGCGTCATGACGAAGGTGGGTGGCGAACGTCAAACGCCTTAACATTTGCTTCTCTGCTGAATGGGGTCAATTTTGGGCTGGGGTTATGTTTGTATTTGGGCTTAGGGTTTTTAATTAGGCTTGGGTTGTTGTTTGGTTTGTAACTAGGTTTGGGCTTCCAGGCAAAAATGGGCCACTACAGGTTCCTTTGATTTTTCTCGAATTTTGGAAGGTTTTTTGGTTATTTTGGCCTCGAATTGGGGTTGAGGGAAATAAAACGGCTAAAATGAGCCTTTTTCATGAACTCCGACCACCGGGGACGATGGCCGCTGTCGTCGATGACTGGTGGTTGCAGCGGAGCAACGACAGCTACCATGGTCAGCCTAAAAAAAATTTCAAAGAAAAAAAAAAGGTAAATGAGATTTTTTTTTTTAAATTGACTTATACAAGCATATCAAAACGAAGTCGTTTTAGCCTGGGTCCATTAACCCCAAAACGACATCGTTTTTGGTCTGAATCGATGACCCGACCCGGATCCTCTTAGGATCTGCGTGTTTTTGAAGGAAGGGTCTGATTGCCGCTCTAGTCCTTCCGCTTTTTAATTATTTTTCAATCTGGTCCTAACTCCTTTATTTTTTTCTTTTAGATTGCGGCATTTAATTTTATTTTGTTTTCAATTCAGTCCCCCGATTTGCCAAAGAAAATGTGCGTTTAATAGGGTTTGGTATATTTTCCCATTTAGTCCTTATTTCTTTTTGCACATTTCATTTTGGTCCTTTATTTTGTTTTATTAATTTTTTATTTACAATTTGTCCCCTAAATTTCATTTAAATTTTGATTTACTCTATTTATTTATTCATTTATTTTATTACATTTTAGCCCCTTTATCATTTATTTTATCCCGATTTGCCCCTAAAATTCCACTTAAGTTTTGATTTAGTCTTTCTTATATTTATGCATTTATTTTATTGTAATTTAGGCTCTTAATTTCATTTCAATTTTGATTTAATCCTTATTTATTTAATTTTGACCTGTATTGATTTTTTTATATATTATTTTTATGTATTATTTTATTTATTTACTTATTTGCTTATTTATTATGCGCTTCATTTTTATTTAAAATTTGTTTTATTTTATTTTATTTTATCTTCTTTTCATCAAGCATTTATTTATTTGTTTGTTTTATTATTTTTATTATTTTATTATCTATTTATATTTATGTATTACTTTTTTATATATATACTTAAAAATTAGATTGTCTATACTCTTTTATTTGCACAATTTTTTTATTTTTATCGTTATTATTTTTTATTCTTGTTATTTTATTATTTCTTATTATTTTGATATTTTCATGTCATGTTTATTTATCTTTTAATCATGCAGATTCCATCTTTTATTTATATTAAATTACAATTTATTATTACCATGATATGATTATTAATATTAATGTTATTATAATGATGATTATTATAATAATATTCTTTCATTTACTTATTATTTATCATTCTACTTATATAATCATTTTAAATTATTTCATTGTCATTATATCATACATTAGGTTTAAACATTTATTCATTTGTATGTCACGCCCGGATAAATTAAATGCATATCACCTTAAGTGTTACGTTCGTTTTTTCGCGCGATGCATAAAATGGGAAAATTTTTGAACCAAGGTAAATGTTCATTATTTTGGAATTAGAAAAGTCGTGTTCCTAACTTACGGTATATGGTTTTCTTCTAAAATCGAGATAGTCAAATATCTATTTTAAAATAAATATATAAAAAAAGATTTTAGTGTTTGTTCTCGTTTACGAGAATTTAAGACATTGTGTCCTAACTTACGGGACATGATCCTTTTTTTCTCGATTAACTTGAAGTAAGCCCCTTTTTGTGAAATTTAATTTAATTAAGTAATATCTTAATGAATGATCGTATTTTAAAATCTCTTCAAATTTCCAATTTTCGACGCTAAAGACATCAAATAATCAATTAGGTACCAATTTTGGGCGTAATGAGGGTGCTAATCCTTCCTCGTGCGTAACCGACTCCTGAACCCATTTTTTGGATTTTTATAGACCGAAAAACATTGTTTTAATAAATCAAACTTCTTATTAAAACGATCAAATTACAAGGTGACCCGATCACGCCTCTTAAAAGTAATTGGTGACCAGTACATTCTCGTTTTTTTTAAATAAAAAGTCGATTTCAAAAAAAGGTTTCGACACCCATCACAAGGCCATATTAACCCCCTTATGCAACTAGCCAAGCTCTTGCACTCTAGGGGTTTTCATATAACCTTTGTCAACTCTGAGTTCAATCATAGACGGTTGGTACGGTCTAGAGGGGAAGAAGTCGTTAAGGGTCTGCCAAACTTTTGGTTCGAAGCCATTCCCGATGGGCTGCCACCAGGGATTTAAATAGAGGTCCGATATCAGAATAGCGGCCTTTATATAGCGGTAGCGGCACCGTCTGAAACCGCTTTTGCTGAAAATAGCGTTGTGAAGCGAAGTCACTCCAAAAGCGGTGGGTCACGGCCACAATTTAATGGGTAACGGCCAACGGCCAATTGCGGCAATAACGGGCCGCTATTCCCATTATTTTTCGTTACCGTAAATTAAAAAAAAGTTATCCCCTCAAACAAAAATCAATAGAAACAGTGAAACACAATAAAACAAAAGGGAATATATTCCCCTACCTACAAAATCAGAGAGCTTTCAATCAAAAAAAGTAAAAAGAAGTCCAAAAAAACAGAAAAAAGTAATCAAAACTCAAAAGCAATATAAAATATGAAATTTTGTTTCTTATATTTCGGCAAACAACAAGCAGTAGATGAAAGCAAGGAGCCGAGGACTTGAATCTGAAAAGCAAACCCTGCCCTAATCACTTGCACATTCAGAGATTGATAATTTTCAAGTAAGTAGTACCTGAAATTTTGTCTTGATTTTGCTTGTTTGTCTTGAATCTGCAGTGCACATATGTTCTTTAGAATTGAGGACACCATTTGAACCGCTTGATGGACGCCATCTATTTCCTCTTCGAAGTTCTAGCCTTCTAGGTTTCTTCCAGTTCTCTCTCAGCCCTTCTAAGCCAGTGTTCCTTTACCTGGTTTTTCACACTTTCAACAGCAGTAGAAAGGCAACATATTCAGCCATTTTTGTTGATAGTCTGATGAGTGATGAGGTTGAAGTTTAGAGTTGGAGACTTGGAGCCTTGGAGGCTACTGGTTAGGGTTAGGGAATAGAAAGAATCGTTTCATTTTATTTTAATTTTTCTGTTTTTGTTTTGGTTTATGGCTTTATTGGCATGCTGCTCTGTTTTGTTTTTTCTTTGCCTATTGTTTTACTCATTAATTAGGGGGGCAGCCACCGTCCATTTTAACCACTAGAAAATAGGCATGTAAATTGTGCTTTTATTGAGAAATGGCAAGTTGGTAACCTTAATTTGCAGCCACCTTCCCTTTTATCCACCTGTCAATTGTTAAAAATTTTCTTAAAATAATTATTAGAAAATTTCTTTATTATATTTAAATATATATATATAAATTTCTGGACACAATTTTTAATATGACATGTAATAAAGTCTTTATAGTTAATTTTCCCTTAAGTCCCTTAAGTCTTTGTTATCTATGAACAAACATTCATATATTAAAATTAAAAATATTTGAAACACGAAATTTTATCATATGTTTGTTGAGAAAGTAAATGTTTGTCCACAAGAATCTAGAAAAGGATTTATGGAATTTCCAATGAAATGGTACCTTCAAATATAAATGTTAAGCAATTTAAGAATCTAATTGTAACTAGTAAAAAAAAGTAAAACATATCTAAGAAAAGAAACAAAAACACTCCTTTTGAAAGAAATCGAAAATGAAGATGTTTAGTTAGCTTATAAATAAAAAATAGTATTAAGTAAATAGAACACAATAAATGATTGGACAAGCAGAGGACTAAAAGAGAAAAAAACATTCATTTTATTTAGAAACAATAAATGAAAGAGCCCAAAAATTTAAAGAAGAATCTTGCATGACCCAAATATTTATAAATGAAAGAGCCCAAAATTTAAAGAAGCATCTTGCATGACCTAAATATTTATAAACTCATATTAGAGAGAAAAAAAGAAGAAAAGAAGAAGAAGCTTTAGAAAGGCGTCTCATTTATTAGCAAAATTAACACAATAAAGAAAAAAAACTTTAGATTTAACTTAAGAAAGTAAAAAAAAAAGATTTCTAAATATAATTTAGTTTGCATAATAAGAAAATTTTGAATTTTAAATTTGGTCCAATTTGAATTTAAATTATGTATGGATTATACAATAAATTTAAATTGTTCATGTTAATGATATTTAATTTTTTTTATACTATATTGTTGATAATATAAGTAATGAGTTGCTTATATTTCTAAACATATTTTTATGTTTCTTATATATAAATAAAAATAAAGCATGCCACCACGTGAAGAGTTCCCGACTAAAGGATTAGAGGGTGCACCAAGTAATGATATAGGTTGGCACTTTGGAACTCCAGTGCCAAATGCGAAAGGAAATATCGTATGTAAACTTTGTGGTAAAGTTGTGAAAAGAGGAATAACACGATTTAAAGAGCACATTGCTCATAAAACCGGCAATGTTGCACCATACCCTAATGTTACTGGTATGTGATACTTTATTATTATTTTTAAATGTTATTGTAAATTTATCAATAAAGATTATATATAATTGATAATAATATAAAGTGTGAATTATTTTTATTTTATTAACAGGTGTCATTAGAGAAAGTATGATGAATATGCTGAAAGAAGGAAACACAAAGAAAGTAGACAAAAAGAGGAGAAAAGATGAATTCTTATCTCAATTGAGAGAAGAGGAGGATGAACACGAGGAATTCATTGATGAGATTTCTGCTATAAGGCAAGCAACTCAAGAAAGTATCCAATCACAATATGAGTGGCATAGAAGGGAAGAATTCAGACGAAGTACTGGTGGTTGGGATAACATTTATGAAGAAGGGCAATCTTCTCAAGGATTAGCTAGAGAAAGAACACGTAAATCCATCCCAAGTGAGTCTGAGTTTACCTTAAGGGGAGCTATACCGGAATTGGTTAGAAGCAAAAGTTCAAAGCAACCAAAGTTCAATGGCTCTTTTTTAAAGAGTTTTCGAAGAAAGATAAGTGAAGCAGTATCTAAATTTTTAATATATGAAAGACTTCCTTTTCAATTAACAAGCTCTCCATGGTTGTATAACTTAATTCAAGTGTCAACAGAAGTTGGACAAGGTGTAAAGCTCCCAACACCTTATGAGGTTTTAGATGTGTATTTGGAGTCAGAGTATCAACGAGTTCGTGATTGGGTAAATGGACTAAAGACTCATTGGAAAGAATTGGGTGCAACTCTAATGTGTGATGGTTGGACCAACATTTTGAATCAAATGCACATCATTAATTTCCTTGTTTATTGCAATAAAGGAACCATTTTTTGGAAATCGGTAGATGTCTCAAGTGTCCGTAGTAGAGATGCTGAATTCTACTACTGTTTGTTAGATTCAGTTGTAGAAGAAATTGGAGAAAATTACATTGTCCAAATAGTGATTGATAATGAGGCAGCAATGAAAGCTGCTGGAAAAAAATTAATGTTGAAAAGAAAACATCTATATTGGACCTCATGTACAGCTCACTGTTTAGATTTATGCCTTGAAGATATTGGGAAAAAGCCCAGTGTAGCAAAAGTGTTAGATGAGGCAAAGAAAGTGACTTGCTTTATATACAATCACATTTGGACTGTTGATTTGATGAAGAAGTATACACAAGGGAAACAAATACTTCGACCCGCTCTTACTCGATTTGCAGCTCATTTCATTCAACTTGAAGAGATAACAAGATAAAAGCAAGGTCTGAGAGAAATGTTTAATTCAAAGGTCAGTATTTTATAATTAGTTAATATAATTACTTACATATAGTAACCTTTAGTGATTTTATTAGTTCCAAATAATTTAATTATATTATTTAAAAAAATTTCTTATGAATATATAGGAATTTAAAGAATCAAAATGGGGGCAGCAAAAGTCAGGGCCTGCTTATGAAGCCAAAAAAATTGTTTTGGCAAAAGATTTTTGGAAAAAAGCCAATGACCTCATAAAAGTTTACGAGCCCTTAGTAAGAGTATTGAGACTTGTGGATAGCGATGAAAAACCAACGATGGGCTTTATTTATGAGGCTGTTGATAGAGCTAAATGAGCAATTCAATAAGATTGTCGATATTTCACAGAGTATGAAAATATTATTGATAATAGATGGAATTTTATACATTCTGACTTGCATTCAGCTGGTAAGATAAAATGTTTCATATAATTAAGAACTATTTTTATATTTTATTATTTTAAGCTTTAGATTATTATTATTTGATGATATTCTTATAAATTATACTTAGGTTATTTTCTCAATCCTCAATTTCAATTTGGGGTGGAGCATTCTGAGAATGTACTAATAGAAACATTAGAAGGTACACGATCAGTAATTGAAAGATTTGAACCTTCTCTTGATACTCAAGTCAGAAGGTTAATCAAGTTAGATTCAAGTACTATTATTTGTAACTTAGTTACATAATTTGAAATAGAATTTTTATTTTTATTTTTATTTTTACTTTATCTTTTATTTATACAGTTGTTACTATTTAGAGATAAACATGAGACATTCGGTACTCCACAAGCACAAAGAGCTTGGAAGCAAATGAATCCGGGTAAACAGTTAATTAAATTATTTAATTTATTATTTAATTATATTGTACATTTTGAAGTTATTTTGAAATTTAAATAATATTATGCAGCTGAGTGGTGGATAATATACGGCACATGTGTTCCCGAATTACAAAAATTAGCAATTAAAGTGCTCAGTCAAACAACTTCAGCATCAAATTGCGAACGAAATTGGAGCACATTTAGTTATACTGACACCAAGGCAAGAAATAGGTTAAAGTATAAAAAACTTGAAAAACTAGTGTTTATCTATTATAATATGAGGCTTAAGATGAGGCATCAAAAAAGAATGAGCACTGATGATATAAATGCTAGTTTTAATCCTATCAGCCTTGATTATATCTTTGAAGATGTTGATCCACTATCACAATGGCTTCATGAGAAAGAGAATCCATTGTTAGATGGTGAAAATGTTGGTGTGTTGCCAGTGGATACCTCTGATGATGAAATAGATGTTGATCAATCTCAACAACAAATTTTGTCTCATTCAAGTTCTAGTTCAACTCCAAGTCAGAGTGGCGATGGACCCGATGATGGTGGTTTAAGTCCAATTGATGAGGATAATGGATATAGTGGTGATAGAGGTGAAATTAGGTCTTCTAGTCAGTATGGAGGAGAATATGGGGTTGGTACCACTGGTGGACATTTTCGTGACAGATCAGAGTTTGATAGAAATATGTTTCCTGAACCTAGGAGAGATAGAAGTGAACCTAGAGCTCCATCAAAGGGAAAAGGCAAGAAGCATACTTCTATAGGCTCCTCATTTGGTAGGAGATCGAGTTCTAGTAACCTTGGGTATAGTGATTCATCTACTAGCACTCAAGGTTTTTATCCACCAGAATAACCTTCATATTTTCAACCTTCACATGGTTATCCACAACCATATGGTTATTATCCACCATTTCCTAATTATGGTGTGCCATACCAGCCTCAAATGCATCCTCCTCCACTAATGTATCACCCACCTCCACCTCTCATGTATCCTCCTCCTCAAATATATCCTTCATATCAATTGTATGAAA
Source organism: Gossypium raimondii (assembly GCF_025698545.1). NCBI lineage: Eukaryota > Viridiplantae > Streptophyta > Magnoliopsida > Malvales > Malvaceae > Gossypium > Gossypium raimondii. The sequence goes on along the minus strand of NC_068566.1, from coordinate 4,477,078 downwards.
ACCAATGTGAAAATGTTACTTTTTTTGGATATATTTTTGGACAAAGGCCAAGAGAATCAAGTCAAGAACGCTCCCAAAGTGAAGGTGAAGGATTTGATCTTCCTCGTCATTCCACTAATTGGTGAAAACTAAATCGTACCACTATCATTATTTGTAAGGTATGTTTTATTTTTAAAGAAAAGTTTCGTTATTGTTCTTAATTTTGATGATATTAAAACATTTAAAATAATATATATCTTTAGATAAATGAATAGAGTATATTTTATGAAAAGATAATTAAGAATCAAGCATGTTAAATTATATATAAAAGTAGAATGAGAGTGAGAATAAGTGGTAGGAAATAGGAATAATTAATGAGAATCTATACATTAATTTATCTATTCCTTTTTCCTTTTGCAAGATAGAATGTTTATATCTTCACCATCTTCAAAGTCATCAAGAAATATTGAAGACATCTCTCGGTATGAATTTTCAATTCTTTTATCTATAAAACTTTCAAACTTATTAAATATGATAAATGTTTAATATTTCCTTTTTTACTTTGTTATTAGTTAATATAACATTCTTAGAAAATTGTAAATAAATGTAAGAATAATTAATGATTATAAAAGCCGTGTTCTCATATCATATTAATAAAGGTTCATAAGTGTTAGAAAACACTCTAAAAATCATTAAAAGTGACTTTTTATAATTATAATTATAATTACTATGTTTTACAATAAGTTGTGCGAATTTGAAAAAAATTCACGACCGCGATACCTGCAGTGACCGCAATAGCGTCTGTTATGTCCGCAACTGCGACAAACGCGATGCGACCGAAAACGCGACCGCGACCGCAAGTTAAATCCCTGGTTGCCACCTTCCGATTCCGATGCAACTCAGTGCGTTCCAGCACTATGCGATTCTACACGAAAAACCTGTTTGGCTCCATTCATGAAGCTACTATCTAAGCTTAATTCCTCACCGCAAGTGCCGCCTGTTACTTGCATAGTTTGTGATGGCCTCATGAACTTTGGTACCAAGGCTGCTCAACTCATTGGGGTGCCTTATGTTCAACTCTGGATGTCTTCGGCTATTAGCTTTTTGGGATATTTGCAGTACAAAGAACTAGCTCAAAGAGGTATTGTTCCATTCAAAGGTTAGAAATTTATGTTTTCTTTTGTGCTTGTAACTTAATTTGGGATATCTTAATGGTCACTCATGAAAATAATATCTTTGAGGTTCTCTATGTTACATGTAATTTGTAGAGTATTCCATGTGTTCTTTTGCATATTGGAACAAAAACATTGGTTTTCTTTTTCTTACAGATGAACACTTTGTTAGCGACGGGAAACTTGAAATGCCCATTGATTGGATCCCTGGTATGCCTAACATGCGCATTAAGGACATTCCAAGCTTCATAAGAACCACCGATCCCGACGACATCATGTTGAATTTCGTCATGGAAGTATGACAAGAATGCTTAAATTCATCTTCAATAATCTTCAATACATTCAATGAGTTCGAGAAAGAAGTGCTGCAAGTTCTTGCATCCAAATCCCCTAATATTTATGCAATTGGTCCACTCACCTTGCTCAGTAAGAACTTTCTTAAAATCCACCACCACTCATTAAATTCAAGCCCATGGAAGGAAGAACAAGTTGCATCAAATGGCTTGACAAAATGAAACCTAACTCTGGTATATGTGAATTATGGGAGTATAACAGTGATGTCCAATCATCATCTTAAAGAATTTGCTTGGGGACTTGCAAACAATAAATACCCTTTTCTATGGGTTGTTAGGCTCGATGTTGTGATGGGTGAATCTAACAACTTTGATAGAATGATAAAGGAGGCCTTACGTTATAGTTGAGTAGCATTATTTGAGTCTTTTGGCACGCGGTATTAATAGTACATAAAATACTTCGTTAAAATGAAATTTTGATTGAAATCATTTCTTATTAAATGTTAAAAAATTTAAATATTGAAATATTAATGAAATGTATGGTATTATACGTATCATAATATGAGTAAAAATATGTTATTAGTTCTTGTAATTTGATCAAATTTAAGATTTAATCTATTTTCTTTAATTTAAAATTTTTTGTCCAATCATTAACGTTGTTAGTATTTTTGTTAAAATTTGTTTACTTGACATGGTAATTAAGCTACCATCATATAACATAGTATATGATTGACGAAAACTAAACATGATAAATTGATAAATTCTAACAGAAACTACACCAATAATAATGGTTGGGCTAAGAGTTTTAAACTGAAAAATAGGAGGATTTAATATTTAATTTTCAAATAAAAGGTTAAATCTCAAATTTATTAAAAATACAGGGACTAAGAACATATTTTAACCTCAATAAATAATTATTACTCGGTGTGCCAAATTGTGACATAATATGATTGGATTTGCTTTTGTCTATTATCAGTCAACTTTTTGTGTGTTACATGCTCCATCTGTTTCTCTCATTGTCTCACTTTGATTTCCTTTAGGATTTTAAGACCATTCATTTCTATATATCAAATTTTAAATGTTATCCATATTCAATTTAAAAATATTTTATGATAGAATGAAAACAAATTATTTCAATATAAGTTTTATCTCTATTATCCTGTAATAGCCTCAAGTGTTGATGGTTGTGTGATTTGGTTGTACTTTATTAATGAATTAATTTTAATTTAATTGGTATGCGTATTGTTATCAATACAACTATAAGGATAATATAATAAATATAATATATTAAGTAATGGAAAACCAAAAAAAGAGATGAATCTTTACTGTTTTTTTATAAAATAGAATCAAGACGGTAAACTTATAAAATAATTGCAAACTTTAATGAAATACTAAAATAAATAGAATAAGGTTAGACTGGTTTAGAAAAGGTTTGATTAATATATGGTCGATTGTGTCATCCAATTGAGTGATTTCTTTTTTCTTCTAATATTGAAAGTATCGATAAATACTATCGAAAAATAGATACTATGAATCAATTAATAGAAATTGAATTCATTTTTAAAAAAATCATCGAAAAAAATGATCTATTTGTTGTCATTTATACAACCAGACCAAAAGCAATACATGATCTAAAACAAAGCTACACCTCAACACAATTCCAAAACATCCAATAGAATCATATGACACCAATAAAATACCAAAACACAATTGAGAATTGAATCAATTCCAATATCCTCAACCAAAACACGACACCAATAATCTATTGTGTGTAGCGGTCAATTTTAGTTTCATTCAAGATTCAAAACAGTAACAATTAAATTTAGATTATAGCAATTAAATCTATTTAGTTAAATTTTGTTACTAATTTTATACTATGCATAAAATTGTAGGTTCTTCATGGATTTAAAATCTTGACACAAATTATAACAATTAAATTCATTAAGTCGGTTGTTTTTTTAAGATTAATATGTGAAAATAGCTAATACCATGTGATAATATGTTGTTGCATTTGATTTTGGAAATGGTAGAACTTACTAAACTTAACAGTTACCGTTTGATAAGGATTGAATTTTAAAATTCAAAAGGTATAGAAGCAAAAAAAAAAAAACAATTTAAAGCATATAAACTAAATCACAACGTACGCATAGCATGGAGACAAGTAAAAAAATTTAACTAAATTTTTTATTTATTTTATTTAATTTAACATTTTAAATCTATTGTCGGTAGAGTCTTAGTTCAGCTGGCTTCGGTATTATTACTAGTGTAGGAGGACATAGGTTCAAGTGTGCTGGAGCATGTTTATCTTCTTATTCAAGGGTTAGAAAGGGATTATGCTTAGTTTTAAGCATTGTATACAAAAATACATTTTAAATCTATCCATATTTGGCATCTCGTGGAAAGATGCTTTCATTAGTTTCTTTAATGCAACTTTCAATATAATCACAAGTTGATTATATTTGATGCATTGCTAGTATATAAGTGTCGTTAAAAATGTTTTCGATTTGCATTTGTTCCAACTTTATTGTTCTAATGATGTTGCAATACAAGCTAGAACCAAAGAGTTTGCTAAGTCAAAGGGAGAAAATCAACACACGATATTTGTTAACTCAATTCAAATTCATAAATCTTAAGTCTACGGAGCCTTACTTAGAAAATGATTTTATTCAACATTTCATTTTATACAAATTATTACATATTACTCTCCCAGTAAATAATTATAACCCCAAAATCAAACCCAAATGGTTTCATATCACTATCCCAAAATACCCCACTTTACATTCAATATCTTTTCATAAAAAAGTCCGTGTCTAAATACACTCAACACAGTTAATGAAGAAGTCAACCAACAACTTATTTCTAAGCTAATGCAAGAGTCCCTCTAATATTTTCATAGGCTTGAAAGCATTTATAAACATGTCTTTCATCATCTTCAAATACTCTCTTAAGGATAAGATAAGCATATTCAACACTTCAAATTTCTTCCTTCCCTTTCAAATCAATCATTTGAAAGATAAAAGATCATAATTCATAACATGTTGTACCAGGAAATTTCACTTTCATTTACTTCTTAAATCATTTAAAGGAAAGTTATTTATATTTTAATTCACAAGTTAATGATATTTAAAATTATTTTATCTAAAATATTAAACTATAAAAAAATACTAATAATTTAGTCATCTTAATGTGTATTTTACCCAAAAAATTGTGATGTCTTCAAATAGGCTATTTTTAAGGGCCTTCACTCTCGGATTTGGGCTTTTTTCACTCCATTTTTAATTTATTTTTGTCGGGACACAATATTATTCAACATTTACTGCATCCAAACCCTTGACTCTTCGAAAAATGACTGCACATAAAAATAAGAAACAAACAAACAAAAGACCTAAAATTGTTCTCTACCAAATTTACCAACCAAGATACGCCATTCTTTTTGCTTTTGAGAGAAACTACAACTATTAAGGCAAGCTTAATTGCTGACATGATTTACAGTTCAATTCTTCACATATTTTTTTGTGGGAAAAGGCTAATAATCGATTGTTGACTTAGTTGCCATATTTTTCAAGATTTATATAACATTTAACGAGCCTTAACAGATTCCGCAAGAAACCGAAACGCACAGCAGCGATTATACCTATAATTTCAGGCGAACCCTAAATATTTTAGAACTGAGATTCAAAAACCAAAACCAAATTAGCTTTTGAAACGAGATTTTCAGAGAAATTCATCGTAATTCGAAACGAAAATACATCCTACAAGAAACTGTTACAAAATAGAAACCCTAAAATCCAAAATCAACCACCGAAACCGTAAAGAGTCCTTCCTTGTCTCTTGAGAGCATAAACGACATCCATAGCGGTGACAGTCTTACGCCTAGCGTGCTCCGTATAGGTGACGGCATCACGTATAACGTTTTCAAGGAAGATCTTGAGAACACCACGAGTTTCCTCGTAGATCAAGCCACTAATCCTCTTCACGCCGCCTCTACGAGCTAATCTCCGAATCGCCGGCTTGGTGATGCCCTGAATGTTATCTCGGAGAACCTTCCTATGCCTCTTAGCTCCTCCCTTTCCTAATCCCTTGCCTCCTTTTCCACGGCCCGACATTTTTGAAAAATCGAAGAGCTCTTTTGTCACAGAAAATTGGGAATTTTTTTGAACGCTTGAAAGCGAGGGATGTGGAGCGGGGTTTAAATAGGGGTTCTTTTTTTTGTTATGGATAGAGGAAAAGAATATGAACTGTTGGATTTGAACGATATCTGACGGTGGATATTGGTGATCCATAGCTTTTGATATTATTGGCTGAAAATGTAAGAGGAGTGTTCGTTTATCTAATGGTTAGTGAGTCGATTCATAGTGTGGTGTGCGTGTGTTTGCGCGATTTTGAACCGTGGATTAGGCTCTCATCTACGGTTCTCTTATAGTTGAAATTAACATATACAGTAGTATTTTCTTTTTCAAAATTTTAGTGGATTCTTCAATCATTTTGAATTATTTTATTTTTATTGTTGGAAGGATAATCACGAATTTTGAATATAAACAATAAAACAAACATAAAAAATATATAAAAAGAATTAGTTAATAATTATATAATTTATATTTACATATAGATATAGTTTTAGATATATAATTCAAATATATTTATATATATAATTTTTTTTTGTTATTGTAGCGACTTAAAATTTTGCACGGGCGCTAGTCGAGGCGATTATTGAAAATTTAAAAAACAGAGTCTCAGTTTTATTTTTATTTTTTAAAGAGAGTCGCCATCGATTTTTTTCTAGGTGTGATCGGACACCTAATAAATTCTTTTTTTAAAAGAAAACTTATTATTTTTTAAAATTTTCTAAAAAAAGAGAGTCAATTTTAGGTTCACGTCGAAATCAAGAGAAAATTAGGGTTCAGGAGTCAGTTACACACGAGAAAGGTATTAGCACCCTCGTGACGCCCAAAATTAATATCTCGTTAAGCGTGTGTTGTCTTAATTTTTAAAAATACGAGTTCAATTTAATATTTAATCGTGATCCGATTTTCTTTGTTTTTTTTAATGAGAATTTTGATAAATTACATATTATTATATTATATATATTTTTAAAAATAATTTGACAGCTATTGAAAAATTACAAAAATAGAAATTTGATTTTTTAAAATGCGAGAAAAACTTTTTTTTAATTTATCAATTTTAGAAGTGGCGTCCCGTATTTAAAACGAGCTAATTATATTCACCTAACATAACGATGAAATCAATGTCTTAATGTCAAATCGATCTGTTGCCTTGTGTATTAAAATTTTTAAATTAAAAATTGCAAATAAATTAACATAATAATATTTCTAAAATTAAAAAAGAAAAATATTTAAAAACGCCGATAATATTAAAAACGAGATGTCATCAAAATATATGAACTAAATTAAAAATGGGTAAAAAAAATTACCGAAAAGCCCAAAATTACGGGCTTGATCAAACGGGTTACACGACTCAGGCTCTTTTTTTTCCCCTTTTTTTCTGCTGTTGGGCCTGCTGGGAACTGGGCTGTCTGCTGCCTACTGCTGCTGGGCTGGACACTGATGGGCCTGAAGTTGGGCCTGCTGGACCAGCCTGCTCGATGCTGCTGGGCCTGGCTGTTGGGGTGGGCTGGCTGTGCTTCTGGGCTGCTGCTTTTTTTCTTTTTTTTTCTGCTGACAGGCCTGCTGTTTGGCTGCCTGCTGCTGGGCTGTCTGGCCTGCTTGCTGGGTGCTGGCTGGCCTGCTGGGTTGGCTGATACCGGGTCGGGTCGGGTTGTCGATGGTCAGGTCGGGTCAGGTCGGACCGACCTGACTGTTTTTTCTTTCCTTTTTCTTTTTCTTTTTCTTTTTCTTTTTTTTTCTTTTTTTTCCTTTCTTCTTCTTTTTCTTTCCTTTCTCTTCTTCTTCTTCGGGCCGAACCCTAACCCGCCGCCGTCACCGCTGCTTCCTCCGTCTGGCGTAGCTCCCTATTCTTCTTCCTCCTTTTTTCTTCTTTCTCTTCTTTTCTCTCTTCTTCTCCTTTTTTTTTTTTTTGCTATGTTTTTTTCTTGGGTGTTTTTTATTAATTTTTTTTTGCTTGATTTGCTTCGCTCACAATTTTTTTTTGCTTCATTTGTTGTTTTTATTGTTGATTTTTGCAGGGATTAGGTGGCTAGGGAGGAGGGGGGCCATGCCTTAGGCCAGAGGCCGGAAATCGCGGAGGGCAAGTGCGCAAACGGATGGTTTTTTAGTCAAAATGGAAATGAAAACTAAAAGAAAAAGGAGACCAAGAGTTCTTCTTTTCTAGTTCAAGGATTAATCTGATGTATTGGTTTTGGTTCTGTCTGGAAACCAAATTAACATTTTCTTTTAATTAATTTAGAAAATTCAATTAATTAATTTTATTTAATTTAGAACTCAATTAATTTACTTGGTTAGACATCTATGTTGGCATTTAAAATCCATTTTAATTCACTGCCACGTCGGACTACCATTTGGGAGGTAATAGATCTTAACGATAGAGTGAACATTTTGTAATAAAACGATAACGTAAGTGACTAAAATATAATCTGATGCAAACAAAAGTGACTATTTTAATAATTTACCCTATTTTAAAAGAAATGTAATTATCTAATTTAAGGATGACAAATTTTGAAATGTCTGATGAATTTTGAATCGTCTCCCTTCAAATGGAGTGACTTTATTTTTGGACTGTAAAAATGGGGCGAGACATTGTACATAACTATTAAAAAGTTATTTTAGAGAAAACTATTAAAAAGGTAAAATAATAATTTCTCGTTTATATATAATATATTTATTAGAAAAATCAAATTAGGGCGATGCAAGACAATATCTTAAATCTCAGATGATTTTTTAATGTTTAAAGGTGGCCGGAATCTTCCCACAATAAGAGGGAGCCAAGTATGTATAAAAGATTATATCAACAGAAAATAGGTGAGATCATATTGTAGGCAAATTTTGAAGCCGCGTGTAAGTAAGAACATTCCCGAATAAATTAACTAAATAAGAGTCAGCATTTACCTCTGTTTTGGATTAAGCAAGAACATTTTCCCTTGTCTATGTTGAATGTTCCTAGCAAGAAAAGCATTTCCCAGCAAAGACCTTAAATTTCCAACTTTGTTATTGCTTTCCTAAGATGGCTTCAGTTGAAACCAGTAAACCCCACGCTGTATGCATTCCATATCCATCACAAGGCCATGTTAGCCCCATGATGCAACTGGCTAAGCTCTTGCAGTCAAGAGGCTTCTTCATAACCTTTGTTAACACTGAGTTCAACCATAGGCGTTTGATCAGGTCCAAAGGGGCAGACTTCGTTAAGGGTCTGCCTGATTTCCGGTTCGAAACGATTCCAGATGGGCTGCCATCGTCCGACCGTGATGCAACGCAGGATGTTCGAGCTCTATGTGATTCGACACGAAAGAATTGCTTAGCGCCGTTTTTAGAGCTACTAGCTAAGTTAAACTCCTCCTCCCATGTGCCCTCTGTTACTTGCATAGTCTCTGATGGAGTTATGAGCTTTGCTATTAAGGCTGCTCAAGTATTTGGCATACCAGAAGTTCAGTTTTGGACTGCCTCGGCCTGTAGTTTCATGGGATATCTTCAATTCAGTGAACTGCTTAAACGAGGAATTATTCCATTCCAGAGTAAGAGCTTCTTATTTCGACTTTATAGCTATGAAAATTGCGTAAAAAGAACTGAAATTTGACACTCTGTGGTGTCAGATGAAACTTTTCTCAGTGATGGAACTCTTGATAAACCTATTGATTGGGTCCCTGAAATGAGCAACTTTCAACTAAGAGATCTCCCCAGCTTTATTAGAGCCAACAATCCAAATGATATTATGTTTGACTTCATGGGCTCTGAAGCACAAAATTGCCTAAAAGCTCCAGCAATCATCTTCAACACATTCGATGAATTCGAACATGAAGTATTAAAAGCAATCGCTGCTAAATTCCCTGGAATTTATACAATAGGACCACTTCATTTGCTTACCAGGCACATGCCTGACTGTCCATCCAAGTCAATAAACTCAAGCCTATGGAAAGAAGATACAAGCTGCATTGAATGGCTTAACAAAAGGGAACCCAGTTCAATTGTGTACGTGAGCTATGGAACCGTGACTGTCATGTCGGAGAAGCATCTGAAAGAATTTGCATGGGGGCTGGCTAATTCTAAGCACCCATTTTTGTGGATCGTTAGACCAGATATCGTGATGGGTGATTCTGCAATTCTGCATGAAGAATTTCTCGAGGAGATTAAGGATAGAGCGCTGATAACAAGCTGGTGTAATCAATATGAGGTTCTTTCCCATCCTTCAGTTGGAGTTTTTTTGACACATTGTGGGTGGAATTCTATCTTGGAAGCCATATCTGGAGGTGTCCCTTTAATTTGTTGGCCATTTTTTGCTGATCAACAAACCAATTGTCGGTATGCTTGCACTCATTGGGGCATTGGCATGGAAGTGGATCATGATGTGAAGCGAGAGAACATTGAGTTTTTAGTCAAGGAAATGATGGAAGGAGAAGAAGGAAAGAAAATGAAAGAGAAGGCATTGGAGTGGAAGAAGAAAGCAGAAGAAGCCACCGATGTTGAGGGATTATCTTACTGTAATTTTGATAGATTTGTTAAGGAAGCTCTCAAACATGGTTAACTGGAAATACTATTGTCTGTTGGAATTACTTGAATAAAGAATGGGGATCATTCAATGTATCTGTTTCTGCATTTTTACTATTTTGGCTCCTATATAATAAAAATTAAACTTAAAATTCAAATTGAGTATGATTTAAACTTAAATTGAAAGTTCGAAACTTATAATTTCGTAATAATTATATTCAAAAATTTTGCTCGCTTAATATTCACTAAAACAGTTATAACTTGAGATCTTGAACTTAAAATTAAATGATTCAAAGTGTATTCTGAAGTTAAGAGATAGATTTTTGAATACTATAAAGACATATCAACCCAAAAGTGCTTGAATCTCATTCAAAAAAGTCATTGCAAGTCCACTGATTTTTCAAACTTGAAAATTGACAATTTCGATTGTCGAAACCCCTTTTTTGAAATCGACTTTTTATTTAAAAACGAAAATAGAGTCGCCACCAATCTTTTTTAATTAGGTGTTATCGAATCACCTCAAGGTTTTGTCACTGTAATAAAATGTTAGATTTATTAAAATCATTTTTGGTCTACAAAAAATCCAGGAAATAAGTTCGGGAGTCGGTTACGTACAAGGAAGGATTAGTACCCTCATAACGCCCAAAGTTGGTACCAAATTGATTACTTGATGTCTTAGTGTCGAAAGTTAAAAGTTTGAAGAGAAATTAAAATACGATCCCTCTTTGCACGATGTTCTCTTTAAATAAAACCACTTAGTTAAATTAAAACTTATGTAAAAGGTCTTCTTATTTCGAAGTAACTGAAAGGAAAAGGTCATGTCTCGTAAGTTAGGGCACGACATCTCGAATCCTCAAAAATAAGATTGCTCATTATTTAATTATTACCTAAGTCTTTTATATTTTGAATTTTAAAAGGATGCCCATTTATCTTGGTTCAAAGAGAAAGTCATACCCCGTAAGTTAGCGCACTATTTCTCGAATCCCTAAACAAAGAACATTGTCTCGGTTTTAAAAAAATTTATTTTTTATGCATCGGGTAAAAATGAATATAACGTTTAATGCAATATGCGATTAATTTATTCAAGTGTTGGCATAAAAACAAACGAATATTTAAACATGTTGCATAATATGGAAATGACAAAAATAATATAGAATAACTTACGTGGCCAAAAATGATAACAAAATAATAACAAGTGGTAGTTGGAATAATTTTAGCCGATTAATAATATTATTTAATAATGACTATAATAGTAAAATAATAAGAGGAACATTAGTAGTAAAATGATAAAAAAAGTATGATAATGCTATGATCATTGTTATGTAATATCAGTGATGACAAAATAAAATATTAATTAGCAAAAATAATCATTTAAGAATAACATCAACATTAAAAAATATAAATAAAAAATAAAAACAAAATGAACTAAAATAAGATGATTAAGAAACTTAAAGATAAAAATGCAAGTTATGTAAATTAAAGGATAAAATATAAATAGGGAATTAAAATGCCAAAAATTAAATAAATAAAAAGGCAAGATTAAATGAAAAAGATTAAATTGAAACCATAATAAAATTTTAGGGATAAAATAATAAAAACAGTAAATAAAGAGGCAAAATTAAATAAATGAGGGATTAAATTGAAACTTAAATGAACTTAAAGCATAAATTGCAAAATAAATAAGAGAAGGGAAATAAAGGACTAAATTGAAAATATAACAAAATTTAACGTTTAAATTATGAGAAAACAGAACATAAATGATTAAATTAAAATGGAATATAAAAGTTTAGGGATCCAAAGGGAAATTATCCCAACCCTATGTCATTTCCTTAGTTCAACAGTGGATCAAAGGACCGATTTGCAAGGAAATTAAAATTATGGGGTAAAAATAAAAAAATAAAAAAAGGAATAGGACGACAATAAAAAGAAACAAAAAGGCGGAAGGACCAAAATGAAAATTACCCCTCCAAGCGAAAACAAGTGGATCGGGGGTTGGGTCGAATTATTTGAGTCGGCTTTGAAATGAAGCCGTTTTGGGTGTCTGAAGCCAAGCCCAAAACGAAGTCGTTTTGAAGGGGTTATATAAGTTAAAAAAAATGTTAAAAAAATTATTTTTTGCATCAGTTAAAAAAATATACTTCCTTTTTCTTTTCTTTTTTTCTTTGAACACTCCCTTTCCATTCGGCCCATGTGCCGGTGAATCTCCGCCGTGGCCACCGGTCATTGGCGGCAGAGACTGCTGCCTCCGGTGGCCGGAGTTCCCTAAAATAGGTCATTTTTATCCCCTTTTTGAGTAGATTATGGATCTAGAGTTAGATCCTCTAAAATCTAGTCGAAACTTGACTGGAAATCAAGAAAACCTTTCGACTCCTCTTCTCCGATGAAGCTGTTGACGGTGGTGAAAGACGAACAGGTAAAAAAAATTTAAACCTTTTGTTTTACTTTTCTTATATTTTTCGAAACAAAAAAAGAAAAAAAATATAAGATTGCCTTCATATTTTCTTTTTAACTTTTGTTGTTGTTGTTGTTGTTTTTTTTTTTTTTGTATTCGATTTTCTCTCCTCCTCCTTTGTTACAAATCGTTTTTGTTCTTTATAGCCGAAATAAAATACATTATATTATTATTTCGTTTTTTCTTTTCTTTGTTTCTGCTTCTGTTCTTTGCTGTTGTCTTGCAGGTGGTTTCGCATGATGGTGGCGAGGAGCTCTTTGGTCAACCATGGTGGGGAGTCGCGTTTTTTGCCATTTCGGTGAAAGAGGGCAGACCTCGGGCGGTGCATTTGCTGATGTGGCAGAGGTGACGGCTGGAGACTTAGGGAGGCTAGGGTTACTGATATTTTTTTATACTTTGGGCTTTTAGGGGTTTTGTATTTGGGCTATTTAGGTTTGTAATTAGTGGACTTTTATTATTCATTTATTTTATTGTTGTTTGATTTATTTGGTTTGGGTTTGGGCCGGATAAAATTGGTGTGTTACATCGATAAATAGAATTTAATAAATTTTATCCCATCCATGCATGTATCATTTTATCTTGCATTTAATTTGCTTTTTGAGTTATTTTGCATGTTTTCGTAGCAGTTTAGTTAATTTTGTATTCCACATTTTTGCATAATTTATATTTTTTATTGTTTAGGCTTATCTTACATTATTTTATTTAGCTTTTACTTTGAATAAGTGTTTGCATGTAGGATAAAATGATTTTAAGTGAGGAATTTGGACTAGAGAATCGAGTTGTGAAGCGGAAAAGATGATGTAGTGTTGGAATCAACGTAGGCTGATCCAACTAGCGTGATAGGCCAATGCCAGGGTGTTAGTTACCACGCCATCTCAACAAGGGCAACTCGGTACTTTCACATTTGGACCAGATTTAACTCCACAGGGATTAAATTGTAAGTGATCTAAACTAATGAAATTAGACTAGGAGTTCAATCAAGACCTTAGTATGCAATTCAACGAAAGACGAAAAGGGCAATTTGCCAAGTGGCTTGACTTAATCAAAGCCATCATTTTCCACAATGTTAAGAATCATGAGATAATAGCCATTGATTATTATTATTTAATTATAAATTAGAGACCTAAAGCTCTGACAGAGAGCAATAATCTAAGTAAAAAGAGAGTTAGTAGTTCTGGTTTTTTTCTCTCAAAACCAATTTCTGTTGCTTTTCATATTTTTCTTATTATTATTTACTTTTGCTGGATTCAAGACTTTGTTGGTCCCTTCAAGTTCTGGTCAGAATGACGAAGGATTAATTGTATGTGAGAATTAGTTAACGAATTACCCTACCTTGGTTAAAAATACACCAACTTATAATACATACACCAAGAAGACTTCATAAGAGTGAGGATTTAAATTTAGTGATGACTTATTAAATATTTGCCAACTTAAGTATTACTAAGAGCCTCATCTTTTGAGATTATCAGAGTTGTTATACTGACACAAGTATTTGTAATATCCTTAATTTCTTACTGATTTAGGAACAGTGTGAAATCGGGTTTGATATACTCGAGAATTTTAGAAATAGATAACATAGAAATTTTTAGTGTTAGTGTAGAAAGTAATTAAAGCCGATAGGAAGTTAAAAATATTCTTGAAATAAGAGAAATAAATTGTAAGAGAATAAAAAGTATTGGGGTAAAATAAGAAAATTAAAAATTTGAAGCGATTGCATTGAATTGAAGGAAAATGAGGAAGGGCTAGAAGTAAAATTTTACCAAAATAAAGTTTGATTCAGATATGATATTATAGAGAAAGTTAGAGGATTAAAGGGTAATTACTCAAATTAGATAATTATGGAAAATGTAATGATTAAGGACCAAATTGTGTAAAAAATGATTGATGGGAACTTTTGATAATTATCATTTTAATTATTAAATTAATTAGATATTTTAATAGAAGAGTTGAGAAAGATGAAGAATTCATTCATCTTTCCCCAACCTCCCACGTTAGAAAACTATTTCTCCATCTTTTCAACTTTTACTTTTATTACAAATAGGTCTTTTCTACCATTTTCAAGCCTTTCTAAGCTTAATTCCTCTGATTTCTTTCATGAATTCTTAGTAAAATCATTAAAGAAGCTTGCTAGCCACCTTAATTTCATAAAAAGAGCATCAATAGTTGCCTTGCAGGAGAGAGAAAATAAGAATTAGGATTTGATTACAAGTAATTAAGGTAAGAATGATAAGTTTCTTCATGAAATTCATGTTAGTTTCATTTAAATAGCATAGATATGTTATTTGATTATGATTTTAACAAGTAAATGTTATATGTTTTGATATGAAAATGAAGAAAAGAGAAGAAAAGTAAAGGATCGATTGGAGAAAAGGAAATGAAATAGGCAAGGAGTGAAAGAAGAAGAATATATTCCATTCAAGCTTTGGTTATAAGTACTTCAAGAATTTGATTTTATTTAATTATGACTTAGGCATAATTTATGTTAAACTAGTTAATTTAATTATGATTATGTTAATATTAAGTACAAAATTTATTAATGAGTAAAAGTAAGTATGATTTGAATTTTTATTATATGATAAATTGATTTGATATATATTGAAATAATATTAAAATGACTAAATTTTGAAGTGTACAAACTGATGTGAGAACTGGAATTTTTTTTATATAAATTGGACTGTGAATGAAGTGTAAAGAATTAACCAATGTATAAAAAGTGAATGTGTGGTGAATTTATATGGTATATTGAATTTTGTGATAACAATGACTAAATTGCACAAGGTGAAAAGTTTAAATTATTTTCATTTGGTTGAGTGTATACAATGAAATAATTGTATTAAAAGCTTACGTAGACGACATAAGAACTAATAGGATATGAATGCCATGCCATTAGGAATTCTATGCACACAAATGAAAAGTAGCACTTTGGTGCAATCGAAAGTGGCACTTTGGTGTAATATTGTGATTGTTTCGTATATCCTATAAAGTCTACAATGGGCTATATCAATGAAATATGATAAGAGAAAATTCTCAACGGATCCGGTAAGTGATTCATGTCTTGTGAAATGATCCTTATTTATTAGTATTGATTTTATGAAATTATACATATTCTAATGTTAGCTAAATCTTAAATAGAATTTTAATTCTTGTAGTACTTATTAAGTTGTTTGATAGGTGCTAAAAGTAACATATTTTAGTCTCATTTTTAATGCGTATTTGGGTAATTATTTGATGTTAATGGTGAATTTTATACTCACCCTTTAAATTCATGTTTTTATACTTAGGAAAACATTTGGGAACAAAAGGAGTGACAAATGGAAAATCGGAGCGATCTACAGGAGCCACACGAGTTGACCATTTCCACACGACCGTGTGAGTCACATGGTCTACCACACGACCATGTGGTAGGTCGTGTTGATTTTGCGAATTTAGACCCTAAATTGCGGGAAAACACAATTTTTAGGTTTTTCAGGCATTCTAAGACGTATATATGATAAAAATATGAAGATAGGAGTAAGCTGTCATGAAATATTCAAGAAAACAACACGAAAAACACCATTGTAGCCGATTCTGAAGTAGATTTTCGTCAAGATTAAAAATCCCCAGTTGATTTTTGAGGAGATTATCATGAGTTTATTTATTTCTTTCGGTTATACTGTCTCTGGGATGTTTTTATTTTCAAGCATGAACTAATTTTCTAAATACCTAGGGGAGATGAACTTTATGATGAATTCTTTCTTTTGATTTTTATTTTACATAATAAAGACTTAGATCTTGTTCTCCATTATTTGTGCTTAATTCTTGGTTTGATAATTCTAGATTATTGATCCATGTTTGATGTGCTTAAATCAGAGGAGGAATAGACCCTGTTAAAAAGTAGGTCTAGCATAATTCAGTGGAGTTACATGCAATCCTAGACATAGGATGACATAAATATATCAAATTAGAGTAAAATCTAATAGGGAGATCCATAGACCGAGTTAATACGATAATAGGGGTTTTAATTAGAAAGAAATTTCAATTAATCAACCTAGGTTTAGTTGCTTTTACACTTGAAAGAGATATTAGCAAAATTTAGGGATTTTTACAGATCAAGATACTAAATGAAGAAATTGTATAATTTAGATTGATAATGACAGATGAAATCTAGGTGAATTCTTTCCTGGGTATTATTTTGCTTATTGGTTATTAATCGTTTATTTTCCTGAATTGTTCTTTGTCATGCTCGTAGTTAATTAATTTAGTTAATTTTAACTTTAGTCCATCACTCAAATTTATCGGTTAAATGATAGAAAGACAATAGTTACTAGTACTTTTAGTCTTCGTGAGAATGATATCTTTGGTCACCGTAGCTATATTATTAATTGATAGGTACACTTGCCTTAGTCAAATTTTTAGTTGGTTTTGTGGAAATCAAGTTTTTTTGTAAAAGCTTAATGCATTACTTTCCAACGCGTAGGTAAAGATTATGTTGGAAAATTGAGTTTGGAAAACGCAGTGGGAAAAAAGTTTAAGGAAAAAACAAAGTTTTAATTTTTTTTCCAAAACTAGAACTTGGTTGTAATATCTAAAGTAATAAACACTTAATCAAAATTGTACATTTTTGATTCATCTAGGGTGAACGCTTCGATCGAGTAGTCTTCTTCGCTATTCTCAAGCTCACATTTGCCGAGTGTGGGCTTGCTTCGAATCAAAAAATTTTCCACAAAATTACAAGTGAAGTAATTTCATAATTTCTCTAAACTTTTGGCTCAAGTTGTAAATAAGAAAAATATCTCTAGAATTTTTTTGAAAATAATTTCTTCAGAGACTTTTTTCTACAACTTTCTCTTGAATTCAAGTGTGTGAATAATAATGACTTATGACTCTCTTTATATAGGTAGAGTTTAGTGAGTTCAACTATAATTTAACTTAATCACTTTAATATTAAATTAATATAATACTTATCAAGATAAATATTAGATTAAATTTAATATTAAATCTATTAAATTAATAAAATACTATTAAGATAAGTATTAAATTTAATTTAATATTAATTCTATTTCAATAAAAATATTTTTAAAATAATTAATCTGAAATCAAATTATCTGGTAGAGTCCCAGTAATAGTGTGATTCCTCCACTGCTCAACCGTTGAAGGTCCACCCGCTGGCCACCGAAATGTCGCCGTTGCCGCCGTCAGCACCGTCATGTCCGGTGGTGCCAACGCAGGTGTGACACCCTCACGGCACCCTGAGTCGATTTGACTATTTCTGGTTAGGTTCAGGCTAGTAATAGCCCGACCAGCCCGATCTAGCCACCGATGGGACCGTCGGCCCGGTTTCACATACCAGGCCCGATCGATCATTTTTTGTGTCTTAGTCTCAATCTTGGTCTCGATTTTGGGTTCTCAAGCCCAATTTTCGATCTCAGGTCTAATTTTCAAGTTCAATTACCCATTGGACTAATTATCTAACTTGAAAATTAATTTCCAAAAATATCATATTTATTTTAATTAATTTGATTAATTTATTTTTACTTGATCAAAATTAATTTCCCAAAAATCACTTTGATGTTTCAAATTAATTTTTCAAGAAAATTATTTAATCAAATTTTCTAGTTGAATAATTCTCACAACCGCCTAATTCAATTCCACATCGAATAAATCGAGTCAATTAAATTATTTCCCAAGTCATTGAATTTTCTTTTGATTTAAATGTAGTCTGATCGAGCTTTTGTTGAGGTAGCAGAAGGACCGATTAGACATATACATTAGGCTCGAGTAATTGCAATTATGGCCAGAAGCATCATTTCGATAATTCACAATTTACTTAATCATGGAGTTGGTCCATAAGAAGTACCATGATTGAAAACTCTTTATTGTATACTTTTTACAAAAGCAATTCATCCAACTGTTTTGTCCAATGACCTTGTCATGTGTATGTTACCCTTATATGATATCCTTGATTCCTTTGAGTTAAATCCATTCACTCAATACAATCATGTTTTATCTCATTGTCACTATTGTGTCTTCTTAATGATTAATATGATTACCGTCAACAAATGATTGCAATAAGTTGCTCGTTTGAGGACAAGCAACCCATGAGCACGTATCATATTTATCAATCCACATAATGCCAATTAGAAGATATCATTAACTTTTTAATCGAGCTATGAATTCCATTGTTTCTAGTAAAGCCATGCCAAACACAAGCCATGTACCCAACATACCAGTTATGGGCTCGATCATCTTTATCTTGGGTCAAGTCTTTCTTCCAATAAATACATCTATGTCTTTACCCTTAGAGTCAACTACTCCGATAGCCAAGACTAGTCATCTCCTCAATTGAAATTGTAGATTACATAATAATCCTTTTAAGTATTTGAATCAAATACTCACTTTGATTCTTTTACAGGATTACAGACTTGTTTACTAAAGTAAGTTGTCTTTCTTACAATGTAAATGTTCTTACAGTGCCACTTATCATCAGTTTGAACTTAGACAACCAATGAACTAATATTTGCTTGTCACAATTTTGTTATGCATGGAAAACAAGAAAGACAAAAGCGCAAAAGACATAATAGTGAAATGTGAAATTAACTTTATTTATTTATTAATCATTCAAATACATAGAAAATAATTACATGTTTACTACAATATGAGCACATTTCCCAACAAATTAGACTTGAAGTGCTAGAGTGGAGGACCGACATCAATTCATCTAATCACATCCCAAGTTTGGAAGAAAGTATGGTTTGACTATTTTGGTTTTAGCTATGGCATGTTTATAGGTAAAGTTAATCTGTGAATATAAGCCTTTTGGTTGGACCTAATTGTAGAACTTGAAACACTTTGCAAACCTTATAAATTTAGTCTTATTTGAATGAGTTTATGATGAATTGTGTGTTCTTGAGATTGGGATTGAACTTATATGAATGATATGTTGATTGAATTGGTAGAAATCTGATATTTGAACAAGGCTATAAGTGATGAAAATTGAAAAAATTGAAAAATTTTAAAAACAAAGTGGACATCGCGACATCAAGATTACCACATCGTGATGACATAAATTAGTATGTGACGTTGCAACATGGAACCCTTGACATTGTGACGTCAGCCTTAATATTTTAGAAATTTTACAACTTAATCCCTAATCAACCTTAAACTATTAAAAGAGTGCTCGTATAAAATTTAGACAATGTTTGAATTATATTGGAAATGTTTAATGACCCTAATAACTTGAATGAGTTGATGATATGAAAGGAAATTAATTGTTGTTGTTTCAGCAACAAATGTAACATTCCGATATCTTGACCCAACAATCTAATCGGGTATGAGAGTGTTATAGTATTAATCTAACATAAGTTGCTAATTTACATTATTAAAAAGAATACCAATAGATGACTTTATTATTATACCTATTTATTTAGTTATTTTACCTAATTCTTACACTTTTTAGCTATTTAATTAGTTGATTTGTTAAATTAGATATTTATTTTAATTAGTAAATTTAAATTGAGTAGTTTAAATAAATTTTCTCTCATAAGTATTACTCTTCTTTTGGATCCGAAACTTCATAATGAATTTATTTCAATGTAATTTATTACTTGACAATAATATTATATACTTGACATTATTTCTGTTGATCAGACGCAATGGAAACTTTTAGCACTCCTGAAGTGTTACATTTGGAATTCAAGTCTATTTTGATCTTTTTACATCTAGACCATGTTTTAACCTTAAAAGCCCTTGTAAAACACATCAAAATCAAGTTTAGCATTAGAGTTAGTAGAGAGAAAACACTAAAAACCTTATGTTTCATTTTTTTTTTACTTTTTTTTTCTAGAGTGATTGCTTAAATTTTGTTTTGGATTTTCAATCAATTTTTGGATTTGAATTTTTAAAGAGAGCTTCGGTTTATTGGAATAAGATTTTTTTTACTCTTTCTTTATTTTAATGGATCAATTCGTCAATCGTAATTTTTAGATTGATACATTCCTCTATGGAGGGCTCTATATAATCATGAAACTCACAATGCTTTTTAGGATCTTTTTAAATTTGATATCCTTTCATTGGTAGAGTGGTATTTCCACTAATCTTTCTTTCATGATCACATGCATTATGCTAGTTCATGTTGAATTAAGAATTTGTTCGTTGAAAGTTCGCGATGAAGAACTTGTTCATTAAGAAGTCGTGTCAAGGTGGAGATTGTTAGAATTAAGTGACCCGAATCCTTATTTAAATAAAATATAGTGGTAAAATAAATAAAAGTAAAATCCCTATAGAATTATATTTCTTTTCTTTTATTTTAGAATAAGGTTTTTAAACATTATTAAACTCCATCTATTTGATATTGATTAGAATAAGATGTTTCAATCTTGCTACACTACTATTAGAATATGGTTTTACAAGCCTATAAATAGACATAGTCTACTCCTCTTGTAATCAATTCGAATTCGACATAGTGAATTTTCTTCTTCTCTGCCCGTGGTTTTTTTCTCGAAAGGGTTTCCACGTAACAATCTGTGTGTTCTTTATTTTTATTTCTATTTTCTTTGTGATATATTGTCATTACCGAAGTTTTATTTTTATAGATTTTTAAATAATATCTAATATAAAATTAGAATTGCAAACCAGGATCTGTCATGTCAAATCATCAAGAATAAATCAAGAACAAAACTAGATGCGGAAACATACATGAATTAATCAATTTCTTGAAATCTACGGATCTTGGGGTTTTGATATTCCAAATTAGAGCACAAGTAATCCAGAGAAGGTGACTTTCTCTTTTCTAAAGATTGGGATATTAGAAAAGTTACCTTTGTGTAATTTGGGGACCATAACACTAATATATATAACTTTGGCACATTAGCCCTAATTTCTAATCAGCCCATCATCAATTAGAAATTAGTTACAGAGTATCTACACATGTTTGACTCATACTTTATTTAATAATTAAAGCCCAATAAACCTTAACCAAATTAGATCACTTTTAATTTCGCTAACCTATCATGATAGTAAATAATAACATGTAATTACACTTATTATATATGTGATGTCTATATTTTCCAACAATCTCCCACTTGGACCACATATATATACTAATTACTCTACATGTCATTATATAACCTTATGAGCTCAAAATTTTACTATTATATCCAAAAGGTATTCCGAACAATTTCGTCCATTAATTATGTTAACATAGAACCAATGCGACTTTCGTTACATATATCGTAACTAAATCCATCCTTGATCACGTATATTAACACAACCAAATGACATAGATCAAGTATGGATGTGTAGCATGGAAATTACATGCAATATGATTTAAAGATGTCTATTTTTAATTGGTCCTCCGTAAACCTTAGTGAGATCGAACCTTACCAAAACTATGAGTGTGAATAAACTATCAACTTTATTTCTGTAAAAAAATAAACTTAATATCTCGTAAACTAAAATATGTCTATAACATAAAAGCATTTAAAAGTAAAAACTCCCACTAAAACCAAATATCTCTAAATGATATTACACCCATATGAGTAATGTGCTCATGAAAAACCTTGAGTGTTGTCCCCTAGTAAGCGAATCCGTAATTATGGAGTTTGTCCTAATATGCTTTTAGGCACCTAACCACTTTGAGCTTTTACTTTAACAACTAGTAACTTAAAGTCTATGTGTTTTGACTTTGCCGTGCTCCTGTTGCTATTGGAATAAATTACTACTAATTATTATCACAATTTGCACCCTAGTGACAAAATTTTGCAACAATATTCCATCAAAATCGGAGTCTGTATACTTGATGATCTCTAACTTATCAAACCTTCGATATGTGAGCATGTAATCTTTTGTTCTTTGAAGATACCTCATAACCCTCTTGCCTGCTAACCAATGATTCATACCAAGGTTGCTTAAATATCTGCCTACCATCCCAACAATGTACACAATTTTGGACACATACATACTTGAACATACATTAGACTCTCACTCTTGAGATGTAGGGTATCTTATTCATTTCCTTAATCTTAAAATCATTCTTGGGGTATTGGTCGAGACTTAACTTATTATTGACAAGTAGTATGTCATTAACATATAAAGCCAAATATAGAACCTTACACCCATTGAACTTGTGGTATATACAATTATTGAACAAATTCACCTCTAAACTGAATGAGATAATCATTTTTAAAATTTGTAATACTATTGACGAGAAGTCTACTTAAGCCCATAGATGAAGTTCTTTAATTTGCAAATCATTAACTTTGTATCATTAGATACAAAGTTTTCTAGGTGCACCATATAAATATATGATCAATGTTACCATTGAGAAACCATTAACTTAATATTCATCTGATGCAGCTTAAGGTCAAAATATTCCACTAAAGCCATTATAATCCTTTCTTTAGTGGACCTTTTTTAATGGAATTCGTTCTTGAGGTTGTTGAGTTTGTTTTTTTGGAACAATTACCTCATATTGAATAGGGAGTTGTTCAACATTGTCTTATTGAGGTTCTGGATTCACTTTTTGATCAATGGTAGGTATAAGAACTAGAACATCATCAAAAGTGATAGTAGGAACTGAGTTAGAATTCAATTCCTCCTCAAAAGTAATGTCTCTAACGTTATTTCTCCCTTCAAACTCAACATCCTCAAAAAAGTTGCAGTTCTCGTCTTAAAAATATTCCTTATTGTGGGATCACAAAACTCATAGCCCCTAGATTACTCAAAATAACCAATAAAATAGTTGTTAATTATTTTGAGTCTAATTATTTTTTATGTGGCTTATAAGGCCTTGCCTTAAGTGGACATCCCCAAATGTGAAAGTTCTTTAGACTAGGTTTTCGACCTTTCCAAAGCTCATAAGATGTTTTTGCAACTGTTTTAATGGGTATTCTATTAAGAATGTAAGTTGTTGTCTTTAGAGGCACTGGCCAAATGAACATTTTCACACTTATCATGTTTCAACCTTTCTTCCTTTTACACACAATAAGAAATAAGCTCATTTAGAGTCTGTAACACCCCTAACTCGTATCCTTCCCCAGAATAGGGTTATAGAGCATTACCAGAGTTTACCAATTAATTTTCAGACATTTCATTTCATCAAGCATTCATATTTATAACCAATCAAAACCAAAACATTTATGAACTAACATTAACCAACTTAACTTATACAAGTCATTATAACTAGAATCAAATCATCAAAAATTACCTATAGAACCAATGGATAATGTGATATATCTCCAACAAGCTTCCAACCCAATCGAGCTTCCGATAATCATTTCAAAACATCTAATAATTATACATATTACCAATAATAATTCAATTCAAACACACACACACACACACACACACACACACACACACACACACACACACACACACACACACACACACACACACACACACATATATAATATTCATTACCAAATAGCATTCAGTTCAATTAAAATTATACAAAATATAGTTCATACGAACTTACAAGGCTAAATTGCAGAAATACCAAAATTCAGGGACATTTTGAAAAGTTTCTATTTTTCTCGAATTTCCACCCAATCTTGATCTAAATTAATATTTCATTCAATTTAGCAATTTAAATAATAAAACAATTCATTTCATGCAATTTGGTCACTTTTTGACATTTTTACAAATTTACCCTTAAAGTTTCACATTTGTTCAATTTTGTCCCTGAACCTAAATCATGCAAATTGGCCATTTTTAATGAAAACTCACGCTAGTTGAGTAATCATATATTTTCCTCCTCCTCCTCTCCATTCCACATCCTTAATATATATAACATGCTTATATGTAACATTATCTATAATTTCACATGTATTTATATTCATTCAAAGCTGTCCACTTGAGTCATAGTCATTAAATTATTTATATCTTGAGATACAGAACTCCAAATTGAGGTCCATTAATTTTATATGAAACTAGACTCACATATATTCTTACCATAAAATTTTCAGAATTTTTGGTTTAGCCGATAAGTACAGTTTATTCTCTAAAGTCATCCCTATTCTGCTGTCTGACAGTTCCGACCCTTCTTCACTAAAACTTAATTATCTCTTCATACAGAATTCAAATGATGTTACTGTTTGTTTGTATTGAAAATAGAATCACTAAGGATTTAAACATATAAATTTAACCCTATAATTATTTTTCTCCAATTTTTGATGATTTTCCAAAGTCAGAACAGGGGAACCCGAAATTATTCTGACATTATCTCACAAAACCTATTATATCTCATAATTTACAATTCTATTGGTTACACTGTTTCTTCTATGAGAAACTAGACTCAATAGGATTTAATTTCATATTTTTTCATCCTCTAATTTCTTTTCCACAATTTATGGTGATTTTTCAAAGTTAACCTACTGCTTCCCAAAACTATTTTAGTGCAACATGTTAATTACTAAATTTATAACTTCCTTATTCCCTTTCTCTATAATATTTCCCATCACTTTCACTTATTTCTCTTCACTAATATATCAAGAACATAAGAATTTATATAAGAAAACTCTACTATAGCATCTTTTCCATGCTATTTTCAATAATATCAAACTCAAAAGTACATAAAAATCTTGATGTTCTTACCTTGTGCTATTGATTTCAATCTTTAACTTGCTTTTCTCTCTCCCCCAGCTTCTATTTCTTGAATCTAAATTGATATTCTAGCTCCCCATAGTCTCCTTGTTGTCTTTCTCTCTTGATGGATATGAAAATTCTTTTGATTTCTAGGTGAAAATGATAAATTTTTGGTAAAAGGACCAAATTGTAAAGGAAGCAAAATTTTCTTTCTTCCCTTCCCTTCTAACGTGAAATGCATGGAAAAATGGTGGAATGGTTGCTTTTCATCTTTCTTTCCACATATATATACTAATTAAATTAATAATAAAATAATAATAAAAATCAAATTAAAATATTAATAAACTAATATTTATTTAATTAATTAATCTAAAATATCACCAACATCATCATTGCCTTCTAGATTTCTCTCTCTTCTAATTGACCATTTTGCCCTTTATGTTCTTTTAAAATTCCATCATTGAGTCATCACTTAATTTGGTAAAATTACAATTTAGTCCCTTATAATTCCTTCATCTATTCAATTTGGTCCCAATTCATCCATCTTCCTTAGTTTCTAGATTATTCCTCCTTAAAATATTTACACTATTGGTCCTTTAACTTTTTCATATTTACACTTTAACCCCTCAATTTTTGAGTATTTACTATTGGGTAACAAAACTTTTCTCTCTTTTGCAATTTAATCCTTTCTTGGATCAATATGTCATAATATACTTTCCAATGTTGACATAACTCAATTACCCTTTTTATCACTTTATTTCCTTATTTACCATATCAGTATTTTCATGCAACCTTCCTATCATAATGCAACCCATGTCATAATTTTAAAATAAATTTTTTCCTTATCGGATTTGTGGTCCCGAAACCACTGTTTCATCTAGCCCCTAAATCGGGCTGTTACAGAGTCCATTTCTCCTATTGACAAATGTAACCAATTTTAATTTGGTTAAACCATGCAGGAAGCGATACCAAAACCATAAGAAAAAAACAATTCCTCAAAAAGCTCGATCTTAAGTGCCTTAAGTCTTGAGGCAACATGAAACATCACCATAATGTACTCCCTCATGTTTCCTTGACCTTTATACTTCATAGACATCAAAGAGTTCAGAAATATTTTCATCTCAACCTTATCATTTTTAGCAAAACGTTTCTCAATTTCACCAAGGAAACCCTTGGCTTAAGTAATCTTTTCAGATTCTGTGCCCCTAAAGGCTTTTGGAATGTTGTGTTTCATGATCATTAGACTCATGCGATTTGAAAGATCCCATCTCTCAAAATCCCTCTTAACATCAAGGGTGTTTTTTGCAGTGAGAGGTGCAAGTTGTTCTTCCCTTAGTGCAAGGTCTATGTCATACAACCAAGCACTATAAGTAAGTGCCTTTTCCATTTCTTAAAATTAGTCCCATTAAGCATGGGTATAAAATTTATATTAGCAGATATTGTGGTAGTAGAAGATGAACTAGCTGAATATAGAACAAAAACAAATAAAAACATGTTCACATAAATATTCATAAGTAAATAATAAATTTAAGATAATGACTAATCGCATTACAAGATACTAAATACAACATTAATATCAAGTCTTTGGACAAGAATATTAATAAAGAACGATACTCTTATTGCAGCAATCAAACATTGACAATAAATTATGTCAAATAATGAATTAATCTTTGGACTAACTTATTGTTCACATAAATTACCTTATAATTGTCACACATTTATCACTATAGATGTCGAGAAATTCTTCCAAATATTAACTTATCTTTGGGTCAATTAATAAACGCATGAATCACAAAAACATATAATCATCTAGATATTTTAAATAAACTAATCTACACAAAAGAGGTCACTTTGGCGGCATTTTGTTTCAACTAATCTATTTAAAATATTAGACATCCTTAATTAAAAACTAAAGCCAAAATCTGCATTTATTTGTTTCAAAATATTTCATCTTTCAATCAAATTAAAAGATAATAGTATATATATGAAAATATATTTATCCCAAAACAACATACAATGATGTTGACAAATATAATAATAGTTGAATAAATCATAAACCATAAACAACTTCACATAAGACTTCAAATTTAAATCAAAATAATTTGAATAAAGGTAAACTTCATCTCAAGATATCGACACTCCATTAATATTTCATCTTTGGACAAAATAATAACTTGTAAGTGATATCTTGGTGTAATAATCAAACATTGACAATAAGAACATGCCGAACCATAAATCTTCCTTTGGGCTAATTTATTGCTCACATGTAAAACCGAATAATTGTCATATGTTTATTACCATAGTTGCTCATGTAATATTATAAACCTTCATTTGGGCCAATCAATATTAACATAACTTAAGTTACATGCACACAACCTTTTATATTTTAAAACAAAACAATTTATACAAAAAAATTACTTTGGTAACTTATTGCTTCAATTAAGTTATTTTAATATATATATATATATATATATATATATATAAACATACCAATATTCAAATTTAAAATCTCTTCAGTAGTCAAATGTCAAAACTATTTTTTTATTACTTTATAGACTCAAATAACCCAAAATAAGGTTATCTTAATAATGCAATAAAAAATCAAAACCTTAATCTTTTACTTTTTTTTCCCAAAACCATATATATCAAAACCAAATAGAAATAATGTAATGGTTTAAAGCCAAATAATTAACAAGCACATGTATTTATAATTTTGGCATAGACAAAAACACCAAAGCAATTCACGATATACATGTATTTATAATAAAATAGAAAAACTTACCTGAATATACCATGTAAATCCAAAGTTATATTTATGCTTAAACAAAGATTCACATGAATACTTAAAAATATTTTCAAACAAATAAATCTAAAAATAAAATTATAATAATTGGCATATCTCACAATTCATATAATAAACCATATCATCAAATCAAAAATTGATAACCCATTTAAAAATTATATAATAATATATATAGATTAATCAAATAAAAACCGCAAAAAAAACAAAAACTCGTATGCTTAATTGATAACCCATGTAAACAGAAAATTGCTTCGTCTTTTCAAAGCAAAAAAAAAAAAATCACCTAAACTGCATTTGAATTTTCAATTGAATTGTTATAGTACCAATCGAAAAACTAAACTAATAGTGTAAATCAATATATGAATTCGTATATAATTGAAATATTAGATCTATAAAATTTGAAAATCGAATCAATTCAAATTAATAGAGAACCAATTCTGTCTCAATGATTTAACATGACGAGGTTTTGATACCGCTTATTAGATTTTTAAATAATATCTAATATAAAATTAAAATTGTAAACCAGGACCTATCATGTCAAATTTATCAAGAATAAATCAAGAACAAAACTAGCTGTGGAAGTGTACTTGAATTCATCGATTTCTTGAAATCTACGGATTTTGGGGTTTTGATATTCCAAATAAGTACACAAGTAATTTAGAGAAGGTGAGTCTCTCTTTTCTAAAGATTGAGATATTAGAAAAGTTAGCTTGTGTGTAATTTAGAGACCATAACCCTAATGTATATAACTTTGGCACATTAGCTCTAATTCTAATTAGCCCATCATCAATTAGAAATTAAATGCTAGAGTATCTACACATATTTGACCCATGCTTTATTTAATAATTAAAACCCAATAAACTTTAACTAAATTAGACTACCTTTAATTTAGACTAACCTATTATGATAGCAAATAATAACATGTAATTACCCTTATTATATATGTGATGTCTATATTTTTTAACAATTTTAACTTCAACAAGTATGCGAGTTATTGCATGATTGGCCATCTTGCAACTAGTATGTATTGTCTTTGGATCTGGGCCCACTTGTTTTGGATATGTAGATAAACAAAACGAAATAAATCAAAAGATAACATAGAAAACTGTCCTATGAAACTATTAAATAAACTTGTGATTAAATTCCTTACGAGACTTTTACAGAACTTACCTTTAGAATCGTCAATGGCCGAAGAATGAAGGAGAATCAAGTACGCCACAACTCCAAAACATATCCTTCTGGCCCACGAACTAACTTGATTAATTACCATACATGGAACATTTCAATTCGTTATTTGCTCGAATATAAGCTGGTTGAGGGGGTGCTGGTTTATCTTTGGACAGTGTTGTGTCTATTGTGTTGGTGTTTGCTTTTGTATCGACTCTTGTTATAATTTCTTGGTTAGTTTCACTTTTGGGGGCTTACTAAAGCTCTATTTTGACTGAAGAAAAATATAGGTTGATCGAGCCTTGTTCAATCATGGATAGGATTCCAAAATTTGGCCAATTTCATTGGTTGGTGAATATCCTATGGGGGAAAGAGGGACTGTGGACAATAACCAACTGGTGACAATCTCTTCGTATTGAAATTCTGGTACGAGAATGACAGGAACATGGTGTTGGAGCTTGGACCACGGCACATACAAAACAAGCCGACAAGGCAATGACATTGGCAACCCAGCAAGATATCTTTGGTGTTTTAACATGTCTATTTGAATCCAAAAAGCAAAATCCGATTAGAGCTATTCAGGGAGAGAGGCTTAAGCTAGATGACTAGTGCAGTAGGAACCACATTGTATATGGACATGGTAACTGCAAATTGAGAACGACTAGAGTATGCCAAGATATGTGTGGAGGTTGGGGCTGCTGCAAAAATTATTAGGATCACACGAATTATATCACTTGAAGTTCCTCGGATGCCTCCAGTTTGCTCACATTGTAATATCTTTAGATTTTCGAGTGGTCCAATTACAAAATTGTTGAGGGGTCAAATCTCTTATTGAGAGATGTCTGTGAAGTGTCATCCTTTGAACAATTGAACAAACCTTCAAACAGTGAAATTATTACACCCAGAGTGTCTATGCTTAGTTTTAGCTTTGGGTTTTGTCTCCTTACTCCGCCAAGAGCTTAAAGAGATTCACGGAGTTTGACAGGAGTGCCTAAGTCCACCAAAAGATTAAAACCGGTGACAAGATTTTGACAATGTGAACTCCTTTGAGCTCTCATCAGAGTAAAGAGACAAAACCTAAGACTAAAATCGAGCTTAGACATCCTGAACACAATACCTTCACTATATTAAAGCTCAATCAACTACTCAAAAAACGACGCTTTAAAAAACTGTAACGAAAAATCAATATCTAAACAATTGCATGCTAAAACTTTTAGAATTTTGTGCAAAGATTTGTCAACGAGCAGTTTCAAGGAAACTTCTTGGACGACAAGAACATCGAGAAATTGGATAAGATTGGACTTGGATAAATTTTGGATTAGTTTTGATTTACTTAATTTTCTTCATTAAATTTTACCAGAATCAGTTTATTTATTTTAAGGAGGTTAATAATTTAATTTCAAAAGTTTGCTGTGCATTAACATCCATGGCTAGTTAGAGTTCATTTCTTTAGGTTTATTAGAATTTTAACGCTTATGTAGTTGCTACTTCTACCCAACCTTAAATGAAAGTAATTTATTCTTGATTGATAGTTAAATCTATAAAATTACACTTAAATTTTAGTTTAATATGTAAGGTTATACATCAATTTTGATTTTGTACAATTTTATATACAAAATTTTGATTTGATTAAGTTTTCATAAATCATTGACAGTGCTATTAATGTAGCACTATTTTACATTTATATGATACATAAATAATTTATTTAATATAAAAATGAAATGATGTATTTAATGCTTTAAATATAAATAATTGAATCAAAATTAAAGGTTTATATATCAAATCGAACATTGTATAAAGTTCATATATAATTTTAAATATTATCCGTTTAATAAAGTCCCTATAGCTTGAATTTAGCTTAAATTAAATTAATACTTTATGTTAAGAAATAATGTTTGATGCATGTCATCATGAATCCTATGCACCATTACTGTATCACAATTCATTACATCATTAATGATTAAAATATTAAAATGTTTTAATGAATACTTAAAATTTTATTTAAACTTAATTATAATTAATTATAATTTTTAATAATTTTCTCATTTCCTTATGTATTGACATAAAGGGAAAATGCTTTAAGGATTATTAAAATCTTTTGAAGTTTATATGATTAAGATTTGGGTTAAAATTGAATTGGTTGATTAATCTAAAAGAAATCGTTGAAAATAATGGGAATTTCATATATTCAATAGAGTTACTTAGCTCAAACAAATTCTTTTCTTTCAAAGTGTGTTTCTTTCTCTTCTTTTCTTTTTTTATGAAAACAAATCAATAATATGGATATTTGAATGGTGTTTTGGAAAGTTAATGTCCCATCAAATTTAATATTTTCAAAGAATATAACCCATCCCACACGTATGTACTTTAGAATATTACTTGTTTAAGCAACTAATTAAAAGAGTTTAAATAATTTATAAATTTTTAAAATCCATAATTATGTAAATTGAGTTTAGAAATCATACTTTTGAATTCAACTTTCCACTTATAGTAATAATAAACAAGAAAAATAATTATTTTTGTTTAATATATATTTTCTTTTCGAGATTTTTAAAATTCTAAATCAAAATGTTTAATGACTTTATTAAAATAAATAAAGTTTCAAACATATTTTTTTAATTTTTAATATTTTACTCATTAATGGTGTCACGAATTATGGTATCTGTTCCGATTATTTATATTGAATGTTGCTAATAGCTTGTGATTTTCAAGCTTTATTGAAGCTAGCAAGCAAGGAAAGCTTTTCCCTGCAAAGACCTTATTTTCCAGATCTTCTATTGTTATGTTGAGATGGGTTCAGTTGAAACCACTAAACCCCACGCTGTATGCGTTCCATATCCTGCACAAGGCCATGTTACCCCCCGTGATGCAACTGGCTAAGCTCTTACATTCAAGGAGCTCTTACATTCAAGGGGCTTCTTCATAACCTTTGTTAACACTGAGTTCAACCATAGGCGCTTCATCAGGTCCAAAGGGTCAGACTTCGTCAAGGGTCTACCAGCTTTCCAGTTCGAAACCATCCCGGACGGGCTGCCGCTGTCCGATTGTGATGCAACACAGGACATTCCAGCTCTATGTGATTCGACACGAAAGAATTGCGTGGAACCATTTTTAGAGCTACTAACTAAGTTAAACTCCTCGCCCCAAGTGCCCACTGTTACTTGCATAGTTTCGGATAGAGTTATAAGCTTTGCTATTAAAGCTGCTGAGGTACTTGGTATACCAGAAGTTCAGTTTTGGACTGCCTCAGCTTGTAGTTTCATGGGATATCTTCAATTTAGTGAACTACTTAAACGAGGCATTTTCCATTCCCAAGTAAGTACTTTTTACGCAGTCTCGATTCATCCATCAGACTTAAGGTGTGCTTAGTTGAGCAGAAAAATGGTACTCGTTGAATGTATACGATGTTTTCCATTTTCTTTTGTGGTGTGGGGTTTTATCTGCTGCCTGTTATGTTTGTTGTTCTTGAGAAGGTTGTGGTGTTTGTAGTTTTGTTTGTTGGCGTGTTGACCACCTCCTGTAGGTAGATCCTTGTTGACTTTGTCTAAAATAACTCAAAATTTGTCCTTTTTTTTATGTGTGTTAGATGAAACTTTTCTCACCGATGGAACTCTTGATAAACCTATCGATTGGGTTCCTGGAATGAGTAACATTCGCTTCAGAGATCTCCCTAGCTTTTTTAGAGTTAACAATGTAAATGACATTGTTAGAGTTGTGTTACCCAAATTCTAAGACATTACTTGTAAGTCAAGTTAAACAAAATAATTTTTTTTCTAGAAGATTTAGTATTTATTAGTATAATAATATATTTAGCATTTATTAGCATAGTTTATTTGACCTACTAATTTAGCCTATAAATAGATTCTTTTACAACCTTAGAAAATACACCCATTAGAGATTAGAACTCATAACACATTTAGAGAATTTTGTGCTTACATTTTGAGAGTTCTTTGTTTTCGTGTTTCCGGGGTTTAATTTTTATCTCCATCTTTTGTACTATTCGTTCTTTTTCTATTATAGTAAAATTGTCTTTGCCCGTGGTTTTTATCCTCTTTGGAGGGGTTTTTCCACGTTAAATTTGTGTATTTAATTTCTCAATTTATTCTGCTATTTTTTGTTACTTGTTGCTTAATCGGGTCGATCCTAACAAGTGGTATCAGAGCTAGTTCAATTTTCATAGATCGACCCGTTCAGAGATGACAGTAACAAGGTTTGAAATTGAGAAGTTCAATGGTGAGACAAATTTCAATCTGTGACAAGTTCGGATGATGACAAATCTTGTTCAAACAGGCTTGAAAAAGGTTGTTACCGGGAAAAAGCCTGAGAATCTAAATCAAATAGATTGAGAAGATCTTGATGAAAAGACCTTGTCTGCAATCCAGTTGTGCCTTGCGAATACGATATTGCAGGAGGCATTGATGGAGAAGACCTCATCCGCCTTGTGGAAAAGGTTAGAAACTCTTTATGCGACTAAGTCTCTGGCTAACCGTTTAGTGTTGAAACAACGTCTATTTACGTTTTTCATGAACGAAGGTGAGCTTCTTAGAGATCACATCTGTCAATTCATTACTCTTTTAAATGATTTAAAGAATGTTGAGGTTCATATTGATGATGTAAGTTAAGCTATGCTATTATTGTGCTCTTTACCCCTTTCATACAAGTCTTTCAGGGGGACCCTAATTTATGGCAGAGACAAACTCTTATTCGAAGATGTGAACGGTCATTTGTTGAGTAGAGACAAACTCGACAATGAGTTTGGTTTGGATAGTAAGGCAAATAGGCAAGCTTCCATTTTGCTAGCATCAAAGAAACGAGACAAAAGGTGTCGCTATTGTAAAAAGTCAAGTCACGTCAAAGTAGATTGTTATATGCTACGAAATAAAAGAGATGCTGAGAGTAACGAGGACAATGTAGCTGGTGCTAATTTGGCCGATGAAAGTGGTGATGATTTTTTGTTAGTGTCAACGAGCGATAACTTCAAGCTCACGTCCGAGTGGATCCTAGATTCGGTATGTTCTTTCCACATGTGTCTGAATAGAGAATCATTCTCCACATACAGTTCGGTTGAAGGTGGAGTTTTACGTATGGGAAACGATTCATCTAGAAAGGTAATTAGTATTGGTATTATTAAAATTAGAATACACGATGAGACAATTAGGACACTCTTAGATGTCAGGTATGTACTTGATTTACGAAAGAATCTCATCTCCTTAAGTATTTTAGACTTGAAAGGATGCAAAATCAACATCGAGTCGAGCGACATTAAAGTATCTTGTGGAGCTCTCGTTTTGTTAAAAGGTAAAATAACCGATAGTCTTTATATTCTGAAAGGTTTTACAATGACAGGTGAATTCGGATGTCCCTCATCTGTTACGGAGTCGAAGTCAACTTGTTTGGAGCGGAGGCAACTTGGTCATAGGAGGGAAAAATGTATGACCGTTTCGTTAAAGAGAGATTCTCTTTTGGATGCAGGTTTTGAAATGTTAGGGCATTGTGTTCGTAAAAATTAGACCCGGGTTAGTTTTGATTTGGCAGTGCACAAGTCGAAGGCTAGAAGTCTTCCAGCTTCTAAGCACAGATTCGATTTAGTTAATTCCTGGCATAGTTCAAGATAGGCCCGTGGCGCGCTTTGGCAAAGATGGCGTTGTAAGAATTCATGTCAATGTGGAGATTGTTAGATTTGTGTAACCCAAATTCTAAGAGATTGCTTGCAAGTCAAGTTAAACAAAATATATTTTCTTTCTAGAAGATATAGTATTTATTTGTATAATATATTTAGCATTTATTAGCATATTTTATTTGACCTACTAATTTAGCCTATAAATAGGTTCTTTTACAACCTTAGAAAATACACCCATTAGAGATTATAACTCATAACACATTTAGAGAATTTTGTCTTTACGTTTTGAGGGTTCTTTATTTTTGGGTTTTCGGGTTTAGTTTTTATCTCTCTCTTTTGCACTCTTCGTTCTTTTTCCATTATAGTAAAATTGTCTTTGCCCATAGTTTTTATCCTCTTTGGAGGGGTTTTTCCATGTTAAATTTGTGTGTTTAATTTCTCAAGTTATACCACTATTTTTTGTTACTTATTGCTTAATTGGGTCGATCCTAACAGATATCATGTTTGATTTCTTGGGATCCGAAGCACAAAATTGCCTAAAAGCTCCAACAATCATCTTCAACACATTTGGTAAGTTGGAACATGAAGTGTCAGAAGTAATCGCTATCAAATTCCCTCGAATTTATACAATAGGACCACTTCGTTTGCTTGCCAAGCACATGCTTGAAGAACCATCCAAGTCAATGAACTCAAGCCTCTGGAAAGAAGATATATACTGCATTGAATGGCTTAAAAAAAGGGAACTCAATTCAGTTGTATATGTAAACTATAGAAGCATTACTGTCATGTTGGAGAAGCATATCAAGGAATTTGCATAGGGATGACTAACTTTAAGCACTCGTTTTTATGGATCGTTAGACCAGATATCATGATGGGTGATTCTGCAATTCTAGACGAAGAGTTCCTAGAGGAGATTAAGGATAGAGGTCTAATAACAAGCTAGTGCAACCAATATGAGGTACTTTCACATCCTTCAATTGGAGTTTTCTTGACACACTGTGGGTGGAACTCCACCCTGAAAGCCATATTAAAAGGTTTTCCAGTAATTTGTTGGCTATTTTTTATTGATAAACAAACTAATTATTGGTATGCTTGCACTCATTAGGGCATAGGCATGGAAGTGGATTATGATGTGAAGTAAGAGAACATTGAGTTTTTAGTTAAGGAAGTTATGGAAAGATGTGACGGAAAGAAAATGAAAGAGAAGACTTTGGAATGGAAGAAGAAAGCCGAAGAAACCACTGATGTTGGGGGATTATCATATTGTAATTTTGATAAATTTGTTAAGGAAGCTTTCAAGCATGGTTAATTGGAAATAGGAAAGTGAGGGATTACTTAAATAATGAATGGAGATCCATTCAATGTCTCTACTTCTGCATTTCACATCCATTTTTTCCTTTATAATTTATTTTTTTAGCATGAGTTTAAAGAATTTCTATTTGATTTCTAAGCATATTTTAGTATGATATGTTCAATTAATTTATATATTTGATTCCAGCTTAAATTTAGTTTTATGGGAATGGTATCATTTTGGTGTTTTTTTAATCCTCTGTAAATATTTCGAGCTTTGGTTTTCATTAGGTGATATTCTGTTTTTTTTTTTTGTTTCACAATTTGGTATTTGCTTTAAGAGGAAAATAAAACCCAACAACAATGTCCTAGTGTCACGTGCTAGATCTTTCGTCTCGCGATCCGCGTGGCCTTAGGCGATCCGTTCACTCCAAACTCGCCTAAGTCAGCCTTTACACCCAAAAGTGAGGATTCCTTTAGAATTCCTCTAAGGCACCAATTTGTATATCGGAAGCAATTGTGCTAAAAGAAGCTACAAATGAAAAACAGAAAGAGCGGACATAAGGTGTTTGAGTAAATGCTCTCAATATTCTCTTATTCATAAAGAATAATGAAACAATGAATGGAGTGAGTACAAATGAGGGGGAGGCTCTCTATTTATAGTTGAGCTCTCCCAAAACCGACGGTCAAGATACATCGATGGACGAGATTAACCTATCCCTTAATTTTTGAGATTTACAAGATATGTCATATCAAATCAAATCTAATCTTTACAAGATATGATTCCCTCAATATTCTAAGATTAGTTACCAAATTAGCCTAAGTTGCCATATCTTCGTTATTGGGCCAATCAGGCTTTAATCTGATAGGTTTCTCCAACAGCTTTCTGAATCGGGCCAGTTCTTACAGGCTAATGATCCCCATCTAAACAATAGACCTCAATTGGATGCATTTCATTCGATGATCACGGGCTTTGAATTGCAACCCGTAACATTCTCCCCTACCCATTCTAGCAACACCCTTATTGTAACTTCCGAATGGCACTGACTTGATTCGCCTCGATCTCGTCTCGATGCCTTAGCTTTTCTTTTCCTTCGGGACTTTTTCCTTAGCTTACATCGCTTCTTAACTTGAACCGTCTTACTCATTTGTACATCTCGACGACAAGAAGTTATGTCACTCTCTTGCCCACATTCTAACTTGACTCAAACAGAATCCTCTTGATTCACAGCACTTTTCCCACAGTCTTTCGGCCTCTTTGCTCAAGAACTTCGAAAGGGCCCTTACGTTCTTGCCAAGTCAATAAGTTAGAATGCAACACACTATCAAAATGTTAGGAATGTAACTTTGCATTTACTCGGGTCAACTGTCCCACTTGTATCACTTCTTTTCCTTTGAAGTCTGATGCACCACCCACCTTTAACATAGGTTGAAGCCTTGTCGATGACTCGGCCAACTCCGACACTTCACTCAAATTGAGCCTCATTGGTCCCAGCTTCACTATTTTCATCGCAACTTTTTCCTCTAAGTACGATGACAAACTCACCTCTTTCTTGGGTGGAATCTCCTCTGATAACTCACCAAGTTTAGATGTTTCCTTTCCTTTGACTACAGTTTACTTTGGACAGTTCCACAACTCATGCGGACCACGACACAATAAGTATTTTAATCGCTTCATTTTGCTTCTCTTTGCCCTCTTGGCTTTGACTTTTCTCTTGCTTGAACTAGGCTTCTTGGTCTCATTGTCTGCTCCGTCGTCCCCTTCGATGACAGACTTCTTCGGACACTTCTGCGACCTATGCAGACCATGACATAAGAAGCACTCCACTGGCTTCTTCTCGCTTTCAGCCTCATTGGATTCTATACCCCTTGTGCTCGAATTAAATCTCAAAGACTTACCCATCAGCTTCTTTTCCTTAGAAAGCATGAATTTCTTCGGACATTTCCTCAACATGTGTGGATCGGTATAGAGAAAGCATTTCAACTTGTCCCTTTTCCTCTTGGGTTTCTTCTTCCCAACTCGTGGTTTCCCATTACCACCATTATCGCTGCTGCCATTGCCATTAACAATATCTTCCTTGTGATCCTTTTCACATAGGCCCCATTCCTTGGACTTGGAAGATCCAAGCTTGTCTTTCCCTAGACCAAGCTTGACCACGAACTCTACTACCGTCATGGCTTCTAACAGATTTTAGACACCTATTTGTTCCACCTCCTTTTTGACCCACGACTTCAATCTATTTTGAAAAGCAAGTAATGTTTCTTTCTCGGTCACATCTAAAACTTGGAGCATGAGTTCCTTGAACTCTCGAATATGCTCCCCCAATGTGCCTCGTTGCGTTATCCCTTGTAACTTTGCCCGAGCTTCTTTCTTGGCAAATTCTGGGTAAAACTCTCCCTTCAACTCACATTGGAACTCTTGCCACGTTCCAATCTCACAT
This sequence comes from Gossypium raimondii, assembly GCF_025698545.1. Lineage (NCBI taxonomy): Eukaryota > Viridiplantae > Streptophyta > Magnoliopsida > Malvales > Malvaceae > Gossypium > Gossypium raimondii. The sequence continues at coordinate 4,438,685 of NC_068566.1, read as the reverse complement.
TATCTTTTATCTGTGGTCCTGCCTCGCCACCATAAAAGCCCAATATCAGTAAGAAACATTGAATCAGTGTTTGCCTTAACCGCATCATCCACGATGCCTTTGGCACAAAAGTAGTTTTCTATCCTCCACAATAAATTGTCCACATCGTATGCAGACCTTATCCCCACAAAATCTTTCAGCTTCGGGACATTCTTGTTACTGATTGCTGCACTTGACACTCCTTTCCCCACGGCTTCTCGGCACAAGGCCAGCTCTCCCTCAAGCTCCTCTATTCTTGTGCTCAAAGCCATCATCGTGTCCATTGTTTCCTCCTTCAAAGTCTTTACCATGGCTTCAAGAGCATCGTTCCTCTCTGTCAACTTCTTCCTTTGGGAATCTAGTAACTCTTGCACGCTATCCCTATTGGAAGTGAGACACATGGTCACAAAGTCCTTGGTCTGCTCCCTCAATTTATCAATGCTTTCCTCAAGCGCATTGTCTGACTCTTTTGCATCCTCTATGGACTCCTCAAGTTTACCCACGCGTTCCTCAACAGCCGATAACATCTTCCTTAAAGACTTTCTAGCCCACCTTTGTTCGAAATCTTCTTTTGACATCCTAATGGTGCCTTCGAACCAATAGCTTGAATACCACTTATCATAGAGTTAAATCTTTTATCTCGTGATTCGTGTGGCCTTAGGTGATCCGTTCGCTTCAAACTCGCCTAATTCAACCTTTACACCCAAAAGTGAGGATTCTTTTAGAATTTCTCTAAGGCACCAATTTGTATAGCAGAAGCGGTTGTGCCAAAAGAAGCTACAAATGAACAGCAAAAAGAGTGCACACAAAGTGTTTGAGTAAATGCTCTCAATATTCTCTTATTCACAAAGAATAATGAAACAATGAATGGATGAGTACAAATGAGGGGGAGGCTTTCTATTTATAGTTGAGCTCCTCCAAAATCGACAGTCAAGATCCATTTACATCAATGAACGAGATTAACCATATCCCTTAATTTTAGGGATTTACAAGATATACCATTTCAAATCTAATGTAATCTTTACAAGATATGATCCCTCAATCTTCTAAGATTAGTTACCAAATTAGCCTAAATTGTCATATCTTCATTATCGGGCCAACCAGGCTTTAATTTGACAAGCTTCTCCAACAGCTTCCTGAATTAGGCCAGTTCTCATGGGCCAAATGATCCCCATCTAAACAATAGACCTCCATTAGATGCATTTGGTGCGATGATCACGGGCTTTGAACTGCGGCCCGTGACACTAGTCGTACAACTCGAACCCAGACTATACTTGGGGTGATAAATACCCTAATAATCAGGTCAGTACACAGAGTTTTGTTTGTTTCGTATATTTGTCCATGGATTAATATGAGAAAATATGTTTAAAATTTGGAGGAAAAAATTTGGATTAATATGGACACAGCTGTGTGTCTCTAGTTCGAAAGTTATATGGCTAGGGACATGGACATATGACACAGCCATGTGAGACACATGGCCGTATGAGCCCTAATTTACAACTTTTGCATATTTTTCCTAAACTTTCCAAACTATTTCAAATTGGTCTTGAATTACTTTTAAGCTATTTTTAGGGCCTTCAAGGCTTGATTTAGGGACAAAATGCATGGGTTTGTATAATTTATGATGTGATTAAATTATTGAATGATATAATAATACTTCGTAACCCTAATCTGGCAATTGAGATGGGTTAAGGGTGTTACAAACCACGTCATCACTTAAAGGTAAAAATAGATGGATTTTTATGGAAGCACCAATTGCTCTGCTCTAACGTATAGGAGCTAACATGCTTATTTTTTAATAGAAAAGACAAAATATGATCCGTCTCTTAGTATAGTGTTCACGGGAATACTTAGATCAACTGTTAGAGAAAGATTCTATAGCTTCTTACCTTGATTTGTGTAATATGAGATGTTGCGACTACACCTGTTCATGGGCAGGGCTACCTACCCAGGCCCAAACGCTTGCCTGAAATTTGAGAGGGTTTAGATAAAAATATTAGACTGAAAAATGAGTTTGGACAAAAAAAAATAGGCTGATTTAAAATATGGGTCGAGATCAGACTTAAAAATTCAATACCTGAGCCTGGCCCGACCCATTATATTATATTATTTTTATATATTATGTAATCCATAACACATTAAAAAAATAAACTTATACTAAATATATAATACTACTCTAATGTAAACATTAAAATAATGTTAAGATGACTATATAAAAATTTCAATATATAAAAATATTAAATATTAAATTAAAATAATATAAATCTTTTTAAAAAAATTAAAAATAATATGGAGGGTCTAAATGGGTTTAGATTAGTCTTTTGCAAATATGGACGGGTTTGGACAAAATTTTAGGCCCATATTTCAGGTTGGGTCGGGCTTGGGCAAGCATGAAGTATATTAATATCATGCTTAGGCCCAACCCATGAGCATCTCTAGTTGCGACCATGTTTCTTGCAGTTTATTTTCTTTTTTATTTTTGTCTAACTTTTGTTTTTATTTTTAGGTTTTTGATTGTTTATACAAACTGGAGTGGTCGGTTGGACCGCGAAAAGACCAAGGTACTAGTTTAAAGAGTGACTTTAAACCAGTTAGATCGATAACCGGTACAAACAAATTGAACCAATTAAAAAGTCTGTTGAACTAAGTATTTTTAAAATTTTTAATATTTTTAATCAAACTGATTAAACTAATCAAACCGACGAACTGGTGACCTAAGTGATTCGGCTACTAATTTGACTTAAAAAAATTGGGTATGGATACCAACATTATTATCAGTGCAGAAAAATAAAAATTCAAAGTAAAATTGAGTTTTAACTCTCGGTATATACATCAGCATTATTATATTAATGACAATTGAATGGGTGTGGGCGTCGACATTATTGGGTATGGGTATGATAGCCAATAACGCCGACCTAGGTACTATTGATAGTCAATCGACGCTGTTGCTTCAAATCATAAGGGTGACAGCAAAATCCTTAGAATTCAAAGTAAGATCGACCATTTTTTTAATAGAAATTTCTTTTTCCCGCTTGCCTTCACATGAAAATTTTAGAGATTGGTCCTGTACTTTTATATTCATATATATATATAGGGCAATTGTAAATGTATAAGAATTACAACATTCGAGACAGCAATATATTGGAATCACTATATTTTAGATGTCTCTCTTGTTGATATTTGGTTTAAATCTCATCACACACTAATATATAAATTTAATATTTGCATTTAAAATTTATATAATTCTCCTATAAATTTTCTATCTAAAATTTACTGTGTAAATTAAAACTCCCTCGTTCACTTATAAAAAATGCACTCAGAAAATGGTTACTTAAAGAACAAGTTAAAGAACTAACTCTCTCTATCCATTTAACTTACACAAGCCTCTAGTATAGGAGTTTAAGAGTTGTTAACATATCAATCAATTACAAGCAAGATCCCAATAAAATAGCCTCATAAAAAGGTTATATAAATATTCTCATAAAGTTCAAAATAAACCAAATATCTACAAAATATGTCTTCAAGTCATTCACGTTGACCTCCAAAAAAATCAAGGGATCCAATTCTCTTGATCTAGATTGATTCATCTTCAAGGATTTGTAACTTTATAAGATTGGTATTCAAATATAGGCCAACACATGTCCATAATATCAAAAGATTGCCAATTCTAAATAAGGTAAATTTACCACTACTAGCATTGAATTTTTCTAGCATGGATTGAGTAGTTGCAAGATCCTTTTTTGTATTCTCCAAACTAGCATTTTTTTCTGCAAGTAAAGAATCTTTCAACTCCATTTGTTTAACCAACGTCTCGTTTTCTTCCTTAAGGTTGGAGTTCTCATCTATCAGCTTTGCATTCACATGACATACTTCCTTCCATTTTTCCAACATAGTCTTGTAGCTTTGTAGGAACTCTATACTTGACTCACCATCTAATTTATTATTGTTTCTAAGTCAGTCACATTAGGAGAAATAACCTTTGTCGTGGAGGTCGTATAGTTACTTAAGCGTTTCTCATTTTGAATATGTGCTAGTTGAGGAATTTTCATCGCTCCAAACTATATTGAAAGACTTCAGTGTGAATTATTGATTTTTTCACATATCTTATATGTTCTATTAAGTCTACAATTGGGTTATAGATTTTCAAGGTAAGTGAATTTAATAATGAAAATGGTAAGTGACTTATGAATTGTTATTTTGATACCCTACTATAGCTATTATCTAAATAATTTCTTGTATGATAGTAATAATTTGTAAGTTTATATACATTAGTAATGATTAAATTTTAAATGAAAATTTTAATTCTTGATGTACTTACTAAGTTTTCACGAGCTTAACACTTTATTTTCTTTTTAACACATAGGTGGAGAATTGACTTGAAGTTCTAGAGTGAATGTCAATCCCTACTCATCTCATCACAAATCGAAGCTTGAAGAGAGAATGATTTTGATTTTTGGCAATAGTTTATGGCATGTACATAGGGTTATATTAAGATGTCTATGGAAGAATTCTAATAGAAGCATTTGATGGTTTTTTTTTATCTTCCTTGCTAATTTTGTAAACTTGGTCATGTTTGATTTAGTATTGGTTTGTCGTTGAAAGCACAAAAGAGAGTAAGGTCAAATCTTTAGGGACTGGATCGCTACAACTTCTTGTTCCTCGAAATCCTAAGCATAGTCGTGCCCAAGAAAAACGTCTGACCTAGAAAAAAATTAAAAAAACAGAAATAAAAATATGGACGAGTTGAAATTGAATAAATTGAAATTGCAATTGTAAAAAGAAACAGAGTTGAGGGAAAGGATTTTTCGATTCAAGGGATTCCAGCCTCCAGTTATCTCGATCCTCCTTTGTTCAATCATAGGCTTTTAGGTGATTCTTTTCATGACTGAATAAGCCAGTTATAGTGTAAGAGGATGCCTACGACCACCAGCTCCACTTAGGTTATAGCCTTACGATCTAGAGGAACTTGACTCTAGCCAACTGTCACTTTTGTAGGACCGTCTTACAGTAGATCATAGTTTCTCAATGGCGAATGCCACACCATTTCATCTCTTGGGCTTGACAACCTCTGATGCAGTAAGTTAGCGAATCAGCTGTGCAACCTTCCCAAAACATGCAAAGCGGGCATTCCTTGCACAAGATGAAAAGATTACTTTTAGAAGGACATGGACAAAAACATCAGTCCTGTAATGCAGAGAAATGATGAATACTCATTGAGAAGGGTTAAGTACAGGTTCTAAGCCTCATGAACTATTTTTTGAGGAATCTTTATAACCTCTAGCTAGATGAGTTTAGTTATTCATGCTTTCGGAAAAAAAAAACACAAGTGTAATGGAATGAAATTTTATTGGAAAGGAAAAGAAACAAAAAGGCTAAAGCCTTAGGGGGAAGGAGTTTTTTTTTTTTTACAGAAATGATGAGTGAATATTCATGTCACTCCATCCCTATTTACAGTACATAAAAAACCTATTTTATTCCTATTTAAACTCTAGATGAGAATGTTTAAAAGATATAATTTGAAATTAAATCTAAACAATATCAAAATAATCCTAACAATACTCCTAAAAATAAAATTCAAATTTAAATAAAGTTTTATGTTAATAAATCTCTTCTTTGAAATTTTGCCCCAAGCCTTCCACATTTTGTATTTTTGGCACCATTTCTTCTCTATTTCAAGCGCTAACCCGTTTTGTCTTTAAATTCACACTTTTTGCCCCTAAATTTCCTTTTACCTTAAATTTAGTCCCTACAAGATAAAAAACCATAAACAACCCAAATTAGTAGGATCATACTCAAAATATATATGTAATTAACACATAAAAGTATGTCATTTTAGAGTATTATCATATCCCCCCTACTTAGCCCATGCTTGCCCTCAAGTATGGTTCTTATTCCACTATGTAATTTAGATTTTACCAGGAAAGAAGTATCACTTCTAAGTTTTATAAAAATTAGGCATAATGCATATGAAAAATAAAGAGAACCTTTAGCTTGCTTTAAGTAAAACCGAAAAATATTCCAACTTAAATATACAAAATTTAAATCGACTTGGATTATTTCATGAAAATTAGGTAATTTACTAAACTTACCAAGACACCCTATTTGTTCCACCCTTAGTCCCCAAATGCAATTTTTTTCATTTTTTTTTTCTTAAGAATGTATTGGCCCTTTGATGTGAAGAGGGATGACAACCCAAACACCCCACCCTTGTTACTCAGCCCAACATACTCCTATTTTATTATTATTATATTTTTGGTTAAGAATGTTTTAACCCTTTTGACGCAAAGTGGGATGACAACCCAAGCACTCCATTCCGGTTACTCAGCCTAACACACTCTTAAATTTTTTATTTAATTCCTATTAGCAGAGTTTTATGTAACACATCACACAACCTTTTTACGCAAAGTAGGATGACAACCCAAGCACCCTACCCAGGTTTGTCAGTCAGTCACATTTTAAGCTGTGCTCATAACCACGAAATCATTAGATTTTATTTTATTTTATTTTTTAATGAAACAAAACTTTAATTTTGGAGGACTAGGAAAAAAAATCCAGTGTCAAAAATAAGTTTTGGCAATTACCTATCAGTCATGAAAATAAATTTAGGAATCATTCGTATTAAATGTCCTCTTTGCATTTAGACTTAATAAATTTTACTGTAAGTAAGATAGGATTAACTTCATTAATCATAATTATTTTAGACTAATAGAAATAAAATAGTGGAGATTGATGGTCACTAAACTAACTATAAATACGACTAAGGCAAGTGCACTTACCGAACAATAGTATAGCAATGGTGAGTAGAGAATATTGTATCCACAAGGACTAAAAGTATTAGTAATTAGCAATTTTCTATTATTTAGCCAACAATTTGGGGTGATGTATTTTAATCTAAATTTACTAAACTAATTTAACTAAGAATGCAACAAAGAATGAATCAAAGAAATAATCAAATATTAACCAATTAGATAGACAATACCCAAGAGAGAATCCACCTAGACTTCACATTTTATTATGAATCAGAATTAAATGATATATTCACTTGTCTCTTGATCCATAGAAATCCCTAAATTATGTTAATATCTCTTTCGAGAGTAAAAACAATTGACTCTAGGTTGATTAATTGAAATCTCTTTCTAATTAAAACCCCTATCGTCGCATTAATTGGATCTATAGTTTTCCCTATTAGATTTGACTCTAATCCGGTAGATTTATGTCATCCTATTTCTAGGATTGCATGCAACTCCACTCAATTATGCTAGATCTACTCAAAACAGAGACTTTTGCTCCACTGAATTAAGCAAATTAAACATGAATTAATATCTCGAAAATATTAAAACATGAAATAAGCACACATAATTGAGAACAAGAATAAAGTATTTATTATGTAAAAACATAAATTAAATAAAATGATTCATCATAGGTTTCATCCTCCCTAGGTATCTAGGGAATTTAGTTCATAATCCTGAATAGAAACATCTCAAAGTCAGAATAACCACAAGACATAAAGAAACTTAATAAAACTTCGAAAGAAATTAAAGGGGGATCTTCATCTTGATGGAGATCCGCTTCCGAGTTGATTTTGATGGTGTTCTTCGAGTGTTTTCTTCATTCTTCTCTGATTCCCCTTTATATCTTCTTCTAATTGGTATTTATAGACTTTAGAATGCTCAGAAAGCCTAAAAATTGGGTTTTTCCATGTATTTGGGAAGTAGGGTGCGAAATTGACACGGTCTGGCACATGAGCGTGTGTCCAGCCCGTGTGGCTCATACGGGCGTGTGTCCATCCCGTGTGGAAATGCCCAGGTTGTGTGGCTCCTGAAAACAACTCTATTTATCTAATTTTGGCTCGTTTTCTGCTCCTTTAGCTCCCAAATTCTCTTCTAAGTATAAAAACATAAATTTAAAGGATTGAAGCATCAAATTCACCAATTCGCATAATTAATCATCCAAAAATGCATTAAGAATGAGATTAAAATATGTTACTTTTATAGCTTATCAAAGATGAAATCAATATAGCAAAATCATAACTAATTCAGCGGGACAAGAATCATGCTCGCAGGTCAAACAATGGGTAATTCTTAGTCAAAATCTTAGGTATGAAAAAGGGCAGGATATAGTAAAAAAGTATATGTGGGCAAAAATAAGCAGAAGGCAGCAACAACAGTAACACAACAGAAGATTCAACAGATAAAATAACAGAAATAATGAGGAATGTCTCCCCTACTTAAATCACATTGCCCTCAATGTGAAAAATAATATTAACAAATATGATGAAAAAGAAAGGGTTTAGAACACTCCCTATGTCGTTTTCGTTACTATTTTTGCCACCTATTTCCAAATTTAATTTTTTGCTTCCTCAATTCTCCTGGACGTAAGAAGAGAGATAAAATTTATTAACATGCGAGAAAATAAAATAGAAAATAAAAATAAAGTATATAAACAAATAAAAATAAAAATAAAAATGGGTTGCCTCCCAACAAGCGCTTGTTTAATGTCGTTAGCTTGATGACCAACTAAAATTGGGGCTGTTCCAGCTGAATTTTTTCTATTGTATGGGCTTGGAAATTCTCCTTTTTGACCACATCCAACATATTTGGGTTCAATCGTCTTTGCGCCTCTTGCTTTGGTTTCGTATTTTCCTCTAAGAAAATCTTATGTGTGCATGTCATGGGGCTAATCCTTTTTAAGTCGGTAATAGTCTCATCATTCTCCAAAAATATGCACTTGAGATGCTTAGGAAGTGGTTTTAATTCTAGATCTGGTGCTTGCACAACAGAAGGTAAAATTTTAGTGTTCATAGGAGCCAATAATTCATTAACAGATTCGCAAATAGATCCCGAATCGAAATTATCATCAGACAAGGTTTCAAGCTTATCTTCGTAAGGTGACTCAAAAGTTTCTTCTACTAATGAGTCAATTATGTTTATACAGTTTATATTCAAGATTTCACTCAGGTGACTAGTGTCGTAAACGTTAAACTTCACGATCTCCTCGTCAAACTCCATCGTGAGTGTTGACACAATTTTTTTGATAAAACGGGGTCGACTTGGATTTTGAAAATAAAACGAAAATGGGAGTTGCCACCAATTTTTTTTACTTATGTGTGATCGATTACCTTATAATTAAATCATTTTAATAAAAATTTAAATTTATTAAAATGATAATTTTTGGTCTTATAAAATCCAGAAGACCGGTTCGGGAGTCGGTTAGGCACGAGGAAGGGTTAGCACCCTCGACACACCCAAAATTGGTACCCTGTTGATTAATTAGTGTCTTTATATAAAAAATGTGTAAAGATTTTAAAATATGATCCTTGTATTAAAAAAAACTTGTATAAATCAAATTAGCCGTTAAGACCCTTTCATTTCGGAGAGAGAAAATGTCATACCCAATGAGTTAGGGCATGATATTTCACCTCCTCAAAAAATGAGCTTGTCCAAAAACTCGTGCAATAAAATTTAAAAGGATATTCAATTGTTTAAGTCAGATGAAAAAAATTGCAGCCCAATACGTTAGGGCACAACTTCTCAAAATTCTAAACATTCAATATTGCCTTTATTATTTTTAGAAAAATCCTCATCTCGAGAAAACAACGTGTCATATCCAATGCGTTAGGACACAACGTATTGAATTCCCGATAATGAGCTTTTTATTTTTATTTTTTGATTAAAGAGCATTCTCGATTATTTAGATTCAACGAAGAAAATTGAAACCCAATACGTTAGGGCTCAATCCTCTTGAAGATCCCAAGTACCGAGTATTGCCTTTATTTTCAAAATTTTCTCTTTTTTACGAATTTGGATAAAAATTATATATGACGGAATAACAATTATGATAATGTAAGTAAAAATAGTACGAGAAATAACAAAATGAACAAATAAAATGTCAAATTTATAGCATGCAAAATAACAAGTGTAAGCAAATAAAATTAAAACATTCTTTTAAAATAATAATAAAACATAAATAAATAAATAAAAGAGATGAACAAAATTATAAAAATATAAAGCATGTATATATATATATGGTTAAATCTAAAATTAAATGGTATAAATGAGTAAATAATAGTAATAATAATAATAATAATAATAATAATAATAATAATACAAGGTTAAAAGATATTTAAACTTAGATAAATAAATAGAATAATAATATAATAATAATATAAAAATAACAGCATAATATAATAATATAATGAGGAATAAATAAATAAACTGAATTAATTAATAAAATAAAAAATAACATAAGAGGACTAATTTGAATTTAAAGACAAAGATTCGGGGTAAAATCAAAATAAAACGCAAGGGAGGGACCAATCTGAACGCGCGCATAACATGGGGGGACTAAAAAGGTAATTTTACCTTCTTCCCCCAAAACAACATCGTTTCAGCAAGGACCAAACTGAATTCATAGAAAAATCACAGGGTAAGATTTAAAAAATAAAAATCTTTGATTGGAAAACATTAAAAAAGCGGAAGGGCTAAAAGTGCAATTAGCCCTTCCATTGAAAACACGCAAATCCCCCCGGAGCGGGTCGGGTCGTACGCAGGTCGGGCAAAATAGCACCGTTTTAGCATTAAAAAACCCTGAACAAAAAGGTATCGTTTCGTAGCAGTATAAAAACTAAAATTTTCAGAAAAAATGCTCATTTCCTCTTCTTTTTCTAGGAAAAACGCCTTTATTATCTCTCGGCCCCTCTCTCTAGTCCGACCTAAGTCCGAATGAAGGCTCCGACGCACCTCCGCCGTAGCTTCGCCACAAGCGGCAGCAGGAGGTGCAAAAATCGGCCTTTTTTAGCCTTGTTTGGGGCTTGTCTCTCCTAGAACCTGGATTCGAGGCTACATCCTTTGAAAGGTGAGTATTTCCTCCCTTCTTTTCTTTTTTTATTTCCGTATGCAAACTGAAAAAAATAAAAAAATGAAATAGAAGGATTAAAAAAAAACGAATCACCTTGAAATTACCTCTATGTTTTTTTATTTATTTTTTATCTTTGTAAAAAAAAAGTCCTTTTTACAATCTGTTCTAGTGGCTTTTATAGCCACTGATACATCCTTTTGTCACATTTTTCTGCTATTGGTTTTGCTTTGCTTGCAGGTATCCTTTTGGTTCTTCTATTGCAGGCGTTGGGGGGTCAACGGAGCAGGGTTTTACTATTTTGGTGGAATCGGGGGCTACCTCGGGTGGTGTGCATGCTAACACCGCACATGGAGGCAACAGTACAAAGGAAAGAAGGGAGCCCTAGGGTTCCCTGATGCTGTTTAGTCTTTTGGGCCCCATTGGGCCATTTAGGGTTTTAAAATTTAGGCGGTGTATCTGGATTGAATTTGTCTGGGGTATCTTATATTTGGTTTAATTGGGCCCCGGGTGAAATATGGGCTTTACAACTGCGCCTCTTTGCTAGTTGTCGTGCAATGAAAATAGAGCAAAGACTGAGAAAGACCAATTTTGCCCAGTCTCATCGATTCTTGAGTTGTTCTGGTGCTTTTATTCTTCAAGTAGCTTTGTTCCAGTCCACTGTGTCTTGTTGCTTCGATCCACTTTACTACAACTTTAGGGGGATGAGATTTGTGGTTTTAGTCTGCTCCACTGCAATGTCAGGAAGATAAGACTTGTTGCTTGAATCTGCTCCACTACGACCTCAGGGAGATAAGTATTGATATGATAAGATTTAATCCGATCCTCTCCAACTTCAAAGGTATAAGATTCATTGTTTTAATCCGCTCCACTGCAACTTCAAGGAGATAGGATTAGTAGCTTCAGTCTGCTCCACTGCAACTTCAGGGAGATAAGACTTGTATTTTCAATCTGCTCCACTGTAATTTCAAGGAAATGAAATTTGTTTTCGATCTGCTTCATTGCTAGTACAAGAAAACAAGATCTACGATCTTCAACCTACTCCACTACTACTCAGGGAGATAGGACTAGTGACTTAAATCCACTTCCCTACTACCTTGGGAAGATATGATTCGCTGTCTTCGATTTGCTCCACTACTACTTAGGGATACAGGATCTGCAATCTTCAACCTACTCCATTACCGCTCAGGGAGATAGGACCAGTGGCTTAAATCTACTTCTCTACTGCCTTGGGAAGATAAGATTCACCGTCTTCGATCTGCTCCACTACTACTTAGGGAGATAGGATCTGTAATCTTCAACCTACTCCACTGCTGTTCAAGGAGATAGGACCAGTTTTTGATCTGCTTCACTGCCAGTACAGGAAGACAAGATTTGTAATCTTCAACCTACTCCACTGCTACTCAGGGAGATAAGACTTGATATGATGACTTCAATCCATCCCACTGCAACTTCAGGGGTATGGGTAACTTCATTGATCTATTCTCTAGGGAACATGACTTGTAAAATCCATTTCATGGACCTATTTGTGCCTAGTGTTTAGGATGTCATGATTAGAATGAATCAAATGCTCCTAACTAGATGTGTATGATATTTGTAGAATGTCATGAGAGTTATCCCTTTTTAATGCTTAGGTTGTCATTACTCACTATTCATCAGGTTCTATCACTGATGCCTTCTTATTCAGCCAGTATCTTCAACAGAAAAACCAAATAAATGGTCGCAACTTAGACTATTCTTTCTCAAATGCTTCCTACCTTTAAGTTGGTTAGTTCTAAACAATAGCCCTGTTTCAGGTCCTCATACTTATTTAGAAACCTTTCAGAGTAATATATAGAACTCCTTCTATTTGAATATTATCAGTCCATTAATCATTATTTCAATGAAAAGTGCTTGAAAAAGATTATCACAATGGACAAGATGAAATTTTGTTGGGAGCAAAGCTCAAAATGAATAGATTAATCAAGATACCAAATTTTGCTAGAATACGAAATGAGAATATATTAATCAAGATGGCGTATTTTTCCAAAAAAAAAACAAATAAAATGAAAATAGGTGCCCCAGATATCGTAGCATGAGCTTCTCTGCCCCAAACTTCTTGAGGACCCTTTTGAACTTGATATGTTTTTAGAAGTCCTATAAGATTTTGATGATGCCCCAAGAGGTAACATCTCTCCGTCTTGCTAATTTGGAGAGGAAAAAGACTACCGTATGCCCCACCTTTGATCAAAACTTGAATTGCCCATTCCTGGATTTTCAATTCAAAACCCCTTTGGTCTCAAGGTGCCTTTTGCGGGTTTTCACCTTGGCCTCTCCTTTTTTTTCTTTCTTTTTATTTTTTATTTTTATGAAACATTCCTTGATTGAATTTGAGCTCGTAGGATTAGGCAAGTCCTTGTTATCCCTTCTGGTCAAAATCAACACTTCTCCAGATAAGGCCTTCCATGTAAGGTCATTTCCAGTTGATATCCACTTTCTTCTGAAATCCTTTTATATGGGAAGGATCTTCTTCGATATTAGGTCCCCCTTCATGGAATTCTCTAGGTGAACCTTTTTGTTGTAAGCTCGCATCATTCGCTTCTGGTACATTTGACCATGACGGATAGCTATTAGTCTTTTTTCTTCGATCAAATTCAATTGATCGTATCAAGATTTGATCCATTTTACTTCATCCATCTTCACCTCAGTCGACACTCTGTGAGAAGGAAATTTGACTTCAACGGGCTCAAACGCCTCCATTATACAAACCATTGAAAAAAGTGTTGCCCCAATGGAGGGTTATTTTTTTCACGCCGTCCTTTTTGGGGCGATATGGCTTTAATCATGAATAGACTGCAAACTTTTGATATCATGCTATTGTTCAAATTTAGTGTATTGTCAGATATGATCATTTTTTGGCATTCCATACTGACATATGATCTTTTCGAGAATTCACTAACTGTCGACTTTGTGACATCGGCATATGAAGCAACTTCTGCCCACTTAGTAAGGTAATCGATGACCATAAAGATAAATTGATAACTGTCAAAAACCTTACGCGATATCGGCCCAATGACATCTGAGCCCTACATAGAAAAAGGCCATGACCTTCATTGATTCTTTATTAGGTAGAATCTTGTTCTCCCATCCTTAACAAATCAAGAGATAAGCTACAGTCTTAGTTATCTCCAAAGTTCTGAGGTTCATCTGACATATATTCTGCTCAAAAGGAGATTTTGAGTCAATAGCAGTGTCGCTCATGTCGTTGATATCTAGAGACCTGTTATAGGGACGAAAGTAAATCCAAAGAATAAAAGAATCTAAGAATATTTATCTGTATAGTATGATTATGAATGAAATGGAAACAATAAAAAAATATTTGCTTGAAGTGAGAAACAAAGATGCATTTTATTGAAATAAAGATATTGAACATAAGCCTATCTTAGAATAGGATTCTTATTGCTCCTAGGCTTAGAGCAATAAGCGTGTTTTAGACATTACTCCGAATTAGCTCTAAAAGGCACAGGGATCTCTTCTACATTCCCATTGTTCAAAACACTCCCAAGTATGTAAGGGCAAGTGCTTGATAAATTCTTTTCCCCGGCCTCCTCTTTAGATACGGCATTAGCATTCAAATTCCCCAACATTCCTTCCGGGCCTTTGACTTCTTCAAAGAATTCCAACTCTTTATTATCCATTAGGTTTTGTACTAGAGCTTTGAATTCAGCGCACTCTTGGATTTCATGACCTTCTTTAGCGTGGAACTCACAGTAGCTCCTCATCCCTTTTGGTCTCGTCTCTGAATTCTAGATGATTAACCCTATGTCTATCATTTGTTTCAAAACCAATTTCAGTAAGGTTTTTACTTCTACAACATTGGTTTTGGTTTTCTTCCCTCTATTCTCAATTATCACATTTACCCTTGGGTCTGAATGACTGGGTAACAGATTTTCTACTACATTAGGTCCAGATGGATCGCCAAATTTTACGATGCCCATCTTAATGAACCTTTCAACTAAATTTTTGAACGTAGTGCAGTTTTCAATGGAGTGTCATGCTACTCCCGCGTGGTATTCACATTGGGTATTAGCATCATACCATTTCGGGAACGAAGGTTGCATGGGTTCTGAGTAGAACGGAGCTACTACATACGCATCAAATAGATTCTGATATAACTCTTTATACGTCATCGAGATGTGTGTAAACTAGAGTCTTTCTGTGTTTGGCCTCGAATTGGATTCTTCCTTTGAGGGGCTTTGATAGCCAGCAGCTACCATCTTTAGATGGCCTAGAGTGACCTATTTTGAATACCCTTTATTATACAAGCTCAGGTTGCTCACTTCATTTTCTTTGTTCTTTGGGGTTGATCTTTTGACGCTTTCCCCCGCATCTATCTTCCCACTTCTTATGGCATTTTCAATCATCTCACCAGACATTACCATATCTGAGAAGCTCATGGTAGTTCTTCCCAACGTGTGGTTAATGAATGGGGCTTTCAGAGTGTTGATAAAAAGCATCATGGTTTTTTCTCCAAAAGAGATGGCTAGACTTATGTCACTACCTCTCTCCATCTTTGGGCATATTGCCTGAAGCTCTCACTTTGCTTCTTCTCCATGTTTTGCAATGTGATTCTATCGGGTGTCATGTCTGTTACATGGTTGTATTGCTTCATGAAAGCCTGTGTTAAGTCCTTCCATGAGTGGATGTTAGCACGACACAGTTGGTTATACCATTTGGCAGCCGACCCAATCAGACTATCTTGGAAGCAATGAACTAACAATTACTCGTTATTAACGTATCTCGTCATTCTTCGACTGAACATCATGATGTGAGTTTTAGGAAAACTAGTCCCATTATATTTTTTGAATTCTAGAACCTTGAATTTCGATGAGAATACTAGATCTGGGATCAAATCGAGATCTTTGGCGTCAACCCCGCAATGGTAATCAGCATTTTCCATGGCTCTGAGTTTTTCCTCCAACCATCTGTACTGATCTTCGAGTTGTTTTGGCAGTTTCATCTTTGATTTTTCTATTTCTACCATTTCGTCTAGGTCAGGAACTACAGGATTGTTTAGATTGTCTCTTGGATTGGAACCTGAGCCTGTCGAGTAGTTCATTGGTGCCGAGGTACCGACTTGATATTGTTGGGGTCTGTTAGTAGCGGGTGCCCCTTGTGGATATGCCTCTAGTTGTGCCTGGATATTAGTCGAGGTGAAACCCGGTGGATAGGCCGGGTCTTCATGATCATCTCCAAGATTGACTACAATGCCCTTCTCTTTATCATACCCTCCTGCCATTAGTTGCGTCAATTGACTTATCATACTTCTTTGGGATTCTTCCATTTGTTCCATTATATCTTGTTGAATTTTAGTCAATCGTTATAACATCTGGTCTTGCATATCCTTTTGGAGCTGTTCCAGCCTTTCCAATCTTTGGTCCATTACTTTGGTTTTTGCTCGAGTACCGTAACGGTGTTGGTTTTCCACATTAGCTAAAATAATTTTACCTAATTAGGGTCCTTTTGTGAAAATCTAATGCATATGATGCAATGTAATGCAAATGCATGGAATGAATGCAAAAAAAAAAGAGAGGCATTGATTCTGAATTCAATTCCATTAGAATAACATTTCTAGAAAACAATTTTCTTTACATTAAACGGATTACATATGCGGCTTTGCCCTCATATTCAAGGCGAAGACATCGATCTTTTCCTTCATATCCAGATGTTAGGATCAAATCTTGCGAATTTTCCAAAATCTGTCTCTACTATCTCCTTTTTGTTTTAATCCGAGCGACGACCCATTTGTCACCCCACGATGCTCTTTAGTTTCCTTTGAGACATGACAGTTCTCGAATAATCTTTGTCAGTTTGAATCCTCAGGCAGCGAAGCATAGTCGTATATTTCTTCATGAACTTCCGGCCTTCTCTCGTTGTGTTTAATCAGACCATATTTGGGCAGTCGCACTATATTCCACCTTATCTAGAAATTCGTTTTCCATGGCCAGCTTTTCTATTTTGCAATTAAATTTAACCAACACCTCTTTTTTATGATGAAAATGCAATGAAATCATAACCAAAACAAAACAAAATAGGTTAGTACAAGGCAAAATCAAGCAAGAAAAATAAATAGAGCAACTATTTGGGTGACCACTAGGGGTTTGGAGTGGTTCTATCTAGGGTAGGCTCTTAGGGTTCACTATATGCGGCTTGGTTCTAAAGAAAGGGTACCTGAACTTGTAGATTCCTCAATCCTCACCCATTATAGGCTCATATGGACCGAGTTCAGTTCAGGGGAATACATTTCCCTATGGCTGCACGGAGATGAAAATCTCACTAAGACATAGGTACGGATGTATCCCGAAAGTGATCCACTATCCTACATGGAGGTGAAGATCTCATGAAGGACTAGTTTCTCACTCCCAGTTAAAAGGGTATAATGGAGCGCTAATGCGATGCAATGTGCAGAAAGATACCAAAACATAAATCAACACATCAATTATGAACTACAATGATAAATATCGTAATAAAGACGAATGAAATGCAACGAAAGGATTGTATATTTAAACCAAGTTTTTGATTTTCGACAAAAAGACAAAAAGTAATCAACTCGTGGCTTGACTCACTTATTTTGTCCCCAGCGGAGTCGCCACGCTGTTGACACTATTTTCTTGATAAAACGGGGTCGACTTTGATTTTGAAAATAAAACGAAAATGAGAGTCGCCACCAATCTTTTTTACTTAGGTGTGATCGGATCACCTTATAATTAAATCATTTTAATAAAAATTTAAATTTATTAAAATGATAATTTTTGGCCTTATAAAATCCAGAAGACGGGTTCGGGAGTCAGTTACGCACGAGGAAGTGTTAGCACCCTCGACACGCCCAAAATTGGTACCTTGTTGATTAATTAGTGTCTTAATATAAAAAAATGTGTAAAGATTTTAAAATACGATCCTTGTATTAAAAAACAACTTGTATAAATCAAATTAGCCGTTAAGACCCTCTCATTTCGGAGAGAGAAAATGTCATACCCAATGAGTTAGGGCATGATATTTCACCTCCTCAAAAAATGAGCTTGTCCAAAAACTCGTGCAATAAAATTTAAAAAGGATATTCAATTGTTTAAGTTAGATGAAAAAATCGCAGCCCAATACGTTATGGCACAACTTCTCAAAATTTTAAACATTGAATATTTCTTTTATTATTTTTAAAAAAATCCTCATCTCGAGAAAACGTGTCATATCCAATGCGTTAGGACACAACGTATTGAATTCTCGATAATGAGCTTTTTATTTTTATTTTTTGATTAAAGAGCATTCTCGATTATTTAGATTCAAGGAAGAAAATTGGAACCCAATACGTTAGGGCTCAATCCTCTCGAAGATCCCAAATACCGAGTATTGCCTTTATTTTCAAAATTTTCTCTTTTTTACGAATTTGGGTAAAAATTATATATGATAAAATAACAATTATGATAATGTAAGTAAAAATAATATGAGCAATAACAAAAATGAACAAATAAAAGGTCAAATTAATAACATGCAAAATAACAAGTGTAAGCAAATAAAATTAAAACATTCTTTTAAAATAATAATAAAACATAAATAAATAAATAAAAGAGATGAACAAAATTATAAAATATAAAGTATGTATATATATATATGGTTAAATCTAAAATTAAATGGTATAAATGAGTAAATAATAATAATAATAATAATAATAATAATAATAATAATACAAGGTTAAAAGATATTTAAACTTAGATAAATAAATAGAATAGAAATATAATAATAATAATAATAATAATAATATAAAAATAATAGCATAATATAATAATATAGTGAGGAATAAATAAATAAACTGAATTAATTAATAAAATAACAAAATAACATAACAGGACTAATTTGAATTTTAAGACAAAGATTCAGGGTAAAATGAAAATAAAACGCAAGGGAGGGACCAATCTGAACACGCGCATAACATGGGGGGACTGAAAAGGTAATTTTATCCTCCCCCCAAAACAACATAGTTTCAGTAAGGACCAAACTGAATTTATAGAAAAATCACAGGGTAAGATTTAAAAAATAAAAATCTTTGATTGGAAAACATTAAAAAAGCGAAAGGGCTAAAAGTGCAATTAGCCCTTCCATTGAAAACACGCGGATCCCCTCTGGAGTGGGTCGAGTCACACGCGGGTCACGTAAAACGGTGCCGTTTTAGAGTTAAAAAACCCTGAACAAAATGGTGACGTTTCGTAGTAGTATAAAGAATAAAATTTTCAGAAAAAAATGTTCATTTCCTATTCTTTTTCCAGGAAAAATGCCCTCATTATCCCTCAGCCCCTCTCTCTAGTTCGGCCTAGGTCTGACTGAAGGCTCTGGCGCACCTCTTCCGTAGCTCCGCCGCAAGCGGCAGTCGAAGGTGCAAAAATCAGCCTTTTTTAGCCCCTGTTTGGAGCTCGTCTCTCCTAGAACCTGAATTCGAGGCTAAATCCTTTGAAAGGTGAGTATTTCCTCCTTTCTTTTCCTTTTTTATTTTTGTATGAAAAATGAAAAAAATAAAAAAATGAAATAGAAAGATTAAAAAAAAGCGAATCACCTTGAAATTACCTCTGTTCTGTTTTTTTATTTATTTTTTATCTTTGTAAAAAAAAGGTCCTTTTTTACAATCTGTTCTAGTGGCTTTTATAGCCACTGATACATCCTTTTATCACGTTTTTATGCTACTGTTTTTGCTTTGCTTGCAAGTATCCTTTTGGTTCTTCTTTTGCAGGTGTTGGGGGGTCAACAGAGCAGGGTTTTTACTGTTTTGGTGCAACCGGGGGCTACCTCGGACGATGTGCATGCTGACACTGCACAGGGAGGCAGCGACGCAAAGCAAAAGAGGGAACTCTAAGGTTCCCTGATGTTGTTTAGTCTTTTGAGCCCCATTGGGCCATTTAGGGTTTTAAAATTTAGGCTGTGTATCTGGATTAGATTTGTCTGGGGCACTTATTTTTGGTTTAATTGGGCTCCGGGTGAAATATGGGCTTTTCAGTGAGGGTTCAACTACGCACGTCAATCTTAGTACTTGCAGTACTAAAAAAGGCCACCCCAAAAACATGTCTAAAGACCTAGGAGCGTTATCTTCTACCCTTTTCACTACATAAAAGTCCGCAAGGAAGATAAGTCTGTTGACTTTCACTAATACGTCCTTAAGGACTCCTTCAGGATGCACAATAGACCTATCTGCTAATTCAATGATAACACCTATTTTCATGATAAAAAAACCCACGTGAAGTGATTCACAAATAGAAAAAGGCATTACGTTTATTGAGGCCCCTAAATCACACATAGTTTTTTAATTCCTAAGTGACCTATTTTGCATGGTATTGCAAATATGCCTTTACCTTTACATTTTACTGGCATCCTCCGCTGTAACACTGCAAATACATTTTCACCAACACTTACTCTTTCATTTCTAGTTAATTTTCGTTTGTTGGTGCAAAGCTTCATAAGGAACTTGGAATATCGCAGAATTTGTTTGATGACATCCAACAATGGTATGTTGATCTCAACGTTTCTGAATGTTCCAAGAATCTCTTTTTCCTCCTTACCTTTCCGATGTTGGTTCAACTGTCCTTGAAACAAAGGTTGAATTATGGGAAATGCAGGTTTCTTTTGGACCTGTTCATTGTTCTCTTGCTTTTCCTGGGTAGAATCTTGATCAAGATTCTTGTCAAGATTTGGTTCCAGTTCCTTCCCACTTCGTAATGTCATTACATTTGCATTTTGTCTTGGGTTAGGTTCTGTTTGTAACGGCGGCTTTTCTTGTGAGTTCAATTTATCAATTGATGTGGTCAACTCTTTTATAGACACCTTAGTTTTCTGTTGAAAATCTTCTGTCTTCTTTTGGAAATCCTTTGTTTTCTTCTGGAAATCCTCCGTTTTCTTTTGGAAAGCAACAGTTTACTGTTGTATTTGATTTTGGAAATCAAGTACATTAGTTGCTAATTTATTTACCGTGGTTTCTAGAGAGGTACTTGAATCTTGCGTTTGTTGTGGAAAACAGTTTTGGTATGGTTGGTTATACTGCAGGTTTGTCCCATAACTGAAGTTAGGATGGTCTTTCCATCCTGAGTTATATATACTTCCATAAGGGTCATATCACCTTTGGGAAGTCCAGGAAAATTCCTCACAGTATCCAAATGGGCCATAGTATTGTCACACAAACTAAGGCATGCACCAGTTGTATGTTTGGGTGTTGCACAAATTCCGCACAATCGGGCTAGTCCTATTTTTACTACAAAAAGAGAATTCATGATATTAGTAAGTTTTTTATTTTATCTTCTAAAGTTGAAATACTTAGCTGGTGAACCCTTCTAGCGGGTTTAGGATTAGCTCAGAATTGTTGTGCATTTGCAGCCACTGTGGATATCAAGTCCCTTGCCTATTGGGGGTCATGATGACTAATACCCCTCCACTGGCGGCATCTATCATATTCATTTCTATGGGCTTCAAGCCCTCATAGAAGTATTGTAGCGGAGACTGTTATGTTATCCCATGTTGTGGGCAACTTGCACACAACTTCTTAAATCACTCCCAATAGTCATAAAGAGACTACACATCTTTTTGCCTTATCCCAAAAATCTCCCTTTTTATCTCAGCTGTGCGCGATGCTGGGAAAAATCTGTTGAGAAACAAATGGTAAAGATCAGTCCAAGTTGTGATAGATACAAGAGGTAGATAAAATAACAATTCCCTAGTAGATCAAAAAAGGGAAAGAACATAATTTGATTTGATCCTCAATTACGCCCTAAGGTTTCATACTGAGACAAACTATATGAAAATCTTTCAAATGTTTGAGTGGATTTTCATTTTGCAATCCACGAAAAGTCGAAAGCAGCTGGATTAATCCTGACTTAAGTTCAAAATTAGTATCCATAGTAGGATACGTAATGCATAACGACTGTTGATCTGCGGGAGCTTCGACTATTTACCGAATCATTTGGGCCATAGGTAGTTGTACTGGATTCATGTTTATGTTAACCCTAGCGTTAGGCACTTCTTATGGTGGATCGAATCCTATTCTTTCGTTCTCTAGTGTTTGAGTAGGGCTTTCCTTAACCCTAGACCAACTTCATCGCCTGTTTCTATTTCCAGCTGTAGGTTATTATGAGTTCCTACCACCTCTGACTGTTTGTTCCGTAGCTTTGTTTCCTTACGATTAGCTCTTGCAGTCTTTTTTATTTCTGAATCGAACACAAGATTTCTTGGAGTAGATCTAGTCATAAGAAAAAAATAACAAGATTAGTATGTTACCGGTCCCTGTCAACGGTGCCAAAATTTGGTGTCATTAAACGCACCAAAAATAACCTATCCCTAATAAATAACGAAAAGAATAATATAAGGGAAGTAGGGTCAAATCCTCAGGGACTGGATAGCTACAGTAAGAAGAAACAGAGTTGAGGGAAGGGGTTTTTCGATTCAAGGGATTCCAGCCTCCGGTTATCTCGATCATCCTTTGTTCAATCATAGGCTCTTAAGTAATCCTCCTCATGACCTAATAAACCAGTTATAGTGGAAGAGGACACCTATGACCACCAACTCCACTTAGATTATAGGCTTACGATCTTGAGGAACCTGACTCTAGCCAACCGACACTTTTGTGGGACCGTCTTACAGTAGATCATCGTTTCTCAGTGACGAATGCCACGTCATTTCGTCTCTTGGTCTTGACAACCTCTGACGCAGTAAGTTAGCGAACCGACTGTACAACCTTCCCAAAATATGCAAAGTGGTTGTTCCTTGCACAAGATGAAAAGATTACTTTTGGAAGGACATGGACAGAAACCTCAGTCTCGTAATGTAGAGAAATAATGAATACTCGTTGAGAAGGGTTAAGTACGAGTTCTAAGCCTCATGAACTATTTCTTGAGGAATCTTTATAACCTTTGGCTAGATGAGTTTAGTTACTCATGCTTTTGGGAAAAAAAACATAAGTGTAATGGAATGAAATTTTACTGGAAAGGAAAAGAAACAAAAAGGCTAGATCCTTAGGGGGAAAGAGTTTTTTAAGGAAATGATAAGTTAATATTCATGTCACTCCATCCCATATTTATAGTACATAAAAAACCTAGTTTATTCCTATTTAAACTCTAGATAATAATGTTTAAAAGATATAGTTTGAAATTAAATCTAAACAATATCATAATAATCCTAAAAATAATCATAAACATAAAATTCAAATTTAAATAAAGTTTTATATTCATAAATCTCTTCTTTGAAATTTTACCCCAAGTCTCCCACATTTTGTATTTTTGGCACTTCTTCCCTATTTCGAATGTTGACCCATTTTGTCTTTAAATTCACGCTTTTTACTGCCAAATTTCCTTTTGCATTCAATATAGTCCCTACAAGATAAAAACCATAAACAACCCAAATTAGTAGGATCGTACTTAAAATATATATGTAATTAACACATAAAAGTATGTCATTTTATAGTATTATCAAGTATTTAATTGAATTATGTGATGTTTAAGGTTGAAAATTGGTGAATGTGAATGGTATGTTGACTAAATTGGATTATAGGTACCATATGAACATTATTTTAGGGGTTGTGTATCGAAATTCATAAGATTCAATGAGATAGAACACATGTCACGATGAGCAATACTAAGTGAGTGACGTCACGACATGGTATCCTTGAAGTCGTGACGAGCAGTAGTCCGTGAGTGACATCGTGTTATGGCATCCTTGAAGTCGGGACGAGCACTCGATAGATTAGAACTTTACAAATTAGTCTTTAAGCAACTTTTGATCACCTAAAAAGCTATTCGTAAAGCTCATATACAGCTCAAATTAGTATATAAATCATATTTTAATTGTATAGTAAGCTTAATAACTTGAATAAAAATGTTCAATCAATATGGAATTATTGCAGTTGTTCTAGCAACGAATGTAACATCTCGATACCTTGATCAGCAATTGGGTCTGGTATAGAGTGTTATAGGTTTAATGAGATTTGGGTAGATCAAAATAGATTAAAGCCTATCTTATGAAGATAGATTTGTGCTTTATAAATGGTAGGTTTGATCAACCTTGATAGATGTTTTATTGTTGAGGCAAGTGTTTTTGAAGTGCTAGCGAGATGGCCACTTCAACCTAGCACTTCGACAGACAATATAACTTGCCTTATTTGAAGTTGAAAATCTTTTCAAGCAAATCAATTGGTAAATGACTTAAATGATTTTTTGGACGTGTGTTGATCCATAGTTGAAGTCCATCTTGTGGAGAAACAAATCTTTGAAGATTGGATCGAATTAGATCAAACAATCAAATCCATAGTGGCCAATGCAGTCAGACACTTCCATTCAACTTAATCAGTTCATGCAATTAGCAATTGTAGGTGCTAACAAAATTAACACAAACTTTTTACATCAACCACTACGTGAAGTAACTCATGATATAGCAGTAAAAGCAAGACGTATAGGCAAATCGACTTATCAGGTTCTCATTGAAATAGGATGCACACAAGGAAAACCACTAATAATTGTAAATTAAATTATAGTTATCACAATTTTTTGATATTTTATACTTAGAATTCTATTTAAGTAATAATTTTATTTTAAAAATTGCACCTTTCTAACTAATAAATCGAAATTGCTATAAAATAAATAGACAAAGAGTAAAGAACAAATAAAATGGGTGAGCAAAAGAGAGCATATTTTATTGATCAATCGAAATATTTACAAAGCTTCTCCAAAGTCTCTCTTTATAAGCATAAGAAGTATAAATGAAGTAGAGATCTACATCTAATGACTATTAGAATTTAAAGTTCATCAAAACTTATTTTGATCTTGATGGACATCCACTTAATAAGATATTCATAACACTCCTCTTTAGATGTCCATTGGTAGATAATGTTCCTCGTTAAAACCTTACTACGATAAAAACCCTATGGGAAAAAAATTCCTAGTGAAGGAAAAAGAGTACACATATTTATAATACGCACAATATGCTGTCACATTAAAAACCTTACCAAGAAAACCCAATGGGACAAAACCTCGGTTAAGAGAAAAAGAGTACAACGCGTATTTACTCCTCCTCATGAAAACATTACATACTTTCTCATTTCTACGTATTCAATCTTGAATACTAGCTTTTCAAATGAGCATTTATATCACCTTTCTTTTGAAAGTCATGAGTGATGGAAAATTTGGGAGAAATATATTTTGATCTTTTCAGGAGTTTCAATAATAATCATAGCAAACTTTAACCATGATTCTTCTATAAAAATATACATAGGTATTTTGGATTATTGTATAATCCTCCTTCAACTATTATTCACTTAGTCAAATTTACCACATATGTTTAAATTATTTCAATTCATATAAGTGAACAATTTCGAGAATTTCAATATGCTTCTAGCATCCTAAATCTTTCAATGATTTTAATATAAACCTTACTATATAGTGATTCATAAAAGGTTGTAACAACAACCATTAGACATAAGTTAAATCTTTTATGAATTGACAATTTAATAATATATCTAAAGGTTATTGCATCCACCATAAAGTAATATTATATCTTTTCATAATTAATACCAGGACATAGCGAAAAATTTCATATTTTTATTTCACTTTTGCAAAACTACTTCATTTGCATCCTCACTGGCTTTATACCTGCAATGCCCCAAAATTTCTAATTTCGTTATTGTGAAAATATGACACAAATATCTGTCAGCTTTATTGGCTATGTGTTCTGAGAGTGTTTGGGAGGTCCCAAGTTCAAGCCTTCGCTTGGGCAAATTTTGGTATTTTGAATGAATTGGGTCTTACTATTGTTCAGTAGGCTTTTATTTGATTGTTGGGTAAATTACATTAGAATAAGCCTGCTGGTCTGGTGGTTAAATGGTGTGTTATTATGGTGGAGGTCATGGGTTTGAATCTTTGGGACGGCAAGGGTTGTATTTTTTTCTCCTAATTTCGGCTAGAGTTGTGCTGAACTGGGTTTCTGAGTGGTGGATGTGTAGTGGGAGCGATTTTAGGAGTGAATTAGGGGATTATAGGGGAGTATATCCAAAATCTGATCATTTTTTTCCTTTTTCGAAAAAAGAGAATCATTTTTCTCTCCATCTTTCTAACGTTTTCTCCCCCCATCTCTGTCAAATTTTTCTTTTTTCTTTGCTTCTTACTCGATTATCTTTTCTTTTCTTTCCTTTACTACTGCCAAAGTTCTCTTGTTTCCCCAAATCCATTCTTTCCTCTTAATTTCGTAGTGTTAAGTAGCACTTGTGTAAATTTAGTAAGTTATTGGGTATCATTCTAAGATATTATTTTGTGTTTAATAGTCTAATTCTGGGGTGTTGGCAGCAGCATTTCGTGAGGATTAAGGCTCACATTGTGATTTTCGTAAACGTACCGATTTAAAGTTTTACGATAAGTATTCATCATTTTATGGGTAAGTATTTTGGTTTCGAAATTTTGATTAATAGCTAGGTAAGACTGATTGTAACACCCCTAACCCCAAACCGTCACCGAAACAGGGTTATGGAGCATTACTGGACATATCGGATAACTTTTAACTAGTTTACAAATATAACAGACATAGCATACTTTAATCATTATCATTTCATATTAGTTCCATTTCATACTTATAACCAATTTAAACATCATTCTACAACCACAATCACAAAACTCTTATACTTAACCTATACATCACTTAGGTACATGCCACGTTATCAAAAGAAAGGTACATCACTAAAATTTCTCTGAGGTCGGGATTGCTCTGGATGCTAGACCGAACACTGGTTTTCTACTAACCTGCGCATGGAAACAACCGTACGCTGAGTATGGGAATACTCAGTGGTATTACCATAATTCAAATTAATAACATTAATCGATAAATTATATACATTTAATTTATGTCTACAATTATTCTTTAATTGTCTCATACTTTAAATCAACTTGATCATTGATAACAATAAGCAATATTTCAATCTTATATTTAATTGTATTCATACCTTGTTTCACTATCTAAATTTTATTGGATTTTCAACATCTCATTCTAATAACTCATTCCAATCCATACAAACTCAATAATTTCATCAACTCATTCATTATCATTTCTATTTATATTCAATTTATACTTTAAATCTTTTAATAATCAAATTAAACATGTAGACCAATATGTTTCAATAATAATAACTAATTTTATAAAATTGTATTCAAATTAACTCATACACTATTTCTTAATTCAATTTATACCATTAATCTTTCAATAAACATTCAATACATTAAATCAACTTATTTCAACAACAATAATAATAATAACTATCTTTCAATTTGATTCATTCAGTTATAATCAATTTTACACTTATAATCTTTTAACACTCAATTTATACATTAAATCCATAAATAAATTTGAATAATTTGTATTCAATTAAATTCACATATTATTTCACTATTTCAAATCATTTTATTTTCACTTCTCATTTCTCAACAATAGCTATTTCAATTTGCTTTTCTTTACTTATATTTTTACATCATCTCATACTACCAAAACCATTTCATGACCTATATCATTATCTATTTCTTGAACCCATGGTTCATACATTTCATTTCCATATCTCAATTTAATATCTTATTTCAATTCATATTCAAGATCATTCAATAAAATTTATATTATCAAAATTATTCATTTACCCCTATTAACTTGACTCGGACATTGGCGGATACACGGATTCCAACCAACACACCAATACGGCACATAGTGCCTAAAACGATACAGAGTACCTGAGCAGTAAACAATAACAGTAGCAGTAACATTATTCAGCACACAAAGTGATGAATCTGTAACAATAACGGTAACAGTATTCGACACACAAAGTATTGAATCGATATGATATGAATGAGTCGACACATAAGTGCTCGATCGAAGCCGGCAAAAACCCGTACTCTTCCATATCCTATGGCATGCCATCTATATCCGACTAGCTCGACTAGTTAATAGGGTTTTAATTCACTTTCCAGTAAAATTTCCATCTTAGTTCAATATCAATTATAATTCCTTTTTTCAATCAGTTTCACAGTATTGCAGTACTTCATTACTTCAATATTTTCACAGTTCAATGCAGTACACATAACAATATTCAGTATTCCATAATTCAGTTCAGTATCAGTCTCACGTGTCAATTTCCATTTTCTCAATTTCAATTCCAATAAAATCCATATCAATCACCAATTTCAATATTCCAGTTCAATTCAATAATTCAATTCAATTCAAACCATTTCAATTTCTATTCAATAATCACATTTCAATTCAAATTCACTTTCCACTTTCTAATCTACCAATACATATTCCAGATATTCACATATAATCATACTTGATTTAATTCAAACCACTTTTCAATCGATACTCAATTCACGTATTCACACTTATTCATAATTTAATTCACTTTTATTCAATTCATATATATATATATATTATTTTTTATTTATTCATTTTCCAATCAAATTCAAATCACTAATTACTTTTCAATCAATATACAATTCAATATTGCATTAATTCTTTTACTTCAAATCATATCACTAGTAATTTCCATTCAATTCACATACAATTCAATATCGATATTCACCTTATTTTTATTTACTAAACATATTATTCAAAATTCAACAATTGCTATTAATAAATTCAATACCAATACATATTTATCATTCAATTCAATCGTGATACTTACCTCAATTTTCTTATCATGTATATTAATTTAAAATTTATCAATTAATAATTAAATTTGAATTATGGTAATACTAACCGAAATTTCTCTCGAGTCACTCCTTGTCCACCTTCTCCTTTCCTTTTTCGGACAATGACTCTTGCACGACATTAGCTACGTAGTTAAACAGTTAAAAATCATTAATACACAATTTTATTAAAATATTTCCATTTATACCTAAACTTTACATAAACTCTAATTTAATCCCTTATCAATACTAATTTTATTTTCCCAATCTAAATCCATATTCTCTCTTAATTCTTACTATAAACTCAATTTAGCTCTTCAATTTCACCATAAATCCCTAATTTTGGGATTATTTCAATTAAGTCCTATTAATTCAAAATTTATGTTTTATTTTACAAATCAACCCTATACTAACTTCCGACTTGAAATTAAATCAATTTAACCTCTAATTCATCATCTTTCCCAACATGAGCCATGTCTAAAAATATAATATCTTACAAAATTTCAACATAAATCCAATAATATTTTGTTCTAGAACTCCAAAACTCAAAAATTATAAGAAAATGACTTAATTTAACTTACCAATTGAGCTTGGAACCTCAAAACCTTAATTTTTCCTTTTCTTTCTTTC
Source organism: Gossypium raimondii (assembly GCF_025698545.1). Classification (NCBI taxonomy): domain Eukaryota; kingdom Viridiplantae; phylum Streptophyta; class Magnoliopsida; order Malvales; family Malvaceae; genus Gossypium; species Gossypium raimondii. Next base: position 4,409,478 of record NC_068566.1, on the reverse strand, counting down.
CTTCTTTCCCTCTCTGTTTCGTTTTGCCTATTCTGTTTCAATTCTCTTTTTCTATCTTTTATTGCTTTTGTTTTTTATATATAATAATATATAATAATATAATTAATATAATACTTATTTATTAAGTAAATAAATATAATATATATTAACTAAAATATCTCAGATATTTCTTTCATTATGCTGCCTCAATTAGGCTGATGGCATAATTGCCTATTTGGTCCTTTTAACTTTTCCTTAATCTATAATTAAACTTTTATCTCTATTGCAATTTAATCCTTTTCACAATTAACCTCAATTAAGACAAATTCACTTAATCAAAACCTAATTAACTACACAAATAACTTCTTAAATATTTATAATAAATATTTACAATCCGATTCTGGGAGCGAAGTCCTGAGGATACTTTTTTTTTTCAATTCGATCCTTTTTAATCAATTAACCATCGAAACATTAAAATTTCTTAACGAAACTTTAATACTACCCTATTAACACTCTGTAAATATTTATAAAAATATTTATGGATCAATTTACAATATCGAGGTCCCGATACCTCGTTTTTGACCCAATTTACCTAATAATTTCTTTTAAATCACAAAATTCACTAATTCAAAAATATTTCTAAAACAAACTTAACTTATAATTATTAATTAATAAAATTTTCTAACTTTTTCATCTAATTTAGTGATCTCAAATCATTGTTCTGACACTACTGAAAATTGGGCTGTTACACTGATTATGGTGTTATTTGTTCAATTATATGCTTTGGAGTACTTGGGGGGCTGTTTTAGCATCAAACAAAACCAGGTGTGTACCCGAAACTCAAAAATAAGGGATTCAGTGAAAAGCCAAATTTGCTTCCTATTTGGACAGCAGCAGTAGGCTGAATTTGAAAAATTGCCATAAATTTTGGAAACCGAATTAGAGAATGAAAAAATATGGAATTAAATCTTGTTGAGTCTAGTTTCTCATAAAATAAATGGTGTTAGTAATGGAATTGTAAATCGTGAGATATAACGAACTTTGTGAGGCAAGGTCAGAATGAATTCGGGTTCCCTTGTTCTGAATTTGGAAAATTATCAAAAATTAGAGAAAAATAATTAGGGGTTAAAATTTACATGTTTAAACTATTAATGAGTCTATTTTCAATAGAAACAAATGGAAATATCAACCAAATTTTTTACTAAGAGATAACTAATTTTTAGCAAAGAAGAGTCAAAGTTGTCAGACAACAGAGCAGGGGTAAGTTTAAAGATTTTACTGTACTTATTGGCTGAACCAAAAATTTTGGAAATTTTATGGTAGAAATGTACTTGAGTCTAGTTTTAAAATCATTAAGCGGATCTTAATTTGGAATTCTATAGCTCAAGATATAAATAATTTAGTAATAGTGATACAAGTAGACAACTTTGAAGGATCATATAAGTAAATAGTGGAAACACATGTGAATAATTATCTAGCACGGGTTACATTAAAATGGATCACGAGACCAAGATCAATTTGGGCCATATGGGGCACACAGGTGTGTGGGCCTACACGGGCAAACATCATGGGCTTGTAGTCCTATTTTCATTGTTTTTTTGCTAAGGTTGCACAGGTCGCCCGAGTCGATTGTGGACCTACTGTAGGGTCAGTAAGCTTACCTAGACCCCTAATTGACTGAAATAACTGTATGACTGATATGATTAAGCCTGATGATGTCCCACTGATTTGATACTGTGTGCCCTGTTTACATGCATGATATTATGTTATAGCTTGTCATATCTGTATATTACATTGCATTGGGTTGGGGGACTGTAATGTTCGGAGGAAGTGTACTGAAAGGCCTCGAGCCTAATTTACTAGCAGCTCAGCTGCAAATTACTGTCTAGTGCCGCATTCGGTACTACTTGGAGTGTAGGGATAGGTGGGTTGATTATATCCCCACATGGAGTGTAGGGCTGGACGAAGATGGTGTGTAGAGGCTGGATGGGTAGGATTTTTGTGACTGCATATCTATTACTGTTATTGATACTGTGATGGGCTAAAGCCCTTCTGCATAATTGTTTTGGCACTAAGATGAGCTTAAGCCCAGACTGTGATTATCTGTTTACTGTCTGTACATTTGTATGGAGATTACACACTGAGTTTATGTAAACTTACCCCTTCAGTTTAATCTGTATAGGTAATCCCCAGATATAGGTGGATCGGTGCGGTGGAGATCTCAGTGATGGCTACACGACTTCTTTTACACTGTTTATTACCTATTTATGATTTTACTTTTATCTGGGAGTAGTTTGTTATAATTATGGCCTTTACGAATTTTGGTTTAAATTTGCATTTTATACAGTTTTATGATTTAAATCTGCTAGTGTTAGGTAAAACTCGAGTTTTCGAATGAAATTAATGTTTTATCAAAAATACCACGAATACACAAACTGTTTAAAAGCTTCCACAATAAAAAAAAGTTTAGAAATTGAATAACGATTTGTAAATGAATAATGTTTTGGAAACGAACGACACGATTTGAAATTAACATAAGAAAATGAAAAAATGGTTAAATAGAAAAGGGTATTTAGCGGTGACATAGTTTTCGAAACGAACTATCATGTGACATTGTCAGATTCGGCCATAACGTCTAGGCCGAGTTTAGGGTGTTACATTTAGTGGTATTAGAGCCAGATGTCAAAACTCGACTGTGGATTATGGGTTTTATAAAAAATTAGGCTTTCGAAGAATTGATTGATTTCCAAATGATTTGAAATATTTTTACTGAGTAAGTGGTACACCAAGTCTCCAGCGTCGATCTTGTAAGTATTCTGAACTGTGATTTGTTATAAACTAAAACTGTTACGGATAGTATATTCTGAAACTATTATAGGTAGTAAACTGTACTCAAAACACTCTAGTTAGTGTATACTAAAAATTGTAGAGAAACTGGAAACTGTAGTGAGACTGCGATTTACGAAAACGAACTCTAAATAACCGATATTGTTTTGCATAAAACATTTGTTAATAAACACTGGAACTGTAACTGATTCATAAAACTTATAATACCATATAAGTCTGATTAGATATGAGCACACGAGGTATCCACGGACGGGGTACTAGAGGCCAAGGTAAAGGCAGTAGAGGGGATCGAGCTCAATCATCGTCATCGGGTAGCTTGCCAAATTTTGATACGAGTGAGACGTCAGTATCGCCCGCTACTGAGACTGTGTCTCAAGATCACATGGCTGGGGACGATGCATTATTTTAGGCTATGCTAAGGATTTTGGAGAGGGTCGCTGGGCCCAACACTAAATTTGAAGGCCGAGGGTCGATTACGAAAATACTCCGATCTAATAGAGCTGAGCTCTTAAGAGGTGTCACTAGGGTCACCCCTAATGTGGTCAAGTACTGGATTGAGGCCACGGGGAGAATCATGGATGATCTAGATTGCACCCCTAAGAAGAAATTAAAGGGTGCAGTCTCACTGCTACGAGACGAGGCTTATCAGTGGAGGCTGACTGTTAAGGAGGGCACTCAACCCGAACGTCTGACCTGGGAGTTCTTTAAGACCGCTTTTCAGGGGAAATATGTCGAATCTAGTTATGTGGATGCACGTAGGAGGGGGTTTCTAAATCTTACACAGAGGGATCGATTAGTGGCCGAATATAAGGCTGAGTTTTTAAGACTGATCTGCTATGCACGAGGTATGGTGGCATCTGAGTATGAGCGATGTGTCCGCTTTGAGGATGGCCTCAGAGATAATTTGAGAGTTCTGATAGCCCCGTAAAAGGAGTGAGAACGTCGGAACTACTTACCTAATGTGATCTCTGCACTGGTGGTGGAGAAATTGGTTCGTAAGGGATGTGAGACATTCTTGGCCTATGTAAGTGTTTCAAATTTTAAGGACTCTACAGTTAAGGATATCAGAACAGTAAAGAATGTTTCAGACGTCTTTCTTGAGGAGCTATCAGGTTTACCTCTGAATCGTGAAGTGGAGTTTGGGATAGAGCTCCTTCCTGGTACAGCTTCAGTGTCTATCGCCCTCTACTAAATGGCACCGAAGGATCTTACGGAGCTTAAGGCTCAGATTTAGGAGTTATTGGATCGTGTGTTCATCCGCCTTAGTATGTCTCCGTGAGAAGCACCAGTACTATTTGTAAAGAAGAAGGATGGATCCATGTGGATGTACATCGACTACCGGCAACTGAACATGATGACCATTAAGAACAAGTACCCCCTATTGAGGATAGATGATCTGTTTGACCAGTTTTAAGGAGCTTCAGTTTTCTCCAAGATTGACCTCCGATCTGGATATCATCAATTAAGGGTTAAGGAGGCTGATGTTCATAAGACGGTGTTTAAGACTTGTTATGGTCACTACGAGTTCCTAGTGATGTCATTCGACTGACTAATACACCAGCAGTTTTCATGGATTTAATGAGTCGAGTGTTCCAGCCTTATTTGGATCGGTTTGTTGTGGTATTCATCGACGATATAATGGTTTACTCAAGGACTGAGGATGAGCATGATGAGCACCTTAGAGTCGTTCTTTAGACTTTAAGGGAAAAATAACTCTATGCTAAGTTTAGTAAGTGCAAGTTCTAGTTGCGTGAGGAGACATTTCTTGGTCATGTAGTTTTGGCTGAGGGGATTCAAGTTGATCCTCGAAAGATTGAGGCTGTGTTGGAGTGGAAGCAGCCTAGGAACATGTCTGAGATTCGTAGTTTTCTAGGACTGACGGGATATTATTAAACTATTTGTAGGGGTTTTTCATTGATTACATCACCTTTGACTAAGCTCCTACGTAAGGATGTGCCGTTTAACTGGACTGATGCGCAGCAAGAGAGCTTTGAGAAGCTCAAGACTGTATTAACTGAGGCCCCTATTCTTATACAACCGAAGCCAGGAAAGGAGTTCATTGTTTATAGTGATGCATCACATGTTGGTTTGGGATATATGTTGATGCAGGATGGTAAGGTGGTAGCCTATGCCTCTCATCAGCTTAAGACCAATGAGGCGAATTATCTGATGCATGACTTGGAGTTTCCTGCTATGGTATTCGTACTGAAATCTGAAGGCATTATTTGTATGGTGAGAAGTGTATCATCTACACTGATCATAAGAGCCTCAAGTATCTCCTCACTCAGAAGGAACTTAATCTTAGGTAGTGCAGATGGATTGAGCTGCTTAAAGACTATGACTACACCATTGAGTACCACCCTAGTAAGGCCAATGTGGTGGCTGATGCACTGAGCCGTAGGGCTATGACTAATTTGATCAAGTCGATATTTGCTCGCCTATGTTTATTTGATGATGGTATTTAATTAGCCGAGCTTCAGGATTAAGCTGTCATGGATTGAGCAGATTAAGGGTAAGCAGTTGGAGGATGAGTCGTTGGGTCTTCGATTCCGGCAGATTGAGGGTAGTAGTACAGATTTTGGATTGAATAGTGATGGGGTACTATATTTCTGTGGGAGAATTTGTGTTCTGAATGGTACTGATTTGAGACAGGCTATACTGAGAGAGGCGCATAGTAACCCTTATGCTATGCATCCTGGCAGAAATAAGATGTACCGAGACTTTCGTGAGTTATATTAGTGGCCAGGGTTGAAACGTGAGGTTACTGATTTTGTGGGCAGATGTCTGGCTTGCCAGCAGGTTAAGGCTGAGCATTAGTTACCTTCGGGTTTGCTGTAACCGGTTAAGATTCCTCTTTAGAAATAGAAGCGCGTAACTATGGATTTAGTTAGTGGGCTGCCTCTAACACCCACTAAGAAGGATTCAATATGGGTCATCGTGGATCGATTAACCAAGTCCACCCACTTCATACCAGTTCGTACTGATTATTCTCTGCAGAAGCTGGCGAAGCTTTATATTTCTAAGATAGTGAGACTGCATGGATTACTGGTTTCGATCACCTCTGATAGGGATCCTCGTTTCACGTCTCGATTTTAGAGGAAGTTACATAAGGCTCTGGGTTCAACGTTGGACTTTAGTACTGCACTCCATCCTCAAACCGATGGTCAGTCTGAGTGGGTGATTCAGATACTAGAGGACATGTTGAGGCGCTACTGCTCCGATCCTACTCATATTGTCCTTATTGAAGAGATCGAGGTTAGACTAGATTTGACCTTTGAGGAAGAGCTAGTTCAGATTCTGGATCGCGATGTTAAGGTTCTGAGAAGAAAATCCATTCCACTAGTAAAAATTCCGTGGTGTAATCATAGCACCAAGGAGACCACGTGAGAGCCTAAGGATGCGATGCATCAGCAGTATCCTCACCTATTCTGATCAAGTAAATTTTAAGGACGAAATTTTCTTTTAAGAGGGGTAGAATTGTACCGCCCAAAATTTTTAATTTCGTTATTGTAAAAATATGACACAAATATCTGTCAACTTTAGTGGTTATGTGTTTTGGGAGTGTTTGGGAGGTCCCAAGTTCAAGTCTTATCTTGGGCAAATTTTGGTATTTTGAATGAATTGGGTCTTACTCTTGTTCAGTAGGCTTTTATTTGATTGTTGGCTAAATTACATCAGAATGGGCCTGCTGGTCTGGTGGTTAAATGATGTGTTATTATGGTGGAGGTCATGAGTTCGAATCTTTAGAACGGCAAGGGTTGTGCTGAACTGGGTTTCTGAGTGGTGGATGTGTAGTGGGAAGTGGGGGTTTTTCGAAAAAAGAGAGTCATTTTTCTCTCCATATTTCTGACGTTTTCTCCCCCAATCTCTGTCGAATTTTTTTTATTTCTTCTTACTCGGTTATCTTTTCTTTCCTCTACTACTGCTGAAGTTCCCTTGTTTCCCCTAATACATTCTTTCCTCTTGATTTCGTAGCGTTAAGCAGCACTTGTATAAATTCAGTAAGTTGTTGGGTATCATTTTAATATATTATTTTGTGTTCAATAGTTTAATTCTGGGGTGCTGGCAGCAGCATTTCGCGGGGATTAAGGCTCTCATCGTGATTTTCATAAACGTACCGATTTAAAGTTTTGCGGTAAGTGTTCATCGTTTTATGGGTAAGTAATTTGGTTTTGAGATTTTGATTAATCGTAAGGTAAGACTGATTATTGTGTTATTTGTTAAATTATAGGATTTGGAGTGCTCGGAGACTGTTTTAGCACCAAATAAAACTAGGTGTATACCCGAAACGCAAAAATAAGGGATTCGGTGAAAAGCTGAAACTGCTTGCTGTTTGGACAGTAGCAGTAGACTAAATTTGAAAAATTGTCATAAATTTTGGAAATATAATTAGAGAATGAACAAAATATGGAATTAAATCTTGTTGAGTCTAGTTTCTCATAGAAGAAACGGTGCTAGTAATGGAATTATAAATCGTGAGATATAACGAACTTCGTGAGACAAGGTCAGAATGAATTCGGGTTCCCTTGATCTGACTTTGGAAAATTATCAAAAATTGTAGAAAAATAATTAAGGGCTAAAATTTATATGTTTAAATTATTAATGAGTCTATTTTCAATAGAAACAAATGAAAATATCAACCAAATTTTGTACTAAGAGATAACTAATTTTTAGCAAAGAAGAATCAAAGCTGTTAGACAGCAGAACAGAGGTAAGTTTAAAGATTTTACTGTACTTATTGGCTAAACCAAAAATTCTCAAAATTTTATGGTAGAAAGGTACTTGAGTCTAGTTTCAAAGACATTAAGCGTATCTTAATTTGTAATTCTGTAGCTCAAGATATAAATAATTTAGTAATTGTGACTCAAGTAGACAACTTTAAAGGATCATATAAATAAATAGTGGAAACACATGTGAATAATTATCTAGTACTAGTTACATTAAAATGGATCACGAGGCCAAAACCAATTTGGGCCATGTGGGCCACACGGACGTGTGGGCCTAAACAGGCGAACATCATGGGCTTGTAGGCCTATTTTCACTGTTTTATTGCTAAGGTTGTACGGGTCGCCCGAGTCGACTGTGGACCTACTGTAGGGTCGATAAGCTTACATAGACCCCCTAATTGACTGAAATAACTATATAACTGATATGATTAAGCCTGATGATGTCCCACTGATTTGATATTGTATGCCATGTTTACATGCATGATATTATGTTATAGCATGTCATATCTGTATGTTGCATTGCATTGGGTTGGGGATTGTAATGTTCAGAAGAAGTGTACTGAAAGGCCTCGAGCTTAATTTACTGGCAGCTCAGCTGCAAACTACTATCTAGTGCCGCATTTGGTACTACTTAGAGTGTAGGGATGGGTGGGTTGATTATATCCCCATATGGAGTGTAGGGTTAGACGGAGATGGTGTGTAGAAGCTGAATGGGTAGGATTTTGTGATGAATATCTCATATCGCTATCGACATCTTGTGATGGGCTAAAGCCCCATCAGATGACTTTTTTGTACAGAGATGGGCTAAGGCCCAAACTGGACTAATACTGATACTGAAAAGGGCTTAATCCCAGACTGTGATTATCTGTTTACAGTCTGTACATTTGTATGAGGATTCCACACTGAGTTTACGTAAACTCACCCTTTTTGTTTAATCTGTACATGTAATCCCTACATATAGGTGGATTGGTGCGGCGGAGGTGTCAGTGGTGGCCACACGACTTCTTTGCACTGTTTATTACCTATTTATGATTTTACTTTTTATTTGGGAGTAGTTTGCCATAATTATGGCCTTTACAAATTTTGGTTTAAATTTGGATTCTATACGGTTTTATGATTTAAATCTGCTAGTGCTAGGTAAAAATCGGGTTTTTAAATGAAATTAATGTTTTATCAAAAATATCACGAATACGCAAACTGTTTAAAACCTCCCGCAATAAAAAATGTTTGGAAATTAAATAACGATTTGTAAATGAATAATGTTTTAGAAACGAATGAACAGTTTGAAATTAACATAAGAAAATGAAAAAAATGGTTAAATAGAAAAGGGGATTTAGGGACGACATATTTTTCGAAAAGCACTACCTTGTGACATCGTCAGATTCAGCCATAACGTCTAGACCGGGTTTGAGGTGTTACAATACCTTTAGATATTTGGATTACTGGTCCAAAAACTTCACGAATTTAATTGTACTTGAGTTGCGTCTTTCTATTTTGATCAATTTATTCCATATGTATATTTCTCAATATATTTACTCAAGATCCTCCTTTTATTTCATTATTTCTATAATAATATTGCATAGAAAATCATTGTTGACCATTTTTATTATTTGGTTCCATATTTTCTCGAATTGACATAACTTATCGAGATCTGTTATTTTCATTATTTTAATCTTCAGTTTCAGGTACTTGAATCTCTTCTAGAGTTTTACTTATTAGTTATGTCTTGGGTCTCTTGTGGAGCACCCGCCTCCACTATGTGATCATCTAAAAGAATTTTCATCTTTGGAACCGATCAATCTATTATTTATTCTAACTGATTGTCCTACTGGGACTTTGATTCAAATTAAAATATTAGATGATATATAACACTTGGTTGTTCTCATTAAACTTGTAAATTCATCTAACAGTTAACTTGTAATGAGTTATCCTTGTTGAACTTCGGGTTCAAATTACTCTCCCCTAACTCATTACAAGTTATTATTTATCTCCCCGTAATGTCGGGAAAACTATCAAATCAAAATTGTAATCACAAATCATGCCATAATTGAATCTCCAATACATTTAAAACATCTAATAATATAAAGAAACTTGTAATTAATATACATTTCCAACTTTCTTTGAGGATTCACTCATTTTTGTGCGTTGTGGTGGATCAATTGGAATATATATGCACATACAAAAGTTCAAAGATAAGAAATATTTAGCTTTTTACCAAAAACCAATTGTAATTGGAAGTATTTATAACTTATTGGTTTGATGCGTACAACACATAAATCAACATAATCTCATGTTGAAATATGAAGTTTAGCTCTCATAAGTAATGGTTAAGACATTAATCAGAGGCGTTCAATCAATAATTTCTCTAAACCATTGTGCACATAAATAACAAACCATTATTCATTTTACTTTGTATCCAGATATAAGTACTATTGTGACATTTACTACTGGAAATGTCTAAATCAATGTGAAGTCTATAATGCCACTAAGTTAATATAATTTCCAAAATAATTATATGCAATATTCGCTTTAGGAATATGCCAAAATCATCAAATATCCAAAACAATTTTTTCTTCATTCACAATCTCAACATGAGATCCATTATAAATATCTTTTAAAACCAATGGATTAACCATCACAAGATATTAATATATTAACTCTTCCGAGCTTTCGACTAATTTTGTACTACCAAATATTGGAATAATATTGGTTTATATTTTCTTTTATGCTCACTTTAGGTAATGCAATAGATTTACTAGGACGAACTTATAAACGTCCCAATAGATTTTTTATTTCAAAATCACCATAGCAATCATGCACGGATTTTAAATCAAAATCTATCTATTCATGTTTTCATGATTAGCCTCCAATTATAATAAATATGATATAATAAATAAATCATACTAAAATATACCTAAAGATCGTTAACATCATCGTTAACACCTTGATTATTATCAGAGCACTATTACAAGTACTAAAATAACTATGCTTTCATAAGAACATACTACATATAAGTCATAGAAGCTTATGATGCTCTAATAAATTATTTGTACTTTATAAATTAATCTAAAAGGTATAATCCGATCATTCAACAATAACAAATTAATGAGTCAATTAGATCTTATTGAATTCCATTTTTTCTTTAATCAAAGGCAATTGATTAGTACTACTCTCTCTTACAATTTTAATCAAATTTCAAACATATTTAATAAAAAATTTAATCATCCAAATATCATGCATACTATAATTTAATAAAAGAATCTTAGTTTAAAAGAAAACTTAAAGTAATAATATTTTTCATAAAATAATTTTACCAAAAATCAATCAACAAAGGAGAAAAACATACCATGTAAGGATTATATAAATTTCTTTGCATAATGATTACCCATAATGTGCAGGCCTCAATTGAAGACTGAAATAACAATAGCTCTAGAAGGCAATCAACAATAGCTTGAGTAGCAAATTTGAGCGACTGGCTATTGCATTGGTTGTTGCTTGAAAGGGGTAAGTGGCTTGGGGAAAACTTTTTGTGACTTATGTACAAAAAATTAAAAGAAAATCATACTGAAAACATGTTATAAAATAAATAGATAAAGAGTAAAGAACAAAGAAAATGGGTGAGCAAAAGAGAAGGCATATTTTATTGATCAATCGAAATATTTACAAAGTTTCTCCAAAGTCTCTATTTATAGGCATAATAAGTATAAATGAAGTAGAGATCTAATTCTAATGACTACTAGAATTTAAAATTCATCAAAACTTATCTTGATCTTGATGGACATCCACTTAATAAGATATTTGTCGAAACCCTTTTGGAAATCGACTTTTTATTTAAAAAACGAAAATAGAGTCGCCACCAATCATTTTCATGAGATGTGATCAGATCACCTCGTAATTTGATCATTTTAATAAAAGGTTTGATTTACTAAAACAATGTTTTACGGTCTACAAAATCCAGACGATGGGTTCGGGAGTCGGTTACGCACGAGGAAGGATTAGCACCCTCGTGACGCCCAAAATTGGTACCTAATTGATTACTTGATGTCTTAGCGTTGAGAATTGAAAATTTGAAGAGAATTTAAAACACGATCCCACCTTGCATATTGATATTTAAAATCACTTAAGTAAATTAAAACATGTGTAAAAGACCTCCTTATCTCGAGGTAACCAAAACGAAAAGATCACGTCCTGTAAGTTAGGACACGACATTTCGAATCCTCGAAAATAAGCTTGCTCATTATTTAATCTCTATTTAAATCTCAAGCGTTTTAGTTTAAAAAAAGGATGTTCGGTTATCTAGGTTCAAAGAGAAAGTCGAATCCCATAAGTTAGGGCGCAACTTCTCGAATCTCCAAATACAGAACATTGCCTTGATTTTAAAATTTTTCCTTTTTATGCATCGAGTAAAAACGAATGTAACATTTAAAGTAATGTGCATTTAACTTATTCGAGCATAGTATAGAAACGGATAAATATATTTAAAGATGATTCATGCATGGTTGTAGCAAAAATAAAATAAAATGGAAGTCTAATGGAATGCTTAGTAAAAATGAAGTTGCTATACTGAGTTCAAATAATATTATAAATAAAATATAAGAAATGAAATAATAGTAGCGATGCAATAATAATGTATCATGAATAATATAACTATAATAATAATGATGATAACTTTGATTGGTAGCAATAAGGATAACAATAATAATCATAATACCATGCTACATATTAAAATAAATAAGATAACTCAAAATAAAAAATAAAATGAAAGATACATAATTACAAAGATAAATATAAATGACGTGAGAATAATAAAAGAAATAATAAAATAACAAGAATAAAATAAAATAAAATAATAACGACAATAATAATAAACGGGCAAAAATGCACAAATAAAAGGAATGTAAAAATATACTTTTAAATATATAAAAAGTAAAGAAATAATAATTATTTGTTTATTTATAAAAATAGTTTATAAAAGGTTGAAATTAAATAAATAAAAGGCTAAATCGAAATTTAAATGAAATTTAAGGTACGATTAGAAAAAGAAATAAATAAATGGGTAAATAAAGAAATAAAAGAAATAAAAGGCTAAATCGAAAATATAACAAAATTAAAGGTATAAATCATAAAGAAAAGGCATAAAAGGATTAAATTAAAATAGGATAAAATATATAGGGCTCAAAAGGCAAATTTTCCCTCAAAATTTACGCGTGTCCTTCCCTTAATGTGTCCACAGTAGTCGAAGGACTAAATTGCACAAAAACAAAATAAAAGGGCGAAAATAAAAAAACAACAAGAAGTAGGACGAAATTAAAAAATAGCAAAAAAGTGGAAGGGCCAAAGAAGCAATTAGACCCTTCCCTTTAAAAACGCGCGGATCCTAAAGGGGTTGGGTCGAGTTGGCGGACCATGCCCAAAATGACGCTATTTTGGGGTTTATGGAACCAGGCCAAACTGACGCCATTTCAATACCCTATTTAAGTCAAAATTTTCCCCAAATTTTCATTTTTCCTTTGCTTTTTTTTTAAAAAAAACCCTTTCCCTTTTTTTCTCTGAATTTTTTTCTTAGGCCGGCCATGGGGACGGTGGACCTTCGTCGTGGCCGCCGTTCACCGGCGATGGTGGCCGTCATCACCGGTGGCCGAAAAATCACTAAAAACCCTTTTTTAACCCCCTTTTTATAAGGAACCCCATTTTGGGGTTAAAAACACTAAAATCTCGACAAAATTGAGCCGAAAGTGCAAACGACATTTTTGTTTCCTATTTGTACGACTTTTATGTCCTCTTTTAACCCTGCTGTCTTTTCTACTGTTTTTGTTTCCTATTTTTACGACGTTTATGTCCTCTTGTTTTCTGTTTTGCAGGTGGTGGTGAACAGTCAATGGTTGGGAGAGGCACTCCTTTATTATTTTGGTGAAAGAGGCGGGCGAGGCATCAGACCTCGGGCAACGAAACCGCTGGCGAGGTGGAGGCGGCGACGTCCAAAAACCCTAAGGTTTCTGGCCTTCTGAAAAAGTTTAGGTTTTTGGGCCATTGGGTCTCTCTTTGTTCTTGGGCTTGTAATAATTTTTTTAGGCTCTCAAGCCTGTTATTATTATTACTTTGTTGTTTTATTATTGGGCCCAGGCAAAATTAGGCTCTTACAATATTCATAACAGAAATTAAATTATAATTATTTTTAAAATTACTTTAGAAATATAATGACAAATAAAATATATTTTTGTAAGTTTAAAAATATTTCAAACTCGTGCTTATTATTATTATTATTATTATTATTATTATTATTATTATTTTGTTTTTGCCCTTAGAGTGGTCCAATAATTTAGTGGAACTGAAAAGGGACAAAAAAACGTGCCTACAAAACGAGGTGTAACCACGTGCTTTAAGAAATTAATTGTTTTTGTTGCATAAATTAAGTAATTGAAATCATCTTTCCAGGTTTGGAAAGCTAAAAATATTATTATTTTTATTTAATAAAATAACTATATATATTTATTACGGCTAGATATATTTTTAATAAAAATTTTAACATAAACTATCTTTTTAATAGCTTAATATATTTTTTAATATTTACAGTACAATATAGTAATTTAATTTTTTATATTATATAAATTGTATAATATAAAAAATAAATTATAAATCTAAACAAATTTAAAAATATTTTTTTTACTTAAACCTATTTTTTAGGTCTAATGTCGGACCATCTTTTCCGATTATGCCCGGGAAAAGAATTGAGCTGTGTTGGATTGTCCAAGTAACGTGTCATGTCAGGAGCCACAAAGATAATCTCAAAATGATAAAGATATGAACAGTACGATGGAACCTACACTCTTAAATTTAAGTCAAGTAAGATGTATAGATTTTATGTAGTTTTTTTTCGATTAGTTTTGGTTATTTTCGATTCTTTATTTTTTATTTTGTATTGAGTTGATTCTATATATTATTTTAATTGATCGATATATGTTTGTAATTATAATTATACCATCTTGTATTAATGGAACTTTCAAAAGAACTTTTGAATTATTTATCATATTTAAATTTAAAATATTATAATTAATACATTTGTAGTACTCCCCCATAAAAATAAACATTTGTGTGTTAGATTTTTTTAAAATCAAATTTACGATCTTACCTCAATTAGCTATACACCATCTTCGAACATCCCAACATGCCATACAAGGTATTAAAATACCTATCCAGCCCTACACACCATGTAGTGTCGGTATGACACTTTTCAAAATATATGCAACTTAGCTACCTGATACTTAAGCGATTTATCGCCATTTACAGAAATATGTGTAGCTATGCCACAGATATGGCAAAGGCATATTTGCCCACACTTCCTCTATATACACAATCACACCCCAATGCACATACAAAAATTAACAGATAATAGAATATACATGTCATACATGCTCTCATAACAAATACATGAATCATACTTACTAGAAATACAGTTCGTGTTTTGCATACATCATATTTGTCATACAACTCATATCAACATTTTTATACTAACAAAACATCAGAAATAATATTTTAAAGCTTAATTAATGTCATATGGACCCTACGAAAGTCCAACGTTCGACCAAAATGATGTTTACTGTCCTAGGAAAAATTCTAAATTTTGGGCCCACATAGTCTCTATTTATAGGCATAAGAAATATAAAAGAAGTAGAGATCTAATTCTAATAACTATTAGAATTTAAAGTACATCAAAACTTTATCTTGATCATGATGGACATCCACTTAATAAGATATTCATAACACTCCCCCTTGGATATCCATTTGTAGATAATATGCCTCGTTAAAATCTTATTAGAAAAAACCTTGTGGATAAAAATTAATGAAGGAAAAAGAGTACGCAATCTTTTATTACAAACTGCCTCATTAAAAACCTTTACTAGGAAAACTCAATGGGACAAAACCTTGGTTAAAGCAAAAGAGTACAACTTATTTTGAACTCCCCCTAATGGCAACATTACATTACATTTTTGAGTTGAAGCATTCCAATCTTATGTAGTAGTCTTTCAAATGTTAAAGTTGTTAAATTATCACTAGAATGAATTTGTTGAACATTTATATCACCTCTTTTCTCAAGATCATGGGTGAATAATGATTCTGGTGAAATATGTTTCGTTCTATCTCCTTTGATGTAATCACCCTGCAATTGAGCTATACATGTTGCATTATCTTCAGATAAGATAGTTGACTTCTCTTCCTATACATGCTGTATTATCTTCATATAAGATAGTTGACATCTCTTCCTATAAAGACAAATTACATATCTTCTGGATATGTTGGGTCAATAACCTTATCCAAACACACTCTCGACTTGCCTCATGCATTGCAATTATTTCTGCATGATTTGAAGAAGTGGCAAGTAATGTTTGCTTTGTTGAAAGCCATGATATGGCAGTAACCCCACATGTAAATAAATATCTTATTTGAGGTCGACCTTTATGTGAATCTGATAAGTATCCAGTATCAGCATAGGCAACTAATAGGGGTTTTGAGTCATTTGAATAAAATAACCCCTTATCAATGGTCCCTCTAAAATATCTAAATACATGTTTAATTCCATTCCAATGTCTACGGGTTGGAAAAGAACTAAATCTTGTTAACAAATTTACAATGAAAGCTATATCAGGTCTTGTGTTGTTTGCAAGATACATCAATGCCCCCATGTCACTTAGATATGGTACTTCAGGACTAAGAAACTCTTCCTTATTCTCGTAAGGAGGAAATTGATATTTATTCACATCTAACGATTGTACAACCATCGGAGTACTTAATAGGTGTGATTTATCCATGTAAAATTTCTTTAATATCTTTTCCATATAAGTTGATTAATGAACATGAATTTCATCTCTTAAATGTTCGATTTGTAGTCCAAGATAAAACTTTGTTTTTCCAAGATCTTTCATCTCAAATTCTTTCTTTAAACAATTTATTGTATTTTTAAACTCTTCAGGAGTTCCAATAATATTTAGATCATCAACAAAAATAGTAATTATCACAAAATCTGTTCCAAACTTTTTTATAAGGACACATGGGCAAATTGAATCATTTTTGTAACCTTCTTTTAACAAGTATTCACTAAGACAATTGTACCACATACGTCCAGATTTTTTTAATCCATATAAACTTTTTTTAATCTAATCGAGCAATTTTCCTGAGAAACTCTCTATCCTTCTGGGATTTTAAATCCTTCTAGGATTTTGATATGAATTTCATTATCAAGTGTACCACTTAAATAGGATGTAATAACATCCATTAGATGCATGTAAATTTTTTCACGTACTGCTAGACTAATAATTTATCTAAACGTGATTGCATCAATTCCAGGACTTTGTGAAAATCCTTGTGCTACAATGTGAGCTTTATATCTTACGACTTCAAAAATTTCATTTTGTTTTTGCACAAATACCCATTTATATCCTACCGACTTTACACTTTAGGTGTTTGGACTACAGGTCCAAAAACTTCATGTTTAAAAAGTGAAACCAAATCTGTTTGAATTGCATCTTTCCATTTTGGCCAATCTTTTCTATTTTTACATTCCTTAGTAGATTTAGGCTCAGGATCCTCATTTTCTTTTTTTCATTTCAATAGCAACATTATAAGCAAAATTGTTGTCGACAACTACAATTTTTTTTCGGTTCCATCTTTTTCTCATATTGACATAACTTATCGAGATCTCTTTATTTTCATCATTTCTATTTTCACTTTTAGGTACCTAAATCTCTTATTGAGTTTTATAATTAGTTGAGTCATGGGTCTCTTCAGGAACCCCCGTCTCTACTATATGACCATCTTAAATGTTTGCTCATTTTCTTTTACAAGGATTTTTATCTTTAGAATCAAACGGTCTTCTATGCTTCAGTTATGGATTACTTTCTTTTGCACTAATTGTTTGCCCTATTAGGACATCAATTCGTGTTGGAGCATTTTCAACTGGTATGTGAAGTTTAATGAATTTGGCAATTGATTTGTAAAATTAATTATCTGTTGAACTTCTGGTTCACATTGCTTTGTACGAGAATCTTAGACATTGAAAATTCATTTCAAGTACTTTATTAATCCAGCTTTTTATCCTCTCCCCCTAATGTTGGGAAAACTGACAACTCATGTCATAATTAAGTATCATATTAATAGCTCAAACATATTATAAGGAGACTCATATAAATTTACATTCCCAATCTCTTAGTATGACTCAACTTTTTACATTGTGGTGGAGCAGTTGAAACATATACCGCACATCCAAAAATTGTAAGATGGGAAATATTTGGCTCTTGACCAAAAATCAATTGTAATGGGGAGTATTTATAATTATTAGCTTGATGCGTACAACATGTAAATCTCATGCTGAAATAGGAAGTTTTGTTCTCATAAGTAATGGTTTAGCTATTAGTTGGAGGCGTTTGATAAACGATTTAGCTAAATCGTTTTGTGTGTGAACATGAGCTAAGGATGTTCAACTTTTATTCCAATTGACATGCAATAATCATTGAAAGCTTGTGACATAAACTCATAAACATTAGCAAGATGAATTGTTTTAATTGCATAATCTGAAATTAATCTTTTAAACAAGCAATCTCACAAACGACAGGTTGCAAGTTGATAACGTATGTGATTATTTTGTAGATGCATCTACCAAAATCATATAATATCAAAACCATCCACATGGTGGATGAATAGGCCCATATTCATTTTAGAAATGCAAGACATTAAATCTCAACTTTAGCTAGTGAGTTTCTAAGAATCAATTTTCATTGAGAACAAACAACAAATGAGAAATTTTTTAAATTAAAGAATCTTCTGGTTCTTTAATGAATGTTCATATAAATTTTCATTTAATTTTCGCATCATATATGATCCAGGATGGTCTAACTGGTCACGCCAAATAGTAAATGTATTTGTATTAGTAAACTCCTGGCTTACTTTAACATGTTTTTCAATTGTACTAATAATGTAAATATAAATTTTGACAATTGATAATTTTATTGTCATTCTTTTATTTTGTATCAACATATAAATACTATTGTGATATTTACTACTGGAAATGTCTAAATCAAAGTGAAGTCTATAATGCCACTAAGTCAATAAATAAATATAATTTTCAAACAATTATATGTAATATTCGCTTTAGTGAATATGTCAAAATCTTCAAATATAAGGCATTTGGTCTAGTGGTATGATTCTCGCTTAGAATGCGAGAGGTCCTGAGTTCGATTCAAAATATAAATAACACAATCCTCTTTTGATTCATATGAAATATAGTATTTTTCTCATTCACAATCTCAATATGAGATTCGTTATGAATATCTTTTAAAACTAATGCATTAACCATCACAAACTTTGTGCTTTTTAGATATTGACATATTAGCTCTTCTAGAGCTTTCAACTAATTTTGTACTATCAAATATTGGAATTTATTTATTTCAGTACCAAATAAGATAAATATTTTCTATCTGTAATGATAAAATTCATTACTACATTCTCATATCCTTCCTTAAAGAATATTAACAGAGACAAAATATTTGGGCATACACCACATATGTAACCAATAATCTTTCATATCACATTGATAACATAAGTTATCTTTACCCTTTGAAAAGCTTTCTTGAGAACTCTCATTGTTCTCTTATTTATTACTATGTTCCCACTTTTAGTGGTCCATGAGTATATCTTTTATTTTCTTTATGTTTACATTCACTTTGGGGAATGCAACAAATCTAGCAGGACGGACTTATAAACATCCCAATAGATTCTTTATTTCATAATCACCATCGCAAACATGCATGAGATTTTAAATCAAAATCTACCTATTCATATTATCATGATTAGTCTCCAATTATAATAAACATGATATAATAAATAAAACATAGTAAAATATACCTGAAGATTTTTAACATCATTGTCATCACCTTGATTATTATCACGAGCACAAATCTATTTTTTACCTATGCTTGTATAATTATAAATCAAAAATAGGGAATAAGAACCACAATCCATTCTGAGATTGAATCTTTCATCATCCTAAAGATGAAGTTGTAAGGGAGAAAGTTTAAGGTGAAAATGAATTTGATTTGTGGGATGACTTCAAAAGATTTTGAAAAAATAGAAAATCATCGTGCTGATAACTTGTTATAAAATAAAGAAAGATGGAGAGAATAAATGACAAAGAAAATATGAAAGCAATAGAGAATGTACTTTATTAATCAAAGGGATTATTACGATGCTTAATCAAAGTCTCTATTTATAGGCATAAAAAGTATAAAAGAAGTAGAGATCTAATTCTAAAACTATTAGAATTTAAAGTACATCAAAACTTTATCTTGATTGTGATGGACATCCACTTAATAAGATATTCATAACAAAAACAACATCAAATAAAAAATACAGATGTGAGTAAGAAAGAAATCAAACCTAAGACTTAAAGACAAAAATTGTAACACCCCAAACCTGGCCTAAACGTTATGGCTGAATCTGACGATGCACAAGGTAGTGCTTTCAAAAAATATGTCATTGCTAAATCCCTCTATTTAACCATTTTTTTCATTATCTTATATTAATTTCAAATTGTGTCGTTCATTTCCAAAACATTATTCATTTACAAATCGTTATTCAATTTTAAAACTTTTTCTTATTACGGAAGCTTTTAAACAGTTTGCGTATTCGTGGTATTTTTGATAAAACATTAATTTCATTTGAAAACTCGAGTTTTACCTAACACTAGCAGATTTAAATTATAAAATCGTGTAAAAACAAAATGTAAACCAAAATCAGTAAAGGCCATAATTACAGCAAAATACTCCCAAATAAAAGTAAAATCATAAACAGATAATAAACAGTGTAAAAGGAGTCGTGTGGCCACCACTGAGTCTTCCGCCGCACCGATCTGCTTAAATTTGGGGATTACCTGTACAGATTAAACAGAAGGGGTGCGTTTACGTAAACTCAGTGTGTAATCCCCACACAAATGAACAGACAGTAAACAAATAATCACAGTTTGGGCTTAAGCCCTTTTCAGTATCAGTATCAATCCAGTTTGGGCCTTATCCCATCTCAATACAAAAACAGTCATGCAGTAGGGCTTTAGCCCATCACAGTATCAGTAGTAATAACAGATATGCAGTCACAAAAATCCTACCCATCCAACCTCTACACACCATCTCCATCCAACCCTACACTCTATGTGGGGATATAATCAACCCACCCATCCATACACTCCAAGTAGTACCGAATGCGGCACTAGATAGTAGTTTGCAGCTGAGCTGCCAGTAAATTAGGCTCGAGGCCTTTCAGTACACTTCCTCCGAACATTATAATCCCCCAACCCAATGTAATGCAATATACAGATATGACATGCTATAACATAATATCATGCATGTAAACAGGGCATACAATATCAAATCAGTGGGACATCATCAGGCTTAATCATATCAGTCATACATTCATACAGTTATTTCAGTCAATTAGGGGTCTAGGTAAACTTACCGACCCTACAGTAGGTTTACAGTCGACTTGGACGACCTGTGTAACCTTATCAATCAAACAGTGAAAATGGGCTTACAACCCCATACTGTTCGCCCGTGTGGGCCCACACGCCCATGTAGCCCACATGACCCAAATTGGCATTGGCCTCGTGATCCATTTTAATGTAACATGTGCTAGTTAATTATTCATATGTGTTTCCACTATTTACTTATATGATCCTTCAAAGCTGTCTACTTGAGTCACTATTACTAAACTATTTGTATCTTAAGCTACAAAATTCCGAATTAAGATCTGTAAATTTTCCCTAAAACCAGGCTCACTTATCTTCTTACCATAAAATTTTAAAAATTATTGGTTTAGCCTACAAGTACAGTTTATTCTTTAAAGTTTCCCTTATTTTGTGTCTGACAGTTTTGACCTTTTTGCATTAAAAATTAATTACCTTCTAGTACATAATGCGGATGATGTTCCCGTTTGCTTCTCTTGAAAGTAGACTTATTTAGTATTTTAAAAATAAAATTATAACCCATAATCATTTCTATACAATTTTTAATTATTTTCCAAATTCAGGATAGGAGATTCCAAAACATTCTGATCCTGTCTCACTAAAATTTAAATATCTCATAATATGAAATTTTTTTGCTTACTTTGTTTCTTCTATGAGAAACTAGACTCAAATATCTATAATCTCATATTTTTTTCATCCTCTAATCAAATTTACAAAACTTATGGTGATTTTTCAAATTTAGCCTACTACTGTTGTCCAAACAACAAGAAATTTTGGCTTTTCGTCGAATCCCTTATTTTTGTGTTTCGGGTACACACCTAGTTTTGTTTGATGCTAAAACAGTCCCCGAGCACTCCAAGGCCTATAATTGAAAAAATAACAACATAATCAGTCTTACCTCGTGATTAATCAAAATCCTGAAACCAAAATACTTACACATAAAATGATGAACACTTACCGCAAAAACTTCAAATCAGTACGTTTACGAAAATCATGAGGAGAGCCTTAATCCTCGCGAAATGCTACTGCAAACACCCCAGAATTAGACTATTGACCACAAAATAATCTCTTAAAATGATACCCAACAACTTACTAAATTTGCACAAGTGTTGTTTAACGCTACGAAATTAAAAGGAAAGAATGGTTTAGGGGGAACAAGGGAATTTCAGTAGCAGAGGAAATAAAAGAAAAGATAATCAAGTAAGAAGCAAAGAAGAAAAAAAATTCAGTAGAGATGGGGGAGAGAAAACGTTAGAAAGATGGAGAGAAAAACAACTCTTTTTTTTTTTGAAAAATGAAAATGTGATCAGATTTTGGATATTCTCCCTCATAATCCCCTAATTCACTCCTAAAATCGCTCCCTCACTTCCCACTACACATCCACCACTCAGAAACCCAGTTTAGCATAACTCTTGCCGAAGTTAGGAGCAAAATACAACATTTGTCGTCCCAAAGATTCAAACACATGACCTCCCTCACACCAACACTCCACTTATCCACTAAACCAGCAGACCCGCTCTGTTAATTATTTGTCAACTTTTACTTAAAAGCCTACTAACCAAAGTGGGGCTTATTCCTAAAAATACCAAAATTTGCCTAAGTCTTGGCTTGAACTTGGGACCTCCCAAACACTCCTAGAACACATAACCACTAAAGTTGACAAATATTTGTGTCACACATTCACAATACCCAAAATTAAAATTTTGGGGTGTTACAAAAATACTAACATTTAACCATCTGACCAAAACAGCCGAGTTATTAATTTTTAGTAAAAACACGTCCTATAGAATGAACTTTTCTTTCTCTCTCCAAAAACAGTACAAAATCGGTAAATTTTTAAAAAAATGGCACATTTTCTCAATTTTTTTAGCATATGTACATAAAAGCATATAAATGTTCCTACATAATTCTCAAGCTTCATTGAAGCTAGCAAGCAAGGAAAGCTTTTCCCTGACTTTAATTTTCTAACTTTTTTTATTGCTTTGCTAAGATGAGTTCAGTTGAAACCACAAAACCCCACGCTATATGTGTTCCATATCTATCACAAGGCCATGTTAGCCCCATGATGCAACTGGCTAAGCTCTTACATTCTGTCAATGTAACGCCCCGCTTAATTTATTTCTATTTCTATAAATACTTGACACAAGTGTATATCTGCTTCAGTGGTTAAGTGTTTCAAGTGTGTGTATGATGGCTTAGGTTCAAGTCTCACATTTGCAAATTTTTTTATTATTCTAATCCTAGCCTTATCCTTATTGAATAGACTTATATAAATTGTTTGTTAATCCATATCAGAATGAGTCTGCTAGTTCGAGTGGTAAGGGGTTGTTGTGTTAGAGGTCTTGTGTTTAAATCCCAGCGTGAGCGAGGGTGTTAATTTTTGTTCGGTTGACTAATAGGGTTTCGGTAGAGCTAAAATTCTGAGGTGGTTGTGAGTTAGTGGGTTAGTGGGAGAAAAATTAGGGAGGTTATCAGATTTTTTATTTTGTTTTCTTTTTCCAAAAATTTCTTTTCCTAACGTTTTTTCTCTCATCCCTTGTCCTCCACTTTTAATTTTTCATTTCCTTCTTTTGATTACTGTTGTTTTTCTCGTTCAATTGTTGCTACTGCAATTTTTTTGGGTTCGTTAATCGGCTTGGTAAGTGGAGTTTTGTGGGAAATGTTATGATAGCTGATAAATGGTGAGTAATTGATAAATTCTATTGTGTAAGAGAAGGCGGTGAGGCAGTGGTTGTCACTCTAACGGTTTAGCTTACTGCGTATGGTCATTTTTACGGTGGTAAGTTTTTTGGGTGTTAATCGATTTAGTTTTTGTGAACTCGATATTGGTTGCTAAAAGGTGTTGGGTATTCTGATTTTAGGTGTTGGTGGTCTCGGGAGTACTTTCGCATCAAAACTAAACCAGGTGTGTTCCCAAAATACAAAAAATCGAGCTTCGACGAAAGTCAAAAAAATAAACTGTCAACACCACACGGACGTGTACCTGGCCGTGTGATTGGCCGTTTGTAAGACACAGCCGTGTGTTTGATGAGGGCATGGCTATACACAAGACATGATCGGGTGGTGGTGTAAGTGTGCCCGTGTGAGCCATACGGGCTAGGACAAGTTGGGCATGTGGGCCACACGGGCATATGAGTCTTGGGCCAGGCCGTGTGGGCTATACGGGCAAGGCCAATCTGGGCGTGCGGGCCCATATTTTTGAAATTTTTTCTAGTGTCGCACGGGTCACTCCAATCAACTGTGGTCCTACTGTAGGGTCGGTAAGGGCTAATCAAACCCTAAATTATGTTATCTGATATTCTGATAGTCTGTTTTACGTAGGACACTGTTATGCATGCCTGACTAATCTGTTATGTATATATTTATATGTTATCTATATATGAGCATGTAAGTATGATATTTTTGTATCTATATTTTGTATTTATGTTTAGGGTGGTAATTGATTATGTAGAGGAAGTGGTCTGTATGGTGACTTTCACCTATATTCTGGCAGCTTGGTTGCATATTATCTAATATGTGTCGTAATGACACGATATGGTGTGTAGAGAAGGGTGAGTATTTTTTTAACCCCCACAAGGTGTGATGGGATGGTCAGAGTTAGTGTGTATATCTAATTCTGTTATCTGTATTTGAAAAGGACTTAAGTCTGAATCTAAAATTGAATCTGAATTTGACTGCGTATGTGATATTTGTATGAATAGAATGTCTATTTCTGTTGGGTTACACAGTGAGTTTACGAAAAGTCACATCTGTTTGTCTGTTCTATTCAGGTAATCCATAGGCTTAGGCTGATCGATGTGATGGAGCCTCACGGTGACCACAAGTTCGTAACTATTTAAAATTTTGATCTTTATTTAATTTAAGGTTTATTTCCTTGAGTTTTGTAATAATTGAACTCTCCGGGCGATTTGGTTTAATTTTAGGGTTTGGGATTTTTTATTTAACACTTTATTTGAGACGATTTGCTAAAAACATGATTTTTACTAAAACAAAAGTTTTCTGAAAATACAAACGGGATTTCCAAATATAATGTTTTCATGACTTTCGCTATAATTTATGTTTTGGCAAATAAATTAATTAAACAACACTTTCGATAATGGTTATAAATGAATAAGAGTTACAAACTTGAATGATTCATCGAAACGGCTCAGTTTTTAAAAACCCTTCTTTGTGACATCTCCAGATATGGCCATAACGTCTAGGTCAGGTTTGAGGTGTTACATTTAGTGGTATCAGAGCCAGGTTACAAAACTTGAGCTGTGAATTTTGGGTTCTGAAATTATATTTCAAAAAGAATTGATTTTTAAATAATTTGGATAATTTAAGAAAGTATGTGGTACATCGAGTCTCTGACGCTGATCCTGTAAATATTACTGAACTTAGATAGAATATTTTGAAAACACTATAGTTAGTACTTTCTGAAACTGTACTGAGTTATTTAAAGACTGAAACCTCTGAAAACATTTCTGAACTTCTGAAAATTTACGCATAAAATATCTGCTAATGAATACTGGAACTGATACATAAAACTTTATAATGTAGATAAAATTTGAAATATAAGATTAGCGCTCATGGAACTCGTAGTCGTGGTATTTGTGGGCGCAGTAGAGGCCGCAGGGGAGCTTGAGCTGATTCTTTCTCTTTGGGCAGTATACCAAATTTAGACATGAGTGAGACATCGGTTTCACCTGCTATTGAGACTGGGTTTTAAAGCCACTCGGCTGGGGATGACGCACTGTCCCAAGCCATGTTGAGGGTGTTGGAGAGGGTCGTTGGACCCTATTCTGGATCTAGGGGTCATGGGTCGGTAACTGAACGACTTTGGTCCAATGGAGCTGAGCTATTTAGGGATGTCACTGGAGTTTCCCCTATTGTGGCCGAGTATTGATTGGAGGCCACCGAGAGGATCATGAACGATATTGACTGTACTCCTAAGCAGAAACTTAATGGTGCGGTCTCTTTGCTTCGCGACAAGGCATATTAGTAGTGGTTATCGGTTGAGAAGGGTACTCAGCTGGATCGTCTAAAGTGGGACTTCTTCAAGACTATTTTTCAGGGGAAATATATGGGCGAAAGCTATGTAGATGCTCGTAGGCGTGAGTTCATAAATCTCACGCAATGTGATAGATTTTTCGTCGAGTATGAGGTTGAGTTTTTGAGGTTGAGCCGTTACGCTTGAGTCATAGTAGCGTCTGAGTAAGAGAAATGTGTCTGTTTTGAGGATGGCTTGAGGGATAATTCAGGAGTATTAATTGCTCCACAGAGGGAGCGAGAGTTCACTGTTCTGGTAGATCAGTCGAAGATCGTCGGATAGGTTAAGTACGTGGAGCGACAGAATAATAACCGAGAGAGAGACAAGAATAAGAGGGATTCAGAGCCCTCTAGTTCTGTTCAGACGCTAAGAAACGGGCTAGGCCTGATGGGCCGGTTAGAGTGTAGGTTCCTATTACTCCTACTGGGATTCAACAATGTAGAGATTGTGGTAGGTGCCTTCCAGGCGAGTGTTGGAGGAGGTTAGGGGCTTGTCTGAGGTATGGGTCTTTGGAGCATTAGATTCGAGAGTGTCCACAACATGTGGATCAGATGCAAGTGTCGAGACTGGGTTCTGTACAACCTCAGAGGGTAGTTCAGCAGCCACTTAAGGGCTGTGGACCGGCTAGGGGTGGAAATGGTATGGGTCGAGGGCAGAGAGCATCGGGCAGAGGTTCTAGTCAGGTTAAGGCAAGGCAGTCTGCATTGGTTTATACTACTCAACGCTGAGAGGATAGAAACGCTCCTAAAGTTATCACTGGTACGTTCTTTATTTTTTATGTTCCTTATACTGCTCTGATAGACATAGGATCTACATATTCTTATGTAGCTAGTATTGTTTCCAAAAACTTAGAGATTTTTGTTGATGATTCTAGTGAAATTATCAGACTTGAGTCTGCTAGCGATGCTCGAGTTAAGAGACTTTATAGGAATGTTCCGTTAGAAGCGCAATGGGATGTAATTCTGGGTATGGATTGGTTAGTTGAGCGTCGACTTAGCTTGGATTGCCAACTAAGAGGGTCGTTCTGAGGACCGAGGATGATAAGGAGGTAGTTGTGATTGGAGGTGTCGAGATTATCTGTCCAATGTAATCTCCGCTCTTGTGGCTGAGAAATTAGTTTAAAAAAGGTATGAGGCGTATATGGCTTTCATCAGTGTTTCGGTCTCTGAGAACTCTTTTGTTGGGGATATCAGAATAGTGAGGGATCTTTTAGATGTCTTTCTTGAGGAGTTACTGGGTTTACCTCCAAGTCGAGAAGTAGAGTTCGGCATTAAACTTCTATCGGGTATAGCTCCAGTGTCTATCGCTCCTTACCATATGGCACTTAAAGAACTTACAGAGCTTAAGGCTCCACTTCAAGAGTTTCTGGATCATGGTTTCATCCGCCCTAGTGTGTCTCCGTGGGGGGCACCAGTTCTGTTTGTAAAGAAGAATCATGGGACCATGAGGATGTGTATTGATTATCAGTAATTAAATAAACTGACTGTGAAGAATAAGTATCCACTTTCGAGGATCAACGATTTGTTTGATCAGTCCCGAGGGGCTTTTGTGTTCTCAAAAATAGATCTCTGATCTAGGTATCATCAGTTTAGAGTTAAGCAAGTTGATGTTCATAAGACTGCATTTAGGACTTGTTATGGGCACTATGAGTTTTTAGTTATGCCCTTTTGTTTGACGAATGCGTCGGCTGTATTTATAGATTTTATGAACCGAGTCTTTCAGTTATATCTGAATCAGTTCATCATGGTTTTCATCGAAGATATTCTGGTTTACTCTAAGATTGAGGACGAGCATGATGAGCATCTTAGAGTAGTGCTTTAGATACTCTGAGAAAAACAACTCTATGCTAAGTTGAGGAAGTGTGAGTTCTGGTTGCGTAAGGTAACTTTTTAGAGGCACGTAGTTTCTACTGAGGGGATCCGAGTTGATCCTAGAAAGATAGATGTGGTGCTTGATTGGAAACAGCCTAAGAACGTATGTGATATTTGTAGTTTTTCGGGTCTTACGGGATACTATTGGTAGTTTGTCAAGGGGTTCTCTTTGATTTCAGCTCCTTTAACTAAGCTTCTGCATAAGGGTGTTCCTTTTGTTTGGACTGATGCGCAACAGTCAAGCTTTGAGAAACTCAAGTCTATTCTGACTTAGGCTCCTGTTCTAATATAACCTGAATCTCATAAAGAGTTTGTAGTCTATAGTGATGCATCGCACGTTGGATTGAGTTGTGTACTAATGTAAGATGGTAACGTTGTGGCTTATACATCCCGTCAACTTAAGACACACGAAGGGAATTATTCGACACATGATCTCAAGTTGGCTGTTGTGGTTTTTGCATTAAAAATCTGGAGGCGCTATCTGTACAGTGAGAGGTGTATCATCTACACTGATCACAAGCGCCTCAAGTACCTCCTTACTCAGAAGGAGTTGAATCTTAGACAGCGTCAGTGGATTGAGCTATTCAAAGATTATGACTGTACAATAGATTATCATCCTAGTAAGGCCAATGTGGTGGTCAATACCCTCAGTCGTAAAGTGATGTTCGTTCATCTTAGCTTGTTTGATGATGAGGGTCTGTTAGCCAAGTTACAAGTTAAGCCAACTTGGATTGGGAAGATTTGAAAGAAGCAGTTAAGGGATGAGTCCTTGGTTCAGCGATTTCGACAGGTTGAGAGTGGTAGTACTTCAGATTTTGGGCTAAATAAAGATGGGGTTTTGTGTTTTTAAGGTCAAGTTTATGTCCTCATGTGTTTCGTTTTATCGGAGGTGAAGCGGGTTTCTGAATAGTTTGGTGAGAGCGAATCGATTGGTCCTTAGTCCTCGATATCGCATTCTAATGTGTGTGTTCTAAAATAGTTTAACTTCAGTATCGAATTACGGTGGAATTCAATAATGTCTTATGTGTTTCTAAAATTGGTTATTTGAAGTATCATATTGTTACTGAATTGCATAAAATTTTGTATGTTTTGGCATAATTTTAGGTTACCACGGGCTGGGGATCGTTTAGACATCAAAAGCATAATTTATAGCCTCTTTTGGTGAGGTTTGGTGATCACACGGGCGGCCACACAGGCATGTGCCACACACAGTTGTGTGTACTTGGGAATTTAGGGTTTTTGACGATTTTTGGTACCACACGGCCTGGCCACATGGGAATGTGTCCCCACACGGACATGTAAGATCTCCACATGACTGTGTCTCCTCTGCTCTTTA
The DNA here is from genome assembly GCF_025698545.1 of Gossypium raimondii. Lineage (NCBI taxonomy): Eukaryota > Viridiplantae > Streptophyta > Magnoliopsida > Malvales > Malvaceae > Gossypium > Gossypium raimondii. The sequence goes on along the minus strand of NC_068566.1, from coordinate 4,380,182 downwards.
TTTTTGGTAATTTTAGACAATGAGTTACATGGCTACTCACACGGTCATATAACTTGGTCACATGAGCGTGTGTCTCCTCCACATGGGCGTGTAGGCCTCCACACGGCTAGGGCACATGGCCATGTGGCCCTATTTTACAGAATTTTTGTTTTAGGTCATAAACTGTCTGTTTTATGTTTCTGTGCAATCCGACCCTCGGTCAAGCCTTGGTAAGTGTATGAGACTCGATAGAGTTTGGTTCGTGTATATATGTACATTTATGGGCTTTAATTTTATTGCTCGTTTATGTGATGAATAAGTATGAGTTTATTATTGTTGTCGTAACTGAATATTAGAATACAAGCGTAATCAAATCTAAATTTGTTCAACTAGAAATGTTAATGTCCGTTTCTGTATGTTGTCTGCATAATGTGTGTATTGTTGTATAGCATGAAAATTTTGGGATCTGGTTATGAAGAGAAGGAAGACAGACTTAGTAGTTTTAACTGCGATACTTTTGTACAGCAGTTTATCGTACTATCCTATACGTATATCAGCTCAACTATATACAGTTACTCAAGTGGCATAGTTCCACGTTGTGGTATGTAGGGTGGATGAACCTATTATGGTTCTATGTGGTGTGTAGGGTGGATAGGCCTACCATAGCCTTTATGTGGTGTGCTGGAAGGACGAAGTGGTGTTTGGTTGGTGGGGTGGGATTTTTGACTTATGCATCCATTCGCATCTGAATATACGTCTGTTTGTCAGAACATTTTGTCTGTTTGTGTGAACATTTGGTTATTGACAATATAGCTAATGTCATGTAATATGTTATGATTATTGCGTATGATTGGAACATCATTTTAGTGGTTTGATATTGTATTTAACATACCGATTGAGATTTTCATTAGTGATATTTTTATACATATGCTTGTTTGAAGTATTTATTGTGACACCCCGTCTTTTGCCATCTGTTTATGTTTTGGACTCACCCGAGCTTGTGTAGTTCATCTTTGTAATGTTTTTCCTTTCAGGTACATTCCGTGTTTTAGAGCTAGACTCGGCATAGCGGAGGTCTCAGAGTTCTTTGATCGGTTGATTTCAAATAATGTTATGATAAACTATTCGCATTATGCACCTTTGTTTTTGCACATAAGTCTATGTGTATTGTGGTACGAGGATTTTTAAGTTACTTTGAAATTTTTCAAAAACACTGATTTGATTTATTTCTAGCGATTCTTAAATGCCTGTTATATGTTGTTTCCAAAAACACTATGTATCATTTAATTTACTAAAATTACGAAGCATAAGGGTTTAGCGAAGAATTTTCTATGGTTATAAATGAGTGTTATCTCCACCACTTTAGTTGGCCAATGTAACTCTTGGAATTCGGTCTAACTTCTAGGCTAGGTTTTGGGGTGTTATAGTTATTAAAACAAAAAAAAAATAGATTAAATTGTTTATCATGGTGTTGTCATCAATCTTGAGTCGGTGTCAAGTTAAATTTTGACACTAACTCAATCAAATACATTATTAATATATACAACTGATGAAGGTAATAAAGTGTGCATAATAAAATCAAAATGTATAAAAATATAGTTTTTAAAGAGCTTTAGCTAAATAGTAAAGAGTAAATTAAATATTTTATTAATGCAATTAGTATGGGTTCAAATCCTATCATATGCATATTTTCATTGGTTTTTTAAAAGTGAAAAGACTAAAATATCCTCAAATAATATTACTTATTTTAGTTATGGAAAGGTATTCTTGTAACTTCCTAACCGAGTTGGTGATCCGGTTGATGGTGGCACCGAGTAATTAAGAATTTAAATAATAGTATAGATATACAACTAATGAAGGTAATAAAGTGTGCATAATAAAATTAAAATGTATAAATATATATATATATATATATATATATATATATACTTTAGTTGCATGGTAAATTAAATGTTTTATTAATGCAATTGGTGTGGGTTCAAATTTTACAATATGTATATTTTTATTGGTTTTTTAAGTGAAAAGACTAAAATATACTCGAATAATATTATTTATTTTAATTATGAAAGTGCATTCCCATAACTTCCTAATTGAGTTGGTGACCGGTTGAGGGTGACATTAACTCAGCAGGAGCTGAAATAATAGTATAAATAATATACAAGTATAGATATATAATTAGTGGAGGTAATAGAATGTGCATAATAAAATTAAAATTTATAAAAATATTAAAATGAATGTTTACTTGAGTGGTAAATTAAGGGTTTTATAATGCAAATGGTGTAGATTCAAATCTCACCATATACATAATTTTATTCATTTTTTGAATTGAAAAGACTAAAATACCCGAATAATATTACTTATTTTAATTAAGGATGTGCATTCCCGTAATTTCCTAACCAATTAGTTCGTGCTCGGTTAACTTGCGACACCAACTCAGTCAAGAGTTTAAACAATAGTATAAATAGATATAAATATACATTTAATGGAGATAATAGAATGTGCATAATAAAACTAAAATGTATAAAAATATTAAAATGAAGCTTTAGGTGAGTGGTAAATTAAATGTTTTACTAATGCACTTGGCATGAGTTTGAATCCTACCACATCCTTGCTTTTTATTAATTTTTAAAGTGAAAAGATAAAATACACTCAAAAAATATTCTTTATTCTAATCATGGATGTATATTCCTGTAATTTTTCTCGAGTTAGTGCCCGGTTAACTTGTAACACCAACTTTTTTAGGAGTTTAAATACTAGTATAGATTTGGTACTTATGTTTGACACTTTTTTCTTGCATGTGTTATTTTTTGGTCCAATGTGGTACATATATTTGACAAAAGCTATATATTTTGGTACCTAAAAGTAACAATATTAACTTTTTAGTTTTTAATTCTAATTTTAAAGTTGATTTGATAATATTAGCAATTAACTTTCATCAAATCAACCCTAAAACCTAAATTAAATCACATCCATGATTAGACTATTTGACAAATGAAATGAAAATTTAAACAAATTCACAATTAAAACTAAATTTATTCTATTAACAAAATCATGAAAAACTCAATCCTAATAATCTTTGCAATTAATTTTCATCAAATCAGCCCTAAAACTCGAATTAAACACTAAGAAGTTAACACATATCCTTTGGGTACCAAAATGTATAACTTTATCAAATACAAGTACCAGATTAAACCAAAAAAATAACGCAGGTACTACATAAAAAAAGCATCAAATTGCGGTACGAAATGATTTATTAAGCCATTAGAAAATTAGATTTAAAAGAACATTTATGAGTTATAACCCTACTCATTACCTAAAACCATTAGTTAAGGACATTTCCCTTATTTGCATTTAATGTTGCTAATACCGTGTAATTCTCAAACTTCACTGAAGCTAGCCAGCAAGCAAGGAAAGCTTTTTCCTGCAAAGACCTTAATTTTCCAAGTGTCTTCTTGCTTTGCTAAGATGGGTTCACGTTGAGACCACTAACCCCCACGCTGCATGCGTCCCATAGCCTACGCAAGGCCATGTTAACCCCATCATGCATTTGACTAATCTCATACTCTCAACTGCCTAAACCTAATCCTTAAACACTAAATATGTGTTAATTGGCGGATATGATTTAGGAAAGTAATAATATCTAAACCATACCAACGTGGGTGTCCGTCCCATATCATTATGCTCACAACACGGACGCCGTACGGTCAAGGAAAGTATTAATACCTTGCCAATTAGTGAATCCTTGCATATAAGTTATCAAGTTAGTTTATGGGTTAAATTCTGTTATTAATTCTTGTACAATGCAAAAGTTAAGGATTAGTCTATGTACAATGCAAAAGTTAAGGATTAGTCTATGTACTTTAATTTGATCAATTTTAGTATTTGTATTTTTGAATTGATCAATTTTAGTCCTTCTACTTTTTTGAATTTTGAAATTTTAATCTTAACCCAAATAGTAGTTGTTAAATCTGTTTGTTTAAATTCAATTGTCAGTCCTGTACTATACGTACAATTGTACATGTGGATCACTTTAGTTCGCAAATTTTGAAATTTTAGTCTTGATGCAAATGATAGTCATTAGCCCATTAACTGAACTTTTAGTGAATAACAAATCAAAATAGCAAGTTGGCATGGCATTACACATATAATATGTTTAGCTCATCAAAATTTGGAAATAACTGAACTTAATAAATTAATTAACATTTATCATTTGGTGGGAACTTAAATTTTAAAATTTGAAAAGTACAAGTACTAAATCCATAACTTTCGCAAAGTACAGAGACTAATAACAACATTTAACCTTTTAAATATAAATAGATTATGACTTATTCACGATGTGGGTGAAAAAATTGTATAACAAATATATTTATTAAAACTTTCATACTAAAAACAAATAAGAGTTTGATTGAATTGGTAAAGTTCTTTGAAAATTATGAAGGTTTAGGTTTAAATTACATAATTTGTTAATTTAAATTTATTATTATAGATTTTATATAAAATATAAAAATACCATTAAAATAGTATTTATTACTTTGTTAAAGTAGAGAGTTTTTGGTCATTTTTCAACTGAGTTAATGTCCAATTGACTCACATTAACTCATGACACCAACTTAGACTACACATTATATATATTACTTTGTGAAAGGAGGAAAGTTTTAATCATTTTCCAACTGAACTAATGTTCAATTAACTCGTGGCACCAATTCAATTAGAAATGCAATAAACAAGACAGAGGACAAAATTGTGCAAAAGAAAATATGTAATGCAAATATGAACGAGAAAGGAAAGATTTGTACTATGAAGGCTCCTATACTAAGAGTCAAATTGTATTTTCCTCCTTTTACTCAAAAATTGGGCAAAGTAGTCCATCAATGTTAAATCAAAGAGCAAATTAGTTTTTTCTATTAAAATTTGCATCCATTTCTACTATTAATGTAACACCCTACACCCAACTTGGTTGCCAGATTTGAATGTGTGATGTCACATTCCGTTGCCGGAGCAACTTAGGCTAATTTGTTACATATTCATAAATTTAGTTCAGAATTATCATTCAATTCACTTTAACTACCAATTATGTCCACAAATATGGATTCATAATGTTTAAGATTCAAATTCATCATTTTACAGAGTTATACAAGATCAAATTTAGAGTTATGACTCAAATCCAAACTCAATGATCAAATTTTAGTGTTGTATCTTGAGATAGGGAACTTTAAGTCTCGAGACAGGTCTTATTTTATTTTTAGAGAATTTTAGCTTCGATGTTAACATGTCTCGAGACATTAGAAATTGTCTCTCGAGGCAAGGTCCATTACGTCTCGAGACTAGGTCTCAATACCAACATCCCCTATTTTCTTAATTTAGCTTCAATGTTTCCTTATCTCAAGAGAAAGTGGCCTTTGTCTTGAGACCTAGATGAGGTTGTCTCGAGACTAGCTTGACAAGTCTCTAGAAATTAAGCAATCAAATGCTCAATATGGTAATTTTTATCTAATGTCTAATGGTATCAAGAAATGTTTTTTCTGTTTCGAGACTCAATGGAAAAATAGCCTAAGGTGCACATTTTCAATCATTCAAACTCTACCCAATTGAGCCTAAAACATACTTAAAAATTACAACAATGCAAATCCTTGAACTTAACATATGAAAATACATTAAAACACCACTAATTTATAGCACCTAATACATCAACATCCAACCAAACAAATTGTATAACCAAAAACATTTAAACATGCACGATTATCTATTAATCAAGACTTGAAATTCAACTTTCAAAACATTATAGGCCAAGTTACCAAAATACATCAAATCATTACTTTAGGCATCAAGCCAAGACCAACCTACGTACATGTCATTAATTTAATACATACTTCCAAAAAGGAATCCAAACTTAATTCGAGCTAAGTTGAGCTGAGCTAGTGACCTTGGATGCTTTTCAACTTCGATTTTATAGAAACTTGTTTGAGACCTAGCGCACAGAAAACAAACATAACCATACGCTGAGTATTTATACTCAATAGTGCTAACATAGTTTGAAACCAATATATAAGTAACATGAAGTCAAAATAAATGACAAGGTTGGGAATCATTACATCATGTGTTAATAAGTTTTATATTAGTATTACAATTCACAAAACATTCATGCTACTTATATATTAATTCACCTTCAAGGTGTTCATTTTACTTGATCGGATATGTAACACCCCATTACCCAACCCGATCATCACGTCCTAGTTACAAGGTGCCACATTCATTGCGAAATAACTAAGGTCAAAGTACATTCATTTTCAAATCGTTAAACATTCAAATATAACTAAAACAAGTACATTAAACAATACATAATCATTTCCAATTCTTATACGAGCTTACAAAAGTTTTTTTACTAATCCAAGGTCAAAATAGGACCAAATTGTAAGGATTCTAAAATTTTGGGTTAACGTTGTTACACCAAGGGTTCCTCGTTGCAATGCAAATCTCTGTTTGATGCTTGTTTGATTATATTTAGCTATTTAATAAAATATAAGTTAAAGTTAAACTATGAGAGCACAAATTGAGTTCGTAGTCTTTGCCCATTTTCGCCTTTGATCCTCAATGTCTCGATCTCTTCATTAACTACATACGACAAACTTGATTACAAAATCAATGTTAATTCCTCATTTAATAAAAAACATACCAACAACCAAGAATATTTGTATTCTTTACAATTAAGTCCCCTTTTAAACCATAATATCCAAAATGTTCATATATCTCAATTTTCCTAATCGAATCAAAATCCGACTTCACATCCATTCACTAGGGACCTCGTACTTTCAATTTATAACCAAATTTCCAATAGCTTTCACTTTATTCAATTTAATTCCCAAATTTCCAATAGCTTTCACTTTATTCAATTTAATTCTTAATGTCATAAAATTAATTCAAATTCTAACTTAATTTAACACTTTTTACTACCTTCAGATATTGTCCTAATATATATACCAAGCCTATCATTCATAAATCTCATTATCCAAAAATTTTATAAAAATCTCATTCTTGTGAATTTTGAATAGGCAAAAGCTTGGGAAATTTTCAAAATTTTTCTTTCTTTCCTTTATTTGGTTTTGGTGGTGAAAGGATGAGGATAATGGTCACCTCTTTCTCCCACTTATCATATTATATATATTAGTTAAATTAACATTAATTGAACTTTTATTTATTAGTTAACAATATGGTTTAATGATGGTTAGTTGCCTGTGATGATATAATCATGCTAGAGCATTTCTATGATTTAAAATTGCACATTAAAGCCTTTTAATTTTGTCGATTAAGTTTTAACTCGATTGGCATTAGTATTATTACAAGTGCAAGAGGACGTAGATTCAAGTGCGCTGAAGTACATTATTCTCTTATTTAAGGGCTGGGGAGGGATTATGGGTAGTTCTAGGTATTGTATCAAAAATAGCGGATATGATACGAACCTAATGAGATTAATGTTAAAAAAATCTTTAAATTCTCTTCAATTAAATTTTACTAATTTTAGTCATTTTACAATTTAGCTCCTGCATTATTTTTATAGCTTAATCAATTTAATCACTTGATATATTAATATTATTAGTTCTTACTGAACACTTAATTATCTTAACTATACTTCCAACTAACTTATTTGACTGAATTCAATTTCAAAACCAAAATTTTGGCACTAACTAAAATTAGGTTGTTATAGTTAAAAATCGGCTTGGCTGATGAAATAATCAGATAGTTACAAGTAGGATGTCACATGTACCTTATGGTGACGTACAAAAAACAGTTTTTATTAGTACAATCAAATGATGAAACTTTAAACAGAAGGACTAATTTGCACTTTGATCTAACGTACAGAGACTAATTTGTCCATCTTTTTAGTAGATGGGGCAAAACATAATCTAACCCTTAATATAAGGGTCTCCATAATACTTTTGCCGAAAGATTTAATAGAAAATAATTTAATTGAGTCAAGATTTAATAGGAAAAAGATATTCTTATTTGGGAAAGTACTTACCAATGAGTGTCAAAACTCTAAACTCCACGTATGGTGGACAAAAATAATGTATTTATAGAGTTTATGAAAAAATTTCAAGTGTTTTTTTACGAAAAAAATATTATACAAAGCTTAGAACTACACATAATTCATCTCCAATCCTTAAATAGAAAGATAAATAAGTTTAAATGCACTTAAACCTATATCATCTTATACTAACAACAATGTCGATTGCCAACCAAGTTAAGACTCAGGGCCTGTTCTGCAGTGCTTAAAAAAAGCACTTCTGGCTCCAAAAGTACTTTTGAAATAAAAGTTGTGCTAAACAAGTTGCTTTTGGCTGAAATTTTTAGCTTTTTAGAAGTGCTTTTCAAAAGCACTTCTGAAAAGTAGAAGATAAAATTTTTAGTTTTTTCTCTCCCAAAAGCACTTTTAGTGCTTAATTACTTTTTCACCCCTCCAATAATATAGTATTTTCCCTTTTTTTTCTTTTTGGTGCTTAATTACAAATGTGTTAAAATTATTAATTAAAATAAAATATATTTTTTAAATACTAATTAAAAATATTTAATGGTTATATTTAAATATTTAAAATATAGTTTATATATTCTAATTAAATTTTATAAATAATTAATATTTATTGCTTAAAATATTTAAAATTTATATTTCATATATTAAAATATTAACAACAAGTTATAATAATTTTTTATATATTTTTACTAACATATAATAATATTAACTAATTTAAATATTATTTAAATGTATATTTATTACTTGATAATAACATGTTTAAAACGAACATTTTATTTCTCAAAGCACTTTTGGGAGTAATGCTAAATACTCAAATTTTAAACTAAACTTTTCAAAAGCACTTCTCAAAAGTACTTTTTCACTACTTTTTAAAAGATTGCCAAACTAGCCCTCAATAAACTAAGTGCTTTTAAGAAAAATTAAATGAAAATACTATTAAATTACATTATATTGCAATTGTATTATGGGGAATAAGTATTACCTAGGAATATTTTATTTTTATTTCAAGTCAATAACGGAATATTAGGCAATATTTAAATATAATATTACTACGTAAATTAAAGATTGCTAAATTTATCTAAACTTACGAATGAAAATTAGAGAAAAATTACTTAATTATAAACTTCAAGTGGTAACCAAAAAACTGAGTTAGGCTTGATAATATCAGTTAAAATCAAAGTTTTGAAAATATGCCAATTTTATTGCTTAAATTTTGTCTTTATTAATGTAAACCATACATATATATTTAAAAGATTTGATACATTCACAGCATAATTTTTTTATTTCACAAATAATTTTGAAAAAGTGATATGCATCTCTTTTTAAAATATATATATTTAATAATTTATTATATTCCTATAAGACATTTGTCAACTGCTTACTTTATTTGTGTAGTTCAAAATTTCACTGACATTAATATATCAAATATTTTCTTTTATATATATATATATACTTAATTTTGAGTTAGATAATTAAATTATTGAATTTGATGAGGTGTAATCACTTGTAAAGCAATGAAGTCTATAATTGAACGTTACCAAAATTAATTATAAAAGAGAAAGAAAAAATCTTTGCTATAGTGTGTGCATGTATATGATAAAATATGATGTATGCTCGGATTGGAGGGTGAGGTGAAAGGAAAATAAGGAAACCGTCATTCTTTTCTTTCTTTAGAAAGACTTTATAATTTAAACAAGAGAAATTGAGCATTACGTTTTCTCTTGAAAGTTTAGTTTACATTTGATTTTGAAAACAAATATCATTTTTTCTTTTTCTTTTACTGTAAAATGGAAAACATGGAAAACAATGTGTTTGGTTGAAATTTTAAAATGATTTCTTAAAATAAAAATATGTAAAAATTAGAATACAATAAAAGTTGATTTCATTATTTTCAATTAAAATGTTTTGTAAAAGTGAAAATGATAAAAATAAAAATTTTAACTTTAAATGAATTGGTATTGGTTCAAACATATATAAACTCAAAAATATTCTATTTTTTAACAAATTTTCAAATATTAAATCCGGTACCATCGTTCAAATCCATATAAATGTAATTTTTTTTTTATTCCTTATGTTTCTATCAGGCAAAATACCACTAAAAGCCCTTTTTTTATATTTACTAAAATGGGCCCGGTATTTTATTATTTACCGGAATGGACCATTTTCCCCGAAATCGCGTCCACGTCAGCGCGATGTCAGGGGACGTGTCAGCAAATCGCGTCCACGTAAGCATGATTGCGTACATGGCAACAAATCGTATCCACGTATGCGTGACTTGCGTCCACGTCAGCAAAGCGCGCTTACGTAGACGCGATTTGTAGCCACATAGCGCACTCCTGGGGACGCGATTTGTTCCGTGCATGAACAGTGCCCAACGGTCAAAAAAATGACCGTTGCCCCCCCAACGGTAAAAAAAATCTATAAATACCCCTCACCCCTTTATTTTTTTTCACAAACTAATCCTTTCTCAAATTTCCTCTCAATTTCCTCTAAATTTTCTCTCAATTTGCTCTCAAATTCCTTCTAAATTTCTCTTAAATCCATATTTAATCTCAATTTGCTCTCAATTTCCTCTTAAATTTCTCGTAAATCCCTATTTTAAATAATTTTTAAAAAAAATTATTTTTTTAATTTTTTTAAATCGTAAAAATTTGTACGATTTCTGCAATGGCCGGAGAATTGACTCGTCTTGATAACAAGCACATATCCGTCGAACAAATGAGAATGGTAATTGTTAAATTTAATTTTTAAATATTATTTAAGAATTTTTTATTTATGCATTTTTAGATTATTATTAATTTATTATTTGTTATAAAAGTCTGTAGATCGGATATTGGAATGCAATATCTGGAATATGCATGCTCCTTCATCACCGTTGGTAGAGGACTACCTACGGGAAGCGGGTTTTTGGCACGCGGTGATGGTAGGCCAGGGATGCAAGGTGGACCCGAAACTTATTAGTGCGTTGATTGAGAGGTGGAGACCCGAGACGCACACATTCCATCTTCCATGTGGGGAGTGCACTATCACGTTGGAAGATGTCAGTCTGCAATTGGGATTGCAGGTGGACGGGTACCCAGTCACCGGGTCTGCCCAATCTAGCGATTGGGGAGCGGTGTGCTACGAGCTTTTGGGCGCTATTCCGGAGAAAATGGAGGGGGTAAGATCGATATAGGCTGGTTACGAGACACATTCCCCAATCCGGAGGAAGATTCAACTGAAAAAGAAAGAATCTGATATGCTCAGGCATACATTCTTCTATTAATTGGAGGTTATCTGATGCCGGACTCGTCACGGAGCCGCGTACATCTAAGATGGCTGCTGAAACTCGTTGATTTTAGAGCAGCTGGTGAATTGAGTTGGGGGTCCGCCGTCTTGGCAACATTAAATCGGGAGATGTGCGGGGTGACACGACCGACTAAAGCAAAAATCGGAGGTTGCCTGTCACTACTGCAGTCATGAGCACGGTTTCACTTTCCATTTCTACGTCCTCGAGTGGACCACCCATATACATTCCCACTCACAACGAGGTAAATTTTATATTAGATTTTACAATTATTATATAGATTTTTTTTAAAAAAAAGTATGTTAAAAATTTATTTAATTAGGTGAAACCATCCGGCAAATCATGCACGATTACCTACCTCTCTTAAAGATATACGACTTCTATTAGACCAACTGTCGGAAGCACATGTAAGTATTGAATAAATTTGATATTTCTATCATTCGCTAGTCGATTGGTATTTAGTATTTATTATTTAGTATAATGTATATATCTAATATTTCTATCATATTCATATAGTTTCAATGGACACCGTACGAGGATCCGATAATTCGGACAGTAATTCCGGATGAGTTCTTACAAAATCCAAACGCTTGGCACGCGAAAGTCGCGTTGATCAGCTATGTGACCGTGGAGATGCACCAGTCAGACAGAGTGTTACGGCAATTTGGATGTAGACAACTGATTCCCGTGGCACCTGAGGTGTTTGATAATCACCACAAGATCGACCTACGGCAACTGCATACGGATTGGCCGAGATTCTGGTCCCTCATCGGAGTCATCTTCTAACCCACAATCATCTGCAGCGTACGAGGTCCTCTCACCAGTTGATGTCGTAGGGAGTACATCATCCCTTCTTCTGGGCACTTCATAACGTCCCCAATTGGATGTAGATTGCCAACCACTAGAACTTGATGTCGTTCCCCAGTACGTATTTCCAGCATCAAACATCGAGCCATCGACGTACATGTCCCATCCACCGACAGAGTGTCTTGCAGGGGATGTGCATTCGACACTGCTACCAAACATGAGCTGTTCCGTGTTTTGTAACCCGCTAACTGAGTGTCAGCCAAGGGTCGTGTATACATCTCGAACACCAGTCGCAAGTACATCAATTGACAATGTAAATTGTACATATAACTCAATATAAGGTGCTCTACTAGCAAGATGAGTCTGCACCATTGCCTCCAAGCTATGAGCACCTTTTATGTCGAACGAGTCATATGTCACCGGATCAACAGAAGAACAAAATCGATACGTAATAGACAGAACTTTCATTGGCGTCGTTACGAAAATTTTACGCCTAATTCTTTTACGAAGTTTTGTCAAATCTATGTTCTGGTTAAAAACTAGTCGCACTGTAACGACCCAAAATCCGTGGGCACCGGAAAAGTGTGTGTATTATCGGGCCTCCGTCTTAGTGAATTGAGTTCGAAAATAATTATTAGAAGTAATTATAAGTTTAGTTGAGTGATTAATTAGGTATTAATTAAGTGAATTTAGTCTAATTAAGAATGATTAGGAAAAAGGATTAAATTGCAATAGAAGTGAAAGTTTAATTATAGATTAAAAGAAAGTTAAAAGGACTAAATAGGTAAATATGCCAAGTCCCGTAAATGAGGCGGCATATGCATTAAATTCAAGATTTTGTTTAAGTTATATATAAATATTATATGTATATAATTATTATAATATTTATTCAAATGGTAATTTATATTAATTGAATTATTTTATTATGGAATAAATTAAAATTAAGACAAATGTATGGTGAAAAGATGGTACAAGTGTAATAATAATATATATACACTTGTATTATAATTATTATTTACTTAAAATTTAAGCAAAAGATATTAATTAATTAATTAATTATATTATGAGATTTTATTTGGTAAACAAATTAAATAGTGACAATTGTATGGTGTTGATGGTGTACAAATGTGAATATATGATTGAATATTTAATAGATATTTAGAATAAAATATATTATTATAGTATAAAGTAAATAAAATAAAATGAAATAAAAGAAGGCAAATGAAATAAAAGAAAGAAACAGAATAGGCAAGTGACAAAAAAAAACACAGAAACAGACGAAACAGAGGAGAAACAGGGGAGAAAGAAAGAAAGAAAAAGAAAAAGGGAAAATAGGGTTTTTAAAGCTTAGAGTTTAATTTGGTAAGTCAATTAAGCCTTTTTCTTTTAATTTTGATGTTTTAGAAGTTTTAAAACAAAGTTTTGTTAAAAAATAAGTTGAGGTTTTGGAAGTTTATAGATTATTAAGCATGGTTCATGTTGAATAAATTGTTAAATTAGGGATGTATTTGATAGAAATTTTGATTGGAATTGAATAGAGGATTGAATTGTAAACTAAACTATAAGTTTTGAATTTTTGGGATTAAATAGTCGAAATTATGAAAATATGATAAAATTTAAATAGTTAAATATGAGTTTGGCAAGAAATTGAGTAGTAAGAAGGTATGAATTGAGAAAGAAAAATATATAGGTTTAGTTAGGATTAAATTGAAATTAAAGTAAAAGTTAGATAAAAATTTCAGCAATTAAATTGTGTTGTGCTAATGATTATGAAAATTATCTTAATTTTTTCGTAGCTAATATCGCACCCGAGGCATCCACGAGGAAAGGAAAAGAAAAAGTGGACGAGGAATAGACACGAGAATCACGGTTTGTATCACTATAATTCAAAATTTATTATTATTAAGTGTTTAAATTGTTAATTATGTGTGGTAAGTATTTTAAGGTAAGTATTTAATAAATGATAAATTTATAATGTAGTATTGGAATTGAAACTGATACTGAACTGAATTATGGAATACTGGATATTGTTTTGATTACTGAGTGAATTGTGAAAATATTGAATATTGTTATGTATAATGCATTGAATTGTGAAATTACCGCAATACTGTGAAACTGATTGAAATAAGGAATTTAAAATCGATACTGAACTAAAATGGAAATTGTACTAAAAAGTAAATTAAATGCCCTATTAACTAGTCGGGCTAGTCGGATATAGTTGGCATGCCATAGGATATAAAAAAGTAAGGGGTATTTGCCGGCTTACTGATCAAGCACTTATGTGCCGACTACTGTTACTGTTATTGATTCGGCACTTTGTGTGTCGAATACTGTTACTTTTACTGTTATCGACTCGGCACTTTGTGTGTCGAATACTATTACCGTTACTTTTACAGGTTCAACACTTTGTGTGTTGAATATCATATCTTATATCGCTACTCAATTATCGATTCATCGTTTACTAGTGTGTTTGGTTGGAATCCGTGTATCCGTCGAGTCCGAGTCAAGTTAATAGGGATAAATAAAATAAATTTACTGATAAAACTAATCTCGTATGATATAGTATATGTGAAAAGTGAAATTTGAAATAAAGAAATAAAAATGATATATATATATATAATTAATTGATAATATTAAAAGATTGAATTGTTTATTTGTGGTGATAATTGTAATGAAAAGTATGTGTGTGATTTAATGTATTTAATTATAAATTGAATTATAGTGATACCACTGAGTATATGCATACTCAAATGTCACGGTTGTTTCCGTATGCAGTTGTAGAAGTCAAATCTTGAACCAAAGATCCAAAGCCGGACCGACTTCAAACAAACTTTTGGTGATGTATATTTTCTTTTGGTAATGTGGCATGTACATAGGATGTGTATAAAGGTTATTATGTTTTTAATATAAATGGAAAAAAAATGTTAGTATTATAAGTTTATGCATTAAAATGAAAGAAGTTTAATTATTTTTATTTAATTTAGTATATTGTTAAATTTAAATTGATATTATGTTGATTAGGTTGATTAGAAGATATTTAGAATAGAAATTGAGAATGTGAAATGAATTGGTTGTGATTGGAAATGATATGGTTTTTAAGTTGCAGGAGGTTTTATGTAAAAATAAGCAGAAATGCTGCCGAAATTTTTTAAAAATAAAAATAATAATTCGGAGTACTTGAACGAGTTTCATTTTACTTTAATTTATGTTTTAAACATTGAAAGTTTATTACAGAGACTTAGTTATACAATTATATTACGATTGATATTTTATTACGACTTATTTGTAAATTGTTTGATATGTCTGGTAATGCCTCGTAACCTTATTCCGGCGACGGTTTGGGGTTAGGGGGTGTTACACGCACCGTATTCTCCGACAAAAAAATAACACCATTCTCGGTGTGGCAAACCTCACCATCATAGTAAATAACAGCACTAATACATTCACTCATATTTGAAACTCTAACCTTCTTGGCCTCTCTAAATTGTTTCTGTTGTAACTTATGCATTCTGAGAACATTTTTTGTCTCATTTATAGCCTCAGACAGAACATGCTACTATAGCAAAAGTGCGTCCACGTGGGCGCGATTTCACAAATTCTTCTTATAAAACATCCTGCTAGAAGCGTTTTTATACTATTTGCTCAGAAACGTCAACTCGAAATTATTTTTTCCAGGACCTACTGTAGCAAAAGCGCATCCACGTGGACGCGATTTCACAAATTCTTCTCATAAAGCATCTTGCTAGAAGCCTTTTTTATACTATTTGCTCAGAAACGTCAACTCGAAATTATTTTTTCCAAGACCTACTGTAGCAAAAGCGCGTCCACATGGGCATGATTTCACAAATTCTTCTCATAACGCATCTTGCTAGAAGCGTTTTTATACTATTCACTCAGAAACGTCAACTCGAAATTATTTTTTTCCGGGGCCAACTGTAGCAAAAGCGCGTCCACGATGGCGATTTCACAAATTCTTCTTATAAAGCATCCTGCTAGAATCCTTATCCTAAAAACCCATAAACACGAAACGTGATCCAATTTTGAATAAATTATAATTAATTTAATCTCTATACCCTAAACCCTAATCCCTTATTTGTTTACTTTTTTCTCTAAAACCCTAAAAACCTTAAACCCTAACCTTAAAAACCAAAAAACCTAACGTGGGAAACACGGGTAAATCGCGTCCCCATGGGCGCGTTACCCTGCAGGAAATCGCGTCCACGTCAGCGCGTTTTGCTGATGTGTCAGCAAATCACGTCCACGTAAGCGCGATTTGTGTCCACGTAATCAAAGCGCGCTGACGTGAACGCGATTTGGTGACACCTCCCCCGACATCGCGCTGACGTGGAAGCGATTTCAGGGAAAATGACCCATTCCGGTAAATAATAAAATATCGGGCCCATTTCGGTAAATTTTAAAAAAATTTGTTTTTTTTTTTGTATTTTGCCCGTTTCTATCATAAGAAAATAGTTACCAAACATGTTTTTAAGTTTTCATTATTGAAAACAATTATTTTTTATTTATCAAATATTTTTAATTTTTTAAAATAAAAAAATAAATTTATTTTCTAAAATGAAAATAAAAAATATTTTTAGAAACTAAATGTTGTATAAGTTTTTATCTGTCCCAATTTGGGGTCAAGTTAGAGAAATTAAACCAAAACAAAAATTTAAGACATAAAATATTTTTTCTCTATTCCTTTTATAAATAGTTTTATGAAATTATTATAATTGTAAAAAAATGATACTTAATCTTTCCTTTTACAGTTTAGCGAAACAAAATTTATTAAATTTATTTTTATTAAATTTAACTATAATAAATAATTATTTACTTTTCTTAATTTTCCTCTCTTTTCTTTTCTTTTCCTTTAGTATTTTTAATCCAAACATAGTATAAATACAATTAATATAACACATTTAATATAAGATTAATTGCACTAAATATCCCCAAACTATGGCACTTATTCTAAATTGACCCTAAATTTCAAAACGTCTAATTATCTTCCCAAATTATTGATGATATATCAATAGGGTCCTTCAATTATTAAAATAATTAATTTAACCTTTAAATGATATGTCAAATATTATGTGGCATAATTTAAAATGATAATTTTCTTAAAAAATTAAAATATTATTGCATAAATTTTAAATTAAAATGAAGTAAAATTGAAAAAAGGAGAAAGGAAGCTATGACGCTTTTGTAAAAGCCTCAAAAGCCTCAAACCCAATATTTTATAACATTCATTTTTTTTTACAATTCATAATTTTAAACCATGACACACAAGATTTGACATTTTATTTTTAACGGTTAAATTAATTATTTTTAGTAATGGAATGACCTTATTGATAAAACATCAACTGTTTAGGATGTAATTAAAATATTTAAAATTTGAGGACTAATTTAGAATGAAGGTTATTGTTTAAGGAAATATGGTGAAATTAACTCTTAATATAAATATATTAATGCCTCATTTGGTTATTAATGTAAAAACATGAAGAAAAATCTTATCGGGCACATGTATTGCAATAGTTAAATATCAAACTAATAATAGTTATAATAAATTTAAACTTGAAAATAGAAATATAAATAAAAATCTTGTAAAAATAAGACATCTTCAAAATAAATAAAATATTTTATTTTCTTCACTAAAACTAAGTTATGAAAATAACTAAATATTATAAATTAAATCAATTTATTACTAACTCATATATTAATATGCATGTAAAAATAACATCATTACTAAAGGTAGCATTGAAATGTTAATACATGTAATTAATTTGATTGAATAAACAATCTAATAGAAAAGACCTAAAATATATGACAAAATGGTGTCTATAATCCAATGGATAATTACTAAGTATCAATTTGTAAAACCAAAAAAAAAAATTGTGGACGAAATTAAATTGTAATTTTTACGATAAAAGATAAAATTTCATCATTTTAATAGATTATATACTTATATTTTTTAAAGAATTATATCAATTTTTATATTTTTAAAGAGATCAAAATATAATTTTACTTTTATTAATTTAAAATTTTAAAATTTTAAAATATCATATAAATTTTTTTAAGAGTCAGAATCCGTACCAGCTCCACTAATTTCGCCACTGCTAACCTGTTCTTTTCTGTCTTTTCATTTTTGTACTTGTATTTGTTTGTGCATTTAAAGTTGAGTTGGATTGTCAAAGTCACGTGTCATCTTTCAAACTGAACAAAAAATATTAAAATATTCTCAAAAGAAAAGAAAAAGAAAGAAAGAAAGAAATGACCGGTGTTTATATTTAACACAGTAAGTGTAGTGTGGATATATATATATATCACAAAATTTTAGATAGAGTTTGTTTCTATCACAAAATATATATATGATTTTTATTATTATTTGCTAATATTTGTTTTTAATAATATTTATATAATTATAAATATTATTTATCATTGTATTATAAAATATTATTAATAGTGTTGTTTACCATTGTTTTGTGATTTTAATAATATTATGTTGCTAACTATTGATTATTTTAGGCAATTTACCACTAAAAGTCTCTTTTATATTTTCTGAAATGGGCTCGGTATTTTATTATTTACCGGAATGGGCCATTTTTTCTGAAATCGCGTTCACGTCAGCGCGATGTCAGGGGACATGTTAGCAAATCGCGTCCACGTAAGCGCGATTGCTTACGTGGCAACAAATCGCATCCACGTATGCGCGACTTGCTTCCACGTCAGCAAAGCACGCTTACGTGGACGCGATTTGTTGCCACGTAGCGCGCTCCTGAAGTACGCTAAAAATTTATTTAATGACCCTTATTTTTCCGATTTTTTCAAAGAATAGCTCAACAATTATTATTATTTTTACGTAAATGACCCTTCTTTTTTCTTTCTTCCACCTCACCCGCTTTCTTTTTCTTTTCTTTCTCATTCATTTTTTCCCCATTTTTTGTTTTTGTTTTTCTCATCTTTCCTTTTTTCTTCTATTTAAAATTCCACCTAATCTTTATTTTTTCACTGTTGTACTCCAAATTCCTTTTTCCTCCATTTTTTTAATTATACCATTCATTTTATTTATAATTTTGAATTTATTATATCGAATTAAATAACTATTTACTATAGCAAAATAATTTAAATAGAAATTATTTTACATAGGAAAAATATCAAATAACTATTAATTTTCCTAAAGCTTTTTTTCTCTATTTCCAATTCCACTATTTATTTTTCTATTTTTAAGTTACACCCTTACTAAACGATTAATTCATATTGTAAAATAATTTAAATAAAATTATTTTACAGTGACAACTTTTCAAATAATTATTAATTTACAGAACCAATATTTTACAAAATAAAGTTTCACATTGTCAACATTACAAAATGATTTTAAATAACTTACTTTAATATGTGATTTATATTTTCTTACATTAAAAAAAAGGAAGACTAAAAATTGGGCAATTTATCACTAAAAGCCCCTTTTTTTATATTTTCTGAAATGGGCCCGGTATTTTATTATTTACCGGAATGGGTCATTTTCCCCGAAATCGAGTCCACGTAAGCGCGATTTGTGTCCATGTAAGCAAAGCGAGCTGACGTGGACGCGATTTCGGGGAAAATGGCCCATTCCGGTAAATAATAAAATACCGGGCTCATTTCGATAAATTTTTAAAAAAATTGGCTTTTTTTGGTATTTTGCCCGATTATTTTATCTAATTACTTAATATTTTACTATTGATTATTTTTTATATTTTTATTTTCTTTACTTTAAAAATTTTATTTTATTCTCTAGATTATTTTTTAAAAATTAATAGACTTTTATTATAAATTAGATAAATACCTATTTAATTAACAAATATATTTTTTAAAAATTATAAAAATTTATTATTTAATGAATTTTAAAAACAGATACGTACGATGTCGGAAACTAATAATATAACAAAATAAAAATTTGAATATTGAAAGGAGTAAGAATCTCCCAGAATGATGGAAAGGGAAGTGATGGGTGACATTCCGAGAAAATTGATGTGCACAATGCAACCTCCACTATATCAAATCGGTCCACCACGAGATCGAGAAAATTTTGTTTCCAAAGTTGAGTTTTCATTGTAGCCAAATGGAATGAAGAAATGAGTAATATTTCTTTGTCTTGTAACCCACCAGAAGGACAATCGAAAAGCTGGTATTACACTGCAACTGTCAGTATGTTAAATAATTCAAAACGAGATGGAGAAAATTCTTGTTTTTCCACAATTTGAGTTTTCAATGAAACCGAACAAATAAAAACAGAGTCCTAACATAAAGGACAACATAAAAGCATAGAGACGAAAAAGCACAAAATTAACAAACCAAAACCTCATATTACAAGTAAATTTTACGTATGATATAAATATATTTTATATTTATCTAAATTTAATTATTTTGTCAATTCATCATTTCACAATAAAAGTAGACAATTATTTTTCTTGTAAGGGATAAACCCAATTAAACAACGAACAAAGTAAAAAAAGAAATAAGAATCGAAAAAATAGGTTTTAGTTACTCTAAGTTTTACACAACAAAATATTTAGTTTGAAAGAATTTTGTTTTTTGTTTTGAAGGGTTTTTCTTGTGGGGCTTTGAGTTTTTCTTTTAATTTTCTCCATCTTTTGTACTTTCCTTTATTATAATGAACTATTCTTTTGCCCGTAGTTTTTTGTCCTCTTTTAAGGAATTTTCAACATAAAATTTGCGTGATAAGCTGAAATTCGTAGCATATATGACTACAACAACTCTAGGTTAATCAGAGTGTAAGTGAGAAACTAAAAACATAGTTTAATTAGGAGAAGAAAAACCAAAATAAACTTTGGTGAAAATAAGAGGCATTCTCTCACAAATCTCTACCTTGACTCGCATTTGGACCAACTCTCTTGCCAAGCCCTATTACGAGCTTAATTGATTCTTCGTTGGATACTTACCAAGCCCAAGCAATTCTCAAACTTTAAAACTGGAAGGCTCTTTGTCAACATGTCGACCGGATTGTGTTTTGTGCCAATTTTAAGAATCTAAACATCCTCTTGAATGATCATCTCTCAAACGAAATGATAACGAATGTCTATGTGCTTCGTTCTCTCGTGATGTATTTGATATTTCGTGAGATGTATGATACTTTTACTATCACAATATACGACAGTTGCCCTTTTTTTTCTTAACCAAATTGCTTCTTTTACTCCATCTGTAATTGCCATGTATTCTGCTTCAGTAGTCGACAAAGTCATTGTAGCTTAAAGAATCGCTTTCCAACTAATGAAACAATTCCCAAAAACAAATAGGTAACTTGTGAGAGACCTTCTTTGATTTAAGTCTCTTGTATAATCAGAATCAACATATCCAACTAAGCCCTTTTGAGTTCTTCCAAACTTTAAGCATATGCTAGAAGTACCTCGTAAATATCTGAAAATTCACTTAACTACATGCCAATGTAACTTACCAGGATTAGTCATGTCTCGGCTAACAATACTAATAGCATGTGAAATATCAGGACAAATGCATACCATTGAATACATCAAAGTTTCATCTGCGCTTGAAAAAGGTACTTTTGACATGTACCGTTTATCTTTTTCATTCTGTGGGGAATCTAAAATTGAGAGTTTAAAGTGTGTAATTAAAGGAGTATTAACATGTTTTGCATCTTGCATCTCAAATCTCTCAAGGATCTTCGTGATGTACCTTTGTAGCAATAAAAATAATTTCCCGGAATGTCTATCTCTCAAAATTTTCATCCCTAAAATTTTCTTTGCTACACCTAAATCTTTCATCTCAAACTTAGAGTTAAGCATGGTTTTAAGACCATCAATTTCAAATGGATTCTTAGCCTCAATTAACATATCATCAACATAAAGTAGCAAATATATAAAAGAACCATCATCAAGACATTGTAGATAAACACAACTGTTATACTTACTTCGAAAAAAATCAATACTCAACATGAAGGAGTCAAACTTTTTATATCATTGTCGAGGAGACTGCTTCAAACCGTACAAAGACTTTTGTAAAAGAAAAACATGATCTTCTTTACCTTTAACTTTGAAGTCTTCCGGTTGTTGCATGTAGATGTCCTCCTCAAGGTTACCGTGAAGAAAAGCAATGTTTACATCTAACTGCTCTAACTTAAGATGATTTGATGCAACAAGGGACAAAATCGTCGAATGGATGTATGTTTCACAATGGGAGAGAAAACATCATGAAAATCAACTCCTTCCACTTAACTATAGCCCTTTGTAACCAGTCTTGCCTTGTACCTAGTGCCGTTAGGACCCGAACCTTCCTTCTTTTTAAATATCTATTTGCAACCAATGATTCTTTTACCAATGGGTGGTTTAACTAGCCTCCAAGTCCCGTTCTTTTGAAGTGATTCCATCTCTTATTCCATTATAACGAGCCACTTGCTAGAATCCGCGGCTTGAACTGCCCCATAATAACACGAAGGATTGATTGAATCAATGCTCTCAACAACACTTAAAGCATAATTCACTAGGTTTTCTTCACAATATTTCTGTGGTGGTCGAATATCTCGTCTTTTCTTGTCACGAGCTAACTTATAATTAGTTAATTGAGATGGTGAGGGTACCTGAGGGTTGGATGGAGCCCCGAACATATTCGAAACAACTAAAACTAGTAAGAATCAAAATTTTGTTGTGACATCATGACGTCGTGTGACTCTTTGTCGAGACAAAACCTTTGTTCGTCACGTCATTGCGGCATAGGACATTTGCTCGCCAGGATGTCGCCCCTATTTTGGCTTTAGAATCCACCTTGCTCGAGACACTCTGATTTGTTGTGTCTTTAAAAATAAAAGTAAAAGTTCCATTTTCTGATCGAAACATGACAGATTCATCAAACAGAACATCCTTTCTAATAATTGTTTTGTCGGATTCCAAACACCACAACTTAAAACCTTTTGTACGGCAGAGTATCCCAGAAAGATACATTGAACGGCCTTTGGTTCGAGCTTTCCATCGCTAACTTTAGCATAAGCAGGACAACTAAAATTCTAATATTAGAATAATTAGGAGAATTACCTGACCATATCTCCTCTAGAACTTTACCGTTCAATGCTTGATGAGGAGATCGATTTACTAAATAACTTGTTAAGTTTATGGCTTCAACCCAAAATTTCTTCCCTAAGCCTACATTAGAAAGTATGCATCGAGCCTTTTCTGTTGTGTGAGCAGTAGATCAAGAAAATAATCTTGAGAAGAAAAATTCTATGTTATTCAGGAAGCAAATAGCCTCTTTAAATAGGCTATACAATTACTGTAAAAAGCAAAAACAAACTCTTAAAAATAATGGGAATCATAACAACTTATTAAAAACAACTATTGCCTATAGATCAGGACTATTGAAAAAGTCTAACAAACCCTCCCTTAAACTAATATTAATCTCTAATATTAGTTTAAACTAAAAAATCTTGCTAACTTCTTGCATTTGTCGCCTTGCAGACTCCAAGCATTTGTCTTAGCTTTTGAAATGTTGCAAGTTTGAGGGCCTTTGTAAATATATCTGCGATTTGATCTTCACTTTTGCAATATATCATATTGATCTCTTCATTATTCACACGATCTCTCAAGAAATGATATCGGACATCAATATGCTTGCTTCTCTCATGTAAAATAGGATTCTTGGATAGCTTTATGGTTGAGCTATTGTCACAGTAGATAAGAGTAGGCCCTTTTTGCTTGAAATGAACTTCCTCAAGAAGCTTTCTCATCCAAATGGCTTGGCAGACACATGTTGATGCAGCTACAAGTTTTGCTTCAGTTGTTGATAGAGTGACAATTGGTTGCTTTCGTGATGACCATGAAACAGCTCCTGTTCCCAACATAAAAACGTAACCAGATGTACTTTTCCTATCATCTTGGTCTCCTGCATAGTCACTATCCGTAAACTCAATCAAGGCTGATTTTTCTCCTTTCTTGTACAAGATCCTGTAGTCGATTGTACCTTACAAATATCTAAGGATTCTTTTTGCCGCTTGAAGATGCATTTCCTTTGGACATTCCATGAATCTGTATCTGATTGTGCAACCTCTATACCTAGAAAATAATGCATTCTTCCAAGATCTGTTCATTCAAGTCTCCATGCAAGAATGCCGACTTGACATCTAGTTGGAAAATCGGCCAAGAATTTTGAGCTGCCAATGCAATCACCAATCTGATTGTGTCATGCTTAGCAACTACAGTAAATACCTCCTTGTAATTGATGCCGAACTCCTGACTATAACCTTTTGCTACCAAGCGTGCTTTGCATTTGTCAACTTCACCGGTTTCCTTTAGTTTCGTCTTATAAACCCACTTCACATCAATGGTTTTATGTCCCTTTGGAAGCTCAATTAACTCCCAAGTTTTGTTTTTTTCAATAGCTGCAATTTCATCATCCATTGCTCTATTCCATTTTGATTGTTTAACCGCCTCTTCAAAAAACACGGGATCACAATCTGAAAACAAAACATAATAGGTGAGTGGATCCTCAAATTGATCAATTCCTGGGACTTCATAATCCCTCATCCAAGTAGACCTTCTTCTTATACGTGATGACGTTGGATCTGTTACAGTTTTAGGTTTTTGAATTGTTTCTTGCTCATGTGACGGCTCCAAATTATCCTCAACATGTAGCTCTTTATCAAAGTCTGCTGGAACATTCCTTTGAACTGTTGGTGTATCCCAACACCAGAACTTTTCTTCATAAAAAATCACATCCTGACCGATGACAATTTTCTTAGTGCTAGGATTATATAACTTGAATGCTTTAAAACACTTACTAACACCAAGAAAGATGCATTTTTCTCCTTTGTCTTCTAACTTCGTTCTTTTTTTATCAGGGACATGTGCATAAGCAATACACCCAAAGATTCTGAAATGACTGATATCGGGTCTTCTTCCGCTCCATGCTTCTTCTGGTGTCATATTCCGAACAGTAAAAGTTGGACCCCGATTCAAAATGTGAATGCTCCAGTTGACGGCTTTTGGCCAAAACGTCTTAGGAACTCTGCTTTGCTGCAATAAACTTCGCACCATGTTAAAAATGGTTCGATTCTTTCTTCGGATACATCGTTCTGTTGAGGTGTATAGGCTGCTGTCAATTGTCTTTTAATTCCATGCTCTTCACAAAATTGGTTGAATTCATGCGAATTATATTCTCCTCCACAATCAGTCCGCAACACTTGTATGGAATGACCTATTTTTTTTCCACAAATGCTTTATATCTTTTAAAAGCAATTAAAGCTTTAGATTTTTCCTGTAAAAAATATACCCATGTTTTTCTACTCATATCATCTATAAAGGTGATAAGATAGCGTTTACCTCCATTAGAAATGGGATTAATTGGCCCACAGATATCAGAGTGCACTATCTCTAAAAGGCTTTTCGCTCTTTCAATCTTTCCTTTTGGAAATGGTTCTCGATGTTGCTTACTGAGCACATATTCCTCGCATACATATGCAGGACAAGAAAATTGTAGGAGACCAGCTACCATGTTTTTCCGCTGAAGCGTTTGTAAGCCTCCAAAACCGAGATGACCTTAACCAAAATGCCATAGCTGCATTGGATCTAATAAGTTTGCTGCAAAACATGACTAACTAAAATGATTGAGGTAGATCGGAAACATCCGATTTGTTGTCATTGCAACTTGAGCAATTAATCCTGATTTTCCATCTTGAACTCGACACATCCCATTTTTAATTTTGATCTCGTAACCACTCTCTTGCAACTGACCAATACTTAACAAATTGGTCTTTAAATCTGGGACATAAAGAACATTAGAAATGATTTGAGTAACATTCCTTTTATTTAGAATAGTTACCTACCCTTTACCCATCACAGAGATCTTCATATCATTGCTAAATTTCACATCATCTCTGAATGATTCATCAAGAGTTGAAAAAATTGACTTATCTCCACTCATGTGATTACTGCATCCGGTGTCTAAATACCACAAATGCTTGTTGGTAGGTTCTTTTGCATGACATACCATCAACAATGATATCTCTTCATCTTACTCACCTTCTTTTCCAATAAAATTGGATTCTTCCCCATGTGTATCTAAGAAAGTGGTCCGGCATTTTGATTTGTAGTGACCATACTTGTGACAACGATAGCACTCAACATTTGATTTGTCTGTTGACTGTGTTCGGTAACCGCCATGTCTTCTCCCTCTCTCCTGATATTAATTTCCTGAATTCTGTCGATAGCCATAGTTTCCTTTACCACGACCTATGCCTCAACTTTTGTCATTGTGGCTATTCGATCTACGTCCTCCATTGCCTTTAACCAAATGATTTGGTGAAACTTTTAATGCTAACTTTGCATTATCTTGCTGCTGCAATTTTCTTTCACGAACCAGCAAAGAACCTTGCAATTCATCAATGGATAAAAAATTAATATATTTTGATTCCTCAATGGAACATACCACGTAATTGAACTTTGGTGTCAATGAGCGAATAATTTTTTCGACTACAACCACATCCTCTAATTTCTCTCCAAATGTTCTCATCTTGCTGATGATAACCATCGTTCTTGAGAAAAAATCAGAAATGGTCTCCCCAGATTGCATCTGATGAAGTTCAAACTCTGAGTGAAGTGCCTGAAGCTGCTGCCTTCTTGCTCTAGTTGATCCCTGGAATTTCTTTTTCATCGAATCCCAAATATCCTTTGACGTATCTTTGCAAATGATGGTCTCCAAGGTTGAACGATCAATTGCTTGAAAGAGATAATTCTTTGCCTTAATATCTTTCAATTTCAAAGCGTCAATTTCTAGTCGTTGTGCATCCATTGTTGCTGCCAACTCCGGAATTCCAATAGAGACAACTTGCCAATACTCCTTGGATCGGAGAAAATTTTCCATCAACATACCCCAATAATCGTAGTGACCACCGAAGCGAGGAATTGATGGTTGCACAAAACTATCGGAGGCCATTTCTGTAGAACAAAGGAGGGGAAAAACTATTGTTTATCGCTAATAAACCTGGCTCTATGACCACTGTTGTGTGAGCAGTAGATCAAGAAAATAATCTTGAGAAGAAAAATTCTATGTTATTCAGGAAGCAAATAGCCTCTTTAAATAGGCTATACAATTACCATAAAAAGCAAAAACAAACTCCTAAAAATAATGGGAATCATAACAACTTATTAAAAACAACTATTGCCTATAGACCAGGACTATTGAAAAAGTCTAACATTTTCTAGCAAGGTTCTCTTCATTCTTTCTGCAACTCCATTCTACTGCGGAGTTCCAACAACGGTTCAATGTGTTTCAATTCCTTCCCGTTTGCAGAAATCATTTAACCTTAATGAACAGAACTCAAGACCATTATCCGTTCTTAACTGCTTCATGGATTTTTTGCTTTGTTTTTCTAACATTGTCTTCCACTATTTGAAGATTTCAAAGACTTCGTTTTTTTGTTTCAAGAAATAAACCCAAACTTTTCTAGAGTGATCATCAATAAAAGTTAGGGAATATTTATTACCTCTTTTTATGATGTCATAAGATGGAAAGCCATTAACTAGAATGAATGTAATCTAGAGTCTCTTTTGTTCAATGCACTACTAAATAAAAACCGACTCGGGTTTGTTTCTCGAAAATGCAATGTTTGCAAATACCTAACTTACCAACTCCAGTGTTATAACACCCCAAAACCCGGCCTAGAAGTTTCGACCGGACCTCAGAGGTTACATTGACCACCGAAGTGATCTTGAAACATTTTACATAAGAATTTCTAAAAACTTAATCCAAATACAGATTGCTCTAATTGAACTATATCGTTTAACAATTTTTACTTCGATTTTGAAATCAGACGAATTTGGAAATTTAAAAGACTGGCATTACAAGAAAATAGTTCACAGCGGACAACATAATACATACTGTTTAGATGCAAAGCCCAAGCTAGTGTTTTATGTTTAAAACTTACAACGTATTAAAGTTTAAACCAAAGATTTTAGAACAATCAAAATTGCTTACAAAACATATATTCCAAAGTAAGTTATACCACAGTTCATAAAACAAAATTACTAACAGTTCTATGGGAAATGGTTTGACAAAATTATTGAACTTAACTAAGTCCAATCCAAATTGCGAAAAACCCGAGTAAAAGATCTAAGATCACCGACGCACTGAGTCCCACGCCAAACACGTGAATTACTTAAAAGAGAGAAAACTAAGAGGGGGTGAGCTACTTGAGCTCAATGTGAGTCTGAAACTGGCAACAGGCAAAAGACGGAGTAACACAACGTATATTCCAAAATAGCATACATTACAAATCACATACAAATATCTCAAACAGTAATCCAACATACGGAAAGTTTCCATTAACAATAGAACACAATTATATTATTATTCCAAACACTCGTGTAACCCAATCGCAACAGACTATTCAAAGCATTTTATAAAAGTCTTAACGTCAGCAAAGCGCGCTTACGTGGACTCGATTTGTTACCACGTAGCGTGCTCCTGAAGTACGCTAAAAATTTATTTAATGACCTTTATTTTTTCGATTTTTTCAAAGAATAGCTCAACAATTATTATTATTTTTACGTAAATGACCCTTCTTTTTTCTTTCTTCCACCTCACCCGCTTTCTTTTTCTTTTCTTTCTCATTCATTTTTTCCCCAGTTTTTGTTTTTGTTTTTGTTTTTCTCATCTTTCCTTTTTTCTTCTATTTAAAATTCCACCTAATCTTTATTTTTTCACTGTTGTACTCCAAATTCCTTTTTTCCTCCATTTTTTAATTATATCATTCATTTTATTTATAGTTTTGAATTTATTATATCGAATTAAATAACTATTTACTATAGCAAAAATAATTTAAATAGAAATTATTTTACATAGGAAAAATATCAAATAACTATTAATTTTTCTAAAGCTTTTTTTCTCTATTTACAATTCCACTATTTATTTTTCTATTTTTAAGTTACACCTTACTAAATGATTAATTCATATTGCAGAAATAATTTAAATAAAATTATTTTCCAGTGACAACTTTTCAAATAATTATTAATTTACAGAACCAATATTTTACAAAATAAAGTTTCACGTTGTCAACATTACAAAATGATTTTAAATAACTTACTTTAATATGTGATTTATATTTTCTTACATTAAAAAAAAGGAAGACTAAAAATTGGGCAATTTATCACTAAAAGCCCCTTTTTTTATATTTTCTGAAATGGGCCCGGTATTTTATTATTTACCGAAATGGGTCATTTTCCCCAAAATCGAGTCCACGTAAGCGCGATTTGTGTCCATGTAAGCAAAGCGAGCTGACGTGGATGCGATTTCGGGGAAAATGGCACATTCCAGTAAATAATAAAATACCGGGCTCATTTCGATAAATTTTTAAAAAAATTGGCTTTTTTTGGTATTTTGCCCGATTATTTTATCTAATTACTTAATATTTTACTATCAATTATTTTTTTATATTTTTATTTTCTTTACTTTAAAAATTTTATTTTATTCTCTAGATTATTTTTTAAAAATTAATAGACTTTTATTATAAAAATTTATTATTTAATGAATTTTAAAAACAGATACGTACGATGTCGGAAACTAATAATATAACAAAATAAAAATGTGAATATTGAAAGGAGTAAGAATCTCCCAGAATGATGGAAAGGGAAGTGATGGGTGACATTCCGAGAAAATTGATGTGCACAATGCAACCTCCACTGTATCAAATCGGTCCACCACGAGATTGACAAAATTTTGTTTCCAAAGCTGAGTTTTCATTGTAGCCAAATGGAACAGAGCCCATGTAAAGACAAAATAGAAGCGCAGGAGGATAATGCATCCGGACGTAATAATAGGAATAGCTCCACCTATGAAGAAATGAGTAATATTTCTTTGTCTTGTGACCCACCGGAAGGACAATCGAAAAGTTGGTATTACACGCAACCGTGAGTATGTTAAATAATTCAAAACGAGATGGAGAAAATTCTTGTTTTTCCACAATTTGAGTTTTCAATGAAACCGAACAAATAAAAACAGATTCCTAACATAAAGGACAACATAAAAGCATAGAGACAAAAAAGCACAAAATTAACAAACCAAAACCTCATATTACAAGTGAATTTTACATATGATATAAATATATTTTATATTTATCTAAATTTAATTATTTTGTCAATTCATCATTTCACAATAAAAGTAGACAATTATTTTTCTTGTAAGGGATAAACCCAATTAAACAACGAACAAAGGAAAAAAAAATAAGAATCGAAAAAATAGGTTTTAGTTACTCTAAGTTTTACACAACAAAATATTTAGTTTGAAAGAATTTTGTTTTTTTGTTTTGAAGGGTTTTTCTTGTGGGGCTTTGAGTTTCTCTTTTAATTTTCTCCATCTTTTGTACCCTCCTTTATTATAGCGAACTCTTCTTTTGCCCGTAGTTTTTTGTCCTCTTTTAAGGAATTTTCAACATAAAATTTGCGTGATAAGCTGAAATTCGTAGCATAAATGACTACAACAACTCTAGGTTAATTAGAGTGTAAGTGAGAAACTAAAAACATAGTTTAATTAGGAGAAGAAAAACCAAAATAAACTTTGGTGAAAATAAGAGGCATTCTCTCACAAATCTCTACCTTGACTCGCATTTGGACCAACTCTCTTGCCAAGCCCTATTACGAGCTTAATTGATTCTTCGTTGGATACTTACCAAGTCCAAGCAATGCTCAAACTTTAAAACTGGAAGGCTCTTTGTCAACATGTCGACCGGATTGTGTTTTGTGCCAATTTTAAGAATCTAAACATCCTCTTGAATGATCATCTCTCAAACGAAATGATAACGAATGTCTATGTGCTTCGTTCTCTCGTGATGTATTTGATATTTGGTGAGATGTATGATACTTTTACTATCACAATATACAACAGTTGCCCTTTTTTTTCTTTACCAAATTGCTTCTTTTACTCCATCTGTAATTGCCATGTATTCTTCTTCAGTAGTGACAAGGCCATTGTAGCTTAAAGAATCGCTTTCCAACTAATGACACAACTCCCAAAAACAAATAGGTAACTTGTGAGAGACCTGCTTCGATTTAAGTATCTTGTATAATCAGAATCAACATATCCAACTAAGCCCTTTTGAGTTCTTCCAAACTTTAAGCATATGCTAGAAGTACTTCGTAAATATCTGAAAATTCACTTAACTGCATGCCAATGTAACTTACCAGGATTAGTCATGTATCGGCTAACAATACTAATAGCATGTGAAATATCAAGACAAATGCATACCATCGAATACATCAAAGTTCCAACTGCGCTTGAATAAGGTACTTTTGACATGTACCGTTTATCTTTTTCATTCTATGGGGAATCTAAAATTGAGAGTTTAAAATGTACAATTAAAGGAGTATATACTTGTTTTGCATCTTGCATCTCAAATCTCTCAAGGATCTTCTTGATGTACCTTTGTAGGAATAAAAATAATTTCTCGGAATGTCTATCTCTCAAAATTTTCATCCCCAAAATTTTCTTTGCTACACCTAAATCCTTCATCTCAAACTTAGAGTTAAGCATGGTTTTAAGATTATCAATTTCAAATGGATTCTTAGCCGCAATTAACATATCATCAACATAAAGTAGCAAATATATAAAAGAACCATCATCAAGACATTGTAGATAAACACAACTGTTATACTTCGAGAAAAATCAATACTCAACATGCTAGAGTATATACTTGTTTTGCATCTTGCATCTCAAATCTCTCAAGGATCTTCTTGATGTACCTTTGTAGGAATAAAAATAATTTCTCAGAATGTCTTTCTCTCAAAATTTTCATCCCCAAAATTTTCTTTGCTACACCTAAATCCTTCATCTCAAACTTAGAGTTAAGCATGGTTTTAAGATTATCAATTTCAAATGGATTCTTAGCCGCAATTAACATATCATCAACATAAAGTAGCAAATATATAAAAGAACCATCATCAAGACATTGTAGATAAACACAACTGTTATACTTCGAGAAAAATCAATACTCAACATGCTGGAGTCAAACTTTTTATATCACTGTCGAGGAGACTGCTTCAAACCGTACAAAGACTTTTGTAAAAGAAAAACATGATCTTCTTTACCTTTAACTTTGAAGTCTTCCGGTTGTTGCATGATGTCCTCCTCAAAGTTACTGTGAAGAAAAGCAATGTTTACTTCTAACTGCTCTAACTTAAGATTATTTGATGCAACAAGGGCCAAAATCGCCGAATGGATGTATGTTTCACAATGGGAGAGAAAACATCATGAAAATCAACTCCTTCCACTTAACTATAGCCCTTTGTAACCAGTCTTGCCTTGTACCTAGTGCCGTTAAGACCCAAACCTTCCTTCTTTTTAAATATATATTTGCAACCAATGATTCTTTTACCAATGGGTGGTTTAACTAGCCTCCAAGTCTCGTTCTTTTGAAGTGATTCCATCTCTTATTCCATTGTAATGAGCCACTTGCTAGAATCGGCAGCTTGAACTGCCTCATAATAACACAAAGGATTGATTGAATCAATGCTCTCAACAACATTTAAAGCATAATCCACTAGGTTTTCTTCACAATATTTCTGTGGTGGTCGAATCTCTCGTCTTTTCTTGAGGTGGTGAGGGTACCTGAGGGTTGGATGGAGCCCCAAACATATTCGAAACAACTTGAAACTAGTAAGAATCAAAATTTTGTTGTGACATCATGACGTCGTGTGACTCTTCGTCGAGACAAGACCTTTGTTCGTCACGTCATTATAGCGTAGGACATTTGCTCGCCAGGATGTCGCCCCATATTTTGTCTTTTGAATCGACCTTGCTCGAGACACTCTGATTTGTTGTGTCTTTAAAAATAAAGCAAAAGTTCCATTTTCTGATCGAAACATGACAGATTCATTAAACGGAATATCCTTGCTAATAATTATTTTGTCGAATTCCAAACACCACAACTTAAAACCTTTTGTACGGCAGAGTATCCCAGAAAGATGCATTGAACGGCCTTTGGTTCGAGCTTTCCATCGCTAACTTTAGCATAAGGAGGACTACCAAAAATTCTAATATTAGAATAATTAGGAGAATTACCTGACCATATCTCCTCTAGAACTTTATCGTTCAATGCTTGATGAGGAGATCGATTTAGTAAATAACTTGTTAAGTTTATGGCTTCAACCCAAAATTTCTTCCCTAAGCCTACATTAGAAAGTATGCATCGAGCCTTTTTTAGCAAAGTTCTCCTTATTCTTTCTGCAACTCCATTCTACTGTGGAGTTCCAACAACGGTTCAATGTGTTTCAATTCTTTCCCGTTTGCAGAAATCATTAAACCTTGATGAACAGAACTCAAGACCATTATCCGTTCTTAACCGCTTCATGGATTTTTTGCTTTGTTTTTCTAACATTGTCTTCCACTATTTGAAGATTCCAAAGACTTCGTTTTTTTTTGTTTCAAGAAATAAACCCAAACTTTTCTAGAGTGATCATCAATAAAAGTTAGGGAATATTTATTACCTCTTTTTGTGATGTCATAAGATGGAAAGCCATTAACTAGAATGAATGTAATCTAGAGTCTCTTTTGTTCAATGCACTACTAAATAAAAACTGACTCGGGTTTGTTTCTCGAAAATGTAATGTTTGCAAATACCTAACTTACCAACTCCAGTGTTATAACACCCCAAAACTCGGCCTCGAAGTTTCGACCGGACCTCAGAGGTTACATTGACCACCGAAGTGATCTTGAAACATTTTACATAAGAATTTCTAAAAACTTAATCCAAATACAGATTGCTCTAATTGAACTATATAGTTTAACAATTTTTACTTCGATTTTGAAATCAGGAGAATTTGGAAATTTAAAAGACTGGCATTACAAGAAAATAGTTCACAGCGGATAACATAATACATACTGTTTAGATGCAAAGCCTAAGCTAGTGTTTTATGTTTAAAACTTACAACGTATTAAAGTTTAAACCAAAGATTTTAGAACAATCAAAATAGCTTACAAAACATATATTCCAAAGTAAGTTATACCACAGTTCATAAAACAAAATTACTAACAGTCCTATAGGAAATGGTTTAACAAAATTATTGAACTTAAATAAGTCCAATCCAAATTGAGAAAAACCCAAGTAAAAGTTCTAAGATCACCGACGCACTGAGTCCCACGCCAAACACGAGAATTACCTAAAAGAGAGAAAACTAAGAGGGGGTGAGCTACGCGAGCTCAATGTGAGTCTGAAACTGGCAACAGGCAAAAGACGGAGTAACACAACGTATATTCCAAAATAGCATACATTACAAATCACATACAAATATCTCAAACAGTAATCCAACATACGGAAAGTTTCCATTAACAATAGAACACAATTATATTATTATTCCAAACACTCATGTAACCCAATCGCAACAGACTATTCAAAGTATTTTATAAACGTCTTAACGATCATACAAACAAACATAAATTCATATGCGTAAAATATGAAACAAGTAAAATCCCACCCATCCAACAGAACACCACTCCGACCCCCCTGCACACTATAATAGCGTCATAATAGACCCATCCACCCTGCACACCACAAGAGCTTTGAATAGCCCATCGACCCTACACACCACGATAGTAGGACTAAGCCACCTAAATAATAATATGCAGCTAAGCTGACATATATAAAATAATGCGGTGAACCACTGTACAGAAACGATGCAGTTAAATTTCCAATTCAGTCTTTCTTCTCTTTTTTAACCAAATCCCAGAATTTTCATGCAAATGCAAAATGCACACTAAATGCGATAATCTCACAAAAACAAAATTACACATATTCGATTGATCAAATCTAGAATTGGATATGCTTGCATTCAATTACAAAGTAACTTCAAAATAACATTTAAACTTAATCCCATGAATTCAAATACACACACAAGTCCAAGTTGTAATGGAATCCCAAACACAGTTGCCAAAGCTTAACTGAGGGTCGAAACATATAGAAACACAAAACGAGTCAAATTTCCACATGGTCGTGTGGAAGTGCCTAGGTCTTGTGGGGGTCTACACGTCCGTTTGGTGGTATACAGGCTCTTGTGCAAGCTACACACGCCCGTGTGGAGGGGACACATGTCCGTATGACCGAGTTACATGGCCGTGTGAGTAGCCCATGTAACTTACTGTCTAAAAGTGCCAAAATAAAGTGCAGAGTAGACATGGCCGTATGGAAAACTCACACGCCCGTGTGGCTAAGGGACAGGGCTATGTGTCCAAGGTACCCGCCCATGTGAAAAACGACAAAATCCTCAAATAGTCACCACACACCACATGAGCGTGTGGCACTAAAAAGTCCAAAATCCCTAATTCAAAAAGTCACACGATCGTGTGGATCGCTAGTGTGGCCACCCGTGTGGTCACGAAACCATACTGAAACAGGCCCAAATCGCAGTTTTACAGCAGCAGAACGAACCCCAACCGATAACGATTCAAGACATATCAAATTTTGCAGATTTCCCCAAAATCCAACAGTAATTCGCTACTAAATTCAAACAGTTCGAAACACACCTGAAATTATGATTCCAAACACCAACGAAGATTGAAACATCTCAATTCCACCATTTTCGACTCCACACTTAGCAATTGAACAAGGAAAAACTTTGGAAAACAATAATTATTGACGACAATTTGAGATAAAAAAAGAACAAAAATTGAAGAACAAAAGAGTAAGGAAAGATTAGCAATAAAACAAAAACAAAGAAACTGTTGAAACAAAGAACAATGGATGCCAAAAGAGGTCAAATCCAAAATTAGGGAAAAATAAACAAAACTAACGTGAAAATAGTTTTTGAGTAACTTCCTATTTCCAAACTAAAAATAAATAAATAAATTAATAAATAACTATTTAAAACTTAAAAAACTAGAATCAGATTAATTCCTCAAAACACACACGAGGACTCGAACCCTGGACCCAAAGGTAAACTAACACACATCCAACCACCGAACCAGCAAGCTCATTTTGACACTAAAACGTGAGACTGAACCCAATTGTTCAACCTACTCTCTAACCCTCATTACAAACCTCAAAACTTCTAACCCCAATTTCTGGGATGTTACAAGTGTCTTTGAAAAGACCTCTATTGCAAAAGACTATCATACATTTCTCACTCATATGACCCAGTCGCATGTGCCAAAGTTTTGTTGAATTAGAATCGGTGGAGAAAGATACCTTTGGCTCTTTGGTTTTATGTTGATTTCAGTTCAAGCTAGAAGAAATCACTAGCATCATGAATGACTTTGCTGAACCTAGATCGCTTGCTCCGACTTGGTGACACAAAATACATGGTGATCCAAGGTGAACTCAGAGTTGTTATTCGAGGGAAAAAGGTGATTTTGTCT
Source organism: Gossypium raimondii (assembly GCF_025698545.1). NCBI lineage: Eukaryota > Viridiplantae > Streptophyta > Magnoliopsida > Malvales > Malvaceae > Gossypium > Gossypium raimondii. The sequence goes on along the minus strand of NC_068566.1, from coordinate 4,343,748 downwards.
ATTTTTTCCAAATTTTATTTTGTTTATGACACTAAAAAATCTCATGCTCACATGTGTTCTTACATTTTGTTTAATACACATAGATTTCTTACATTTTGTTTAATGCAAATAGATTTCTTGCATTTTGTTCCAAGTGTAGTTTTTAGTTGGATAGAAGAAAAAAAGGAAAAACCTAAATTGCAAATAGATTTTCAAACATAAAACACCTGAGTACATTGTGAAGTGATATTATTGTTGATTAGCCATTCAAAACTAGGTAAATATGAAAGATTCATGTTGTCGAGGATTGCAATGTTTATATGGGAACTCTTGAAACTTTCTTAGAAGAAAGGGAAGTGATAAGAGAAACGAAACTAATATTTATTATCCAAGATGGTTGGTTATTGG